>NC_136855.1:38522045-39122045 GCF_951799975.1 Gobius niger | reverse complement strand
CTGATGCTCCGTGCACAGTGCAGGAGGAGGTGCCAGTCTTTAGACCCCGGTGAATAAGCCTCTCTGGTGGTTCCCATGAGGCAGGAAGAGGAGCTGTACTTTGGAAAGTCACCAGGAAGGTTCTATGCCAGGGGTGTCCAAACCTTTTTCACAGAGAGCTGAATTTTGACATTGTACAGCATGGACGGCCACAGATCGGTCAGTAGGAGTGTGACAATATATCGATTTTCCGGTATATTGAGATGTTTTGATACCAATACTGATATCGAAGACGTCATGCATATTAATGAGCGACGTCATGCATATTAATGAGGCAGCAGCGCTCCACTGTTTTCACAGTCAATTGGCTTGTTGCACAATGTGGCTACGCTAGTTCCTCTGAGCTGAAGCTGTGGGCGCTAGTACTTCCTGTCCGTATTAATTTCCATTAAGATGAGCTTAGACCTGTTCGAATCATCGGATTTCCTAAAGATTCTGTGGTGGACAGTGAGTTCCTGGTAGACGATCACTTCCTGCAGGTGAACGAGTTGCTGCACAGAGTAAATATTTCTGTGGAGGAGACGTCTATGTTTATAAGGATCAATGAGTTTGTCTTAAAGCTAAAGGCTAACATTAATTTCATGCATTATACAAATTGAAATAGTGCCTCAAATATAATTAATACTTACATTTTTTTAGCGCTATATATTTTTGGTCCATTTTTTATAGCACGTTAGCCTTTAGCTTCAAGATAAGCTATCAATCCTTTATGATCACAGGTGTCTCCTCGGAACTCGTTACATCCTACATTAAGTGAACACACAGTAAATGATCATCTACCAGAAACTCACCAACTCGCCCACCATGTAATCTTTAGAAAATATGATTATTATCCGAGGTCTGAGCTCATCTCTATAGGAAAAGAATACAGACAGGAAGTACCGGCGCTCACAACTTCAGGTCAGAGGAACTAGCATAGCCGTACCGTGCAACAAGCCAATAGAGGCCAATAATGATGAAGAATTCAGTCCGGACAGCAGGGGGCAGCACTACAGTTTTAAGCACTTGGACCAAACTAGCCTGGTTTCACTGCAAAAAGTAATTAACTAGATCAGTATAAACGTCTCAATTTGAGCACAAAAATCCAAATTTTAGCTGTTTTGACTCGTTAAGAAGTTCTTGGACATTTGTCCTCGATTATTTCACTTGTTCTGAGATGTTTCTGACTCGTTTCGATACATTTCGTCCTTATTTCAGGTCATTTTCTTTGCCAATGGGGAAAGAAAATTGGTCTTATCTCATTGGCAATTTTACTTTCTTATTTCAAGCGAGATTTACCCTAGAACTCGTCTGAAATGTCCTCAGACAAGCAAAGCAAACTTGGTCCGATCAGGAAAAGTGTCTAAATGAGTGAAAACCGCTCAAAACAAGATACATTTCCTCAATTCAACTCATTTAAGCCAATGCTTGATATGCAGTGTTTACCAGACCCTCGTACTCATTGCGTTTCGTACAATGGGCGAGGAACACGCTTCTCTATGGTCCTTAAAGTATTACAGCTGGCATTGCTGTAATACCACCCCCTGGTGGCCAGGGGCGACTCCAAGAGACAAGTCTAATGGGACTTCAGGCGTCCCAAGAACGGCTTATAAGCCTGGCTCCAAAGAGTTTTTCTTTTTCTAAAAAATCGCTATGACCCAAGTGACCACGCTGGGGGAGGTGAAATGTTTTTAACTACGCTGGTTTTTGTTTATTAGCCCGAAATTTGGAAGCATTTTCAGTGCATTTACTGGCTCCAGGGCCTGTCAATCAAGCTCTGGAGCTCTTTGGAGGCTCCGCCCCCCCCCCCCGTGAGAGCAGTGCGTCCCGCCTTTATGCCCTTTTAAGGAACAGGCTGCGTAGGAGGAGACAGAGCGGCCATTAAGGTTCACACAGGACTCGGGAACCTTTTCAATGAATGGGGCTGAATGGGACCCGCTCATCTTTATTATATTATATCTATGGTTTCATACAAGGGTCTGGACCTTGACAACTGAGCTCCGTTATCAGGTGGGAGGATGAACTCCTTTGGAACGATTGGATCTGATTTTCGCTGGCGTTTGGTTGTGACGTGTGTAATGTGCCCGATACTATCCGGAAATTAAAATTGAAACCTTGGAATGCGCAAGGCTGCTCCCAAGAGTTATGATAGAATTATGAAGAATGTTATGAAGAAACCTACGCATAGAACCCAGACCTTCTAGCTGTGAAGCACGAGCGCTGGTTTATCCACAGATCTTTGTTAATGTTCAGGTCATGAGACAGTGAAGACCTCGGTAAAACCTTCACACAGCTCCTCTTGATGTCGTCCAAAGTCTGTTCACGATCATTACCCATTTGTAGAAGCTTTTTAACTTCAGCTTTCTCACAGATGGAGTTAAGTTTTCCTTCAGAATTTGTTGGAAACCAATTTCATCCATTCTTCATCCCACTGAAGAAACTTTCCCTGTGCCTCTGGCTGCAAAACGATCCACCCGCAGGGCTTGACACTTGGACAGATGTTCACTTCATGATCTTCTGTGCTTCTTCTTCTTCTTCTTCTTCTTCTTCTTCTTCTTCTTCTTCTTCTTCTTCTTCTTCTTCTTCTTCTTCTTCTTCTTCTTCTTCTTCTTCTTCTTCTTCTTCTTCTTCTTCTTCTTCTCCAAACAAATCTTTGCTCATTAGGTTTTTGGTCTGCATATGAACAGCCAATGTAAGGGGGAATGAATCCAATTAGAGGTGGCATTTTGTGGAGTCAGGAGGACACAGCGCCGGTCAATAACTACATTATGGATGCACTATATTTCTCTATTAAATATGAGTGTGATTTTACACGACTTGCAGTATTTTCCTGTGGACGGTACATGCTTCTTAATTGCATTTTGGAATGCAAGAAAAATGAGCCGCTCTGATTTTGCTGAACTTGTATCGCAGATACAGGGACACATTAGTTAGTAGTGACTGCATCTATTCCAGATGAGCAAGAGGCAGTTTCGTACCGGCTGGTTCATATGCATGACCGTAATAATGATAATAACAGAGGAGCTACTCGCGGCTATGCATTGATTGGACGAGGAGATCGCACATACACAAAAACAACAAGCCTTAAAGGGGGGGTATTATGCAAAATCGACTTTTTCAAGCTTTCCATCATGTTATTATGTCATTCCCTCATTAAAAACATGCCTGAAGTGTTGCCTTGGCACATTCACGTATTTCTGAGTAATCTGTAAAAACTCTGATGGCGGCCATTTTAGGGATAGGTTTGCCTGAGTCCTCCTAGGAACGCCCCCACCTCCTGGAGACGCCTCCGAGCTTTCGTCACCAGCCGAGTAACCAACCACTGCTCCTCAGCAGAACCCCCTCCCCACTGATGCCACAGACAGCGTGTGGAGGGGGCGTGTCGGAAAGGCTCAGAGGTTCTTAAAGAGACAGAGGCCTATTTCAAGACATTCACTACAGCCATTTTGAGAGAGCAATTTTATACAAGGCAGTTATTCTAATTTACTGCATTTACAGACCAACAGAAGGTTTGCTCATCATTGTAGTGTGATATAGACTGGTGCTGTGTGACTGAAAAAAGCATAATACCCCCTCTTTAAGGGGAAAATAAACATAAATTCATCATATTTAACCAAGTGCTTTCCTGTTTTACTGAGCAGCAGGCGTATGTCCTGAGATGACAAGTTCAAGTTGAGCTAAAATATTTAGTAAATTATGCCAGATTATAAGCGGCAGCCAAGGAAACAGGTTAAAGAAAGAAGTGAAAGTAAGAGCAAAATATAGAAAACCCTTCACACTGACTTTATTCTTGGCTTTCAAATGAGGGATCACACTGGCATACAGGCTGTGAGCTATGCATGATTGTTAACCCTAACCCGACAGGTAACAGGATAACCTTAAGAGAACGGGGCGATGGTTCCAAAGCGATCTCCTCTTTGACCGGAGCTCGCCTGCCCCTACACTGCAAAAAGTGAATATCAAGCATTGGCTTAAATGAGTTGAATTGAGGAAATGTATCTTGTTTTGAGCGGTTTTCACTCATTAAGACACAGTTTACTTTGCTTGTTTGAGGACATTTCAGACCAGTTCTGAGGTAAATCTCGCTTGAAATAAGAAAGTCAAATTGCCAATGAGACAAGACCAATTTTCTTCCCCCATTGGCAAAGAAAATGACCTGAAATAAGGATGAAATGTATCGAAACGAGTCAGAAACATCTCAGAACAAGTGAAATAATCTAGGACAAATGCCCAAGAACTTCTTAACTAGTCCAAACAACAAAACATTGGATTGTTATGCTCAAATTGAGATGTTTATACTGATCTAGTTAATTACTTTTTGCACTTTTTTTAATAGACACATTTTTTTAATACAAACATACACGCTCCCGATAAACAGTTTGGCATCTTTGGAAGTTCCATGATGGATGAGCGCTTGCCCCAGGACAGCGCTGGCCCTCCTGACCGGCTTGTTCAGTCTCCTCCTCTGTGCTCCCTGAGGCCCAGCAGACGACAATGGAAGACAGAGGCCACAGAGTCAGAGGAAGTGCTTCTGTTTCTACGACCACCTTTCCCGTTCTTTTTGCTGATGACACCAGTCAAAAAAATAAGAGTCCAGGGCTGTTTTTCAGTCCCAGTCCACCCCTGCGACAAGATGTTCATACAGAACCGCGGAGAAGGGAAATTAATGTAAAAAGTTGATCAAAAGGACAGTATCTCAGACCTTCTGATTGCTCACTTGCTCAGGTAATGTCACTCTATCTATCTATCTATCTATCTATCTATCTATCTATCTATCTATCTATCTATCTATCTATCTATCTATCTATCTATCTATCTATCTATCTATCTATCTATCTATCTATCCATCCATCCATCCATCCATCCATCCATCCATCCATCCATCCATCCATCCATCCATCCATCCATCCATCCATCCATCCATCCATCCATCCATCCATCCATCCATCCATTTTCTTCCGCTTTATCCGGGGCAGCAGTCTCAGCAGAGATGCCCAAACTTCCCGATCCACACACACCTCCTCCAGCTGTTCTGACCCCGAGGCGACACCAGGCCAGCTCGGAGACATAGTCCCACCAGCGTGTCCTGGGTCTTCCACGAGGCCTTGTCCCACTAGGACATGCCTGGAGCACCTCCCGTGGGAGGCGACCAGGAGGCATCCGGAACAGATGCCCGAGCCACCTCAGCTGCTCCTTTCGACGTGAAGGAGCAGCGACTCTACTCCGAGCTCCTCCCGGGTAACTGAGCTCCTCGCTCGATCTCGAAGGGTGCGCCCAGCCACCCTGCGAAGGAAACTCATTTCGGCCTCTTGAATCCGTGATCTCGTCCTTTCGGTCATTACCCAAATCTCATGACCATAGGTGAGGGCGGTAAATCGAGAGCTTTGCCCCGACTCAGCTCCCCCTTCACCACGTAATGTCACTCTGATCTTTTAATCTGGAAAAACAAATTAACAAACACGTCCCAACTCCCGTCTTGCTCCTTCTGTGTTATTTATAGTCATTACCGATGTCACTTCCCGATCTCGCCGCAGAAAACTCCCGATCCAGGCAGCTGTTTAACCTCCGACTAAAAGCCCAATACACGGAGCAAATTGTGGCCTAAACCTCTCCGTCTCTCTCTTAATTCTGTGCAGCCCGCCCCCCCCCTGACATTTGGGCGTGTGCGCGAGTGCGTGATAAGTGGAGGCATTGCCAAAATAACCTTTTAGCGAGGCTGCGGCCCGGGGCTATCACCGGCGGGCCCCGTCAAATGGGTTTGTGCATAAAAAATATCTCCGTCTCATATAAAGTCGCGCCTCCCGGAATGCATTTACAAGTACGATGTAATTTCGGAGTCATCAGCCTGTCGCCGCGGCAGAACGGATGTACGGGAAAGTTGCTAAAAAGAGCTCTCTTCAGCACAAGTGTCCCCATAGGTGAGAACATGGGCGGCCTGATGGAGTCGGCTCGTTCCTTGTGTAAACTGAAGCTGGATTTGAGGGCTTTGGAAAGGAGGCAAATGTTTGAGATTCATTTTGGAGCACCGTTTAAAAATACAGTCTCGTTTCGATTTGTAATCTGTATTTATATTGTTTCTTTAGGGAAGTTAGCCACATTAATCTATACACTGCGTTCCAAATTATTATGCAAATTGTATTTTTGTGTCAAAAAGGTAAAAACATTTATATATTTTTTATAAAACTCATGGATGGTTTTGTGTCTCAGACTCTTTGAATCACTGACATTAATCTCAGAGACCTGGGATGGTTCGTTTTCAGGTTAAACACAGTTAAGGGAAAAACTACTGAAAAAGAATGTTCCACTTTATTAAGCAGATCATCATTTTCAAGCAATATGAGAAAGAAAAAGGATCTCTCTGCTGATGAAAAGCGTGAAATAGTTGAATTTTTTGGTCTAGGTGTGAAAACCTTCGATATTTCATGAAAGATTAAGCGTAATCATCATACAGATAAGAGATGTGTGGATGATTCAGACACACTCGGGTTTGTGCAGATAAAGGCACAATGAGGACGGTCAAACACATCAGATTAAGAGAACAGATGCTACAAAGCAGCATACAGGTATTTGAAGCTGCTGGTGCCTCTGGAGTCTCCCGAACATCCAGGTGTAGGACCCTCCAGAGGCTGCAGTTGTGCATAAACCTTCTATCCGGGCCTACCCTAAACTGTTAATTGAAGCTGATGAACAGAAACGGCTGCAGTGGCTCAGAAATACATGAAGACTCATTTTCAAACAGTCTTGTTCACTGATGAGGCCGTGTAACCCTGGATGGTCAGATGGATGGAGTAGTGGATGGTTCATGAATGGCCACCATGTCCCAACAAGGCTGTGACGTCAGTAAGGAGGTGGCGGAGTCATGTTTTGGGACAGAATTATAAGG
Organism: Gobius niger; assembly: GCF_951799975.1. Classification (NCBI taxonomy): domain Eukaryota; kingdom Metazoa; phylum Chordata; class Actinopteri; order Gobiiformes; family Gobiidae; genus Gobius; species Gobius niger. Next base: position 39,115,144 of record NC_136855.1, on the reverse strand, counting down.
AAAGAGCTGGTCAGTCCCTTTAGGATCCCTGAAGGTGTGAAAATGACCTCTGAAAAATGTGTGGAGTTTCTGACTGACCACTGTCTTCCATGGTACAAAAAGAACAAGATCATCTTCATGCATGGCAACTCACCATGTCATGCATGAAGATTCCTATAATACCTCTGCATCACTGGCTGCTATGGGCATAAAAGGAGAGAAACCCATGATGTGGACCCCCTCCTCCCCTGACTTCAACCCTATTGAGAACCTTTGGAGCCTCAACAAAAAAAAAACTTCTATGAGGGTGGGAGGCAGTTTTCATCCAAACAGCAGCTCTGGGAGGTTATTCTGACATCCTGCAAAGAAATCCAAGCAGAAACTGTCCAAAAACTCACAAGTTTAATGGATTTAAGAATTTTGAAGCTGCTTCACACAAGGGCTCCTATGGTAAAATATAACTTGACCTGTTAAGATTTTTTTGATTGAAATAGCTTTTGATTTCAGTAAATATGACCTCCTAATGCTACAAACTCAACAAATGACCATTTTCAGTCAATTACAAGCTTTAAAATGTATTGAAACGATGATGATGACGATGTTGCATAATCATTTGGACCAATAGATTATGGGCCAGATCTTGTGGCGGCGCAGGCTCTTGGCGAATTATTTTCTGAGTGGCGGCGCTATATGTGCCATTCGCCTCCGCCACCTGTGAGGGGGCGTCACAAGAGGAGGCGACTGCACTGATGGAAACACGGCTGACATTCACTTCCTGGTTTACATTGCGCTGGCTTGCGTTCTTTCTTAAGCCTTAGGCTCTCACAGGTCAAACTAAAAACTTTATTTACCCCATCGTGAGCTAAACCATGTTCACGTCTCGAGAGAAAAAGAGCTACAGCGTCCGCTGTGGCGCGGATCGGCCAGCAAAACAAAAGCACAACCAACCACACACAACCACTCTCCTGGACGCGGAGTCGATCTGGTTGGAGGAAAATGTGTGTCTCCACCCACTTAAATGTCTGGAGTGGCAAGATCACAAAGTGTGCTCCGACTGAGCGCAAAATGTCACGCTATCGTCTCCGTTTTGATGCACAAGATCGGGCCCATTGACTTTTTATTATATATATTTTTGAAAAAAATGCTGTTATCACTGGGAGATTTTTTCCACCACATTTAAATAAGTGAAAGACTTGACAGTGTATTTTTGAGGATCTTTAGTGGAGATGCAAACGTTTTGATTTCAGCCCATTCTTGTACTGTTGGCACAACTTCATTTACATTCTAAGCTGTTTTCAAATCCACATTCACATAAACACACAGGTAGCACGGTAATTGTTCTGGCTAAACTGGGCACTGTTATTAAAGTCTATAAACCACACAGCTCCACGAGAGGCGCAATCAAACCATTGACTGATTGATTTTCAGTAGCGCTTCAGAGGGAAATATTGTAAAATACCCAAATATCGGCCCGGCTGATGCATCGGTCTACCTCTGGCTGAGACGGCCATTAGATTGTTCTTAACCACTCATCTGAATCAGGGGGCAGAAGTTTCCAGGCAATCCATCTTCAGTTCCGCCACCAAAACATCTAATGACGGCAGCACTAGCTCCGGGCACAGATGGACGTCTCCTCGGGCGGCCGAGCTGTGGCCGCGCTCATTTGCCCACACGAAGCTACATTCAGCTTATTGCTCCTGCGCGTTCGAGGCTGGTATTGATCCGAGAGTGTGGCCGAGACAGTAACTTTGGGAAGTCTTTTAAAAATAATGAGCAGGAAAACTTACGCTATACTTGTGAAAAGCTCGATATTTACTGGAGGAGAAGTCTCGGGGTCGGCTGAGACACTGGGAAGAACTCACATGTTTGTTTGGCAGTTTTCATTGATAAGATTCCACTTTTAAAATGCAACTATTGCACGAAACATAACTTTGTCAGGGGGTTGTAGTTACTTTAGTCCATTGTTTAACCTCTTAACCCTCGCCTGAACCGAGCTCAGTTTCTCCAGTTTGGCTTTATCAATCAATCAATCAAGACGAAGACCAGATCGAAAAGCTTCTTGGAAAAAGTGTCAAAATAGCGACTAAGATGAGACGAGATCTGCTGCTTGTGTCTCTGTTTGAGCATCCAGGTTGAAATGTGTTTTGAGACAGACCTAGCATTGTGGTTCCAAGCCTACATAAAGGGGGAACAGTTGAACCTCTCTTACATGCACTGACCACTGGGGGGGAACCTCTGGGTGCAATACGTCCGTACTACAGCAAAGCAAATGTTGATCTCACGCTGTGGAGCAGATCTAAGGAACGACCTGGATCAGGAAATGAAGAGCAGCACTTCCTTAGAGCAATTCAAACTAAGGTTCAAGCAGGATATACTGACTCAATACACTGAAAAGGAGAGCTAAACGATGTTCAAAAAGAGAGAGGGATGGAAAAAGACAGTATGAAAAATATATATATATAATAAATTCTTGCTTTGTTCTCTGAAGGGCTTTTTAAAAAAAAAAATTTTTAGATTTTTTTTTATTTGAAAAGGAGGGACAATATTAATGACCATTTTTACAAATGTAATTATGCCAGATTATAGCCTTAGGCTAATTTCCTAGGCTATGCACTTTAATGATATTTATACCATGGTCTGGGTGAATACTGGATTCTGATTGGCTGGTGCATTATTTTGGTATAACCGCACACGTAGTCCGGTAGTTAAATCACTGGGATATCACTCCGCTGTGGCATCGCCATAGCAACGCATGACACAGCTGAATCAGATAAAGGCGTAATTAGTGACTGACAGGAACGTATGAGATGGATTTTGTGTTTGCTAAATGTTTGTAGAGGAGAGTGAGCAGCTAGGTTAGCTATTGTTAATAACATATGAGCTTTACATTTCTATTGGAAACGGTTAAGGCTATTCATCATTTTCAGACGTACATAAAATGATCCTGCATTGAAGCATCTTTGTCTGGATTAGTAAAGTCAAACATAAAAGTTTCAGTTGGGGGGGCCCAGGTGTGAGCGACTCCACCGCAGCTGTTTCCATAAACAGTTGAGCTGGTTGAGCTAGCTAGCTTTAGCTTCAGGTTAAACAGCGTAAAAGTGAAATAACTCCTGCCCACGAGTGCCGCATATCGGTGTTTCCTTCCAGGGAAAAGTGTTTCCGGGTTAGTCCTGTTGTGTTGTGATTCTGTGCTGATGTTGTGTCGTTGAGCCTGACTGAGATCCTCGTAATAGCTGCGGAGAATGACTCGCTCTGAGACCAGCCTTCAGTGACCGGCTAATAACCCACAGAAAATAGTCCCGTAGTCTGGCAGATTTAGGGACTTTAGTAAATGAAACAAATACTTATTATAAATGTTACGTTTGTGGGACCCTGGTATAAGCGGATTAAACAACGAGGAGCCGCGTTAGACGTTATAATGCAGGAGGAACAACACTGTGTCGGGCGTTAGAACCGTCTAATGCGGCTCTGAGGTGTTTAATCCTTACTTATATTGCTACTGTACTGCTATTGTATACAAATATAAACATGTGTATATGTGCTATGACCACATACATGTATACATGAGCATATATATGTGTATTTATATGGTTAGTCTGGTGTTATAAGTGATTTGCCTCAGGTGCTCTGTGGAGCGGGTCAGACTGTTTTTAATGCAGGCTAGCTGATACCATAGAAATGCACTAGCTTTGCCCTAGCCTAGCGCCACAAAACTCTTCAAATAAGAACTGCATGAATTACAAACAAAAATATCTCCTGAAATCAGCAACACTCTGGATAACGAGCATATTCTAGCTACAACTGGTCCAATTGCTTGTTATTGCCTTAAAGGAACGGGCCACCATTTTTCCATACTGAGATATGTTCTTACCTGAGATTAGACGAGTTGATACGTACCTGTCTGGCCTTTGTGCCCGTGGAAGAGCTTGGTCTTTTCCAACTTCACCCCCGTTTGGAGCCATAGGAACATACTGGTCGTTTTACGTGACTGAGGGCTCGCACAACGACCAGACAGGTACACATCAACTCGTCTAAGCTCAGGTAAGAACATATCTCAGTATGAAAAAACGGTGCCTGTTCCTTTAACAAACAGGGCTGTCGTTTCAGGCCTGTGTGGATGATCACACACATTTCAAACTGTAGCCATTACACTTTAACACAATCCATCAGCTCTTCTTTATTGTCCGCGGCGTTCGTGGAGGCGGCTAAAGAGCTTTTAGCCGCACAGCTTGGTTAAAGGTCACACCATAAGTGAAGGGTAAATGGAATTGTGCTACTTATATGTGAGCGTCTTCTTTTCTCCTGACATTCTTGTTATTTTCCGCGCAGTGGGCTGTGCGAGGGATGTCAAGATTAACCGGTTTTATAATGGGACAAAAATAGGGAATGCATTGGGTAAAAAAAAAAGTACCTAAACTTTTTTTTCCAATACTATAGTGGTATAGTAGCCTGCTTATCAGTCATGTCCTGCACAGATTGTAGGTTGCCTCATGCTTCCTTCAGATTGAGCCCCAGGTGGGTCTCGATCAGTGTTAATTTCGTCGACTAAAATATTTAGTCTTAATTTTAGTCAAAGTGATATTTTTGACGACTAAAATTGGACTAAAACTAAATTGAAAGTTTTTCATGAGACTAAAACTATGACTAAAATGTCCAGATATTTTAGTCGACTAAAATCAGACTAAATAAAAATGAAAGGGAGAGACTAAAATCATCCAAACTTCTATTGAGCGTCTGAAAGAGCCTCAGATCTTTTAAATTCTCTGGCAAAGGATCAGCTCTGAGCTTTGTTCATGAGGAGCAGCTCCGTGAAGTCGAGGACCTTGATTAAATATGATTATAATGAATATTATCAATGCAAAGTCGACTAAATTAGTCTTAATTTTAGTCGACTAAATTGACATGCAATTTTAGTCGATTAAAACTAGACTAAAATTGAAAAGATTTTTTGGACTAAATCTCGACTAAAATTACATTACATTTTAGTCAAAAGACTAAGACTAAAACTAAATTAAAATATGTTGTCAAAATTAACACTGGTCTCGATCTCGAAATGGCTGCATCTGCAACAGAAAAAACCCACAAACATGGAACCGGAACCGCTTGGAGACGACGAATCTTCTTCTGCTTCTGCTAAATCTTTCCTGCCTTGTTCCACTAAATTACAGTTGCACCCGGCTCCATTCTGATGCGCGGTCCCGGCTCTCCGATGCAGGAATACCAAACAGTGGAGGCTTTAGTTCATATTTAATGGAGGGTCTTTAGAGTGTCCGTCAGCCGCTGGATGGCCTCAGGCGGGGACAGCACAGGGAAGGTGGTGGGGATGGGGGAGCCTTGCCAGAACAGTCGGGGTCTAGTGACAGGACGGGAACATTCAATCATTTGGGAGTCAAACGTCCCCTATGTCTTTATTGTAGAAAGAGAGCGGACAGAGCTTGAAATGTGCAAATGGAACTGGATCATTTCAACCAAGTGAAGCGCGGAGAGTTTTATGAGTCAAGCTCAGGACTAAATGCAGAACTCTTCTATCATCGCACCGTTCATATGAAACTGGTGTTTAAGGGGTGCATTTACGCGGCTCCACTGTTTCTCCGCCCCTTTTCTTTACACATTGAGTGCCAACAATCCAGGCCATTTTCATGATATTTGTAGCCACAGCATATTCTATGTTATAGCTATGGACACAGGCTATGGCTCGTTTGAAAGGTGAGACTCTTAGCTCTCCATAGGTGAAAATAGTTTAATTCTATGTGCCTCGGTTCCTGAGAAATCTAAACATAGGCAAATTATGATCAAAATCACAGATTTTTTTTCTAGATTCGGAGATAAAGCTTGTTTTATGAAACTTTCTCCTTTCTGATTAACTCCTCTCTCCTCCTCTCGGGCACTAACGTTATGTGAAGCGGCAAATGCCTAAATATCTCCGTTTCAAGTAAATTTTCAAGGACAACATTGTTGATACGTTTGGAAAAAACGCGTGTTATCCATCGCTCATTATGGCGTGTGCATTTAAACAGTTCTCTGATTGAAGACTTGAACAGGATGTTTCTCAGTCGTCCTTGGACCGATTTTAACCATTTATTATACGGCTCTTCACAACGTAAGTAGAAGCTCCGTTGATGAAAAAAATAATGACGCTGCCAATGGCACCGAAGTTGGTGCTTTCATATCACTCCGCGCGTACGTAGTAGCGGCACTATCTGTCCCGTCACTGAGAGAGAAGTCGGGGAATCGCTCGTGAAGTTAACGTGAATCTGACTTTCAACTTACCCAGAGATTCACCACCATTCCTCCAACTGCGCCTTCAACTAAGTTGCTAGGCTAGCTGCTAGCCTTGCTGCTTCTAGCCTAGCCAAACGTTGCAGAGCAACGCGCAAACTTTTGGGAACTATTTGTCGCGGAAGTCATTAAATAAACCTTTCGACCTTCATAAAAGTGTACGAAGTTTATGTTGTGTGTGTTCAGTTGGCAAATGGCCGTATAATAAGCGGATAATGTAGAGAACGCTGGTCATTATCGGGAAAATAAGAACCTTCCGGGCGAACCGCTCTATACATTATCCCTTACTTAAAAACTCAGAGAAATGTTAAAATCTCAACTGTTTCGATCTGTCCATGTGAAGCCGCTCTGCTTTGTCAAACCCACTCCAGACAGCAAGAGAGAACTGTCGGGTTTACAGCTGTTCGTTATGCAACACCACGCCCTCTCGGACAAAAAAAAAAAAAGAAAATAAATAATATTACATCGTGACTTTTCACAAGTTTTTGATCGTCAGTTATTTCACTTCTGTTCATCACAGAGCTACATAAGGTGTATTAGAGTGTTTATTTTTGCAATAATAATTATAATTGGCACTCAGTATGTGAAAACGATGATCATGACGCCAGCATTGTGTTTGTTATCCATAATTTACCGGCCCTTTAATGAGTTTTACTGCACAAACCTCGGCTCCTCTGCTCCAACGGCGAGTCACAGGTGCAATGGTGTTTTTAGAGAAATTAAAAGTATCGATCAATAATGGACTCTCACAGTCGTGCTATTACAGGCCTGAGGCTTTAACTGCAGCCGGAGCCTGGGCCGCTGTTTTAGACATAAATAAAGTTATATAACCTTTTTCGTTTCATGTAAATCTATCAAATAATGAGGTGTTGACATTGCGCTCAGTGCTGGAGCAGGAGATTGGACGCTGAACGGACTCAGAGCAGGTGTTAAGCTGAACATCCTAAAGAGAGAATATAATCCACACGATTTATTCAGATCTGCATGTGTTGATTCTAATCAGTGCTCGTTTTACAGGATTGATGTGATTCCCATGAAATGAAGAGAAGGTTTATTTACTCTCAAGTGTCACTGGTGCAGCACTGACAGACCACAGTCACTTAGTTTTAAGTCAAACACTGAACACAAAAGGTTGTATCAGCCTCATTTCCACCAAAGACCAGTGTACTTTCAAAGTGTCTACGATGCCGTCGGATGTGTTTGATATGGACAACATCGAGCTGGTTAAGGTTAGGATTAGCGACCCACTTTTACCAACATTCAGGTCCTTGGGGAAGGTAAAAAAGTAGAATTTCTTCTCCCTCATGTTATGGTTGGAACACCAAACCGCACAACAGCTTTTAGGCAGGATTAACACAGAACTTTTATCTATCTACCTACCTACCTACCTACCTACCTACCTACCTACCTACCTACCTACCTACCTACCTACCTACCTATCTATCTATCTATCTATCTATCTATCTATCTATCTATCTATCTATCTATCTATCTATCTATCTATCTATCTATCTATCTATCTATCTATCTATCTATCTATCTATCTATCTATCTATCTATCTATCTATACTGTATTAATCTTTGTAGAGAAATCTCTGTAGAGAGAAATCTCTGCATTTGACCCATCCTCAGTATCGCATGGGGCGACCTGTAGGAGCAGTGGCTGCCAGCCTGGGCCGGCGCTCGGGGACCCGTCTCCATGATGTGGAGCCAGGCTGGTGGTCAGAAACACCTGGCTGGAGGATTCACCTATTGCAGTGTTTTTCAACCACTGTGCCGTGGCACACTAGTGTGCCGTGAGATATTGTCTGGTGTGCCTTGGAAAATTATCCAATTTCACCTTCATTTCACTTCACTTTCACCATTCATTATAATGTACCGTTTTCGAGTGTCTGTGCTGTCTAGAGTAGAGTAACCATGTAATAAATACTCTATATCAGGTCGCTCATTTCTTTGAAACAAGAGAATTAGTGATGCATGAATGCGGCAGGTGGCGGTGACTGTGGCATTGTGGGTAGCGAGATTATACGTGTTCCTATTCAAGACACTTTGATGTGAATGACTGAAAATAGGCTACAGGGTTACGTTTTTTAATATTTTCTGCTGGTGGTGTGCCTCGTGATTTTTTCAATGAAAAAAATGTGCCTTGGTTCAAAAAAGGTTGAAAAACCCTGACCTATTGCACACGTTTTTATAACCTACCACTAACCTACGCAAACATGGGGAGAACATGCAAACTCCACACAGAAAGGCTCCGTCCAGGGAACTATATTGTACCAGGACCAGGAGTAGTTCGAAATCCAAATGCCAAACTACTCCTGGTATTATTACGCCTTACAATATAGTTCCCCCTTTTATCCGCTTAGAAAATCCACATTGTATAATTTTGTGTCATTATACTTTGTAGTGGAACACTTCACGTAACCATATTTAAATAGGGAAAACGTGGAAGAGCTTGGTAGCTTCTATCTTCACCTGTTTTGGAGCTATAGAGGAGAGAGGGAGAGGCTAAATGCTAACGCCGTCTGCGCTGTGTTTACGTGACTGAAGGCACGGGGGAAGATCAGACAGGTCCTAAAGAACTCCTCAAAGCTAAGGTAAGAACATATCTCAGTGTGTAAAAACGGTGGCCTATTCCTTTAAAGTAGTTTTTGAATAATTAGAGAAAGTTTGCATTTTTTCAAAATTGTTTTCCCCCTGAACTGTTTTCAAACATGACCATAGATGGGCGATTCCAGAGATGTCGTCTATATCTATTGGAGGCTTCATTAGTAACGGTTGCCGGGATGTCTGAACAATTACCGTTAGGGGGCGGGGTTTTCGCGAAAGGTCAATTAAGGCACAGCAGTAAAACACTAAACACTCTTCAATCAACGCGTTTCTGAATCAACGCTCTGTCGACCCCTTCAAAACAAATGCATTTCCTGTCCACTTCACATCACGCCGTTTAAACTCCCGTCCCGCCTCTGAACGTCTCTTTGGGGCCACACGAGGCCACAGCGAGATGTACCCAGATGTATTCAGAGAACGCGCTGCGCCTGGAGCGTCAGCACAGGCAGGAACTCTCCCTTGGGTGCCTTTAATCTCTGCCGTCTCCCCCAGCCGGGATCAGAGCTGGCAGTCCCGGGAGGAGCAGAAGAAAGGCCAATTTCAGCAGTGACAATAGGCCCGGAGGATCGGGGCAGCGCGGATAAATCTCCAGATAGAAGCCGTGATGAGCCGCGGGGACGGAGTCTGCAGGTGCGCAGCCTGTGAATACGTTAAGCTCATTGTGTGGGGCCAATATGAGAAAGTTTTCTAAAGCCAAGTAGGACTTCAAAGCAGTTCTATATTGAAATAGTTTGTGCGGGATTTTCTATTCAATACATAGATAAGTATAAAAGTGAGTGTTCAAGATTCACCTTTTCTTGCAGTGATTTATTTACATTTCTCTGGCTTTTTAAGCAACACTCCAGGCTATAAGTTGTTGCTGTAGCATTTCTGCAGAGCGGGACTTTACATTAGGAAGAGAACCGGATCTATTTGGACCTGGGCTGCCTCATCCCCCGTCTTACTGTCCACCCATCCCTCCTTACAGCCCAGGCAAGCTTCAAGTCTCACGGTAAAGATATGTTTATGGTAAAACACACCATTGAAAACATATGGGGGTTTTACTGCACAAAAAACACAAACACCAGTAATGGAACAAATGCTTGTATTCAATTCAATGTATGTTCTATGCAGTCAGTCTGGCTTTAAATGGAATCAACACTGAGCAAAAGTATCTCTTTTCATGCGCTGAACTCAAAGAAAAAAAACACAAAAGACCCATCTGACTTGAGCACTTCTCCTTTGCAGATTAGACAGCTACAAAACTGAACATTTCAGAGTGGACTTCTATTGTAGACAGCCTATAAATATACACCGTATTTAACATTAAGTGGCATTTAACAAACCTATTTTAACGAAGCTTGTGAGGTCAGTGTTGAATAAACGGTTTGTGGGTGAAGACACGCACTTCCACCAGCCTGAGCCAGTGTGCTGGATCCAAAAGTAATGATGATGATGAAGAAGTAGTGAACAATGCACAGAACTGTTCACTGCTCACCAGCTTCACTACTTCTATATTATCATCAATGTTGAATAAATACAAAATAAAATGGCAAAAACAATCTTATGACAAGCTCCTAATCACCGGTGAGGAACCACCAGAGGTCCCTATGCTAAAGGAGGTATGATAAGAAGCATACAACACCATGTGGTCCCTATTCGAATAATAATGTCTATAATATAACCTGTGAATATGGTTTTACAAATAACATGAAGGTTTGAAAATGTGGATCTGTTTATTAGCAACACCTTTATCTGTCTTTATCAATGTATCTTTTTTTTAATTTTTTTTAAATTTATTTTATTTTTTCTCTCATTGTTCCCTTCGAGGGTGCCTTGGCTGTATATGACACAGGTGCTTTCGAAGCAAGAGCAGCTTTTTGATCTCCTTTTGTTGAAGTACAGGGTATGTGCAGAGCATTATACCCATATTCAAGCCCATTGAACGAACTCTGCCAAACCCAAGACCTTAGATGTAACTCTGTTTTTTGTTTTTGTTTTTGCTGGAGGCTTTTTGCGTTACTTCTGCTTCTGCTTGGATGAGACACAGATGGTCATTGATCATCTATGAAGTTTTCAATGTACAGAGCACAACAGACCCTAGCCTTAAAAACAAGGAAGTTATATGTAAGGGATAATGTATAGAACGCTGGTCATTATCGGGAAAATAAGCACCGACAGGGCGATTCTTATTATTCGGCCATTTGCCAACTGAACACACACAACATAAACTTCGTACACTTTTATGAAGGTCGAAAGGTTTATTTAATGACTTCCGCGACAAATAGTTCCCAAAAGTTTGCGCGTTGCTCGGCAGCGTTTGGCTAGGCTAGAAGCATCAAGGCTAGCAGCTAGCCTAGCTATTTAGCTGAAGGCGCAGTTGGAGGAATGTGGTGAATCTCTGGGTAAGTTGAAAGTCAGACTCACGTTAACTTCACGAGCGATTCCCCGACTTCTCTCTCAGTGACGGGACAGATAGTGTCGCTGCTACGTACGCGCGGAGTGATATGAAAGCACCAACTCCGTTGCCATTGGCAGCGTCATTATTTTTCTCAGAGGTCCTTTATCAGAAAATAATGACCGGTAGAACGTTGGGAAATCCCATTCAAATCAACGGAGCTTCTACTTACGTTGTGAAGAGCCGTATAATAAGTAAATGTAATCATATGAGAAAAAAATAAAATTATTAATAATAATAATAATAAATTGCTCTGTCTGAGTCTGTGCTCACAAGTGCGGTTGTTGTTTGTTTATTGTTCGATTAGTTGTTTCAGCCCTACTGAAGAGCACTACATTTGACTTGCATCTGCCTGGGTATAAACCCTGGGTATAAACCCTGGGTATAAACCCTGGGTTTATACAGGCAGGCAAACCAATAATGTTATTTTCATTATTGGTTTGGCACTGTAGCGATGTGTGTGTATGTTATTTTGTCTGCATAAAAAAAAAAAAAAAAAAAAAGAAGCATCCAGGCTCATTTCCCCAACTCCCTCCTAACTGACGGCCCAATTCGGAGGCTTCTTATCACGGCGGACGCTGACGCACATCCCGTTTGGCGTCAGACCTCGTACCAACCTGCTGATTTCGTAAATCCCATCACTAAATTATACTATAAATAAAAAATCAAGTGCCCGGTGTCCAAAAGTGCACAGCAGGAATCCCCCCCTCCCCCCCCCCCCTCACAATGAAGAGCGGCGACTCAGAGACACAGGTTTGGGTGGAAGAACATTTATTCTGCACCCTGCACACATGCACCAATGAACTCTGACAGTGCACTCCCCTGTGGCAGCTCCCGTCTGAGGAAAGAAGACAAACACGTTCAAAAGGACTGAAACATGAGCCCGTGTGAGCGCAGAACATACGCAGCCCGACGGCAGGAGATCACAGACCTGCAGCCCGGAGACGAGAAGGGGAGTAAACATTTTCAAATTCAAATGGGAGCGCTCCTACTTAAGAGAGCGCACGGAGCAAATCAGACCTCATGAACTTATGTTTTTACAAAAATAAATGGAATATATCACCCTTCATCCCCCAATATAATTTTTTTTTTTGTAATTGAAAGAATTAAGTTGTAATTGACAATACTGTGACGTACTTGTGCATATCAAACCAATGCCCTTTTAAAGCTGAGGTGCCGGTTTCTGATCTTGTAGTGGAGCACATTTCTTTTGTTTATACGTTTTCCCTTTTCTTTACAAAGTCTGGGATTTGGCACGATCTCTGCGAGTGTTTAGCCAGATCGATTCTGCGGTGCCAATAACATTTGCACTGATATTAATCTGGGAGTTTGAATCATTCGGGGAGAAGACAGTCTTTTCGAGCATTTGCTGCTGATTGGACTGTTAAAGTTTAGGTACTACTGGAATCGAAAAGAGTAAAAGTATCGAAAGCAGGTACTGAAAAAATGTATCTTTAGAGAACAAGTTCTGATGCTGTTGGGTCCAGAGATTAAAGGACTTGGTTGTTTCACCTCAAATATATTGGAAATAAATGGTCTTTTATGGAATTAAACATTCATGTGATTGTTGCAAAGTTTGAATTTACAAACTCAGGAAGTCTTGAACTGTGGGAGTTTAAACATTTACATCCAACAATGAATTGGTCCTATTGCTGGGTTGCAGGAGACATCACAGCGTTCTAAAGGCCGATACTATTATATAGAGGAAACATAATTTTGTTTTTGAGGACATTTTTGGTCTTGTACAGAGAGATCATGGACCCAGTGACTGATATTAATGATCATTTTTTAAATTCATATATTTTCTTTTTAGCTACGACTTGAAAGTGCAAGGCTGTTGATAAGAAAAACTGTCTCCTTCCTCCCGCTGGGTCCTGTGACATCATCATATTCTAGAACCTGCAACCCAGCAATAGGCTGCATTCACGATTTAGAATGTGATGATGTCATATTGTCAGGGCCAATTGCTGGGTTGCAGGTTCTAGAATGTGATGATGTCATCGGGCCCAGTGGGGGGCAGGGGCCAATTTTTCCTATTAACAGCATTACACTTTCACAAGTCATAGCTCAAAAGAAAATATATGAATTACAAAAATGATCATTAATATCATTCACTGGGTCCATGATCTCTCTGTATAAGACCAAAAAATTCCTCAAAAACAAAATATTTTTTCCTCCATACAATAGTATTAGCCTTTAGAACGCTGTGATGTCACCTGCAACCCAGCAATACAACTCTATGGGAGAAATACAGTTTTTGTAAGAAATCTTCAAAACTAAAATTGACAAATGTTTTTCCTCATCAGTATTTGATCGTGATCGGATTCACAAACCTGTGATATTATTTTTATGTCTGAAAGTCCTTTCTATTGGACAAGATCACGCTCATGTTTTCACATATTGTCACCACTTTTTGACGTTTTTCTATATTTCTAAATAATTGTACATTAGTTCATATGTGACAGAGGAGATGATGAACTTTGTGACAGTTTGTGTTTCATGTGGATTCCTCCAGTAATGACTGAGATATGAGCCAAAAAACAAAATATACATTTTGTCAGTTACCACAGTTGCCATAGTTACCGTCAGTTGCTCCACCTCAATGTTAAACTATGGGCTCTTTAGAATGTTGTGATGTCACGTGAACAAAACCTATTGCTGGGTTGCAGGTGACATCACAGTGTTCTAAAGGCCTATACTATTATAAAGAGGAAAAATTATTTTGTCTTTGAGGAGATTTTTGGTCTTGTACAGAGAGATCATGGACCCAGTGACTGATATTGATGAACATTTTTCTAATTCATACATTTTCTTTTGAGCTACGACTTGTGAAAGTGTAATGCTGTTGATAAGAAAAACTGGCTCCTCCCCCACTGGGTCTGGTGACATCATCATATTCTAGAACCTGGAAGCCAGCAAGGCGTTCACGTGACATCACAACATTCTAAAGAGAAAGAAAATTGAGGTGGAGCAACTGACGGTAACTATGGTAACTGTTGTAACGTTGTCTTTGTTTTTTGTCTCATATCTCAGTCATTACTGGAAGAATCCACATGAAACAAAAACTGTCACAAAGTTCATCGTCTCCTCTGTCACATATGAACTAATGTCCAATTATTTTCTCAGAAAAACTTCAAAAAGTGGTGACAATATGCGAAAACATGAGTGTGATGTTGTCCAATAGAAACGACTTTCAGACAAAAAAATAATATCACAGGTTTGTGAATCCAAACACGATCAAATACTGAAGAGGAAAAACATTTGTCAATTTTAGTTTTGGAGATTTCTTACAAAAACTGCATTTCTCCCATAGAGTTTTATTGGCCCCGCCCTCCATCTGACATTATGACATCATCACATTCTAAATCGTGAACGCCGCCTATCGTGTAACAATATCACCATGAGTGGGGGGTTTACATTTGCCCTCAAAGAGCAGTTTTAACTTGGTATTGCTAAAACGGTATAATATTTTTTTGTCTTTCCGTGGTGTTCGTCCCTAAGCAACGTCTTGAAGGAAAAATTACACTGAAAAAGTGTCGGTGCCGCTGTAGAAAAGTGTGATTAATTTCGATTTCCTATTTTGTAATTGCACTAAACCTAATGTAATTAATGAATCATAATGAATCGAAAAAGATCCTAACACCAAAACAAACCACAAACAATAACTTACTGCTTTGTTGTTTAGCTGCATCTGCTTTGGCCAAGTTAGGAATGGAAGTATTGTGTATTGTGAGAGCTTGAAACAAGTCGGGGCAACAGTTTATACACAAATACTTCCTTTTTTTTTATGAAGACAAGAACAGTTCGGGACCCCAGCTTTATTAACGCCATGTTCATCAACAGATACGGACAAGACTTTCACAGCAGGATTCACTCATCATCAAATCAAATCCAATCAAAATATTCAGGATGATGTAAAACGATGAAAGCTTTAATCGGGATGTGATTTGAATAAAAGCATAAATGTGAGTCACACAAGTCCACGGATCGTTCCTTTGACCCGGAGCCTTCACTTCATTTGGATATATGTGGTATTTTCTTCTTACAAACATAAAAGGGACCTCAAATTCTGTTTGTTGGCAGAAAACTAGAGCTGGGACAAGGTATTGTTTTGAAATATATCGCAGTACGTTTAATCGTGATGCTTCATTGAGTTCACGGTTTCAAAGTGGATTCTGCCAGTCCATTAGGGGGCAGCACTGGTCAAAATATTTCACCAAACATCAGATTTATTTTACAAAACGTGTGGTCCCAGCCCTCGTAGACGCCGTCGCTGTTCGGCTGTGGCAGTGTTTTGTGTAGACGTTGAAAAAGCCGCCTCTTAAAACCAAAAAATCCTTATTTGAACTGAGTAGTTTTGATTAGTTCCATGTTTTTGACTCAGGCCTTTTACCCCAAGTCTTTCCTAATGAATGTTCTTACCACGGACTGTAAAAATGAAGGATTACCCAGAGTGTTCAGCGCGGGCTAACTGAAGCTCGTTCATGCTAGCCAGCGTTTTTGGAGCCAGCGCTGTTATTTAGAATAGTACAAAAATAAAAATAGGTTGATGTGGATATTGACTTAAAGAGGGGTAAAGAGGCTTGAAGGCTATAGTTCATATGAGCCCGGAACTTCCAGAGCCTTTCCTACAGTTTCAGGAAGAAGAGGCGGCCATCTTGCCACAGGGAGCTCGCTCACTCGTAACGTTGTGTTTTATGGCGCATGTACTTTTTAAATAACCATAACTTGCTCAATTTTCTACCGATTTTCAAACGGTTTGGATTGTTATAAACGTCAGAGATGTAGTTATGACACCGCATAGGAATAATGAAGAGAGAAAAGAGGATTTGTGTCCGTGCCTTACTTCAGATACCACAGAGCTCGCCAGAAAGCTTCCCTGTGGCAAGATGGCCGCCGGTAATGCCGGAAGTGACTCCGCCTGAAGACTATCTAGCTTTTATTATGTTATTATATTAATATCTATGGTTTCACCCACAGCTTCCGAGTCTGCAGATTCCTCCTACTCGCTCAGACTCCTGCAGCAGCCCAGCGGTTCTCAACTGGTGGGTCGGCAACCACAAGTGAGCCGCGAGCCTTTCCCAGAAACATTTGTAGGGAAAAAGTGTAGAATCACTACTGAAGCCTGTTGAAATGACTGTCATCGATTTGCAGAGCCGTGGGAGGATATTTTAGTTAGGGGGCGCTGAGGGACAAAATTTACCCCCAAAATACTTTTTCTGTGCATAAATCCTATTTATTAACCTCTTAACTCCCGCCTGAACCGAGAGCGTTTTCTCCAGTTCAGCTTTACCCAAATCCTGTAGGCCAGTGTAACGCCTCATTTGACAGACCTACAAAACTAAACTGATCTTTTTCCTCACGTCAGATTTTTTTTTCATCACTTTTTTTTGATGGGCAGTCGTCTCATTTTTGTCAAATTTTCATGACTTTTTTGTCAAATTATTTGCATTTTTTTTTTGGTCAAATTCGTCAATTTCGTCAAATTTTCTCATTTTTTTGTCAATTTTTTGTCCTTTTTTG
The DNA here is from genome assembly GCF_951799975.1 of Gobius niger. Classification (NCBI taxonomy): domain Eukaryota; kingdom Metazoa; phylum Chordata; class Actinopteri; order Gobiiformes; family Gobiidae; genus Gobius; species Gobius niger. Next base: position 39,098,316 of record NC_136855.1, on the reverse strand, counting down.
TACATTTTTCTCACTTTTTCGTCAAATTATTTGCATTTTTTGGGTCAAATTCTTATCACTGTTTCGTCCATTTTTTCCTCAATTTTTCGTCAAAATTTTCTCACTTTTTTGTCCTTTTTTGTCCTTTTTTTGTTAAATTTTTTGTCAATGTTTTCTCACTTTTTTCACATTTTCATCCTTGTTTTCGTCTCAGTATTGTTGCTATTTTCACACCTTTTTTCCAGAAGCTTTTGGATTGGGGTAAAGCTGGAGAAAATGTGCTCGGTTCAGGTGGGAGTTAAGGGGTCAACATTGCCTGCAGTTCACAAACTATCCACCAGGGGGGGGCTGCAGCGCCCTCAGCTCTCTGGGTTCCCACGGCCTTGTTGGCTTGTTTCAAAGAGAATATTCTACATTATATTTTCCAAGTCCAGGTCGTATTTGGAGCGTGGCTTGTCATCACGGGGTAATTGATCGCGGGTCCCGACGCCAAACCAGCTGAGAATCAAACCAGCTGAGAATCAAACCAGCTGAGAATCAAACCAGCTGAGAATCAAACCAGCTGAGAATTAAACCAGCTGAGAATTAAACCAGCTGGGAATCAAACCAGCTGAGAATCAAACCAGCTGAGAGTCAAACCAGCTGAGAGTCAAACCAGCTGAGAATCAAACCAGCTGAGAATCAAACCAGCTGAGAATCAAACCAGCTGAGAATCAAACCAGCTGAGAATCAAACCAGCTGAGAATCAAACCAGCTGAGAATCACTTTAGGCCGAAAACAGCCCAGACTATGAGAATCTACGTTACCGGGGCTACAGCAGCATTAAGCCTAAAAATATAGATATAGAGGTTATGGAGAAGAACTTGTTACCTTTGCTGTGCTTCTGTTTAGCTTTTAGCGTAAAGTCTGAACTCTGGTAGAATCGAGTCCAACAGCTGAGACAGAGCTAAAGTACCTCTGTTTGCTTACACATATTAAGTAGCCATGTGCTTCTGGTGTGTGCTGAGAGTCAGGGCTTCAAAATAATGAAAGAACGAAAGAACAAAATCTGCACTGATTCTGTCCATAATGAAACATTTTCTATGGTGACTTCTATCAGGAGTTTCATGATACATCTATGGATGAGTGTATTGGCGTGTGAAGAGCGACAGGCCAAAGACAAATGGAAGAAAATGTAGTCGTTTAAAAATTATTTACCATTTCCGTGAGGCCCGGCAGCAAATGTGTCACGGACCGGTGGTTGGGAACCACTGCTTTAGAGCTGCAGTGGAGCTGAAATAACACTGTCACTGTGAGAGTTATTATACTGTATTAATCTGCTGCTGCTTGGGTGGTCTTTAAACAGCACTTACAAAGCTAGAATATAATCAAAACTTCTATGTTTAGGGCTCATTTTATTCGAGCAATGATGGGAATTAATTTCGGCAGCACTTTACATCACGGGCCGGTAAGTCCATGGTACTTACAGTGGTAATTACTAGTCAGTGTTAATTTCGTCGACTTAAATATTTAGTCTTAATTTTAGTCAAAGTGTTATTTTTGCCGACTAAAATTGGATTAAAACTAAATTAAAAGTTTCTCATGAGACTAAAACTATGACTAAAATGTCCAGATGTTTTAGTCGACTAAAATAAGACTAAACGAACATAAAAAAGGAGAGACTAAAATCATCCAAACTTCTATTGAGCGTCTGAAAAAGCCTCAGATCATGTAAATTCTCTGCCAAATGAACAGGTTTGTGCGTTGTTCATGAGGAGCAGCTCCATGAAGCAGAGGAACAACATTAAATATGATTTTAATGAATATTATAAATGCAAAGTCGACTAAATTAGTCTTAATTTTAGTCGACTAAAACTAGACTAAAATTGAAAAGCTTTTTTTGACTAAATCTCAACTAAAATTAAATTACATTTTAGTCAAAAGACTAAGATAAAAAATAAAATATGTTGTCAAAATTAACACTGTTACTAGTAATGACAGTGGTACTTATTGTGGCACTAAAAGTGGTAATTACTAGTAATTGGGGTTAGGGAGTCACAGAGTTACCACTGTATAGATACAGAGATACAGGGGTAACTCTTAGTAATGAAGGTTGTACTTCTATTTACTATGGTACTTACTGGTAATTCAAGGATACTCCAGCAGCAATTCATAGGTAGTAAATGAGGTACTTGTACAAACAGAAGTAATTTCTAGATTTGTGTGACTATAAAACAACATAAAACAGTGTTAGGGAAAACAAGAAGTACAACCTTCAGAAGTACATACCTTGTAATTCTCACTAAAGTATCCTTTAAGTACCACAATAAGTACCTAGAACTACCACTGTAAGTACCAAGGGATTACCGGCCCCGTAATGTAAAGTGTTTCCTGAATTTCTTATTTATTTATCCCAAAAATATGAATAGGTTTGGTGATGGGGGATTCGCCAAACGACCCTGCCCTAAGTCAACGTATTTCACGGATTACCTGGCTGGAGATTGAAACTATATTGTGCATGTTTTATGTTGATGGGAAAACCCCGAAGTCGACCCGTCCTGACACGTGGAAAACATGCAAACTCCACACGGAAAAAGACCCGACGCGGGACTCCCAAACTGTAAGGCAAGAGTGGCGGCTATTGTGCTGTTTTGATGTGACTGATAAAACTTCAATATCAAAAGTAAATCAATAAAAAATAGATGGAACTACTCAGAACTACTCAAAAGTATGGATTAAAATCCTCTTAACGGCAACATCTGTCCAGGAAAACTAAATGTTAAACCAATCCTGTTCCTTTTTGTAACGCATTTCCTTCCTCTTGCATGTGTGCTCTGTCGTCCCATTGGCTGAAGCTACAGGGTTACACTGGTTTTAATACATGTTCATAATAATCATCATCGTCATAATAATAATAATACGGCTTCATCATAAAAAATGTTCACAAAAGTAGCGTTGAACATAGAGCAAAACAAAGCAAAAGCAACTCAGGCGGGACACGTCGGTATACACACTGTGCTCGTAGGATGGTTAGCGCGGGACGGGGGGGCGTGGAGGCGGAGTCACCTTCTGGGGGGGCGGAGTCAGAGGGTCCACAGTCTTTGGGAGGAGGGGCGGGGCCGGTGACGCTGAAAGAGGAGTCACCATTTTGAGTCAGAGGGAGTGTAAGTCTTTGAGGGTCAGGGGGAGCCGTTGTCTCTGAGAGGGGGCGGGGTTTGGTGACACTGGGCGGAGTCAGGTGTTAGAGGGGAGGTGACGGGGGGGGGGGAGCAGTAGTCTTTAAGCGGGAGGGGGAGGATGAGGTTCGGAGCGGCGGGGGGCGGGGGGCGGAGTTCCAGCGCTAGGCGTAGTAGGTGTCCACTTTGACGGCCTGACAGAACATGGTCATGGAGAAAACCAGCCCCAGGATCTGCAGACACAAAGAGGAGACAGATGTTGGCAGATGCTTCACCAATGGAATACAAGCGCTAGAGCAAGGATCTTTAATAAAACTCTAGACATGGCCTGAAGGAGAGAAAGAAGAAAACAATGCTAAAATGTGATGAAAAAATGACAAAAAATGACCAAAAAAAAGACAAAAATGTGACAAAAAATGACAAAAAAATGACATAAAAAAAATAAAAATCAAAAAAATCAAAAAAAATTACCAAAAAAGTGACGAAAAAATTATAAAACAAAAACAAAAAAATAACAAAAAATGTGACAAAAATGTGACAAAAAATGACAAAAAAACGAGTAAAAAATGACAAAAATGTGACAAAAAATAACCAAAAAATGACATAAAAAAACAAAACAAAAATTACAAAAAAATGTCAAAAAAAGAAAAAAAAAAGACGGAAAAATTATAAAAAAATACAAAAAAATTACAAAAAATGTGACAAAAATGTGACAAAAAAATGACAAAAAACGAATAAAAAAATGTGACAAAAAATGACCAAAAAATGACATAAAAAAACAAAACAAAAATTACAAAAAAAAGACAAAAAAAGTGACGGAAAAAATACAAAAATATACAAAAAATGTGACAAAAATGTGACAAAAAAATGACAAAAAACAAATTAAAAAATGACAAAAATCTGACAAAAATGTAATATGCTAAATGCTAAAAAACTTGACATTTCAAAGAAAGTACATCCTGATTGAATCAATGATACATTTAGCTCCTGGTTTTACATTGGTTGCTAAAGGGGTTAGCCTCACCGGTCAGTCACAAGATGGCTGCCACGAGAGTGTTTTTTGACTTTATTCACGCAGTTCTCCCAAGTGTCAGGGCTTTGGGACCCACCATTACCCTCGGATGACGAGCCGAGGACCCAAATAAAAATGTAATTTGTCATATATCGTATAAAATATTGCACTTTCCATACAAGTTCAGTAGATTTCCCATTAAGACAAGAAATTATGACCAAAACAACCAAATAACATTATTATAACAGACACAGTTAGTGTTTCTATGCAATTTCAGATGGAAAATATTGAAAAAAAGTTCCCTATAGACCATCGGTTTTCAACCTGTGGGTCGGGACCCCCAAGGGGGTCACGAGACGAATTTGGGGGGTCGCCAGATCATGTAGATAAAATATACATACTTTTTTTTAACGTATATTATAATATTTTATTGTTGCATGTGTGTTCTATTTTACCAGAGTGCCATTATATGTTCGAAATTTGATTAATTTTATTTTAGCCATTTGTTTTTTTCTTTGTTTTATAAGAATTATGTAGGATAATGTTCCGATTTCTCACGGTGTGACCAGAGCAGGGGGTCACGAACACCTTTAACTGTTATAATCTGGGTCGCAGCTCCAAAAGGTTGAGAACCACTGCTATAGACTCACAACCCACTGAAAATGGTTCCATGATCCACTTTTGGGTCCCGACCCCCCAGTAGAGAATCACTGTTTAACATTACATATGACCAAGCGGGATGTTCTGGGTCATGACCGAAAGGACAAGATCGCGAATACAAGCGGCCGAAATGAGTTTCCTTCGCAGGGTGGCTGGGCGCGCCCTCCGAGATCGGGTGAGGAGCTCAGTTACCCGGGAGGAGCTCGGAGTAGAGTCGCTGCTCCTTCACGTTGAAAGGAGCAGCTGAGGTGGCTCGGGCATCTGTTCCGGATACCTCCTGGTCGCCTCCCGCGGGAGGTGTTCCAGGCATGTCCTAGTGGGACAAGGCCTCGTGGAAGACCCAGGACACGCTGGTGGGACTATGTCTCCGAGCTGGCCTGGTGTCGCCTCGGGGTCAGAACAGCTGGAGGAGGTGTGTGTGGACCGGGAAGTTTGGGCATCTCTGCTGAGACTGCTGCCCCCGCGACCCGGACCCGGATAAAGCGGAAAAAAATGGATGGATGGATGGAATGCTCTGACAGGACATTAAAATACTGAAACTACTTCTCGCATTTTTAGACTAATTAAAGAGGTATTTGATCTCTTATTTGCCCAATAATATTTCTCAAAATCATCTTGGGGGCCGGAGGCTGTGTGCTGGAGGCCTGGATTTGGCCCCCGGGCATGACATTGCCTACCCCTGCCGTAGGGAAATATGCACATATGACCGATCCTTTGACCCTCGGGAGCGATCTGTAAGGAGCAGTGGCCGATGGCAGTGCTGGAAGGTTCACCTATTGTACATGTTTTTAGTGGTAGTGGAAACTGCAGTACCCAGAGACAAGAGGAAAACATACAAACACACAGAAAGGCCCCGTCCAGGTGGGAATCGAACCCAGGCCTGTGTGAAGCACGAGCCCATTATGTTTTGAACATTAGAGCAGCAGGCACAGGGGGGGGGGGGGGTCAGGAACCGCTGAATTAAAAGACCTTCTTTCTCGTTCAGTCCGTCTCATAAAGTGTGTTGTAAAAGCCGTCATTGGCGCCGCGTGAATCTCTATAAAGACGTCAATCGATCGAGACCCGTAACAAAGAAACTGTGTTCGGCGCAAATTCCGCTTTCTCCCTCTGCCGCTCTCTGAGGACGGGAGAAACGGAGCGCGGCGGTTTATAAAAGAGAGGCTCGACTTTCGATAAGAGGTGAGAGAAAAGCCTGATGCCGGAGTGGATAATGTAAGCCTCCTCACTGTGCATGCGCTAATATCCGTCCCACCTGTGTGCTCCACGTTCACCGCAGAGACACCGTGATGCAGCGTCCGTGGATTCACTCTGGACACCTGAGCGCACCTTCACTCGATACGACTCGTATAACAGCTGGGAAGCGCTTTTGATATTTAAGACTGTTCTTTTCACGGCCGGTTGATTCATTGGAAACCATTAAAACCTTCACAGTGCCATTTTACAAATCGATGGGCAGCACCCCGGAGCCGCCGCATTAGGGGTTTTGTTTGGTTGAATTCATTTGCGAGGCTTATAAAAATCCACAGTTTTAGTGGACAAGTCGTGGTTTATTATGGGAATAGGAAATGTCTATCTACACGATAAGGTTCTTAACCCCTTAACTCCCGCCTGAACCGAGCACATTTTCTCCAGTTTGGCTTTACCCCAATCCAAAAGCTTCTGGAAAAATGGTGTGAAAATAGCGACAGAACTGAGACAAAAACAATGATGAAGATGTGACAAAAAAGTGAGAAAACTTTGACAAAAAAGTGACAAAAAAATGACAAAAAATGACAAAAATGTGACAAAAATGTGACGAAAATGTGACGAAAATATGACAAAAAATGACAAAAAAATGACAAAAATGTGACAAAAATGTGACGAAAAAATGACAAAAATGTGACAAAAATGTGACAAAAATGTGACAAAAATGTGACGAAAATATGACAAAAAAGTGACAAAAAAAGTGACAAAAAAGTGACAAAAATGTGACGAAAATGTGACGAAAATATGACAAAAAAATGACTAAAAAATGACTAAAAAATGACTAAAAAATGACTAAAAAGTGACAAAAAAGTGACAAAAATGTGACGAAAAAATGACAAAAATGTGACAAAAATGTGACGAAAAAATGACAAAAATGTGACAAAAATGTGACAAAAATGTGACGAAAATATGACAAAAAAGTGACAAAAAAATGACAAATAAGTGACAAAAAAATGACAAAAAATGACACAAAAAAAGCCGTCGTAGTTTATTATGGGAATAAGAAAGGTCTATCTACACTATAGGGTTCTTAAAGGCACACTGTGTAACATTTTGGACTAAACTGTTGCCGTCAGTAAATAATATCCTTCAAATGACCAGCTCAACACAGAAAAAGTTATTATTGCAGTGGGTGATCAAAGAATGCTTAAATCTTCGTCCCATCTCCATGGAGACGAGCTGGAGACGTCCCCACTCCCCGTAAAGTTACCAGCAAAGGCTCATGTTTGTTTGTACATTTATGAGGTATTTTTCAATGATGAAAATATCTGTCAGGAAATAAATACTTGTATTTAAATGTTATTTATTGAGTAAAATTCTACGCGTTGTGGTGAGAATTATTATTATTTTTTAGATATATATCGACGACAGCGGGTCTAGTTGTTACATACTCTTCCCTGTCCATTCCACGCAAGGAATTAGTCTGGTCACGGAGCAATTGGAGCAGTTGGAAGGGGCGGGTCAATCAATCAATCAAACTTTTTTTTTTTTCAAGCGCTTTTCATACCAAAAGGTATCGCAAAGTGCTTTACAGATTCCAACATTTAAAACAATACGCCTGGGACAACCTCCCATATATATATTTTATATATTAGGATTAAATAAATAGATTAGTCAGTTAAAAGCTAAGCTAAAAAGGTGGGTCTTGAGCTGCTCTTAAAAACATGAACGTTCTCCTCAGCCCTGAGCTCCTCCTCAGGCCTGAGCTCCTCCTCAGCCCTGAGCTCCTCCTCAGGTCTGAGCTCCTCCTCAGCCCTGAGCTCCTCCTCAGGCCTGAGCTCCTCCTCAGGCCTGAGCTCCTCCTCAGCCCTGAGCTCCTCCTCAGCCCTGAGCTCCTCCTCAGGTCTGAGCTCCTCCTCAGGTCTAAGCTCCTCCTCAGGTCTGAGCTCCTCCTCAGGTCTGAGCTCCTCCTCAGCCCTGAGCTCCTCCTCAGGTCTGAGCTCCTCCTCAGGTCTGAGCTCCTCCTCAGCCCTGAGCTCCTCCTCAGGCCTGAGCTCCTCCTCAGCCCTGAGCTCCTCCTCAGGTCTGAGCTCCTCCTCAGGTCTGAGCTCCTCCTCAGGTCTGAGCTCCTCCTCAGGTCTGAGCTCCTCTTCAGCCCTGAGCTCCTCCTCAGCCCTGAGCTCCTCCTCAGGTGGTTCCAGAGGCGAGGGCTGTAATATGGAAATGGTAAATGGTCTCAACTTATAAAGCGCTTTTCCACCTACATTAGGCACTCAAAGCGCTTTACAGCAAGGATCCACTCACCCATTCATACACTCATTCACACACCAGTGCACGCAGACACTGGGGGCAATGTGGGTGAAGTGTCTTGCCCAAGGACACAACGACAGTGTGCACTTCCAGGAGGTGGGATTCTAACCCCCGACCTTCCGATCACGAGACGACCTGCTCTACCATCTGCGCCACCGTCGCCTTAAAATTGGAAAGACGCCTCACCATGAGTCTTTTTGTTACATTAAGGTGGGTCGACACTAGCCTGGTGATATTTAGTCTGGGGACCAACTCATTTTCTGGTAGGAGAGGTGCGGTTTACGATCGTCCATAGTCGTTTATTGGGCGATACGAACGTCTATGATGCGTCTGCACGAAGCCAGAGCCAATCGTGTCATCGTATCTGATGACGTATGACGTACCAGCTGTAAACTTTCGAGCTAAACTATTTAGAACACGGCCTAAAACTAGCGTCGCGTCTGCTGCTGTCATGTTTGATCCGTAAATAAACTTATATAATAATATATATATATAATAATATTTATCCTCTCAATGTCTCTATCTTTATTTAGTAAAAAAAAAAAACATAATTCAGCATTTGTTAAAGTATTGGTGGAGAAATGGGAGTAAGTAGAGGGAAAGGTGTAGACAAAGGCTTTCTCTTAATACAGATACACCCTTATAGCACATTATACCCCCTTGTAGTATAGGCCATACATATCCATATGACAAGGAGCCGAGCATCTTCCCTCGGACTGATGTGTCCGCCTGCCCGTGCTCTCTGTAGCTGCGGGAGGCCGTGTGCTCTCCTTTTGAAGCGCTCTGTGGCGGGTCGACGTGTCCGTGAGCTGTGCAGGTGTCTCCAAACTGGAACTGACTTCAAAAGCGGCGGCGCGAGGAGATCCGGGGAGATGGATTTGAAATACTGTGAATCCCATTAAAACTCGGCCCGACTTTCCTCTCTCTCTCTCTCGCTCTCTCTGCCTTTCCCTTTGCTGTTTACAGAGAGGCAGGTGTTGAACAATACTTTACAAGGATCTTCATTGTAAGTTCACGGTTTGATTGGAATGTGACTGACTGTTGCTCTGTTTACACACACTGTTCACTAAAAAACTAATGTCTTCTTCTGAAACAGTGAAGAGGCACCGAGAGCCCCCACAGCTGCAGCACAGAGGAGGAGCTACAGGAGGGGCTACAGGAAACAAAAAAGGGACAAACGAGGAGAAGATGGTGAAAGACTGTTGTGGAGCGGAGGGAGCTGTGCAGGAGGAAAAGGAAGGAGGAGGTGGAGCTGACCAGTGCAGGACGCCACGCTCTGGAGGCAGCACATCTTCTCCAGTTTGGCATTGCCCGAATCGAAAAGCTTCTTAAAAAAAAAAAAAAAAATAGCGACAAAAACGAGCATGAAAATACAAAAAAAAAGAGCACAAAAAAAATAAAAAAACTGTCCAAGAAACAATTAAAAAATGATGAAAAAGCAAAGTAAAATAGGCCACAGATGGGTGAAAAAAGTGGCAAAATCTCAACAAAAAAGTGACAAAAAAACAGCAACAAAGAGGCAACACAAAAAGGACAAAATCGTGCCGGAAAAGCAACAATAACACAATAAAGAAGTGACAAAAACACGACAAAAAAAAAGACACAAATGCCAAAAAAACAACAACATGAAAACATGAGAAAAAAAGAATGTGACAAAAACGCGGCAACAAAAAAGTTTTTGGTACCGTGCTATTGTGCAAAACTGCCTTCAGGTGTTAGTCCTGAGCCGCCATTGTGGGCCGACCTGACCAGCATGTTTTTGGAGGTATAGGGAAACTGAAGGCAGGACTTCAGTCTCCTCTGAAGTGGTGCAGAGCCTCCAGGGTTTGTCCCGGTTTCAGAGCGTGGTGTCCCGCACTGGTCGGCTCATCCACCTCCTCCTTCCTCTTTTTTTTAAACTACAACTTTTAAAGGGGGGGTATTATGCACAATGGACTTTTTCAAGCTTTACATCATGTTTTTCTGTCATTCCCTCATTAAAACATGCCTGAAGTGTTGCCTTGGCACATTCACGTATTTCTGAATAATCTGTAAAAACTCTGATGGCGGCCATTTTAGGGACAGGTTTGCCTGAGTCCTCCTAGGAACGCCCCCACCTCCTGGAGACGCCTCCGAGCTTTCGTCACCAGCCGAGTGACCAACCACTGCTGCTCAGTAGAACCCCCTCCCCACTGATGCAACAGACAGCGTGTGGAGGGGGCGTGTCTGAAAGGCTCAGAGGTTCTTAAAGAGACAGAGGCCTATTTCAAGACATTCACTACAGCCATTTTGAGAGAGCAATTTTATACAAGGCAGTTATTCTAATTTACTGCATTTACAGACCAACAGAAGGTTTGGTCATCATTGTAGTGTGATATAGACTGGTGCTGTGTGATTGAAAAAAGCATAACACCCCCTCTTTAAGTAGAAATGTCACCCCAAAGGCATTGACGGCTGGGTTCATGAATATTAAAACATAGTATCACAGATCAGCCTCTGCTCAATGTTCCATAATTTGTTTGAGACCCGTCCAATGCTCGACTCGTGGGGAACTCCATGCCCAGATGGACAAGTGTTTTACTCCGTGTTTCAATATGAGTTCTTTTAATGGTTGGACACAGGGACTGGAGAGCCTTTGGGAGAAAACCACATAACAGCTTGTAGCCATAGCACATCACTGCAACGTTTCTCCTGTGTTCTAAAGGAGCCAGTTTGAGTTCTTCACAGCCTCCATCTGTAGCTGGTGTAGGAGTAGTGTGGTATGATCCTACTGGCTCGGCGTTGGAGTTTTTCCAAGGAGGTTAGTTTGTGTGACATTTGGAGCGGCCCAGACAGGTGATGCATATTCAAAATGAGGTAGAATCTCCTCTCGCTCCTTCACATCTTCATCTTCATCCTCCTCCTTCTCCCCCGGCTCTGACGCCGCTCTTCACCTCAGGGTCACCTGTGAACCTCCGCTTTACTGAGGAGCCAGGACTCAGTGAAGAGAAAAACAAACAGCCTTTACTGTCCTCTGGGAAGAGCGTAGCAGACGAATATAATCTGTGTTATTCTCCAGTGAACAGACATTAGTCAGAACTATATTAGTGATCCCCACCTGGAACCGCCACCTTAAAGGGATGTTTCAGGATTTTTGACATAGGGCCTCATTTCCTAGTTATCCAGAGTGTTGCTGATTCCTGGAGATATTTTTTTTGTAATTCATGCAGTTCTTATGTCTGAAGAGTTTCGTGGCACTAGGCTAATGCAAGGCTAGCACATTTTTATGGTATCAGCTAGCCTGCATACCACCGTTTTTACATACTGAGATATGTTCTTAGCTTTGACGAGTTCTTTAGGACCTGTCTGATCTTCACCCGTGCCTTCAGTCACGTAAACACAGCGCAGACGGCGTTAGCATTTAGCCTCTCCCTCTCTCCTCTATAGCTCCAAAACAGGTCAAGATAGAAGCTACCAAGCTCTTCCACGTTTTCCCTATTTAAATATGGTTACGTGAAGTGTTCCACTACAAAGTATAATCACACAAAATTAAACAATGTGGATTTTCTAAGCGGATAAAAGGGGGAACTATATTGTAAGGCGTAATAATACCAGGAGCAGTTCGAAATCCGCGCAGTAATCTTCACTTTACTGTGCGGATGCCAAGGAGTAATTTGGCAGTAACTTCACGTAATCATATTTAAATAGGGAAAACGTGGAAGAGCTTGGTAGCTTCTATCTTGACCTGTTTTGGAGCTATAGTGGAGAGAGGGAGAGGCTAAATGCTAACGCCGTCTGCGCTGTGTTTACGTGACTGAAGGCACGGGGGAAGATCAGACAGGTCCTAAAGAACTCGTCAAAGCTAAGGTAAGAACATATCTCAGTATGTAAAATCGCTGGCCTGTTCCTTTAAGAACAGTGTGACCCGCTCCACAGAGCACCTGAGGCAAATCACTTATAACACCAGACTAATGATATAAATGTCCATATGTGTCGATAGCATAATTTGAACCATTTTCCATTTAAAATACCTTATATTTGAGCAGCATCAGCTTCGTGGTTGTATAAGCTGCGCAGCGGCGGAGTGATCTGCTAGAAAATAGTCCCTCAAAATGCGATCATTCATGTGATGCAGGTCAGTTATTTTCCAAACATGATTCTATGGACACAGACATTTATATGGTTAGTCTGGTGTTATAAGTGATTTGCCTCAGGTGCTCTGTGGAGCGGGTCACACTGTTTTTAATGCAGGCTAGCTGATACCATAGAAATGTACTAGCCTTGCACTAGCCTAGCGCCACGAAACTCTTCAAACAAAAGAACTGCATGAATTACGAAAATAATATCTCCAGGTATCAGCAACACTCTGGATAACTAGGAAATGAGGCCTTATGTCAAAAATCCTGAAATATCCCTTTAACCTGGTGGAGGGGTTTGAGCGCCCGAATGATCCTGGGAGCTCTGTTGTCGGGGGCTTCGTGCCCCTGGTAGGGTCTCCCAGGGCAAACCTATAGTCCCATAGGTGACGGGTCAGGCAAAGAGCGATTCAGAAGCCCCTAGAAGACTAACAGGCCCGGTTAGAACCATGAGGCCGTCCCACCACCTGCAGGAGGAGCCACAGAGGCTGGTGCAATGTGGAAAAGTGGAAGAAAATGGATGGATGGACATTAATGATAGAAGGCTTGTCCGGCCTGTATACCTCCTCGTTTGTCCCTTGTTTCCTTCCTGTAGCGCCTCTTGTGAAGCCTCCACTGTGCTGCAGGTGTGTGTTCCGATACAAGTGGAGAACGGATGGGAATGAATAAAGATTAAATTAAGTGCGAGCTGTTTCACACGCGCTTTACGTAAGTGAAAGACGGCATACATTCATACATTGGATTCACGTTGGGACTTGCTGGGAGTGTTAATTAATGTCACAGAATAGCGGCGTGACATTCTCCCCAGAGCTGCTGCCTTAAACGCTCTCAAAGTTTGCATACTTTACATTCACCTCATGCAGGGGCGGAACTGAAAACCAGGCCTGGACTCTGGTCAGCCCGGCCCAAATTAGCGTAAATGTGACACTTCCACAAATACATATGTTAACCTCTGACCCCCCGCCTGCCCAAATCTAAAAGCTTCTTGACTGGAGAGCAACACTGCAACGTCTAATTTTTTTGTTGCTTTTTCATTACTTTTTTGTGGCTTTTTTGCCGTGTTTTCGTCACTTTTTCGTTGTGTTTTTCGTCTCTTGTTTTTCGGGTTTTCTTTCATTTTATTGTTTTTTCATCACTTTTTTCGTTGCTTTGTCGTCCCGTTTTCGTCACATTTTGTTGTGTTTTTGTCACTTTTTTGTTGCTTATCCAGCACATTTTTGTTCTTTGGATGCTTTTCTTTTAACCCCTTAACTCCCGCCTGAACCGAGCACATTTTCTCCAGTTTGGCTTTACCCCAGTCCAAAAGCTTATGGAAAAAAAGCTGTGAAAATAACAACAAAACTGAGACGAAAACAATGATGGAAATGTGACAAAAAAGTGAGAAAAGTTGGACAAAAAAGTGACGAAAAATTGATGAAAAAGTGGCAAAAATGTCACAAAAATGACAAAAGAAATGACAAAAAAGTGACGAAAAAGTGACAAAGAAATGGCTAAAAAATGACAAAAATTAGACAAAAAAATGACCAAAAATTGGACAAAAAATTGATTAAAATTTTACCAAAAATGACAAAAATTAGACAAAAAAATGACAAAAAAATGACAAAAATGTGACAAAAAAAATTACAAAAAAAAGAGTTACAAAAATGAGCTGAATACCCAACAAAAAAATAATAGAAAAAAAAAATCTGATGACGTGAATAAAAAGATCCTCTCGGTTCAGGCGGGAGTTAAGAGGTTAAGCTGTTGGATTTGGGTAAAGCTCGGTTACGCCCGGGGGTAAGGGTCAGGTAAAGTGAGAGGCCAGTCCGCCCCTGACCTCATGTCTGTGACTTAAGCGCCTCGTCTCACATCCAAACATCAGACCATGATTCGAAACTCTCTTCCAGACTTCACGGTGACCATTTATAAATCCCACCTCAGCAGTTGATCAAATGGACCGGATTATTGCCGCTGTTTGGGTAAGAGGGAGGCAGTGTTGGAGGTGTGGGCGTCACTGTTGTGTGTGTGTGAGCTGGACTTGCCTGTGTGAGAGCCGTGCACAGGGCGAAGATCCACAGGGCCACCAGGTTCTCGCTCAGCCAGTCCTTGACGCGCTCGTAGCAGGGCTGAGGAGACACACACGGGAGAGTCGGGTCATTCCGTGGACTTTAGCAACATTTAGAAACGTCAAAATACAACACATTTATTCATTCGCCGTCCATCATTGTGAAACTGAAGAATGATGTGAGTTTCATCAGAGTAGAAATGCCCAACAGTAGCACATTCCCACATAAGGAACGCGGCAGGAGGCATTCAAAATGGTGTCAAGTCAAGTGGTGCAAGGCTAGTGCATGTCTATGGTATCAGCTAGCCTGCATTAAAAACAGTGTGACCCGCTCCACAGAGCACCTGAGGCAAATCACTTATAACACCAGACTAACCATATAAATGTCTGTGTCCATAGAGTCATGTTAGGAATATAACTGACCTTGCATCACATGAATGATCGCATTTTGAGGGACTATTTTCTAGCAGATCACTCCACTGCCGCGTAGCTTGTACCCCCACGAAGCTGATGCTGCTCAAATATAAGTTATTTTAAATGCAAAATGGTTAAAATTACTCTATGGACACAGACATGCACTAGCCTAGCACCATGAAACTCTTCAAATATAAGAACTGCATGAATTACAAAAAAAATATCTCCAGAAATCAGCAACACTCTGGATAACTAGGAAATGAGGCCCTATGTCAAAAATCCTGAAATATCCCTTTAATGTTAACAGTTTGGGGAAAACAAATTAGAAACAGTACGCCAACGGCCAATACGTCAACATGATAAGTTCCGAGTTCATTTTTGTACGTTGTGACCCAAATGTTCCAAATACACTGCTCCTCACATACAGAAGTCCACTTTCACGGAACCAAAAGTAGCCCCGGGTCAGACAAAAGGCAGTGGAGGCATCTGTGCTTGTAACAGGTTCAGGCAGGACGACCACTCCAAGATCCATATGCTAATCCAGCACCAGACCATTCGGACTTGACACACCCAATCTACAGTCACTGTCACAGTTCACGCGCCATGACGCGTTCCCCCGAATCCATAGTGACAGCGATACTGCTCTTCTTCTGTTAGACTTACTGGCGGTTGACCACCAGCATTACCGCCATGTATTGAACTGGAGTCTGGGTCATTGAGAATGGTCAGAGGGAAACTCACGCTCAGTAAAAGTTATAAGTTGAGTACCATAACAGAATCAACACCCCTTCGAAACAGGGCAGACATCGCCTGGTTCAAGACGGCCATCCTTAATAAATGGTGAAGGACTAGGCTACGTGAGTGGAGCTTCCCCAATAGCATTCAATAAGCTAACTGAAGCTATTTCAAGCTAGCAGTTTGGCTTGTTTTTTCTATATTTCTATATCCATGCAGGGGTGGACTGGGACTGAAAAACAGCCCTGGACTCTGACCAGCCTGGCCCAAATTAGCGTAATTGTGCACTTCCACAAATACATATTTTAACCTCTTACCACCCGCCTAAACCAAATGCATTCTGTCCTCTTTTGGCTGTGTAACACCTCATTTGAAAGCTAAGACCCACAAAACTGACCTTTTTCCTCGCCCTTTGTATGTTTTTTTTTTTTTCATTTTTTTCCCATTTTGTCACTTTTTGGTTGAATTTTTGTCACATTTTTGTTGAGTTTTGTCACATTTTTGTTGAGTTTTTGTCACATTTTTGTTGAGTTTTTGTCACATTTTTGTTGAATTTTTGTCACATTTTTGTTGAGTTTTTGTCACATTTTTGTTGAGTTTTTGTCACATTTTTGTTGAATTTTTGTTGAATTTTTGTTGAATTTTTGTTGAATTTTTGTCACATTTTTGTCACATTTTTGTTGAGTTTTTGTCACATTTTTGTCACATTTTTGTCACATTTGTCACATTTTTGGTGCTTTTTTTCCCAAGAATCTTTTTGATTAGGGTCAAGCCAAACTGGAGAAAATTGGATCCGTTCAGGTGGAAGTTAAGAGGTTAACCTCTTGCCACCCGCCTTAACATAAACGAGTGCATTTTCCCCAGTTCGGCTTTTTGGCATCATCAGCAAAAAGAACGGGAAAGGTGGTCGCAGAAACAGAAGCAAAATCATTAATATAAATAATAAATAATAACAGTCCCAAAATCGAACCTTGTGGCACACCATACTCCACGGAATTCCTTTTAGATTCATGTTTTTTTACACTGGGCTTTACCCAAATCTAAAAGCTTCTTGACTGGAGATCAACAATGCAACGCCTCATTTGAAAGCTAAGACCTACAAAAGTGATGCAAACTTTTCGTCACGTCGCCACATTTTTATCATTTTTTGTTGTGTTTTTTTGTCCGTCTTTTTCTCGCTATTTTGATGCTTTTCTTTTCAGCTTTTAGATTTGGGTAGAGCTCGGTTGAGGCGGGACTAGTGGCCCTAGAGCCAGTGGCCTTTCTGTGCTCTTCCAGAACGGACATATGGCCCCTGCATCCATGTTTTCCCACCAAGCACTCGGCCCCTAAGCCCCGCCTTCCTTGATGAATGTTTTGTCTGTTGTTGCTTTACGATGTAAGGGTAAGCTAGTTAGGTTTATTCAGGGCTAGCGATGGAATTGGTAACATTTTTTCCGCACTAGAAGAGTTCAAACTTGTCGCCGCTATCGTCTCCATCCAACATGTTTTTAGTACTGAGGTCAGAGAAGTGTCAAGCTCCCCTGTAACCTGGGATGCTCCACGGTGCTGTTTTTTTCCCAGTACGTACGAGATCATTGCGAGACTTCACTCACTCAGTTCCACCTTTTTTCCTCGACGAGTCTTTGATTGGGGAGAAGTGATGACGCAGGTGCGGATGAAAGAGTCTGATTCAGCAAACACGGCGGCGTTGGAGGATCCCGGCGCCGCGTTCGGCCTCAGACGAAATCACAATTATCAGGACGCACACGGCGGCGGAGTCTGATCATCTGTGAGTCTGCGCTTTGTGTCAGCGGAAAACGCTCAGCGACAGTCGGGGAAGACGATTTCAAAGTTTAAGATCGGATTCTTCAAACTTAAGTCAGTTTCTAGGATTTCGAATATTTACACAAAACACACGTCACCACCTGGATGTAACTTAAAGGGGGGGTATTATGCAAAATTGACTTTTTCAAGCTTTACATCATGTTATTCTGTCATTCCCTCATTAAAAACATGCCTGAAGTGTTGCCTTGGCACATTCACGTATTTCTGAGTAATCTGTAAAAACTCTGATGGCGGCCATTTTAGGGATAGGTTTGCCTGAGTCCTCCTAGGAACGCCCCCACCTCCCGGAGACGCCTCCGAGCTTTCGTCACCAGCCGAGTAACCAACCACTGCTCCTCAGCAGAACCCCCTCCCCACTGATGCCACAGACAGCGTGTGGAGGGGGCGTGTCTAAAGGCTCAGAGGTTCTTAAAGAGACAGAGGCCTATTTCAAGACATTCACTACAGCCATTTTGAGAGAGACATTTTATACAAGGCAGTTATTCTAATTTACTGCATTTACAGACCAACAGAAGGTTTGGTCATCATTGTAGTGAGATATAGACTGGTGCTGTGTGACTGAAAAAAGCATAATACCCCCTCTTTAACTGTTCAAATGTATTGTATTTGCTGACGACACAAGTATTTTCTATTCAGATAAGAACGTTGACAAGTTATTTGAAACAGTAAGTGCAGAAATGTGCAAATAAAAAAATTGGTTTGATCAGAACAAACTCTCACTCAACCTAAGTAAAACTAAATATATGCTGTTCGGAAACAGAAAAAAAAAATACTGAAGCAAAAGTCCAAATCAAGGCAGTAGAGATAGAAAGAATTAACGAAATTAAATTTCTTGGGATTTTAATTGACTGCAAATTAGAGAGAGACCCAACCAGGGGCACAAAGCCCCCGACAACAGAGCTCCAAGATCATTCGGGCGCTCAAACCCCTCCACCACAGTAAGGTGGCGGTTCCAGGAGGGGTATTTGTAAGTTGTATCTAAATTAAAGCAGAACTAAGTAACTTGTACCTTTACGTTTACCTTAATAAATCCTTCGCGTATTAATACAAGTGTTAATGGGATGATTGGAGGGTCTTTCATCTCCCCCTGGTGTCTCTGGCCAGAAAACCACACTTGCAACTTGACCACCACCAGGCTGGAGCAAGCAATGCTAACTCATAGAATCATAAAGCAGAAGAGGCTAACAGGCAAAGCTAACTGTGGGCTAGCGCCACTTAAACAGTATTTACAGCCAAGTTTGAGTGAAAAAAAAAAAATTTCCATTGTGTAATTGGATGAACAATATCCCTCTGTCCCTTTGTCTTTTCCTGTCAGCGTCGTATTTACTCTCACGGACAATTAATAAGTTAAAAAAATCTCAACTTGCTACGACACCTGCAGTTGCGCTTATGGCCTCTAGGGGCATGAATGACTTAGTCCTGCCTTAAATTCCCACATTCCTAATGCATTTCTGACAGACCAACTTTATTTCATAACTTTTAGGGTCACTTTTTCCAGGATCCTTGTCAAAATAAAGCAACAATTTATCTGCTATTTCTTGGGGGGGAAAAGTCACACGATTAAATTCCACTTCCTGGAAAAATATCAGGTACATGGCCTTTAAGGGGAGACGCTACAGCGAACTAACTAAGAGCATATAAAAGAAGAGACCCTTGTTATCCTTTTGTTTTGATCTAAAATGTAATCAAAAGATGAACATGTTTAATATATTTTGATGCAGAGCGTTTTGAATAATTAAAGCGGTCGGAACAGCTGCAGAAGAAGAAAAAGGAAAGAGATCCTTTGTACAGCCGTCAAAAGATCCCAGAAGCCTCGCGCTGTGAACGACGCCCTTAACCGAACAAATGTAGTGGACTAAATGAAACTACAAAGACCCACTCGACGAGATCTTGACAGAAACTTCAAAACGTTTGTTGTATAAAAAGCTTCATTAGCCGAGTGTCACAGTTTGCTCTCGTCGTCTCTGTTAAGTAAAACAAAAAAAAACGACTTTGTGCAGAAGTTTCGCCGCCAAAAGAGAAACTTTCGCTAATGTTTTTGTAACTTCTCATTATTTATTCAGCGGTGGATTAATTAATGATGAGAGGCTGCGGTTTCGGGGGGAATTAGGAGAATTCGATTTTTACAAATTCAGCGCAACTGAGGCATTTCCACAAAGCGTTTCCACACGATCAGTCTAATGCAGCTGTTTGAGAGCGGCGGCTGAAGTGCTGGTCCTTAAACATTTACAGTGAGTTGTGAGTCTTTCTCATGGGGAGCCGTATGTTTCATCAACTGAAAAAAATAGGACACTATGGGCCAGATCTTGTGGCGGCGCACGGGGCGGCGCAGGCTCTTGGCGAATTATTTTCCGAGTGGCGGCGCTATATGTGCCATTCGCCTCCGCCACCTGCAGGGGGCGTCACAAGAGGAGGCGACTGCACTGATGGAATCACGGCTGACATTCACTTCCTCGTTTACATTGCGCTGTCTTGCGTTCTTTCTTAAGCCTTAGACTCTCACAGGTCAAAGTAAAAACTTTCTTTACCCCATCGTGAGCTAAACCATGTTCACGTCTCGAGAGAAAAAGAGCTACAGCGTCCGCTGTGGCGCGGATCAGCCGCGCTTGGCGTGAACGCGAAGCAAAACAAAAGCACATGTTCACCCCCCACTCCCACACAACCACTCTCCTGGACGCGGAGTCGATCTGGTTGGAGGAAAATGTGTGTCTCAACCCACTTAAATGCGCCAAGTCTGGAGTGGCAAGATCACAAAGTGCTCCTACTGAGGCAAAATGTCACGCTATCGTCTCCGTTTTGATGCACAAGATCGGGCCCTATGAGTTAAAGTGAGATGATGAGTATGTGTGGGGGGTCCGTACTCAGCTGGGTATGGCTTGCACATCTGCGTATTTATAGGCACAGTCCTGCTCCTGAACCCATAGTCAATAAAATATTAACTTTTGATCATGATTTCAGCTTTATATGGTTTTCGGAAGGATTAAACAAGTCAGAGCCGCATTAGACGGTTATAATGCACGACTCCTGCATTATAACGTCTAACGCGGCTCCTCGTTGTTTAATCCGCTTTTACCAGGGTCCCACAAACGTAACATTTATAATAAATGTTTTTTTCATTGACTAAACTCACTAAATCTGCCAGACTACGGGACTATTTTGTGTGGGTTATTAGCCGGTCACTGAAGGCTGGTCTCAGAGCGAGTCATTCTCCGCAGCTATTACGAGGATCTCAGTCAGGCTCAACGACACAACATCAGCACAGAATCACAACACAACAGGACTAACCCGGAAACACTTTTCCCTGGAAGTAAACACCGATATGCGGCACTCGTGGGCAGGAGTTATTTCACTTTTACGCTGTTTAACCTGAAGCTAAAGCTAGCTAGCTCAACCAGCTCAACTGTTTATGGAAACAGCTGCGGTGGAGTCGCTCACACCTGGGCCCCCCCAACTGAAACTTTTATGTTTGACTTTACTAATCCAGACAAATATGCTTCAATGCAGGATCATTTTATGTACGCCTGAAAATGATGAATAGCCTTAACCATTTTCAATAGAAATGTAAAGCTCGTATGTTATTAACAGTAGCTAACCTAGCTGCTCACTCTCCTCTACAAACATTTAGCAAACGTTTTGTTTTGGCCAAAAACGTTGAAATTAACACAAAATCCATCTCATACGTTCCTGTCAGTCACTAATTACGCCTTTATCTGATTCAGCTGTGTCATGCGTTGCTATGGCGACGCCACAGCGGAGTGATATCCCAGTGATTTAACTACCGGACTACGTGTGCGGTTACACCAAAATAATGCACCAGCCAATCAGAATCCAGTATTCACCCAGACCGTGGTATAAAGAGAGATATACAATAGGGACGGTTTAGAACGAGTTCAAGTGTCTCTGAGTCTTGTTCCTGAAGTGAGGGGAGGATGGAGTGTGAGATCGACAGACGGATCGGTGCAGAGTCTACAGTGATGCCGTCACTGTATCGGCCTGTTGTGGTGAAGAGGGAGCGGAGTCGATCTACGTTCCCACCCTCACCTACTGTCATGAGATCTGGGTAATGACAGGACAAGATCGCGGATACACGGGCATCTATTTCGGAGCCTCCTGGTCGTCTCCCTCGGGAGGCGCTCCAGGCATGTCCTATTGGGTGGAGGCCTCACGGAAAACCCAGGACACGCTGGAGGGACTATGTCTCTGTGGCCCTGTGTCGCCTCGGGATCCCACAGAAGAAAGGGAACAATCCTGCCATTGCCCCCTGCTCCTTCCTTCCCATGCCTCAGTGGCAATCGAAGGATGTGTCAAATACAGACAAGTTTCACTACGGGGACAATAAAGTACACCTTAACCTTATCCTTTAAAAAGTGTCTGGGGAGAGGGAAGTCAGAGCATCTCTGCCCAGACTGACCTGGCCCCAGATAAAACAAAAGAAAATGGACAGATGGACATAGAAACTAAGAATGAAACTAAATATTCTATCTTGTGAATTTTGAAAAGTCCCCAGAGCAGTTTGACTAATTTCCATTAACATAGATACAGACGCATCTCGTCATAGAAGGGGGCGTGGCCTGGCCGAGAGGGAAAATAGAATCTTTTGGGAAGCACAATTTTTCACTCTTTTTAGCCATTTTCTAGTGGAATATGAACTTATTTATCACATAAATAAAGTCAAGTATAAATCGGGCACATATATATTATATATATATATATGTATATTTTCTCACAGCAGATTGCTCTGTAGAAGTGAAAAAACGGCAGTTGTAGCTAGCGCCAGCTAACCGTTAGCATTAGCCCGATGCTAACATGTAGCATCAGGTTAGCATTCTCCGTTATTCATGTATTTATGGGCTGTTGAACCACTTTGCTCCTCTCCATGTCTTTGTATCTTTATTTAGTAGAAACTATATTCACAATTCAGCATTTGTTAAAGTAGTTTTGAATAATTAGAGAAAGTTTCGAATTTTTTTTTTAAACTGTTTTCAAACCTGACCATATATGGGCGATTCCAGAGATGCCGTCTGTATCTAAAGCATGGCTGGCACGAAAGTGAGTTTATAAACATCACAAAAATGGTCAAACTAAAGAAAGCTGGGTACAATTTTGAGCAAAATCTTAAATATAATTGTGTTAACTATGTTTGAGCAAAAACTGTGTCAAATGTGTCACATTATGCACTTTAAATACAAACAATACTATAACTTTGACTCTGGTGTTGATGAGGATATTTTCTAAATATTCCATAGTTTCTCTGTAAAATAAGGTCAACATGTCACGTTTATGCCAAAATCGATTTTACTGATGACACTTATGACATTAATTCACAGTTACACATGTTTTTTGTTGTATCAATATCCAACCACAAAGCAGAAAGAGCACTGAGCTGTTTAATAAATGTGTACATGATTTTTTTTTTCCTGTTATAGATGCCATATTTAGTGCTTTTCACTATTCAAACCCCTTATTTGACATCACTAACTCATCTATATATCTATATAGCTTGTTGCCACTACAGAGAGTGTGCATGAATAAATAAAGGTAATGCTTCGACGTTTGTAAAAGTGCTCTATACAAACTCCTGCCACATTTGATCTGGAAGAATGAATGGATTACGTGATCTTCTCAATGACACTTTCCGAAACATTTCCCAGCGATATAGAACGACTTTATGCGTCTCACAAATCGGCAGCAGATCTTTATTGCGTCTGAAACCACGGCTCCGCTCTGATTCTATTATTCATTTGGAGACTCGCCGCCGCCTCTCGGCCCCGCAGCCCGGTCAGAGCCGGAACGCGATTCATTCCACAACCCAGCGCTCGCACCAAATGTCAGTAAAAAAAAAACCTAAAATAAATCTGCTCCCACGCACAAGGAGGAGAAGGTCTGAGTGGATCGATACGGAGGCAGCGCAGCGAGGAGCGCCGCATTATTTATCAGAACTTACCATAAACCTCCCGGAACAGAAAGTCTGCGTCGGAAAATGTGTAAATTCACTTTTTTTACGGTTTTGACATTCAATTTTGCTCTCGTAAACCAGGCAAAAGCAGGGAAAATAAAACGAGGGGAGAGAAAAGTCGGACCGGGAGAGCTGTACGTTCAGGCCATGAGAAGTTTTCACTTTAGCCGAAGTTTATGTTTAAATTCAGTCGATTTTCCTGCTCTCTCCAGGTCTCTCAAATGCAGAGCCGTGTGTGTTGTTTTTTCTTTTATTTCAAGACTAGTTACATTGTAGATTCTCACTGAACCATGTGGAAATATGCTTTAAACCGAAATGGTAAAATAGATAGTGATGTGACGTTCATGACCGAGCGGCTCTTTAAGGTGAACGGTTCGAACTGGATCTCAATTGTGAAAAGAGCTGGGTCAATTTTACCCAGAGCTCCCCTGAACGAGCACAAGAACCAGCCCAACACTGGAGCAAGCCACACAGAGTACAAATATCTAGGTCTCACACTCGACCCCTTCCTTAACTTTGATAAACATATACAAAAACAATTGTCTAGAACAGTGGTTCTCAACCTGGGGGTCAGGACCCCCAAGGGGGTCACGAGACAAATTTGGGGGGTCCCCAGATCATTTAGATAAAATATACATATTTTCATTAGCATATAATCTAATGTGTTTGCTATTTTACCAGAGTGCCATTATTTGATCGTAGTTTGATGAATTTTTTTCAGCCATTTGTTTTTTTCTTTGTTTTTTAAGAATTATGTAGGCCAGGGGTAGGCAACGTCAGGGCCGGGGGCCAAATTCTGCCCTCCAGCATAAAACCTTTGGCCCCCAAGAGAATTTTGAAGAAGCATTTATTCATAAATCAGAGACCAAATATGTGAAAAGGATTCTAAAATGTGGAAAATACTGTCAATATTTTCACATTACCCAGCAAAACACCTGATTAGGTCATATATTATGTGCAAAACTTAAAAAAGGTGCTTTACTTTGGGCTACAATAGTGAGTTTCGGCCCTTGGTGTTTTGGCATTGAGGAAAATCGGCCCTCCATGACACAAACTTGCCTACCCCTGGTGTAGGCTAATGTTCCTATTTTTCACGGTGTGATCCGGGTGGGGGGTCACAAACCCCTTTACCTGTTTTAATGGGGGTCGTGGCTCCAAAAGGTTGAGAACCACTGGTCTAGAACCTTAAAGAGGGGGTATTCTGCTTTTTTCAGTCACATAGCACCAGTCTATATCACACTACAATGATGACCAAACCTTCTGTTGGTCTGTAAATGCAGTAAATTAGAATAACTGCCTTGTATAAAATTGCTCTCTAAAATGGCTGTAGTGAATGTCTTGAAATAGGCCTCTGTCTCTTTAAAGAGGGGGTATTATGCTTTTTTCAGCCACATAGCACCAGTCTATAGCACACTACAATGATGACCAAACCTTCTGTTGGTCTGTAAATGCAGTAAATTAGAATAACTGCCTTGTATAAAATTGCTCTTTCAAAATGGCGGTAGCAAATGACTTGAAATAGGCCCCTGTCTCTTTAAGAACCTCTGACCCTTTCCGACACGCCCCCTCCACACGCTGTCTGTGGCATCACAACACTCCGCTCGTTGTCTCAACAGTATTGAAACTACGATCGGTGCATTTTCATTTTTTTTGTTGGAAAGGAGCTTCTGTTTATCACTTTGTGAACAATGGCCACACCGGATATTATTTGGAGACGAACCTTCCACACCGGACGCTTGGAAGGGGCTCTTGCCTGAAAAATAACTGCTGTTTGGAGGCTCTCTCTTTGCATCTGCCATGCCCTATGGATCTCTAACTATACCCCCATGGACGACACCAGGATCTGCAGGAGCCCATACGATTCAAAAGACGGACATTATCTGTGCAGGTGGACAGTGGTTTTTCGAGGTTACCCCATTAGCTTGTTATAATCGACTACAGCTCATTGTTGATGAAAAGTCTGCAATAAACCACAAATGTGTAAAGCCAGGCTCATTGTGTGATCATCGTAAAGGCTGCTTCGAGTAGTTGCTGCTTTATTGACGTTATTTGTGCATAATATGCTGCCTGTTTTCAATGAATGTTGTGAAGGTGAAGGTTGTTAGCTTGTCGCGGCTAATAGTGCCTTAGCTCCGGGAGAAACCACTCGGCTACGACTCACTGTAGATGAAATGTGAGCAATAAACTACAAAATCAACAAGCCAGGCTCCGTGTGTGATCGTCATAAAGGCTGCTTCAAGCAGTTGCCTGTTTTAGTGACGTTTTCAATGCATAATATGCTGCGTGTATTCAGTGAATTTTCCCGTTAGCTTATCGCGGCTAGCTTGTTAGCTCCGGGAGAAAACCACTCGGCTACGACTCACTGTAGATGAAATGTGAGCAATAAACTACACAATCAACAAGCCAGGCTCCGTGTGTGATCATCATAAAGGCTGCTTCAAGCAGTTGCCTGTTTTAGTGACGTTTTCAATGCATAATATGCTGCTTGTATTCAGTGAATTTTCCCGTTAGCTTGTCGCGGCTAGCTTGTTAGCTCCGGGAGAAAACCACTCGGCTATGACCCATTGTAGATGAAATGTGAGCAATAAACTTCCAAATCAACAAGCCAGGCTCCGTGTGTGATCATTGTTAAACGGTTCTTTATGTGTGTGGTGGTTTTATTGACTTTATGTGTGCATATTTCTCGTTTCCACGTGATGACTCGAGGTTTAGCATAGCATTAGCTTTCTCCGGAGGCTCTGTGCATCATCAAGGCCCAGCGCAGAACCAGACACTGAAATAAGTGTTCTTGTCACCGGTTTTAATCCTGGGTGTTTCGGTAACAGAAACACTGATGTGTGTCTTTGTAAAAGTCTGCTGTAACTCCGGTTCACAAGACATGAAGCTAAACCTCCATGATGACTCTGTTTACATCTTAGGGCTAGACACTGCGGGGAGGGGGTTCTGCTGAGGGGCAGTGGTTGGTTACTCGGCTGGTGACGAAAGGTCGGAGGCGTATCCTGGAGGTCGAGGGCGTTTCCTGAAGGAATCAGGCGTTTTATCCCTAAAATGGCTGCCATCAGAGTTTCTACAGATTACTCGAAAATACGTGAATGTGCTAAGGCAACACTTCAGGCATGTTTTTAATGAGGGAATGACTTAATAACATGATGTAAAGCTTGAAAAAGTCCATTTTGCATAACACCCCCCCTTTAAGAACCTCTGACCCTTTCAGACACGCCCCCTCCACACGCTGTCTGTGGCATCAGTGGGGAGGGGGTTCTGCTGAGGAGCAGTGGTTGGTTACTCGGCTGGTGACGAAAGCTCGGAGGCGTCTCCAGGAGGTGGGGGCGTTCCTAGGAGGACTCAGGCAAACCTATCCCTAAAATGGCCGCCATCAGAGTTTTTACAGATTACTCAGAAATACGTGAATGTGCCAAGGCAACACTTCAGGCATGTTTTTAATGAGGGAATGACATAATAACATGATGGAAAGCTTGAAAAAGTCAATTTTGCATAATACCCCCCCTTCAAGAATTTAAATTATAAAACATATTTTCAGTTATTTCACCCTTTTTTTCCTTTCCTACATTTCCCACGTGTTCATTCATAGTTAAATGTCCTCAATGAGAATCACACAATGTAAATAGTGTTGAAAATGATTAAAATACTACTTATATAACAATGTAGGTGATAAACACAACCATAAATACAAATACTACTTACCCCACACTATTGCTGTCGTTTGTGTGTCTGCTTCATTTTGATTGTTTATTTAAAGCCACCACGCGTAACATCATCAACAAATGTTTTCTGTTGATATTTCCTACATCACAGCACAAACAGACCGATTACATCTGCGTTCAGTTTGATCCTTCCTCCCTGAGCCACTCTCTGAAGTAAAAACACCAATTGGAAGCAGTCTGTTCTGGATAAGAGAAAAGAAAAGGAAGGGTCCCTAAGGGCACGTGCCGGTGGTGTGCCTCAGGGGCCAGCCTTAGGGCCACAGCTCTCTTTTCATCTGCACTTAGAGCACTCATGCTGTGAAGGGGACTTTTACACACAATTATATCAAGCTCAATGGCTGTGATTTCAGATATATATAATAGTGAGGTTTGTCGTGTGCGTCATAACTTTAAGGCTTATGGAGAAGTACTGTATAACTTCCCGCACCTGTGGTTTCTGCACTTAAAGAGTGTCAACATGGAGATGTATGTCTGGCCCCATTTCCCGGTGAGAAAGCGCGAGACGCAATTAAGAGTCAAGAAGCCTTAGTTAAGTGCAGAGGCGTGGGCTTGAACAGCATGTGTGATAAACCCAGAAATATATATAACCTATGATATAAATGATGTTTGTATTTCCAATATACTGTATGAACGCTGCCTGTTTGCAGTCGGGGGCGGACCGGCCATATGTCCATTCTGGAAGAGCACAGAAGGGCCACTGGTTTGGCCACTCAATTTCCCCCTTTTTTTTTGGATCAACTTTTTGTTGGTGCGATGCCATTATTGGCTTGTTGCACAATGTGGCTACGCTAGTTCCTCTGAGCTGAAGCTGTGGGCGCTAGTACTTCCTGTTCATATTCATTTCCATTAAGATTAGCTTAGACCAGTGAGTTTCTGGTAGAAATATTTCCATAGAGGAGACGTTTATGTTTGTGAGGATCAGTGAGTTTGTTTTTTTGGTCACATTTTTTTTCTTCTTTTTTTTGTCAATTTTTTATCACATTTTTGTAATTTTTTTTGTCAAATTTTTATCACATTTTTGTTATTTTTTGGTCATTTTTTTCTCATATTTTTGTCATTTTTCGTCAATTTTTTGTCAATTTCTTGTGACATTTTTGCCACATTTCCATCATTGTTTTCGTCGAGAAAACCTGCTCGGTTCAGGTGGGAGTTATGGGCTTAATGCATTACACAACTTGAAATAGTGCCTTTATATATATATTTTTCATAGCATGTTAGCCTTTAGCTTCAAGACAAATTATCAATCCTTCATGATCACAGGCGTCTCTGATCTGAACTTGTTCATCATGATTTGAACCCACAGTGAATGATAATCTACCGGGAACTCACCGCCCCCAACATAATCTTTAGAAAATATGATTATTATTCCAGGAAAAGAAAACAGACAGGAAGTACAGGCGCTCACACCTTTAGGTCAGAGGAACTAGCATAGCCACACCGTGCAACAAGCCAATTGCATTTACAATTTTATCAGTGTACAGGCATAGCACATTTTCCCCCCATTTCTTTTCCCCAGTCCCCCTTGAGATGGGCATCATATCCATGTTCAGCTTCTATCTACCCCGGGGTAACTCTGATGTAAATATATGTACATTTTGTAAATTTTGTAAATTTTGCACATTCGCTGGTGCGTATATACATGTCTGCTTTTACAAATGACCTCATCCTGTGGTTGTCACTTGCCTTGTTAAAGTGAGCCTACACTCATCTGTCTCTACTGTCCTGCACAGGAACCTGTATAGCTTTGATTCCTGTGCGTGGCAACATTTTATGTAATAGGTGTGTTTGAGATGCCGTTGCGGCTCGCCTGGATGATCGGCCAGAGTAGCCGGGGAGCGGAGAAAAAAGTCTGAAGCCAATCCGACCGCTCCACATGCAGAGAACAACGAGAGCCTCAGATCACGCAGCGTCTCGCTCAGATATCGCATTCACTTAAAGTTTATCCTAAATAAAAGTCATTCACCTCCTGCTCTGTTTCCTTTACTCCAGAGACATCGTTCTTCATCAGAGAAAACTTTCCCATTCGTTTGTTTGTTCAAGTTTGTGAGATAAAACACGTCCTTTTGAATCATTAGTTTGTTCTGAAAAGCATCAAACGTGAGCTCTATTTTAGGGGGCGATGCATAACTTTAATAGTTTCAGTCATAGTTTATTTGTTCAGATCTAAAGAGGAGAGGGGAGGGGGCGAGGAGCACGTTTGTGATCACAGCAGACTCGTATCCAGTCACCTGAACGAGGATGGGACAAAGATGTGCTGTAAAAGCAACAAAAATGTGACAAAAACGTGGCATAAACGTGACAAAAACCAACAAAAACGTGGCAAAAAAACAAAAAACAAAAAAGAGACGAAAACACAGCAACAAAGCAATGAAAAAAACAACAAAAAGGCTACAAAAACGTGACAAAAACACAACAAAAAGAGACAAAACACAATGACGAAGCCACAAAAGTGATGAATAAACAACAAAAACATGACAAAAAAGTTGCAATCACTCTTGTAGGTCTTAGCTTTCAAATGAGGCGTTACACTGTTGCTCTCCAGTTCAGGAGCTTTTAGATTTGGGTTGTGTCAATATGTATTTACGCTAATTTGGGCCAGACTGGTCAGAGTCCAGGGCCGTTTTTAAGTCCCAGTCCGCCCCTGGGCAAATTTTGTTATTGTCACGGGCGAAAATGCATGATTATTTGGGCTATTTTTTCCAAAACTTGCAATGAAAAGTAAAAAAAAACAATCTGCTTAAACCAATATATCTTTTAACCAAGAGGTTGTAGGGGAAATAAGAAAAGACACTGTGTTCTGTCCAATTATGCGATGTAATTATTGACATGCTGTCTACTTTTGGCCGTGTCCTCAATGTTCCAAATTAGCCCAAACTGTCTGGAATTTGAAATGAATTTGTGAATTTGTGCTGGTCAAATTTTTGTTTTGGCAACAATCCTGGCAGTGTTCCTCCCACCCCTCGCCTCCTCACTCTGGCAGTGTTCTGTCAAAGCCAGACAAGTTGTCATTTGGAAAAGGAAGCACACCCAACTCAAAAATGACATTTGCTAAGAAGCGATAATGCTGTGTTATAATATAGGCACAAAGAAGAGGCTCATATACATGTTCATGGTCTCAAAAGCCTGATTAGTTATTACCGTAAATGCTCTAATACTGGCCTGTATTCCATTAGAGGCCGGATCTCTGACAGAGGCCGGGTTCGCAGCTGGAGGAGACAAATTAAAGCCGGTCTCTAAAACAGGCCGGGGCTTTTATTAGAAACTATAACAGTAGAAATATTCCCCATGTTACGAATTTGTCTCATACTGGTGTAAATGAAAACTCACGTGCAGGAAGTAACAAACGGGAACCCGGGCCGAGGGGGACACTGTGGAGGAGCTGATCCGAGCGTAACTTTGACACAGATTTAGCCACTTTTCGAACCTCCTGTGACGATATTTGGAAACAGGGCAACAAATGTTGTGTGACCCTCCAGGGTTTTAATAAAGTCTCCATCGTGTCTTCAAAGCACGTCCAGCTGCTCCGTGTGCAGGTCAGTCCCACGCCTCAAAATAACTCCTCCCATCAGCGCGAGCGTCTCGTCTTCTCTCGGGTCAGTCTCATGATCGATCACAAACACAAACGCTCCGTCTAAACTCGCCTTTTACACAAGATAATAACAAATAATCCAAGTCCGCGGTAAAAACGAAACAGAAACCTGCAGTGACATTGACGTCAAAGCTCCGCTAACAGCAACGAAACACTTCCTGTTGTCCCGACAAAATCAAAGGCGTCAATGTTCCAGCCGCTGGGAGAGGGTTTGAAATGTTAATAAATGAACCTAATATTTTAGGTGCAAATGGACACAGATCTCATTTTTCTTCATTTTCCTGGTCGTCCGTTTTGCTCAAATAGAAATAAAGGCCTGTCTCTAATTGTGGCCTGGTTCCAATAAAGGCCTGGTCCTAGATGCCCTTGAGTAAATAAAGGCCCCGGCCTATATTAGAGCATTTACGGTATTATACTTAACAGAGGGATTATTTCACCTCCTACATGATGAAATATCCAAACTTCATGGCGAGGCTGTTTTGAGGCGAGCACTGAGAATGAAAAACGTACAGGCTGGAAATATGGTCAGTGAGAGACCAGTGTTTCTCGACTGGTTTGGCGTCGGGACCCACAGTCACCCTGGAACGACAAGTCACGACTCAAATACGACTTATACTGTAAAATATAATGTTAATATTGTCTTGTCCTCAAAAAATGGTTGTTGATAAGCATTAAATGAGCCAAAAAATATGATTTTTAAACAACCCGATAACAGTAATTTAAAAAGACCCAAGTTGTGATACTACGTGACATGGTGGCACAGTGGTTAGCGCCCGTGCTCCACAGGGAGAAGGTCCAGGGTTCGATTCCCACCTGGACGAGGCCTTTCTGTGTGGAGTTTGCATGGAGTTACCACTGAAAACATGTACAATAGGCTTATGTTTCAGCAGGTGTCAGCCTGGCTTCAAACGTAGATACAGTTCATGTTTATGGCTCAATACACTTCAGTGTTCTCGCTCCGCCGCCTGAACTCGCTCACACAGTTCAATGGCGGTGTGGTTTGTTTGGGCCGAAATAAGCTGAATGCCCATCTCAGGTCGCCCGTTGCATTATGGGTAATGGCATTTCTTTTGGCTACCAAACAATATTTGCCCAAATCTAAAAGCTCAAAAGAAAAGCGCCGAAATAGCGACGAAAACGAGGATGAACATGGGACTAAGATGTGGTGTAAAAGCAAGAAAAATGTGACAAAAACGTGGCATAAACGTGACAAAAACCAACAAAAACATGGCAAAAATACGACAACAAAAAAGAGACAAGACCACAGCAACAAAGCAATGAAAAAAAAGCACAAAAAAGCTCCAAAAACGTGACAAAAAACAACAAAAACATGACAAAAAAACAACAACAAAAAAGAGACGAGACCACAGCAACAATGCCCATCTCAGGTCGCCTGTTGCATTATGGGTAATGGCATTTCTTTTGGCTACCAAACAGTATTGATAGTTAGCATGAAGCAACATAGAAAGCTCTGACTTGGAAAGTCAGGAAAGTTGATGATATCAAGTGTTTTTGTCGTTGCCGTGGAGCTTGTTACAATATTAGCTTAAAGTCTATTTATACAAACAGAGCTGCGAACGCAGAGACAGAAACTGAAAGAACTGAACTGTCAAAGTGACGACCAGTCCTTGTTCACATAGTTGGAAAAACTAAATGAGAAAAACATTTCTGACCCTTGAAGGCGACTGTTGGTCTGAAACTGTGGCCTCATGTCGCTGATGTTCAGGACATTTAAACTGGAATGAGAAATGAAGAATCCTTCTTTTGTCAATAAGTCGATGGACAGTATGAAATCTTTTTTTTTGTGACCAGAGAGATCCACATACACATCTAATGATATATAGCGAACCTATCGCTCACTTGACAGATGGAAATTTACCCACGATATTTTAACATCAACACCGTTTTGAAACTTTTCCCTGACAAATTTAAATGATTTAAAAAGTGGCGGTGTCTGTGTCGGGCTGATCCCAGGTCCTGTCGTTCCCCTGTCCAATATGCTCCGCTATGGTCCACTATGGTCCACTATGGTCCACTATGGTCCACTATGGTCCACTATGGTCCACTGTGGTCCACTATGGTCCACTCCTACCCACGGAGCCGCCGTCCTGACTGTTTCCTCGCTTTCAAGATATTGACAACACAAATGCAAGAAATGTCACATGAGACGTATAGTCTGTAAGGCTAACGGGCATTGGTTTAAAGTTTAAAGAGGGGGTATTCTGCTTTTTTCAGTCACATAGCACCAGTCTATATCACACTACAATGATGACCAAACCTTCTGTTGGTCTTTAAATGCAGTAAATTAGAATAACTGCCTTGTATAAAATGTCTCTCTCAAAATGGCTGTAGTGAATGTCTTGAAATAGGCCTCTGTCTCTTTAAGAACCTCTGACCCTTTAAGACACGCCCCCTCCACACGCTGTCTGTGGCATCAGTGGGGAGGGGGTTCTTGGTTGGTTACTCGGCTGGTGACGAAAGCTCGGAGGCGTCTCCAGGAGGGTTAGTGCTAGATCGTCTGCTCCGGAGGGACAGTCTGCTGTGAAAACATGAGATATCATGACACAAATTAAGGTTAGGGCCAGGGAAATGGTTAACCTCTTAACTCCCGCCTGAACCGAGAGGATCTTTTTCCTCACGTCATCAGATTTTTTTTCCAACATTTTTTTGTTGGGTATTCAACTCATTTTTGTAATTTTTTCGTCAATTTTTTCATCAATTTTTAATATTTTTTTGTCATATTTTGTCACATTTTTGTCATTTTTTCGTCATTTTTTCGTCAATTTTTAATCAATGTCACATTTTTGACATTTTTTTGTCCATTTTTTTAATCCATTTTTTGTCAATTTCTTGTGACATTTTTGCCACTTTTTCATAAATTTTTCGTCACTTTTTTGTCAATGTTTTCTCACTTTTTTGTCACATTTCCACCATTGTTTTTAGAAAATGTGCTCGGTTCAGGTGGGAGTTAAGGGGTCAACTTTAAGGATTAGGGTTCGGATTAGGATTATTTGTATTTTTAGACAAACTAACTCATAGATCTATACAAACTCACAGCAGACCGTCCCTCCGGAGCAAACGATCTAGCGCTAACCCTCCAGGAGGTGGGGGCGTTCCTAGGAGGACTCAGGCAAACCTATCCCTAAAATGGCCGCCATCACAGTTTTTACAGATGACTCAAAAATACGTGAATGTGTCGAGGCAACACTTCAGGCATGTTTTTAATGAGGGAGTGACATAATAACCTGATGGAAAGCTTGAAAAAGTCGATTTTGCATAATACCCCCACTTTAAACTAAAAGCCTCACAGTTCAAACATATGTCTCAATACACTTCAGTGTTCACTCTCCGCCACCTGAGCTCACTCACACATTTCAATGGTGGGGTGGTTTGTTTGGGCCGAAATTAGGAGCCTGATTGACCCACACATGCACAGTCGAGATGGGCATTCGCCTCATACAAAAGCATGTACTGTGACGTCCCTCTCCGCTGTAAAGACACTAACAATCTTTAACAGCGACAGCAATCCCTTGTTTACAGAGAACAAAATGTGCCACTTTCTCCTCTTGCAAATCTGGTGTCCTCATTTTCACTCATCCCAATTCTACATCTATAATTTCCTGACAAACATACTAACCATATTACTCATTGTAGCCACAGCACCTCGAGAATCTGACCTGCCAGATCTGGAACGCTTCGTCCTCTCTCAGCGACCTCCAAACGGACCATCCCGTCATCCCGCATTTCGTCTCCGCTGTCTCCTTTATTCGACACATCTGCCCCTTTCACCGGCCTCCCCTTCCATTCGCATTCACCGCCAAACCGTGCGCTCTCCGCGGGGGCCGTGTGGATTCCGCTTCGCTCGGAAATGCGCCTGCAGGACCCGCACGCAACATAAACCTTTAACCGGCGCGAACGGCCTTGTTGACTTTTAATGGGACTCGGCGGAGAACCGTACAGCTGTATTCAAATCACTTTATAATATAATCAACGCGTGGCCCGGGGGCGGCCGGCGTTTCTGTTATTTCGCGCGGGGAGCGTTTTGCGGTGAACAGGAGGTGCGCGCCAAGGCCACCCGAGGAGCCCAATAGGAATCTAAAAAAAAAAAAACAGCGCTCGTTTCTGTGAAGGGCAGACGCTTATAAAAAGTTGGATTCGCGTCGATAATTGAAAAGCACAGGCGTTTGACGGGAACTTGGCCTTTCGGAGCTGAGAGGACAAATTAAATACCGTCTCCGGATGAGTGCGGCGAACGGAGAGGGAGGATAAACATGTTCAGTGTAAAATGTGGCATTTAAATGACACGTCGGACGGGAGGGTGAGTGGAAAATAGAAACGTGTACGTTAGTCATAGCGCACAGACTGTGGACGTGTCGGAAGTGCAGTTTAAACGGCTGCCATTAGAAAACGGTAACGGCGCAAATAACCCCCGCCTTAAAGGAACAGGCCAGCGTTTTTCCATACTTAGATATGTTCTTACCTTAGCTTTGACGAGTTCTTTAGGACCTGTCTGGTCTTCCCCCGTGCCTTCAGTCACGTAAACACAGCGCAGACGGCGTTAGCATTTAGCCTCTCCCTCTCTCCTCTATAGCTCCAAAACAGGTCAAGATAGAAGCTACCAAGCTCTTCCACGTTTTCCCTATTTAAATATGGTTACGTGAAGTGTTCCACTACAAAGTATAATTACACAAAATGAAACAATGTGGATTTTATAAGCGGATAAAAGGGGGAACTATATTGTAAGGCGTAATAATACCAGGAGTAATTTGGCATCCGCACAGTAAAGTGAAGATTACTGCGCGGATTTCGAACTATACTCCTGGTATTATTACGCCTTACAATATAGTTCCCTCTTATGTAAGGCGTAAGGCTTATATTGATTTTTTTGAGGTGTAACTGTCATTTCCTTCTCAAACACCTCTGGATTCTGAAGGCCCTGTGTTGTCAGGCCGCACACATGATTGACAGCCAGCGTGACTGACAGAATTATCAGCCAATCAGAATTCGATGTACATTGAGAGTACCTCCCCCAGGGCCTGCAGTAGCTCAGAAGCCTCCCCTACGTTTTGTTCGCCTGGGAAAACCGCTAATGTAGCCGCGCATGGGCAAGACGTTCCAGCCAGTGTTAATTTTGACAACATATTTTGATTTAGTTTTAGTCTTAGTCTTTTGACAAAAATGTAATTCGATTTTAGTCTAGTTTTAGTCCAAAAAATATCTTCAATTTTAGTCTAGTTTTAGTCGACTAAAATTGCAAGTAAATTTAGTCGACTGAATTTAGGACAAATTTAGTCGACTTTGCATTGATAATATTCATTATAATCATATTTAATGTTGTTCCTCTGCTTCATGGAGCTGCTCCACATGAACAAAGCTCAGAGCTGATCCTTTGGCAGAGAATTTACATGATCTGAGGCTCTTTCAGACGCTCAATAGAAGTTTGGATGATTTTAGTCTCTCCTTTTCATTTTTATTTAGTCTTATTTTAGTCGACTAAAATATCTGGAAATTTTAGTCATAGTTTTAGTCTCATGAGAAACTTTAAATGTAGTTTTAGTCCAATTTTAGTCGTCAGAAATAACACTTTGACTAAAATTAAGACTAAATATTTTAGTTGATGAAGTTAACACTGGTTCCAGCCAATCAGAAGTGACCTGGATAAATGGATATTCCTCCAAGAAATGTCCGAACAAGGCAAGATGAAGTGGAGTTATTGATCATGGATATTTGGCGCTCCTTCAGGCAAAAGGCAGTTTCATCCATACGCCTATTGTGGATCAGTCTGTATGTGTTTGAGTGAGTGAACCCAGTTGCTATTGAAGGCCCTGCTATGTCATTAGGGAAAAGAGCCGGTGCAAGCAACACAAATGACAGTGTTTTCCAGAGTCCTGTTTACTTCTTCCTCTGAAGCTTTTCCATTTGTATTCTGTTGCATCATAGGAAGCGCCCTCTGCCTTTCCAAAGCTCATAAACCATCACCAGACCCATATTAATCCCTTCTGCACCATCAAACTGCATTCATCACGACGCCCTCGAGATGCTAGCGTGCCCTCAGCAAAACACGGCGACTTGTGCCGAATAGGTGATTTCCCATGCTACCAGCGGAGGGTGCTTAATCTGATGTTCATCTGAGGCATAAATCAGGCACAATTATGCACGATTTGTCAACTTTAATCCGCCTTTGTTGTTATCGCGGGTTGTTTTTCGGCGCAGGGTGAAAAGAGAAAGCAGCGTTTTTTGATTGCGGCTTTGATCATCAGCAGCTGTAGAATAATTAATCCTGATATCACCTCATCTGTATGTAAGAGACCCGCTCGTTTTTCCGGTTTCCTCTTACTGCCGTGATTGACGCGCCGCTATATGTCGTCCTGGATGCAGAAGTGAACAGCTGGTGTGTGGGAGTGACTGCAGCTCCGCGTATGAGCTTTGTGCAAATGAAGTCCACGTCCGCCGGCTATAAAGCAGGAACCGGCCCTAACATGTCGCATTCAAACGAAATCTGGATTAACAACATCTTTAATAATGAACTAGGACAAAATGTGTCTGACGCTAGTGTGCATTTATATACTGATGACACAATAATTCACTGGTTCCTGTTAAAGGAACAGGCCACCGTTTTTACACACTGAGATATGTTCTTACCTGAGCTTAGACGAGTTCTTTAGGACCTGTCTGATCTTCCCCCGTGTCTTCAGTCACGTAAACACAGCGCAGACGGCGTTAGCATTTAGCCTCTCCCCCTCTCCTCTATAGCTCCAAAACAGGTCAAGATAGAAGCTACCAAGCTCTTCTTTGGCATCCGTACAGTAAAGTGAAGATTACTGTGCGTATTTCGAACTACTCCTGGTATTAATACGCCTTACAATATAGTTCCCCCTTTTATCCGCTTAGAAAATCCACATTGTTTAATTTTGTGTAATTATACTTTGTAGTGGAACCATATTTAAATAGGGAAAACGTGGAAGAGCTTGGTAGCTTCTATCTTGACCTGTTTTGGAGCTATAGAGGAGAGAGGGAGAGGCTAAATGCTAACGCCGTCTGCGCTGTGTTTATGTGACTGAAGGCACGGGTGAAGATCAGACAGGTCCTAAAGAACTCGTCTGTCTGTAGCTCCATGAATAACTACGTCTTGCACTTGTATTGCGACAGTTGCGCAGATGGTAGAGCTGGTCGTTTCATGATCGGAAGGTCAGCGGTTCGATTCCCACCTCCTGAAAGTGTACACTGTCGTTGTGTCCTTGGGCAAGACACTTTACCCACATTGCCTCCAGTGTCTGCGTACATTGGTGTATGAATGGGTGAGTGGATCCTTGCTGTAAAGCGCTTTGAGTGCCTAATGTAGGTGGAAAAGCGCTATATAAATTGAGACCATTTACCATTGCACTTTACAAGCCTGTGTCACAAGTTTCTCAAAGTACTACATAGTAGTCATTATTCATTCACTCCACACTCAGTGGTGGTAAGCTGTTATTGAAGCCACAGCTGCCCTGGGGCAGACTGTCCATTTACCACGTGGCTATATCATGTGTTGTTCATATCCTGAGCTCTTATTATGTCAGGGCCCTCTGCTGGACACGTGTGGAACTCTTTCCTTTTTTTTTATTTAATGCCCCCTAGTGGCTCAACACAGTCTCACTCCGAAAGCGTCATAAAGTGACGAACGGTCACTCGCCTTATGCGTAATATAGAACGCAAAAGGTACCCGTCTGCGTCTCCCTTGACGCAGTGGGTTTTTCGCGTATTTGAATGAGAGCCCGCGTGCGTCTCCCTTGACGCAGTGGGTTTTTCGCGTATTTGAGAGCCCGCGTGCGTCTCCCTTGACGCAGTGGGTTTTTCGCGTATTTGAGAGCCCGCGTGCGTCTCCCTTGACGCAGTGGGTTTTTCGCGTATTTGAATGAGAGCCCCTGTGCGTCTCCCTTGACGCAGTGGGTTTTTCGCGTATTTGAATGAGAGCCCCTGTGCGTCTCCTTTGACGCAGTGGGTTTTTCGCGTATTTGAATGAGAGCCCCTGTGCGTCTCCTTTGACGCAGTGGGTTTTTCGCGTATTTGAGAGCCCCTGTGCGTCTCCTTTGACGCAGTGGGTTTTTCGCGTATTTGAGAGCCCGCGTGCGTCTCCTTTGACGCAGTGGGTTTTTCGCGTATTTGAGAGCCCGCGTGCGTCTCCCTTGACGCAGTGGGTTTTTCGCGTATTTGAATGAGCCCAGGCGCGGCTCATTTGACGATATCGGTCAACTCGTAGTATAGAACGCGTACACTCGCTTGAATCCCTCGCACACGCGCATAAAGCACGCAAACACAGACGCGCAGAACTACAGTATTATATGCGTGAATCTGAGGCCAAACTGTTGTTCATTAAAGCTAAAATGAGGGATCCAGGACAAACCAAGCGGACCCAACCAACCCTCAAAAACTTTTACAATATCGTATTGCATTACAGCAATAATAACAATTTAAAGCCTTTTTCCTACCTTCTGCTGTCTTCATGGGACGAGTACTCCAGTATAAGTCCCGCAAGTGTGCAGCCGCCGCGCGTCATGGTCCTGTTTTAATCCATGGCCTTGCCGGGTCTTTCCACCGGCTTGTACCCGGCGAAGGTGCGTTCTCTTCGGGCTAGCTTTGAGCTGCGGCCCGCTGGAGTCTAACGGAGTCTCGTAGCAACGATTCACACTTCCTCTGCTTCAGTCCTTTTGGTGAAAGTGATGCCAAGCGTCCGCGATGATATACATGATACACGCGCCTCTATACGGCCATTTGAGGTTCAAAAACACGCATTTATTGATCATATGTTTGACTAGGCGCCAATGTACAGTGACATGATCAGCTGTTTTGATTGACACCTCCGTCAACCAGTGACACGCGTTCAAAACTGTGACGTCACTAAGAAGATGGTCAATCTATATTTTTATTGTATATTTAAGTCATTGAGCAGAAGATTCTGAAAGCACATTTATAGCATGGATTGGAGGCCTATTTTATTTTATTTTTAGAATTATTATTTTTTATGAATTTTTCAGCAAAAGGTAAACAGAACTGAAGATCCCTGTTTCTACACGGACTCGTTTTGGTGTCGCGCCCATCCCCCCGAGGCTTTAATAAGTTAGAGGTGAGTTGTTTTTAATCGTGTCATTTTACCTACTTAGTTGAACGCTTCAAACGTCTAGGCTCTAGTAACAACTTGCTGTAGGCTGTATGTGAGTATATTTTTGCTGGGATTCATATGGCTGTAGAGCCTTATACAAGCTACTAAGTTTTTTTAGACAGGATTTTATTTTGTGTTTTTAATAAAGTAGGAACTGATCCAGTGCTGAGCCTCTAAATTAGGGTGTAAACTGATCAAATCATGATTAAAGCATGTCACAACAAAGATTACATTTATTATTATTTTTATTTTTATTTTATTGACCTTTATTTAACCAGGATAGTCCCACTGAGATTTAGAATCTCTTTTTCAGGGGAGTCCTGGCCCAGAGGGGAATCTATTGTACATGTTTTTAGTGGTTGGGGAAACCGGAGAACCCGGAGGAAACCTACGCAGACACGGGGAGAACATGCAAACTCCACACAGAAAGGCCCTGCCCAGGTGGGAATCGAACCCTTCTAGCTGTGAGGCGTGAGCGCTAACCGCTGCACCACCGTGCCGCAACCAAGAACCTGACCATCTTTACCAAGGCCCAAAACCATGGGATGCAGGTCATTCCTGTATAGTAGGAGTAGAACCTTTGTTATGTGCTGCAAACATATTATTAGTAATGAATCATTAATTCCTTTCTTTGTGCGAGGACAGACAGACGTCTTTCTGAATTGAGGAGAAGATCGAGGACATGGGATTTGGAGTTTGTCCACTACAAGACCGTAGATTCTTCACTCTACTGCATCAGATTGCTCCAGGTTTGTCATTTCCACATCAGTCAGAGGGCTGCACAAGTTTGGACAAATATCTACTTGCAAAGGTATTGTGATTCCAGCTAGATTTTTGTCGTTTCGTTAATACAAAAATGTTGTAATTGTGTCCATGTAAAATAGACTAAATAAGACATGACGTCTTCTATCACTGAAGACACTAAAGTGCGCAGAGGTTTTGTGGCAATCACCTCTAATTTAAGATAGGCTTCTTGTCATATATACTGAAGTTGGCTTTGCCAAAGCTATTTTGTAAATGTTTAGTGGTGTTTAGAGGCACTGTTTGAAGGGAGGATATGACAGACCACGCTTGTGTGCACTAGATGAGGAATTGTCTTTTCTTTACCTATGTTGTTAATGATCATTTCGTGTTTGTGTCCCAGCATTATTGATCTGCACCCTGGTATATCCTGGAATAGTCACTTGTGCAGTTTTGATGACATCTCTTGAAGTGTTATGACCATCGAGCACAGCAGGTAAGATCACGTTATACAGAAGAATCAGCCTCTGAATTAGCTGGTGCGGTGTTTTGTTTATATGGCAAACCAGAGCGCTCAAAAGCATATCAAGCATATCAGGTTTTCTGCACAGTTCATTCACAACTGAGGCTTATCTCACAAACAGACACTCAACTCCACATTTACAGAAGACGGGGGACTGACATCCTGTCTGTGCGTTCTGTCAGAAAATGAAAAGTATGTTATTATTGTCACATGGTCTATAGTTCAGAGTTCATTTGCATGTTTTGAGCCAGCACTTCATGGTGGAAACAACCAGTCATCACCTTGGTTTTGTTGGATGCAGGGAAAGAAAGTCCGCACAACCGCATAATTGGCTTGCAAATTTTAATGTTTACTAACACCAAAACATATACATATGCAAACATCTAACCTTAAAGTAAATATCTAAAAAATCTAATCAAACAAAGGCAGAAGCAGCTACATGAGTATTAAGTTTTTGTCATTTTCTCTTTCAAACAGCAAAGAAAAGTGTGTCATCAAAATGCCTACATTTACAGAATGTCTTGTGTTTAAACTGAATTTAAAAAATGTTTTCCTCTTCTCACCAGCTTCTACCGGCAAAGAGACTACAACGAATGAAGATTTTGCATCATTATAAACACACAGCCATAAGGGGCTTCTGAACGGCCCGTTGTCTGAGCCGTCAGCTAGGATCTGTTTGCCATGGAAGAGCCGACCAGGGGCATGAAGCCCCCGACAACAGAGCTCCAGGATCAATCAGGTGCTCAAACCACTCCCTTCCAGAAAGGAGGCCCCTTATGAGAGACCAAAAGGCCAGGTTAGAATCGGAAGGCCGTCCTTCTGTGGACCCACCACCTGTGGGAGGAGCCATAGGGGCACTGGGCAGCTCGTATGGTGGCCCCACGACCCGGCAACGGACAAGTGGAAGAAGATGGATGGATGGATAAACATAAGCCACAGCTGGACTGGACAACTTGTTTTCTGGGAACAAGAAGTACAGCATCAATGAATGTGTGACGAGAGACTGAAGTTACTGACTGACATTCTTGACTGAAGACTCCAGTCCATTCTGTACCACTTGTTCAAACAAAACTCTCGATTCTAAAAAGCTGAAGCATAGGTTTCAGGAAATGGCACAAATTTCATGCGTTTTTGTTTCATCACCCAGCTCTAGCAAGAACTGAATTGTAGTGGAGGAAGTTTGAGCTTTGAAATGACAAGAATAAATCTGATATACGTGCAAGTATTTCAAATTAAGAAGAAGATGGTGTCAGCATTTTGAAAGCTGTGTTAAAAAGTGTTATAAGTGTTTGAAAGGGATGGAATGCATGATAACCACATCATATACAGTATCATAACATGATTATTTGAAATTCTATTTTAAAATGATGCAAGCCATTTTAGCGTGTGGGATGTTTAACCTACTCCTGGTCAGTGTTTTCCTATATAATGTTTTGGTTCAGTCTTGCAGGCACTGCTTTAGACGAAGACTTTCTTGTTTCAAACCTGTTTGTTTTCTTCTTTGATGGGTTCTGGCTGTACATTCTAACAATTACTGTACTAGTTTCTACTCATCAGGTTAGTTACTAAATGTGTTCAACATCATTTTATGCTTGGTAATGTTTAACATTATATTAGAAAATAAAAATAACATTTTTAAAAAGTCTTTACAGCTTTGTCTTGGGTCTTTGGGCTGGTCTGTTTAGTCTTTACCAAGAGGCACATATACAACATTTCTTGAATAACAACCAGATATTAAAAATATGTAGAGAATTTTGAAATTGCCAATTTATATCAGTGACAGGATTCATGATCTTATGGTGCAACACTAACAAACTCCATAATGACATTACTATTTCACTAGTCACTGATCGCTATTGAATCATACAGACTTATAGAACGCTATGTCACCTGAAATGTATTCATAATATGTAAACAGTGCTTAATTTGTAAATTAGTATTTTCAGGAACACTTTTGGTCTGAAGTGATGGATTCGGGGAACAGGCCAAAACATTTGCCGGAACACTCTCATTAAACACCATTATATCAGATAAATCTTTTGCCGGATCCTCCATAATATATCCCAGATCCTTTAGCCTGGATCAAAAATCCAGCATAAAGGGTAAGAACTGTTGAAAACATTTTGCATGTGGCTTCTTGATAGAATGAAGCCATTCTATTCTTGATAGAATGGTAGCTAAGAAGTAAGGGTTCGATTCCCACCAGGGACGGGGCCTTTCTGTGTGGAGTTTGCATGTTCTCCCCGTGTCTGCGTAGGTTTCCTCCAGGTACTCCGGTTTATCCTACCACTAAAAACATGTACAGTAGGCCAGGATGAATAACAGTGCACATGGGGAACGACGGATGGAAATTAGCCCAAGATTATAATCCGTTGTGGCTTGTTTACATGCATTGGACCCATGTATGTTCATTAACATACACTGTCCCATCAAATAAACCAATCAATAAATTATACTTATTTTATGTGATCCAAAACAACGTATAGTTAGGTTTTTTATTTATTTATTTTTCATCAATTAGCTTTAAGCCTCCCGCGGGAGGTGTTTCAGGCATGTCCTAGTGGGACAAGACCTCGTGGAAGACCCAGGACATGCTGGTGGGACTATGTCTCCGAGCTGGCCTGGTGTCGCCTCGGGGTCAGAACAGCTGGAGGAGGTGTGTGTGGACCGGAAAGTTTGAGCATCTCTGCTGAGACTGCTGCCCCCGCGTCCCGGCCCCGGATAAAGCGGAAGAAAATGGATGGAGCTTTAAGCCCTGGCCACTTTTCAGGAACAAAATTACCTTTTTGGTTAAAATACAGTACACATTTCTTTAAATATAATTAATTTGCATAGTTGACATGTCTTCAATCACTATTAAACAAGATCTGATCATTCAATTATAAACTTTAATACCTTTTCAATTTTGTCCATGTTGGGCAGCTAGAGAGTGTCTAAAAGTATGTCTGGAAGGAGGCATCAGGGCTGAAGTGAAAAAAAAAAGTTTTTATAATAGAAGCAAATGAAAGGCATTTTCTGAAAGCTTATGTTAAATGGAGTAAGATGATGTAATTATAATGCCTGTACCCCACACCTGTTTTTAAATATTTAGGCTTAAGCACTGCATTTGGGCAGTTTTTAAATGCATATTTTTCGAAAACCGTAATGGCTATCATAACAAACTAAATTTTGCTGGATCAGTTTTGACCTGAATTTTAATATAAGAGCATTTGAAACTAGGGGGCGCTGTTAATTATTTACATTAGAAAAAAAAATATGAGTAAACATATTAAATGGTATAATATTGGCATGCCAATTACATATGTATTATATTATGTATTGACAATCAACATGAGTACCATTCATTTTATTTTTAATAAATGTGTTTTGAAAAAATGGCAAAATAAAAAATGTACCATATATTACTACATTTCCCATGAACCCCTGCCTGCATTTGTGCGTCCTTTGCAGCCATATTTGAAGTTCTGTAGTTGCCATATTAGGTTTAGAGATTAGGGCTGTAAACATGAATAAAATCGCTATAAACCCCCCATAAACTTAGCCGAATTATTAATAAAATTTATAAAATATGAAAACTATGTTTACTTCGCAAATACGTTTTGTCATTTTAATGTATCACATTATTTACTGTTAGCCGAGTGGGTGCACTATTGTGTTGATGCTAGCTAGGGTTGACGTCCTTAAAACTTGTGTGTTTCGACATCAAAGAAACCAGCGGAACTAGTTAACATCAATAGATTAATAAGGTAGATATTAAAAAATAGCCAAATTATTTCGGATGGCCATTAATTTTAACTTTTTCCACCACAACGTGGTCTCCTTGGTAACCAAACAAAGATCAGGCCAGACCTGGGCAAAA
The DNA here is from genome assembly GCF_951799975.1 of Gobius niger. Taxonomy (NCBI): domain Eukaryota; kingdom Metazoa; phylum Chordata; class Actinopteri; order Gobiiformes; family Gobiidae; genus Gobius; species Gobius niger. The sequence goes on along the minus strand of NC_136855.1, from coordinate 39,053,369 downwards.
TACGGCCCGCGGGCCACATCGGGCCCACGACATGATTCAGTCCGGCCCACAACTTGTAGAGCATAAATTCCTAAATATGTCAAAAAAAAAGTAAGTCTCTAGCCCATTCCTGTGCGGAGTTATGATTTTTTTAAATGACCAGAATGCTCACTCCAGCCACTAGGGGGCAGATTAAATTAGAGTAAAAGGAAAGAATACCACGGGTGTCCAGCGGAGGGCACTGACTAATAAGAGATCAGGATATAAACAACAAATTGTGTGACTCTCAAGTGGGAAATGGACAGTCTGCCCCTGGGCAGCTGTGGCTAGAATAGTAGCTTACTACCACGGAGTGTGGAGTGAATGAATATTGACTACAATGTAGCAGAGACTTGTGACACAGGCTTGTAAAGTGCAATAAGTGTAAGTGTTTATATGAGGCTACAGTCCTGTCAGGCTCATTATTATTCATTTATTGAAAGAAAATCCTCAATGTATTTTCCCAATCAAAACAATTGTTTTTATTTTGGAGCTTTTGTTTATGGACCCGGCGATACACTCCCCATATATTATACTTCTATCCCGATATAGAAGTATAACAGGTGCGGCTCTGACTCAATTCAGGCTTCTCATGTGGCCCCTTATGAAAATTAATTGCCCCCCCTGATCTAGGCCGAAATGTACAGAGCCCCTTAATGCACAGACATACTAGCTCGGGACATATCAGAGAAACAACATACTGTTAATCATATAATTATGAACATGAAAGATACCAATGCTTTTTTCCTTTTATTGCAAATCATGGACATAAACATTTGAAAAAAATCTAAATCTCAAGAGGTTGAAGCGTATCCACAACTTTCCCTTGCTTCAATCAAGAGTCTCAGGAAGAAAGTCTGGTTTCTCTTCAAAACGCAAAACAAGTAGAATCAGACTTCCAGCCGTGGCTGTGTGTTTATAATGATACAAAATCTTCATTCGTTGTAGTCTCTTTGCCGGTAGAAGCTGGTGAGAAGAGGAAAACATTTTTTAAATTCAGTTTAAACACAAGATATTCTGTAAATGTAGGCATTTTGATGACACACTTTTCTTTGCTGTTTGAAAGAGAAAATGACAAAAACTTAATACTCATGTAGCTGCTTCTGCCTTTGTTTGATTAGATTTTTTAGATATTTACTTTAAGGTTAGATGTTTGCATATGTATATGTTTTGGTGTTAGTAAACATTAAAATTTGCAAGCCAATTATGCGGTTGTGCGGACTTTCTTTCCCTGCATCCAACAAAACCAAGGTGATGACTGGTTGTTTCCACCATGAAGTGCTGGCTCAAAACATGCAAATGAACTCTGGACTATAGACCATGTGACAATAATAACATACTTTTCATTTTCTGACAGAACGCACAGACAGGATGTCAGTCCCCCGTCTTCTGAAAATGTGGAGTTGAGTGTCTGTTGGTGAGATAAGCCTCAGTTGTGAATGAACTGTGCTGAAAACCTGATATGCTTGATATGCTTTTGAGCGCTCTGGTTTGCCATATAAACAAAACACCGCACCAGCTAATTCAGAGGCTGATTCTTCTGTATAACGTGATCTTACCTGCTGTGCTCGATGGTCATAACACTTCAAGAGATGTCATCAAAACTGCACAAGTGACTATTCCAGGATATACCAGGGTGCAGATCAATAATGCTGGGACACAAACACGAAATGATCATTAACAACATAGGTAAAGAAAAGACAATTCCTCATCTAGTGCACACAAGCGTGGTCTGTCATATCCTCCCTTCAAACAGTGCCTCTAAACACCACTAAACATTTACAAAATAGCTTTGGCAAAGCCAACTTCAGTATATATGACAAGAAGCCTATCTTAAATTAGAGGTGATTGCCACAAAACCTCTGCGCACTTTAGTGTCTTCAGTGATAGAAGACGTCATGTCTTATTTAGTCTATTTTACATGGACACAATTACAACATTTTTGTATTAACGAAACGACAAAAATCTAGCTGCAATCACAATACCTTTGCAAGTAGATATTTGTCCAAACTTGTGCAGCCCTCTGACTGATGTGGAAATGACAAACCTGGAGCAATCTGATGCAGTAGAGTGAAGAATCTACGGTCTTGTAGTGGACAAACTCCAAATCCCATGTCCTCGATCTTCTCCTCAATTCAGAAAGACGTCTGTCTGTCCTCGCACAAAGAAAGGAATTAATGATTCATTACTAATAATATGTTTGCAGCACATGACAAAGGTTCTACTCCTACTATACAGGAATGACCTGCATCCCATGGTTTTGGGCCTTGGTAAAGATGGTCAGGTTCTTGGTTGCGGCACGGTGGTGCAGCGGTTAGCGCTCACGCCTCACAGCTAGAAGGGTTCGATTCCCACCTGGGCAGGGCCTTTCTGTGTGGAGTTTGCATGTTCTCCCCGTGTCTGCGTAGGTTTCCTCCGGGTTCTCCGGTTTCCCCTACCACTAAAAACATGTACAATAGATTCCCCTCTGGGCCAGGACTCCCCTGAAAAAGAGATTCTAAATCTCAGTGGGACTATCCTGGTTAAATAAAGGTCAATAAAATAAAAATAAAAATAATAATAAATGTAATCTTTGTTGTGACATGCTTTAATCATGATTTGATCAGTTTACACCCTAATTTAGAGGCTCAGCACTGGATCAGTTCCTACTTTATTAAAAACACAAAATAAAATCCTGTCTAAAAAAACTTAGTAGCTTGTATAAGGCTCTACAGCCATATGAATCCCAGCAAAAATATACTCACATACAGCCTACAGCAAGTTGTTTCTAGAGCCTAGACGTTTGAAGCGTTCAACTAAGTAGGTAAAATGACACGATTAAAAACAACTCACCTCTAACTTATTAAAGCCTCGGGGGATTGGGCGCGACACCAAAACGAGTCCGTGTAGAAACAGGGATCTTCAGTTCTGTTTACCTTTTGCTGAAAAATTCATAAAAAATAATAATTCTAAAAATAAAATAAAATAGGCCTCCAATCCATGCTATAAATGTGCTTTCAGAATCTTCTGCTCAATGACTTAAATATACAATACATATGATAGTCAAACATATGATCAATAAATGCGTGTTTTTGAACCTCAAATGGCCGTATAGAGGCGCGTATATCATGTATATCATTGCGGACGCTTGGCATCACTTTCACCAAAAGGACTGAAGCAGAGGAAGTGTGAATCGTTGCTACGAGACTCCACTAGACTCCAGCGGGCCGCAGCTCAAAGCTAGCCCGAAGAGAACGCACCTTCGCCGGGTACAAGCCGGTGGAAAGACCCGGCAAGGCCATGGATTAAAACAGGGCCATGACGCGCGGCGGCTGCACACTTGCGGGACTTATACTGGAGTACTCGTCCCATGAAGACAGCAGAAGGTAGGAAAAAGGCTTTAAATTGTTATTATTGCTGTAATGCAATACGATATTGTAAAAGTTCCTGGAGTAGTTTTTGAGGGTTGGTTGGGTCCGGCTTGGTTTGTCCTGGATCCCTCATTTTAGCTTTAATGAACAACAGTTTGGCCTCAGATTCACGCAAATAATACTGTAGTTCTGCGCGTCTGGTTTGTGTTTGCGTGCTTTATGCGCGTGTGCGAGGGATTCAAGCGAGTGTACGCGTTCTATACTACGAGTTGACCGATATCGTCAAATGAGCCGCGCCTGGGCTCATTCAAATACGCGAAAAACCCACTGCGTCAAGGGAGACGCACGCGGGCTCTCAAATACGCGAAAAACCCACTGCGTCAAGGGAGACGCACACGGGCTCTCAAATACGCGAAAAACCCACTGCGTCAAGGGAGACGCACGCGGGCTCTCAAATACGCGAAAAACCCACTGCGTCAAGGGAGACGCACACGGGCTCTCATTCAAATACGCGAAAAACCCACTGCGTCAAGGGAGACGCACGCGGGCTCTCATTCAAATACGCGAAAAACCCACTGCGTCAAGGGAGACGCACAGGGGCTCTCATTCAAATACGCGAAAAACCCACTGCGTCAAGGGAGACGCAGACGGGTACCTTTTGCGTTCTATATTACGCATAAGGCGAGTGACCGTTCGTCACTTTATGACGCTTTCGGAGTGAGACTGTGTTGAGTGGCTAGAATGAGCATTCTGGTTATTCTTTAAAAAAATCATAACTCCGCACAGGAATGGGCTGAGACTTACTTTTTTCCCCTACATACTCTGGAATTTATGCTCTACAGGGCAGGGATTAAACCATCAGGCCCTGAGCTACAGTGTTTGTCTGTGTGTTTTCTTCTCTGTTATTGTCCGCTGCTGTCTGTGTGTTCACATATGGGACGGTCAAATCACCCAGGCTACTCCTGTGCGTCCAAAATCTGTCTCCCGCTACGACACAAGACTCTCTAACACTGCCACGATTCGGGAAGACTCACCGCGACTGAGAATTATAATCAGAGTCTAGAATTAAAGCGCAGACGGCAGAGCATGAATGAAAGCGTGTTTGTTTGTGTGCGTTTAAGCTCCGTCAGAGCCGGAGCGATGCCGCCGCCGCCGCCGCCGCCGCCACCGCCTGCACACATCATTAGTGCTCCGTCGAAAGCAGCTAAAGACCTCCCGGGGCTCCGAAGTGTGTGCTCCAAGACCAAACAACCTCTAACTAAAGACCTGCCCTCTGGTTTCCCTGTACCCGCGCTGTGGGAGGGCGACGTGCGGGCGCTAATCAGGGGCTAACAAAGGCTAACACGCGTTTATAATCAGAGCGGTGTTAGGGGGCGCTCTGATTACTGCGGCGGGCGCTCAGCTGCTTTTATGCTTTGTCCTTTGTGTGTGATCGACTGGTGACCGCTGCGTACTTGGAGCAATCACACGTGGGAATGACTCTTTGGTTTTTGGTTTTTGGTTGTGATTTGAGAGTCTTAAAAATAGACCTTGAATGTGTGGAGAACTGAAGCTAAAACTTTCTAAACCTGCAGAGCATCCAGGTTTTGTGCAGAGTGTTTTTCCAGTGTTTTTCAACCTTTTTTGAGCCAAGGCACATTTTTTTCATTGAAAAAATCACGAGGCACACCACCAGCAGAAAATATAAAAAAAATGTAACCCTGTAGCCTATATTCAGTCGTTCACAACAAAGTGTCTTGAATAGGAACACGTATAATCTCGCTAGCCGCATCCATGCATCACTAATTCTCTTGTTTCAAAGAGGTTAGTGACCCAATATGGAGTATTTATTACATGGTTACTCTACTCTAGACAGCACAGACACTCAAAAACGGTACATTATTTGCGCATAATAATGAATTTGTTTTTAAAAAAAAAACTAGGTGAAATTGGATTATTTCCCAAGGCACACCAGACAATATCTCACGGCACAGCGGTTGAAAAACACTGTCCTAACCCATCCATCCGTCCATCCAAACCCATCCATCCATCCATCCATCCATCCATCCATCCATCCATCCATCCATCCAAACCCATACATCCATCCATCCATCCATCCATCCATCCATCCATCCATCCATCCATCCATCCATCCATCCATCCATCCATCCATCCATCCATCCAAACCCATCCATCCATCCATCCATCCATCCAAACCCATCCATCCATCCATCCATCCATCCATCCATCCATCCATCCATCCATCCATCCATCCATCCAAACCCATCCATCCATCCATCCATCCATCCATCCAAACCCATACATCCATCCATCCATCCATCCATCCATCCATCCATCCATCCATCCATCCATCCATCCATCCATCCATCCATCCATCCATCCATCCATCCATCCAAACCCATCCATCCATCCATCCATCCATCCAAACCCATCCATCCATCCATCCATCCATCCATCCATCCATCCAAACCCATCCATCCATCCATCCGTCCATCAAACGCTCGATACACAGTCTTCCTAAGATTTTGGAGCTGCAATTACACCATGTCTCCACTAATGTGCCGTGGCGCTGTTTATCCCCATCCTGCTGCTGCTTAAGTGAGTCATGGTTCCCTATAATGTTAACTTATAATGAGCAGTGGACAGACTTTTTACTCATGGCTCCACCAGATTATATTTCTAAAGTGAAGCCAGTTTATTGTGACGCCCATTATGACCTAAAGAACGTCCGCCTTCTGTTCTGACGGAAACTTATGCAGAGAATTGCATTATGGGAGTTGTCAGGTAACCATCTCCTGCCCAGGAGACGTGCTCTCTCACAGTGCGCAGTGCGCAGTACACACGGCGGCCACCAGAGGGCCCCCTACCGACATTCTTGCTTGGGGCCCCTTGGTACCCTTGCTACGCCATTCCTTAACCTTTTAACCCCCACCTACACAAGCACATTTTCTCCAGCTAGCCAGGCATTACCCAAATCTAAAAGCTTCCTGAAAAAAGCGTCAAAATAGCAACGAAAACGAGAAGCAAATGAGCAACAACGAAGTCGTGACCAAAAAAGCGTAAACAGTGGCCAAACTTTTTTAGATTTTGAAAAGCTGAACTGGAGAAAATGCTTTCCATTAAAGAGGTTCGAAAAACGGAGAGGAGTCGAATCTTTAGCCTGGTCGGATTAGACTTCACCTGTCCCAGAGGATTACTCAAAACTGCATGAATGTAGTGAAATACTAACATCTTAAATCTTATAATTAAAGTGATATCTGCAAAAACACCAAGGCTAAAGGGTTTAAAATTGTAGAACAAGCCAGAGTAAAGTATCATAAAGAATCTTAACCCTGGGCTACGTCAGTGCTCGGATGGAGTCCCACAGTTCTGCTCTGATCAACACTTATACAGCTGGAGGTGGCAAATCTCACCTTTTAATATAACGAGCACCTGGAGACGTTTACCTTTGACACAAATGCATGATTGATTAATAACAGGAAGTGGAAACATTTGCACCTCCATTCACCCTCGTGCAGCACATGGACCTTGTTCGAGTTCACCGAGGTAAACCGAACACTCTCAAGGTGAAAGTATAGATTTTTCCCGCCATGGTCAATGTGGAGATTTTTTGCTTGTTTTTTCCCCTTAACATCTTAGTTTTCTTGTCAGAGTATAAAAAAGACTAAAACTGCCCCATATGCTTATTTTATGATGTTTTGTTGCAAAGGAGCTGGAGATATTCAGGAAGTAACTACTATCCAAAATGCTGCGGCTCGAGTCCTGACCAGAACCAGGAAATACGACCATATTAGTCCAGTGCTCCGGTCTCTGCACTGGCTTCCTGTCACTCAGAGAAGAGACTAGAAAATAGCCCTGCTTGTGTATAAGTGCCTTCATGGTCGGGCACCACAGTCCATCTCTGATGTTACAACCATATGAACCTTCTCGAGCTCTGAGATCCTCAGGGAGAGGTCTCCTGGTGGTTCCTAGAGTCACCACTTAAAGGAACAGGCCACCGTTTTGACATACTGAGATATGTTCTTACCTTAGCTTTGACGAGTTCTTTAGGACCTGTCTGATCTTCACCCGTGTCTTCAGTCACGTAAACACAGCGCAGACGGCGTTAGCATTTAGCCTCTCCCTCTCTCCACTATAGCTCCAAAACAGGTCAAGATAGAAGCTACCAAGCTCTTCCACGTTTTCCCTATTTAAATATGGTTACGTGAAGTGTTACACTACAAAGTATAATTACACAAAATTAAACAATGTGGATTTTCTAAGCGGATAAAAGGGGGAACTATATTGTAAGGCGTAATAATACCAGGAGTAGTTCGGCATCCGCACAGTCAAGTGAAGATTACTGCACGGATTTCAAACTACTGTAATTTTTTAATGCAATTGTAATGTGTTTTAATGCTTTTTATGTCATTTTTATTGTGTTTGGGTGTCCGGTGTTGCTGTGAGGCACATTGAGTTGTACATGTACATGAAACATTCCTATAACGTTATGCCACAAAACCGACTCCCCCAGGGATTTCATTGAAAATGCACATATTTTACATCCACATGTCCTTCGAAGGGTGAGATGATGCTACAATCGCAATATGGTCATTACCTTCCTGGAAGAAACTCGCTACGGAGGATTGATTTATTCCTCCCTTGTTAGGAGAACACGGTCGGAGTTCATGTGGACCTGCAGTTTTGTTTATAAGCGAAAACAAAGCTACACAAAGCTTCATTTTGTCCATATTGTTACAATAACATTCAAACATGGAGAAACTGTGCCTGGTTCATGCCTTTGCTGATTTGACCTGTTTAACCTGCGCCTCACACCGGGCTGTGCGCCTCACACCGGGCTGTGCGCCTCACACCGGGCTGTGCGCCTCACACCGGGCTGAGCGCCTCACACCGGGCTGAGCGCCTCACTGCCCTCTGTGCAGGGTGTCTGTCAATAATGAGCACCAGAGCAGAGCCGTGGGAAGATATTTTAGTTAGGGGGCGCTGAGGGACAAAATTTACCCCCAAAATACTTTTTCTGTGCGTAAATCCTATTTATTAACCTCTTAACTCCCGCCTGAACCGAGAGCGTTTTCTCCAGTTCAGCTTTACCCAAATCCAGTGTAACGCCTCATTTGAAAGACCTACAAAACTAAATTGATCTTTTTCCTCACGGCAGATTTCTTTTTTCATCACTTTTTTTGTCGGGCAGTCGTCTCATTTTAGTCACTTTTTCGTGACTTTTTTGTCACTTTTTCATCCATTTTTTCTAAATTTTTAGTCAAATCTTTCTCACTTTTTGTCAAATTTTTGTCATTTTTTGTAAATTTTTTGTCACTTTTTCGTCAAATTATTCAAATTTTTTGGTCAAATTCTTATTACTTTTTTGTCCATTTTTTTCTAATTTTTTTGTCTAATTTTTCTCACTTTTTTTCTCAATTTATCGTTAAATTTTTCTCACTTTTGTGTAACATTTTTGTCATTTTTTGTAAATTTTTTGCCATTTTTTCATCAAATTTTTCTCACTTTTTTGTCACTTTATCATGAAATTATTCTAATGTTTTGGTCAAATTCTTATCACTTTTTCGTCCATTTTTTCTAAATTTTTCGTCAAAATTTTCCCACTTTTTTGTCAATTTTTTGTTATTTTTTCTAATTTTTTGTCACTTTTTTGTCAAATTTTTCTAATTTTTTTATCAAAATTTTCTCTGTTTTTTTCTCCATTTTTCGTCAATTTTTCGTCAATTTTTGTAATTTTTTGTCCATTTTTACGTCAATGTTTTCTCACTTTTTTGTCAATTTTTTGTCAATTTTTTGTCACTTTTTCGTCAATGTTTCCTCACTTTTTTCACATTTTCATCCTTGTTTTTGTCTCAGTTTTGTTGCTTTTTTCACATCTTTTTTCCACAAGCTTTTGGATTGGGGTAAAGCTGGAGAAAATGTGCTCGGTTCAGGTGGTAGTTAAGGGGTTAATATTGCCTGCAGTTCACAAACTATCCACCAGGGGGTAGTGCAGCGCCCTCGGCACCCCGGGTTCCCACGGCCTTGCACCAGAGGAAGAGAAAACAGTGATTCCAACTCTACGAATACTGTATGAACACTCTCTGGGGCGACGGTGGCAAAGACAGTAAAGCATGTCGTCTTGTGACCAGAGGGTTGGGGGTTTGAATCCCGTAGGCGCAAACTGTCGTTGTGTCCTGGGGCAGATGCTTCACCCATCGTCTGTATGAATGAAAGTGTGAATGGGTGAGTAGTTCCTTGATGCTTTGAGAGCCTAAAGCAGGTAGAAAGGCGCTATATAAAAAATGTGACCATTTACCATTTACTCTCTCAGGACCGTGAATTACAAATCATCACGAAAGGACACGCTCTGCTTCGACCTCCACAAATTGAGTGTGAAGGAGGAAGAATCAAGATTTTTTTTGGCTACAAAAATCAGGATTGTTGCATCCGATTAGTGATGTTTCAAATGTCACAAATGACAGAACAATTCCATTTGCAAACGCATTGTGCATTTAGGTAGGTACATGGACAGGAGTATATGCAGTCTATGATTCAACCTTCCTAAAGAAGAGGCCACTCCCGTCAGAAGCTGTTTTTTTTCTCCGGGATTCAGCGACTATCACCAAAATATTGTTTTTCTGTGACTGTCTCTGATGGATGTTTGGTGAACCTTCGCCAGAATCAAAGTGGATTAACTTTTATAACCAACGCAAGTCCCACAATGTAAACAGCGATGGACCAGAGGGTGAGTCAATCCAAACATGTATTAGCGTGTGTGTGTTAGCATATTAGCGTGTGTGTTAGCCATTTATGAAGCTGTGTTGCAGATGTCAACTCCTTATAACTGCATTGTGAAGCAATTTCACTTATTGCTGTTTATTTATATTACGGTAAAGTATGTGCGGAGAGAGGGGGCGGAGTTAACTGAATCGAAGCGTTGTGTCTTCCGGGTTTGAAAAATACCTCCAGAAAACACTTATATTTATCACAAAAATGAGTGCTCAGTAGCGGTAGAGGTACAATCATTCATATACATGCCTATACTTAACTTTGGAATGGCTAAAATAGCATGATACAGATCCTTTAACATTTAAATGAACTGGAACTGTAAATGATGTTGTGTTGATTAGGGGCAGACATTATAAGTTTTTACTTCTTTCTGCTCCTTTTCATTCATGTTAAATGCTGTTGTTGCATTTTTAAACGAATGAAATGAATAAAAAAATGAAAATTTATATTTCATCGCTGAAAATATCTGCTAATGCTCTGCAAAAGTCTGAATTTGACATCTCCTTTTCCACCTGCAGTGTCTCGCCTCAAGAGCCATTTTCCCAGGCAGTGCAGCCTAGAGAAACGATCCGCTCCTCCTGTCTGTGAAAAAGCGTGAAACGATCTAATGACACTCGTGCGTAAGTGTCCAAAACTGCTTCAAAAAGCCTGGGGGGGGAGAAAAAAGGCGCATTGTACTGGAACTTCAACGCAAGCCGTGACTGCAACAAATCACCCGCGCCGCCTCGACAGGGTCTCAGGTGTGATTATTATATCTGTCGGAAGAAAATCTGACAGGAAACAGCGGGCGTGCAATATTCATGAAGACAAAGCTACTGCGAAGCGATCCGCTGTACGCTCCTGGCAGGTCTACCCCCCCCCCGGGACCACCGGCGCTCCGAAGGCGGGGGGTTTGCACCGAGCTGAAGACGCAATTACAGCCGCACAGTGACTTGCTCAACGGTACGACTGCTGTGACGAGACGGCGGAGCGACCGTAACGGGCGCCGTTTCCGAGCGGCTCTGGCTGAATCAGAGCTCGTGCCTGGGGAAGTGCGATGGAACGCTATAGTCAGTCCATAGGCGACTCATGCACTGTGACGTGACTAATGCAGTTACCGAAAATTGAATCTGGTGCAACGTTGGCCGTGTCACGAGCCAGAAAATCAGAAAGGTATGAATTTTCACAGTTGGAAGCAAACGCCTTGTCTGTACAGCGGAGGAAATCCGATTAAGGGAATGAGGCCTGCATAATGAATGAGACGTGTTTCTTTCCGCGCACACTGTCAACACGGTCTTATAAGCAGAGCAAATTGGAATGGAAATAAACACTATGTAAAGCAATTACTTAAAGGGCCTATATCATGCAAAATCGACTTTTTAGAGCTTTTAACCATGTTGTCATGCTATTTCCTTATCAAAAACACCCTCAGAGTGGTTTTTGGCTCCATTCACGCAGTTCTAAGAAATCCTCCTGAATCCTGCTCTGAGCAGCTGCTGCGCCCTCTGCTGGTGAACCACTGACATGTTCAGTTGTGTCGTCAGAGCGGAGGAAGTGCTCGAAGTCTGTAATGTAGTGTCTTAATTCTGTGCTTACAGCCTGATTTTAATTTGTAAAACATATTTCTGTCATAAGAAATAAAAAAATAAAAAAAGGAAGTGTCTGACTCGTCAGTGCTGCCCCTGCAGGGAAAACAAACGCACCCCCTGAGCGTCTGAACAGATGTCATGTTTTATCCTAAAGTTGTGAAGAAGGAGCTCTTTCTAACCTACTCTGGACACACCTGTCTGCGAGAGGTGCAGGACTTTATTCAACCATAAAGAAGAGGACACTCGCCAGAAGTTGGAATTTCTTTCCATGGATTCGGCGACAATCACCAAAACAGTGTTTTTCTGTGACTGTCTCTGATGGATGTTTGTGAACCTTCACCAGAACCAAAGTGGATTCACTTTTATAACCAACGCAAGTCCCACAATGTAAACAGTGATGGAGCGGCCAGGACAGAGCGGTGTTAGCGTGTGTGTGTTAGCATGTGTGTTAGCATGTGTGTTAGCATGTGTGTTAGCGTGTGTGTGCTAGCATGTGTGTTAGCATGTGTGTTAGCGTGTGTGTTCGCGTTTTGTTAGCCATTTATGACGCTGTGTTGCAGATGTCAACTCCTTATAACTGCATTGTGAAGTAACTTCACCGATTGCTGTGATATTTATATTTCTACTATGGTAAAGTAGTAGAAGCCCCTTATGAGAGACCAACAGGCCCGGTTAATCGTGAGTCCGTCCTCCCGTGAACCCACCACCTGCAGAAGCAGCTATAGGGGGCTGGTGCAATGTGATTTGGGCAGCTCCAACAGCTGCCCCCACGAACCGGCAACGGACAAGTGTAAGAAGATGGATGGATGGACTACGGTAAAGTTGTATGAGCGGAGAGAGGGGGCGGAGTTAACTGAATCCAAGCGTTTTGTCTTCCGGGTTGGAAGAACACCTCTAGAAAATACTCATATTTATCACAAAAAATAGTACTCCATAGTGGTAGAGGTACAATATATCATATAAATGCCTATGCTTCACTTTGGAATGGCTAAAATAGCAGGACACAGATCCTTTAAAAAGCAATGTGACTCTTTTTCACCAGTAGGTGGCAGTAGTGAAACCCGCCATGCCCTTCACTCTTCACTCCACACGCTGGAAAAGTGTTGCTTTCAAAGGGAATGGGAAGATTTACCTGGTGTGCACTTTCTAGTTCCGCACCGATGGGAACGTTCGGCTGCATGACCCGGCGTTTAGCTGAGGCTGCGAAAACACCATCGAGCACAGGCACAGGGGGGCGGACCCGACGCACAGAAATCAGAATGTGGAGATTGTTTTAGCTTTTCACACGAGAACTCTTCAGGTCTTGACAATTCCCTGTCCATTCTGCACAGGGAAGTTAGCCTCCAACCTTTTTTCACCTGTTGAGGTACTTTAATAAAACACAAACGTAACAGAGAGCTTCGAAGACACTAATGCTAGTCAGATATGGGATGGGTGAGTGCATCCAAGGGTCCACAAATGTCCAGGGGTCTCATTTATAAAGCTCACGTACGGACAAAAGGAGGAACTGTTCTGCGCCAAAGGTGGTATTTATAGAAATCGAACAGGAAACATTACGCAAAAAAACCCTCTTATTATTGCCTCATGTTTAGGTAAATCTCATTCATAAGTTACTTTGCATGTCCTTATGTGGTGTAATGGAGGCGTGTCCTGAGGAGGGATCATGTGGTCACCTTTCTGCTCCAGGTGGAATCAGTGAAGGGGAGATTATGTGCTGCCATTTTTTTTCTCCGTACGTGACGTTTGGGTTTTGCTCGTGCGGACTCTTATAGGCAGAGTTTCACGGACAGTTTTATAAATGAGACCCCTGGAGGTGTTCTTTGAGGATCAGAGGTTTGGGGAACGAGCATTAAAAACAAATAAAGAGCCAAGCCCTTAGTTGTAAAGCTTAAATAGACTTTGTTAGACACAGGACCTGAGGGTTGGTGTTAAGTGTGCTGTGAAGGCTGCCAACATCGGGCCTAACTGGTTTCAGATTCATTCCTCTTTGCTCGAGTAATAAAAGGAGGCGATAGGCTCAGTGCACAGAATATTTGACTCTTCACTCCTGCTGGCCAGTGAAGGGTAAAGACTAAGGGTGGGAACCTCTGGGTACCTCAAGATTCCATACGATACGCGATACATGGCTTACGATTATCTCATGATACGCCGATATATAGTGACAATCGATGTGTTGCGCAAAAATAACCTAAGATACATCATGAAAAAACTTTATTTCAACATACCACACACTACATATAATTTCTTTTCATGTGCTTTGTACCCTTTTTTTATGTGTCTATAAATGATCCCTGACTTACACACTGAAAATGGGTCTATAGATCTGTCACTTACATGTAAATAAACAAGAAACCACAGTCCGATTTAAAGGGACCATACAGAGTTTAAAAATGTTAAAATTAAGTATTTTTTTCCTACATGTTCCAGCCATGTCCTAATGTGTAGAATGAGCCCAGACCTGTTCCTAAAATCCTGTCACTCAAAAAGGTGTTAATTCGGATCTGAAGTGCCGTCATGCACGAGCTTAATATAGAAACTGCAGTTACATGTATGACCTGAGGTGGCAGAAGTGAGCATAAAATGGCCAACTTGCATCAAGCCCCTTTTAAAAGGAATAAATCTTGTTTATAATTATAAAAAAATATCATTAAAAGTAATTTATTTGTGTGTCAGTGTTTGGTTCAAGTGCTTAAAACTGTAGTGCTGCCCCCTGCTGTCCTGACTGAATTCTTGATCAATATTGGCCTCTACAGATACAGACGGCATCTCGTCATAGGGGGCGTGGCTTCGCCGAGGGGGAACAAAGAATCTTTAGAATCTTTTTAGCCATTTTCTGGTGGAATATCAACTTATTTATCACACACAAGTAAAGTCAAGTGTAAATCGGGTCCATATGGATATTTTCTCACAGCAGATTGTTCAGTAGAAGTGAAAAAACGGCAGTCATAGCAAGCGCTAGCTAGCGTTAGCATTAGCACGATGCTAACATGTAGCATCATGTTAGCATTCTCCGATTTTTTATAATGTATTTATGGGCTGTTGAACCACTTTGCTCCTCCCCATGTCTTTGTATCTTTATTTAGTAGAAACTATATTCATATTTCAGCGTTTGTTACAGTCGTTTTTGAATAATTAGAGAAAATATACATTTTTTCAATTTTTCCCCCCCACTTAACTGTTTTTAAAAATGACCATATATGGGCGATTCCAGAGATCTGTCTCCGTCTGTATCTATTGACTATGAAATGAGTGGCACACGGCTGCCTCATTAATATGCATGACGACATCAAAAGTATCGACAATGGAATAAAAAGTATTGTATCGTCCCACAAAATATCGCGATGTATCGGAAAATCGATATATTGTCACACTAAAGACAATTAAAAATGAGTTCAGACGACTGTGGTATTTTACCATTAAATTAACGTTAGCCTTTAACTTCAAGGCTAAAGCACTTAAACACAGACGTCTCCTCCTGTGAAGTATTTACATCCAGAGTAAAGTAATTATCCAACAGCTGCATGTTTTCTACCTTGTACTGTTTGATATATTGATTTCAGCTTCTCCATATGAATAAAACACAGACAGGAAACCTTATTAGCCTCATGTACATGTGACTCTCTGCCTTTGTCTCCATGTGCAGATTTCAAAGCATTTCTCCCGGATTACTCACGCCAGCCTCGAGTGAAAGAAATGACCACCACGTCACACCGAGCGTTTACTCACAGCGGTCCACCAGGTGCCGGGGTTGTCCAGGCCGCAGTTGTCGCTGTACTCCAGGCAGCAGGAGTCCGGCACACGCGACGCGTTGTACACCTCAAACCAGTCGGTGTGGTTCGTCACTCCACAGCAGCGGAACTGTGAAAGCAGAACACACAGCGCCGTCAGCATCCAGCCCATGTTCAATAACGGGACATAAACAATGAGCTTCGTTTCATTTTGATTCATTCTGTAGGTGGCGCTTTGGTGACTCACATATTGTCTGTTTGTCGTGGTGTTACCAAACCAAATCACCTTTTTTTTGTCTTCTTTTGAAAGATTCAGTATTATTATTCAGTTCAATGGGAATCACTTTACATCCCCTTTCCAGCATCCAAGAATCGTCTTATACAGTACTTTTTTGCTCAAGAAATAGTCAGTTATTGTCTACGATTCTGAACCAAAATGACGTTACCTTCAAACCCTTGGCGTCTGATAAATAAAGTTACACACAGCGCGATATCAAATAACACATTCTTATATGTACGCAACAGAGAGCAGCAGAGGGAGGGAAGGGCTCAGCTTCTTGACAACCAAGAGGATGACATTCTATGTGTACTATGTACACACCCACCTTGGACCAACCCACTTGGGACATGTGACCAATGCTGTAAGCTTATAGCTGTACAGAGGCAGCCATCTCGAGCTTGCCCTGAGGAAGGCCAAGAGCCGAAATGCGTCGGCGTTTACCTAATCTAGCCATGTTTAAATAAAGGCTTTTTAATATTTCTACCTTTGGAGTCGCTCAGTTTGTTTGATTTTTTGCTGAAACGGATCCCTGCACTGAAGAGCACCCAAAAGACTAAACTTATACAACTTTTTACATCCGAGTAGCACTCCAGCCTCCCAATTTTTTCAACACATTCTTATATGTACGCAACAGAGAGCAGCAGAGGGAGGGAAGGGTTCAGCTTCTTGACAACCAAGAGGATGACGTTCTCCTTTGACTTGTCTAGGATGAATAATAAAGGAGTGATGGGCATTTTAAGGATCTCGCCACCCTCTTGGACGCCATCTTGAAAACTAGACCTTTCCAGTGGTCAGATTTTGGTAGACTTTTAGTATGTTAATAAGCGCACCTGATACTACAGAAAACCACTGAAAAACCTTTTGTAGCTATTTTTTTGGAGTTAAGTGTTTTTTTTTTTCATATATGCAGCCGCCTAGTATAAAATGGCCGACTTGCATTGAGCCCCTTTAATGAACATCCATGTACGACCCTCCAGTGTCTGCGTACCCTGGTGTATGAATGGGAGAGTGAATGGGTGACTGGTTCCTTGCTGTAAAGCGCTTGGAGGCCGATGACGGTACAAAAGCGTTAGAAAAGTTGAGACCATTTGCATAACACACATTCCAAAGGTCATAATGAACCCGTGTTGGCATTAGTGAAATCCGTACCTTTGAGCAAAAGTCATTCACAGTCAATAGTCGGGTATTATCTTTACTCCACCCACTCTTATCGCGGGACGCTTTACGAGATACGGCGTGGCTTCTGGTCATATTTCTCCATTTCCAAATCGCAAATTGCTTAAAGCACAAAGCAAAGAGCTCGACACAAACGCACTCTGGCAATCTCATCCATAATAACAGACAACCATCTCCCTCCCTCTCTCTCCCTCGCACTCCTTCTCAAATTATTTACCTGGTTGGAATAAGATTTAGTGGGCGAGGCGCTTCGTGCGTGCGGTCTTTAGAAAACAATTCATCTTTTTTCCGCCGGAGTTCCCCCACGGCGCACTCCCCCCCCCCCCCCCCCGATTCCATTTGTCTCCGAGGTTCAGAACCATTTCCCCACGCGCCGTCCTCTCTATCTGCATCTCCTCCCCGTGTGATTGCTATAGATTTTTGGGCTGCGGGATCGCGACACTCTCCATAATTCAATTCATCAGCGTACAGCGCGGGGGGAGATAAAGTGTCGGCCATGTTTTTGCTCATTGGATAAGCTTAAAATCCCTCTGTGGGATAATGGAAGGAGATAAAAAAAGGCACGGCGCGCTCGTCTCCAGCCGCTTCGCCCACTTAAACAATGCATCACGGGGGCCATTTTTCATAAACTTCAACGGAATTTAAATGATGGAACTGGATGAAAGAGAGGAGGTGGAGGCGGCGGCGGCGGGGATGAAGCTACCATGTGAAGATTTACACGGAGAGTGGACAGTTTCCATCGCTTTCACGCCTGAGTGCTCGGTTCCCATTCGTGTGATCAGGGGCGTCGGACTGGGCGGGTAAAGGGTACTGTGTACCCAGGGCCCAGAGCAGGGTGGGGGCCCTAAAAAGTGCTGCAAAAAGCGTTCTGTATTGTACTTTCTAAGATTCCTCATAATTGATACTATAAGAATTGAAAACAACCGGGCTGAAATACAACGGTTGCTGCACAGAAACAATAATGATGGATGAATAATAATAAATAAAAATGTGCCAAATGGTTCAGCCGGTTTCAAACATGGAGCTTTTTTGTTCATGAGACAACATATAGTATAATATTTCTTTTTTGCAAAATAGCATTTTAATGCCTACACGGCAAAAAGTGAATATCAAGCATTGGCTTAAATGACTTGAATTGAGGAAATGTATCTTGTTTTGAGCGGTTTTCACTCATTTAGACACTTTTCCTGATCGGACCAAGTTTACTTTGCTTGTTTGAGGACATTTCAGACCAGCTCTAAGGTAAATCTCGCTTGAAATAAGAAAGTAAAATTGCCAATGAGACAAGACCAATTTTCTTACCCCATTGGCAAAGAAAATGACCTGAAATAAGGACGAAATGTATTGAAACGAGTCAGAAACATCTCAGAACAAGTGAAATAATCTAGGACAAATGCCCAAGAACTTTTTAACCAGTCAAAACAGCTCAAACTTGGATTATTATGCTCAAATTGAGATGTTTATACTGATCTAGTTCATTACTTTTTGCAGTGTACGCTGGCGGCACGGTGGCGCAGCGGTTGGCGCTTGTGCTTCACAACAAGAAGGTCCCAG
The DNA here is from genome assembly GCF_951799975.1 of Gobius niger. Taxonomy (NCBI): domain Eukaryota; kingdom Metazoa; phylum Chordata; class Actinopteri; order Gobiiformes; family Gobiidae; genus Gobius; species Gobius niger. The sequence continues at coordinate 39,034,924 of NC_136855.1, read as the reverse complement.
GTTTGATTCCCACCTGGATGGGGCCTGACTGTTCTCCCCGTGTCTGTGTAGGTTTCCCCTACCACTAAAAACATGTACATTAGGCTGATTTCTTAAAGTCACACTGCGTAAGGTTCCACGTGTCACAGCAGCAGAAGATCGACGTAACTCCAACAAGAAACATGCCTGTGATGATCGGCTGGAGACAAACACTTAAGTACTGGGAAGAAGACCTCACTTATTTAAAACCATTTCACTTTCTATTGTGGTCTCAAAAAGACTCCCTTTAATTCTTTAGACTGACCTGGTGCACGGCTCCAGGGAAACTGAGCTTCTTCCGTGCAACACGCCTGACCCTGGCTTTCCCAGCTTGTCCCATTTAAATAACTAAAAAACAATACTTTTTAAAAATATATTTTAGAATTTTAAAACTGTGATTTTTAGTTTAGTTCAATCAGTCCTTGACGTAGTCCATGTGGTTGGTGCAAACCAGGGTCAGGCGAGCTGCACAAAAGAAGCCCCAGAGTTCACAAGTGGATGAAATTAACTTTTTATTCCTGAAATTCTCCAGTGAAAACTGAATATTAGAAAGATTTAAAAATAAATCCTGTAATTTCCAGATAAAATCAGTATTCACACTTTACACACCCCACTGACGACAATCAGTGCAGATCTCTCCCGTTTGGCTCTGTGGTGGTTGTGGTGGTTCAGCGCCTTCATTACTGCCCATCTGTGGTAAATTACACAGATTGGTCCTGATTTGGAGAAAGGTACAGCCTGTCGTTTACGCCGCCCTCGAAATGATAGTAAATAGCACAAATCCAGTTGAAAATTGCAAATAAATGCCGCCTCATGTTGTATCCTACACTGCAACGGGGAATTTATTTAGATACCAGAGCTTGATGTGATGACCTTTGACCTTACAGGGCAAAGAAGATTATATGTTACTTAGCAACAACAATTAAGGCAAACTGTTTACCGAGCGCAGCAGAAGCTCTCACATGAATTTACATATTAAAAGTGTAACAGTGTGTGTTTCCCATGTTTCATTTCGCTACATCCACAATTAAAGACTTTTCCTTACACTACAAAAAATAAATTAACTAGATTAGTATAAACATCTCAATTTGAGCATAATAATCAAAATTTTAGTTGTTTTGACTAGGTAAGTTGTTCTTGGGCATTTGTCCTAGATTATTTCACTTGTTCTGAGATGTTTCTGACTCGTTTCGATACATTTCGTTCTTATTTCAGGTAATTTTCTTTGCCAATGGGGTAAGTAAAATGGTCTTATCTCATTGGCAATTTTACTTTCTTATTTCAAGCGAGATTTACCTTAGAACTGGTCTGAAATGTCCTCAAACAAGCAAAGTAAACTTGGTCCGATCAGGAAAAATGTCTAAATTAGCGAAAAACGCTCAAAACAAGAAACATTTCCTCAATTCAAGTCATTTAAGACAATGCTTGATATTTACTTTTTGCAGTGTAGTCACATTTGTGCATCTGAACGGTGTCCAGAGGGAGCAGCCTGTTCTGCCCTGTGTCAGTCTAATCACTGCACACCCTGATTTGGCGACAGGCTTTTCTCGGACAGATAAATGCTGCACTTAGATCGCTTTTCCCTCATGATTTGGTGTGTTCGTGTTTAGATTTTTAGGAGTTGCTGTCGAACCAGTGGCTGAAGCAGCGATCGATGATATAAACATGTGTCTTCAAGCCTGTGCTTTTTCCATGAATCCCTAGAGCAAAGACAGGTGCCCGTCTGCCCCGCCCACTGCCACAGCTGAGTGGAGGAGATGGGGATTTCTTTCAGCTGTATTAAAAGCCCCTATTTTAGTTAGCTATTGGTTGGTTTATTTGGTAGGGACAGTGCAAGTTAATGAACAAGCCACACCGGATTGTGGCCTTAGGCTAATTTCCATACGTAATTTCCACAAAACCTGAAAAAAAAAATGAGTTTTGCCTGTAGTGTCTCTGCTTAAAGGAATAGGCCACCGTTTTTACATACAGAGATATGTTCTTGCCTTAGCTTTGACGAGTTCTTTAGGACCTGTTCAATCAGGTTCAGGTGGTTCAGAACAGAGCCTAGTGATCAGGTGTCCATACTCCACCAGTGTTCAGAAGATGCATTCTACCTTAAACTGGCCGTTGCTCCAAAATAAATTCCATTATAATTTATTATTATTTCTAAAGAAAAGAATTTTGACTGGCAAACCTATCGCACTATTTGAAAACATTAAATATGTGAAGCAGACACACTCTTATTCTACGCGGCGTGCTTGCAGTGACGACGTGGCGATAAATCGACCTAGAACAAGTCTGCTGCTAAAAACTGTTGAATGTAGATCGTCGCAATTGTGGAATAAGCTGCCTGTGAATTTGAGAGATTCATCCAATTTACTTGTTTTCAAAAACACACTAAAGTCTTTGGTCTGGTTTCAGTAATTATATCTTGTCCTGTATTACTGTTGTGCCCTGTTTGTTTTAATGCATGTTATTTTATTGTAAATGCTTTTTAATCCTGGACCCCAGGAAGACTAGCAACCACTACGGTGGGAGCTAATGGGGTTCCTTACCAATAAACAATAAACAATAAACAATAAACCTGTCTGATCTTCCCCCGTGCCTTCAGTCACGTAAACACAGACGGCGTTAGCATTTAGCCTCTCCCGCTCTCCTCTATAGCTCCAAACCAGGTCAAGATAGAAGCTACCAAGCTCTTCCACGTTTTCCCTATTTAAATATGGTTACGTGAAGTGTTCCACTACAAAGTATAATTACACAAAATTAAACAATGTGGATTTTCTAAATCCGCGCTGTAATCTTCACTTTACTGCGCAGTAATCTTCACTTTACTGTGCGGATGCCAAATTACACCTGGTATTATTACGCCTTACAATATAGTTCCCCCTTTAATCCGCTTAGAAAATCCACATTGTTTAATTTTGTGTAGTTATACTTTGTAGTGGAACACTTCACGTAACCATATTTAAATAGGGAAAACGTGGAAGAGCTTGGTAGCTTCTATCTTGACCTGTTTTGGAGCTATAGAGGAGAGAGGGGGAGGCTAAATGCTAACGCCGTCTGTGCTGTGTTTACGTGACTGAAGGCACGGGTGAAGATCAGACAGGTCCTAAAGAACTCGTCAAAGCTAAGGTAAGAACATATCTCAGTATGTAGAAACGGTGGCCTGTTCCTTTAAGTTTGATTACTTGCAACGCGTCATCAGAGAATCCAGGTTCAAATCATAGGACTTTAATTCCATTAGGCACAGAAGTAGAGTGATGACAACCTCTATTACTCAGTGAGGTAATCCATGCACGTTCCACCGAAAAAAGTTGCACCTTTGTTGGGCTGGAATACAGGTTGGATACTACAATCACATCCAACCACTCTTGCTTCCACTGTGCCTGAATGGTCTTTGTTAGTTTAGAAAGGGGCTGCATGTATAAATGGGACCTTTTGTGTAACATCCCTGGGTTTTTTTTTGTCCGTTTTCAGTCTCCTCTTTCTTCACATCCACATGCGCCACATCCCGTCTGCTCACAGCTGTCCGCCAAAGTTTACGCCTGCCACAAATCATCCCGACCACCGCAGCAAACGCGGTAAACGGCGAAGGTCACGCGGGGAGAAGGCGTTTGCTTCCGTTCAATTGGGTTTCGAGACTATGTGAGGAGAAGTATTTCAAATTGTAAATATCTCCCCTGCTCAGGTTGGTCTGTTTACAGGATTCTGCTGATTTTTTGACTGGAACAAAGGCACGTCTTTGAGGAAGGAGCGAGTCGGGGAAAGTGTTAGCAGCAGGTGATTCAGTGTTTCGGTGCCGCGGGCTACAAAGGAACATTTGAATTAAGTCCAAAGTGTTTGCGCTACTGGCTGTTTACAATGCAAAATGCAAAGGGGGGGGAAGTTGGAATGAGGGTTTTCACTATTCAAATAAAGGACGCTTTTAAACTTCCAGGTCCAATCTCTCTAAAAACAGGAGGAATGAGTTGATCTAAAGCCAAATCCCCGAAGAAGCATGTTTTGTTGTGACATATTGGCTTTAACTCAAGTGAATCCAGCTGTTCTGAACTCATAATTTTCCCCGTTTTTGCCCATACAGGGAGTTTGATGCTTAACCCCTTGACTCCCACCTGAACCGAGCACATTTTCTCCAGCTTTACCCCAATCCAAAAGGTGTGAAAATAGCAACAAAACTGAGACAAAAACAAGGATGAAAATGTGAAAAAAGTGAGAAAAAATGGACGAAAAAGTGACAAAAAAATGCAAAAAAAAGACAAAAATGGACACAAAATTTGACAAAAAAGTGTGAAAAAATTGACGAAAAATTGAGAAAAAATTGACGAAAAAGTGACCAAAAATGCACAAAAATGCACAAGAAAATGACAAAAATGGACAAAAAATGGACAAAAAAGTGAGAAAAATTTGACGAAAAATGGACAAAAAATGGACAAAAAAAATCGAAACATTTGACGAAAAAGTGACAAAAAAGTCACGAAAATTTGACAAAAATGAGGACTGCCCAACAAAAAAAGTGATGAAAAAAAATCTGATGATGTGAGGAAAAAGATCAATTTTGTAGGTCTTTCAAATGAGGTGTTACACTGGCCTACAGGATTTGGGTAAAGCTGAACTGGAGAAAATGCTCTTGGTTCAGGCGGGAGTTAAGAGGTTAATCCAATGTAAAGCTCTGGTGAAGCAAGTTTGGTCGACCAGAAAGTTATAAAATGAAGTTTCAAAGTGAGCTGGAAAGTCTAAAGCCTCAGTTCGACCCGCTGTGCAACTTGTGCAATCAAACAGCAAAGTCCAGGTCAGACAGGCTGCCACTCAGGGCCAGACAGAGATCACGGCTGCTGCGGACACTCCGAAAGTCCAGGAGAACTTTTGTTTTACTTCTCGACGTCAATCGGAGGAGGCTGACTTGCAGATGAAGAGGCTAAAGTTACGTTGTTACTGTATGTACATGAGCGCATCTCTGATATTGATCCCTGCCCGTGTTTGTCGAATCAATAAAACATCCCTTGCATCTGAGCTCATACGCGTGTTGAAAGTTATTGTTTACATTACGCCGGAGGGTAAAAGACTGGCTTCCACAATCAACACAACCCACACAAATGTACGTCTCTGACATAATTTTAATATTCCACCTGCAGAGCAATCGCTTCACAGAGTTCACTCACTTAGATCACAGGCCGAGGATCACGAGGTGCTGCAATAGACAGAGCGAAATGCCCGAAATGTTTGGCATTTCATCCATGACAAATACAGTGTCATCATGTACTGGAGGACCTAATGAATCACACTGGACTGGTTTCAGACTTGCTTTAGACTGGTTTAGACTAGTTCAGACTGCATTTAGACTAGTTCTGGCTGGTTTTAGACTGGTTCAGACTGTATACACTGGTTCAGACTGATTTTAGACTGGTTCCGGCTGGTTTTAGACTGGTTCAGACTGGTTTTAGGCTGGTTCACACTGGTTTTAGGCTGGTTCAGACTGGGTTTAGACTGGTTCACACTGGTTCAAAGTAGATCAGACTGGTTTTAGAATGGTTAAGACTGGTTAAAGACGGGTTCACACTGGTTTTAGACTGGTTCAGACTGGTTTTAGACTGGTTCAGACTGGTTAAAGACGGGTTCACACTGGTTTTAGACTGGTTCAGACTGTATACACTGGTTCAGACTGGTTTTAGATTGATTCGGACTAGTTTTAGACCGGCTACGACTATATTTAGGCTGGTTCAGACTGGTTTTAAGCTGGTTCACACTGGTTCTAGGCTGGTTCACACTGGTTTTAGACTGACTCAGACTGGTTTTAGACTGACTCAGACTGGTTTTAGACTGGTTCAGACTGGTTTTAGACTGGTTCAGACTGGTTCAGACTGGTTTTAGACTGGTTCACACTGGTTTTAGACTGGTTCAGACTGGTTTTAGACTGACTCAGACTGGTTTTAGACTGGTTCAGACTGGTTTTAGACTGGTTCAGACTGGTTTTAGACTGGTTCAGACTGTATACACTGGTTCAGACTGGTTTTAGACTGGTTCAGACTGGTTTTAGACTGGTTCAGACTGTATACACTGGTTCAGACTGGTTTAGACTGGTTCAGACTAGTTTTAGACTGGTTCAGACTGGTTTAGACTGGTTCAGACTAGTTTTAGACTCACTCAGACTGGTTTTACACTGGTTCAGACTGGTTCAGACTGGTTCAGACTGGTTTTAGACTGGCTCAGACTGGTTTAGGCTGGTTCAGACTGGTTTTAGACTGACTCAGACTGGTTTTAGACTGGTTCAGACTGGTTTAAGATTGGTTCAGACTGGTTTTATACTGGTTCAGACTGGTTTTAGACTGACTCAGACTGGTTTAGATTGTATTTGAATTTCCCACACTGGCTTTGAACTGTATTTGTTCCTAATTATGTTGTTACTATATTTAGGAACTCTACATTTGAATCACTTGTTCATGGAACATATTTTATAGTTTACATTTATTGGTGCCTGAACAGCTGGATCTACTTCATCTAAAGCCAACGTTTCACCACAAACCATGTAGCTTCTTCTTGGCTTGATTGTTCTTCTACAATAAGTACCTGTGACCTATGTATTCCTAATAATTAATCTATCTGGATATTTCCAAAGACCTTCATTTGGTTGAAACAGATTTGAGAGTTCCCCAAGTGACTGGGAATTTGTTCTACTTTCCCACTGAGGCATCTCTGACTGAACTGACCAAAGAGTTTGAAAGTGAAAAGCAGAAACTTTAAAGAATTTGACCCGCCGAGCAACCTGTGCAATCAAACGGGAAACTCCAGGAAAGACGGGCTGCCACTCAGAGCCGGGCGGAGATCACGTCTGCTGCGGACTCTGAATCATACAGCCCAGTAGATTTTTGATTGATGTCTTGACATCAGTCCTAAGCGCCAACGTTTATCTATTCAGTGAAATATTTCTTGACTCCTCACTCCTTTCAATGGTTCAATGTCTTTCTGTGATGTTTGAGGCTGGAGCGGCGCTTTACTGAGATGAACAATATCACACATATACTTCATCCAAAAAACCCCAGCTAAATCCAGACTTAAAGGGACTATACGGAGTTTAAAAAGGTTAAAATTAAGTATTTTCCTCCCCCTACATGTTCCAACAATGTCCTAATGCAGGGGTAAGCACGTTTGCGTCGTGGAGGCCGATTTCTTCATTCCTAAAACACCCAAGGGCCGAACCTCAACATTGTAGCCCAAAGTAAAGAACTATTTTCAGCAAATGCCAGTGTTTTACATCAGTGGCTCGCAAGTGTCAGGGCTTTGGGACCCACCATTACCCTCGGATGACGAGCCGAGGACCCAAATGAAACTGTAGTTTGTCATATATCGTACCAAATATTGCACTTTCCACACACATTTTTGTTGAACAAGCAGTAGATTTCCCTTTAAGACTGAAATTATGATCAAACAACCCAATACCATTCATTATAACAGACACAGTTAGTGTTTCCATGCAGTTTCAGATGGAAAATATTGAATAAAAGTTCCCTGTAGACTCGCGACCTACTGAAAATGGTTCCGTGACCCACTTTTGGGTTGACCCACCAGTAGAGAATCACTGTTTATCATTATATATGACCAAGCGGGATGTTCTGAGAAGACATTTTTATAATACTGACACTATTTCTCGCATTTTTAGACTACTTTAACTTTAAGGTATTTGATCTTGTAAGGATTATAAGTAAATCTGAACAGGCCTCTGACTCATGCTTTGTCTACACGCTACAGAACAAGAAGACCATGTCACTGAGATGAGCTGATAGACAACGGTCCACACCATAATCACTCTGAACATAACGCAAAGTAACAGATAATATACAAACACATAGACACAAACAAACTGACTCACTGATAGGCAGTCACCCTCTCTGCGTAGAGAAGTGCAAGACTAGGATAAAAGGAGACTGTCAACGGAGGTCTGGACTTCACTTCTTCTCTTTCTCTGAAGTCACCAGCTGGTTATACAACTTTGTAACTAGGAACAATGGCAATAAAAGCCTTATCTTTGAGACGACTTCTATCTCCAGTGTATGCTTTGGCTATATAACTGTTCTCACGTGATATAAAAGAACCAGATCCTGACAATCTCTTATTTGCATAATAAAAGTTCTCCAAATCATTTTGGGGGCCGGAGGTTCTGTGCTGTCCTAATGTGTAGAATGAGCTCAGACCTGTTCACCACAACTGCTTCTCTGCACTGTCACTAAAAAAGGTGTTACTTCGGGTCCGAATTGCCGTCATGCACAAGCTTAATATAGAAGGTGCAGTTACACGTATGACCTGAGGTGGCAGTAGTGAGTATACAATGGTTAACATGTGTCTAGCTCCTTTAAACAAGGAAAAAATTGACCAAAATGAGGAAAACCATGGTCTACTCTGTTGCACACTTTTAAGTCTTCTTGCATATTTCACTAATTCAGATGAAAGACCTTTTCGCGATATGGGTAAATGTGACCTTACATTGCAAAGGCAGTCATCTTGCTGTGTTTTATGCAGCCTGAGCAATTACCGACAAATCATTCATGTTTTGTGAGTGAGACTCATTTGAATAGCTCCCTCTTCCATCACCATCATTTCCATGTCTTTTCAAAAAACCTGCCTAAACTTAGACTCGGGCGATAATTTCCACTGTTTTTCCTCCTGAGTGTTCAGACGTTAGCACATTGCTCCCACCCCTGACGCACATTAGCATGCATTAGAGGCTTTCTATTATTATTTATGACCTTTTAGACGCGCGCACACACTTTGTGAAGGCGGCGCGGCGGCGAGAAAAGGTCCCGAACGCCACAAGTGCGATCGGTGACAGGGCTGAGGCTCAGTTTGCGATGCAGAGCTGAGCCTTTAGCGGGGCTGAACTTCCCCTCATCAAAACACTCCCCAGTTATTGTGGCTGCAGACACTTTCTATGCCACACAAGCAATTTTTGTTTAAGTTATGACCCCCGGCTCACATTGAGTCCTGGACGGGTGCAGTGCAGCCTCAGCAAGAAATCTAAAGTCATTCAAATCGATGCTGATGGCTCACGTTAGCCCCGCGCAGTGAAGCTCTGGTTACCGAGACCGCACGGTGCAACGGAAACGGTCCACAAGAAGTCTATTTATGGCGGACACCACACTTTCTGTTCAAGTCCGGAGAATCACATAAACAAAACAGAAAGTCATGCACCAGCCGGGGAAAAGAATATTATACCATGGTCTGGGTGAATACTGGATTCTGATTGGCTGGTGCATTATTTTGGTATAACCGCACACGTAGTCCGGTAGTTAAATCACTGGGATATCACTCCGCTGTGGCGTCGCCATAGCAACGCATGACACAGCTGAATCAGATAAAGGCGTAATTAGTGACTGACAGGAATGTATGAGATGGATTTTGTGTTAATTTCAACGTTTTTGGCCAAAACAAAACGTTTGCTAAATGTTTGTAGAGGAGAGTGAGCAGCTAGGTTAGCTACTGTTAATAACATATGAGCTTTACATTTCTATTGAAAACGGTTAAGGCTATTCATCATTTTCAGGCGTACATAAAATGATCCTGCATTGAAGCATCTTTGTCTGGATTAGTAAAGTCAAACATAAAAGTTTCAGTTGGGGGGGCCCAGGTGTGAGCGACTCCACCGCAGCTGTTTCCATAAACAGTTGAGCTGGTTGAGCTAGCTTTAGCTTCAGGTTAAACAGCGTAAAAGGTAAATAACTCCTGCCCACGAGTGCCGCATATCGGTGTTTACTTCCAGGGAAAAGTGTTTCCGGGTTAGTCCTGTTGTGTTGTGATTCTGTGCTGATGTTGTGTCGTTGAGCCTGACTGAGATCCTCGTAATAGCTGCGGAGAATGACTCGCTCTGAGACCAGCCTTCAGTGACCGGCTAATAACCCACACAAAATAGTCCCGTAGTCTGGCAGATTTAGTGAGTTTAGTCAATGAAAAAAACATTTATTATAAATGTTACGTTTGTGGGACCCTGGTATAAGCGGATTAAACAACGAGGAGCCGCGTTAGACGTTATAATGCAGGAGGAACAACACTGTGTCGGGCGTTAGAACCGTCTAATGCGGCTCCGAGTTGTTTAATCCTTACTTGTAGATTTCAGAATTCAATCAGCTACTAACTTGCACTAACTTGGCTAAAGTAAACTTGATTGAGGCGCACTGAGTTGCCTTGTGTACGAAATGCCTGGTATAAATAAAGTTGCTCTGCCTTGATTGATTGATAACCTTTATTGTCGCCAATGAGGAAATTTGTCCTGGGCTCATTGCCTGCAGCTGCCACGCACACAGAATACACAGTACACCCCTGTCAGGTACCTCAAAAGTACGGTGTGGGTGGGTTACACACTGCACTTTTGTCCTAGCATTGTTGGCAACATACAGAGCATTCTAATCCATAAAGGCAACACAAAGTCGGCTGTGTTTTGTTCAATGTCTAGTTCTATGGGGTCAATGTCAATGTCAATGTCAGCTTTATTTGTATAGCACGTTTACAACAACACTCGGTGCCCAAAGTGCTTCACATACAGGTACACAATATAAAATTACAGTACAAAACAACAAGAGAAGCACATACAGTAGAGTTATAATACAGCTCAGCTTGAATTGAACGCCAACGCAAACAGATGTGTTTTAAGGGCAGTCTTAAAGGTTTCTATGGTTGGAGCAGCTCTGACGTTTAGGGGGAGACTGTTCCAGAGTTTGGGAGCAGCCACACTAAACGCTCGATCTCCTCGCGTCTTTAAACGGGATCTGGGCACGTTCAAAGACAGCTGGTTCGCAGACCTTACTGATCTGACTGGGGCATAAACGGACAAAAGCTCAGAGAGATACTCAGGAGCAGATCCATGAAGACATTTAAACACAAGCATCAAGATCTTTAAGTCAATTCTATAGCTGACAGGCAGCCAATGGGACCATTCAGCGAACGGGGGAGGCGGGGCTTGTAGGTGACGACAAGCATTTGCGCCGCATTTGCCGGTTGTTGTTTGGCGATGACAATGATGACGTCGTCAGTCGTTGTTCAGGCCCTATAAGGCGGCACTGCCTGAATTCTCCCGTTTTCAAACAGTGAAATTCAGAGATACTCGAGTAAAGTCTCCGACGTGTTGCCCAGAAGGGTTTGGAGATCTCACAGACCCCCCCACATCCCCAGTGTTCACGTGAGCTCAGACTCAGTGTTGAGAAGCAAACTCGGTGGCAAACACTGCGCTTGTATGGAGAAGCTGGAGCACTCTTTATTCACAAAGGTCTCTTTTATTGACAACACATTTTTACTCTCCTAAATAGACTTGTTTGGCCTCCAAGCGTGAAGAGCACCTGTTCTTTCTTTAAAAAGAAATCTACTTGCATTTGCCGCGTCTTGTCTCATTGATCCAGTGCAGCGAGCGCTCTTCCAAACACTGCGCTCATCTTTCTCTCTGGCGACAAAAGAAATTCACTCGACTTGAGGGGAACAAATTCATTACAAAAGCTCGAGCTGTCAGTCTTCTTCAACCAGCACATGAGCGTGGGCCTTGGAAGGTTGTCCAGTTTCTCCTGATCGCCCATGTTACCTGTCGTCTTTCAATTCCTGCAAGAAAATCAGCTTTTTGTTCAGTAATTAAAATAACACCAATATTTTGAACAAGCCAGCTCAAAAAAAATTATGAGCCTGTCTTTAGTATGAATATTGTTTAGTTGTTTATTTTTTATGGAGTTGTTTTTAGATACTTGCCATTTGCTCTGGAATAAAACTATTTTCACCGAATGTACTGTTTTAAGGGGAGACACTACAGGCAAAACTCAATTTTTTCAGTTTTCAGGTTTTGGGCCAAATTGGTCTCTGAACATATAAGCTTTCACCCAGAAACAGAAAATATGCCTAATCTTCACAATAACATGTTTAAATATTGCGCTGATTCAATGTTCACCCATAGACAAAGACATATGGGACAAGGCAATTTCAAGGGTCTTTTTCTCAAAACAAATTTTTCTGTCATTGTGGCGACACTATGTCCACGTCAGTCGGACCTAAAGACTTCACATTTTCCAGCCTTGGACTGAACAATATTTGGAAGATTTTTTCAGAGGGATTTTTAATTATCTAATCCCTGAGCCCCATTTATTGAGTTTTGAATGTCAAAAAATAAGGCGAAAATTACATTTTTACACATTTTTCCACTAAAAAACAGCTTATTTTAAAACTAAACAAGAAATCCAAAATCCGCTCTGAAAAAGTCCTGGTAACTCATTCATCAATAAAATGAAACAATAAATTTGAATGTAGCTCTATCCATTATTCAGATCTCGTCGCCGAAAAGATGGGAAATTTGGGGCATTTTTAGGCATAAAACACCTTGTTCTAATATGAAAAGATAAAATGACAGAAAACTTGCCATGTATTTTTTTCTCACATTTATGCCAGTGATCGACAGCAACAGTTTCAAATTGATATCTGTAAATATACATTTTTTCCCGATTCACCTGCAGTGTCTCGCCACACGTAGCCAGTGACTTCCCATCAGTATCTCACTGTCCATGTTTTCTTGAACTATTCATTGATTTGTGGAAGACATTGCTAATCCTTATTGGGAAAATGGCGATCGAAGAAGGACGGCGACCTCTGGAGATCACACTCAGAAGTCACGTGTTCATCACGTGCATAGAGACTTTAGCCTTCTTCACTGTATAGGCTACCTGTCTCTCTCTGATGCATCTACGCCTTATCAGCACTGGCATTCCAGGCCTTAGCTTAAAGTTCCTATATCATGCTAAATCAACTTTTAACCAGCAGCTTTTAACCATGTTAATATACTATTTCCTTATCAAAAACACCCCAGAGTGGTTTGTGGCTTCATTCATGTATGTCTGTGTAATCCAGGGGTGTCCAAACTTTTTTCATGGGGGGCGCATATTGAAGCGTACACGGGGTGAAGGGCCGTAGATCAGTAGTTAGTGCCGCAAAAGCTTCCACTAGCAGAGGTTTAAATTGTGCCCCGCACCTCTATTTAAGCTTAAAACCTTCATGCCAGCTCTGTCTCACAATAAAAGGTTAGTTGTTTGGTTAGAATTGTATAGAATTATTAAAAGATCCACCTCTGGTGATGTGTACCGATACAGCAAGAGGCCGAGGGCCACCATAAATTGGTCTGAGGGCCGCATTTGGCCCCCGGGCCGCACTTTGGACACCCCTGGTGTAATCCCTCTGAATCCAGTTCTCTGAGCAGCTGCTCCGCCCTCTCATGGTAAACAACTGGCTCGGGACCATGTGACGCATTGTCCGTAATGTAATGCCTTATGGCCTGATTTGAACTTGTAAAACAGCTTTTTCATTACCGTAAATTCTCTAATACTGGCCTGTATTCCATTAGAGGCCGGGTCTCCGACAGGGGCCGGGTCTCCGACAGAGGCCGGGTCTCCGACAGGGGCCGGGTCTCCGACAGGGGCCGGGTCTCCGACAGGGGCCGGGTCTCCGACAGGGGCCGGGTCTCCGACAGGGGCCGGGTTCGCGGCTGGCGGAGGCAAATTAAAGCCGGTCTCTAAAACAGGCCGGGGCTTTTATAAGAAACTATAGCGGTAGAAATATTCCCCATGTTAGGAATTTGTCTCATACTGGTGTAAATGAAAACTCACGTGCAGGAAGTAACAAACGGGAACCCGGGCCGAGGGGGACGCTGCGGAGGAGCTGATCTGAGCGTAACTTTGACATAGATTTAACCACTTTTCAAACCTCCTGTGACGATATAACAGGGGGAGAGTTGTGTGACCCTCCAGGGTTTTAATAAAGTCTCCATCGCGTCTTCAAAGCACGTCCAGCTGCTCCGTGTGCAGGTCAGTCCCACGCCTCAAAATAACTCCTCCCATCAGCGCGAGCGTCTCGTCTTCTCTCGGGTCAGTCTCATGATCGATCACAAACACAAACGCTCCGTCTAAACTCGCCTTTTACACAAGATAACAACAAATAATCCGGTCCGCGGTAAAAACGAAGCAGAAACCTGCAGTGACATTGATGTCAAAGCTCCGCTAACAGCAACGAAACACTTCCTGTTGTCCCGACAAAATAAAAGGCGTCAATGTTCCAGCCGCTGGGAGAGGGTTATTTTAGCTCCAAAACAGGTGAAGATAGAAGCTGCCAAGCTCTTCCACGTTTTCCCTATTTAAATATGGTTACGTGAAGTGTTCCACTACAAAGTATAATTACACAAAATTAAACAATGTGGATTTTCTAAGCGGATAAAAGGGGGAACTATATTGTAAGGCGTAATAATACCGGGAGTAGTTCGAAATCCGCGCAGTAATTTTCACTTTACTGTGCGGATGCCAAATTACTTTTGTGTAATTATACTTTGTAGTTTAACACTTCACGTAACCATATTTAAATAGGGAAAACGTGGAAGAGCTTGGTAGCTTCTATCTTGACCTGTTTTGGAGCTATAGAGGAGAGAGGGAGAGGCTAAATGCTAACACCGTCTGTGTTTATGTGACTGAAGGCACGGGTGAAGATCAGACAGGTCCTAAAGAACTCGTCAAAGCTAATTTAAGAACATATCTCAGTATGTAAAAACAGTGGCCTATTCCTTTAACTGAATCCAAGCATCGTGTCTTCCGGGTTGGTAAAATATCCCCAGAAAATACTGACATTTCTCACAAAAATGAGTACCTCCACAGACTATTCATACTACATCATATAAATGCCTATAGTTAGCTTTTGAATGGCTATAATAGCATTGACCCTTTAAGTTTTAAGTCAACAGTTTTAAGCTGTTGAAAGGAATGACACTGAATACGCTGGATTACTAAACGCACCAACGAGACAAAGCTTTGAGGATGTTTTTCATAAGAGACCAACGATATGACAAAACAGTCAAAGATAACAGACGTTATTTATCAAAATATGCCTGGCCTAAGTTATGAGACGTGAAATGACGCCTCTGAGACGCCACGACGGAGCCTGACATGTCTCCTCTCAGTGTGTGCGATCTGTCCTGTGATGTCTCGCAGTGCCGGCTCTCCTCTCCTTCCCCAATCTCCCGTCTCCACATTGTGTGTGTTTTTTTCCCCGTGAAGAGGATTTCTTTAAGAAATACAGACACATCAAAGTGAGCGCGGGGAACTGAGATTACCTCCGAGAGTCTGTGATGTCGGGATTAATCCGCCGAGCGCTCCAAACACAGGAGCCTAAGCCGTTTGTTCCCGACTTCCTCCCGCATTGTCTCAGCATTCAGTGTGTTGAAAATTCCCAATAAACGCTGTAATAATTTGTCCAAAAGTTTGCGTAGAAGCTGATGGAAGTTTTGTGGCTTTTCTTTTGTTGGGAAAGAAAGTGAATAGAGTTGCCTTGGTCATTGTTCATTTTGACAACATTTTTTAGTTTAGTTTTAGTCTTTTGACTAAAATGTAATTTAATTTTAGAGATTTAGTCAAAAAATCTTTTCAATTTTAGCCTAGTTTTAGTCGACTAAAATTGCATGTCAATTTAATCGACTAAATTTAAGACTAATTTAGTCGACTCATATTTATAATATTGATTATAATCATATTTAATCTTGTTCCTCTGCTTCATGGAGCTGCTCCACATGTGGTCATACCGCCTTTGCTCTGCCCAATCCCGTCAGACCTTGGAAGCTCAGCAGGGAAGGGCCTGGCAGGACTTGGATGGGAGACCGTTTGGGAAACACCAGGAAGCCTGGCGAATGTAGTGAGTGAGTGAGTGGTTGGTGGTGGTCAGAGAGGCCGATGGCGCAGACTGGTTGCCTCGCTTCTGCAGCTGTGGCTACAATAGTAGCTTACCACCACCAAGTATGGAATGAATGAATTATGCAATGTAAAGTGTCTTTGAGTGTCCAGAAAAGCGCTATATAAAACCAATGCATTATTATTATTATTATTATGAACAAAGCTCAGAGCTGATCCTTTGGCAGAGAATTTACATGATCTGAGGCTCTTTCAGACGCTCAATAGAAGTTTGGATGATTTTAGTCTTATTTTAGTCGACTAAAATATCAGGACATTTTAGTCATAGTTTTAGTCTCATTAACAACTTTTAATTTAGTTTTAGTCCAATTTTAGCCGTCAAAAATATCACTTTTGACTAAAATTAAGACTAAATATTTTAGTCGACGAAATTAACACTGATGTATGTCATGAACATGCACTGCTCCAACCAAATAAACCAATAATTAGTTACATTTTTGGCATTTGCAAAACTTGTTCTAGCTGAAAACGTTCACCTGAAAGAACAGTCTGGAGGACTCTTACGCACAAAAACATCTCCAGTTCTGTTCACAGTCATGCTCCTGATGGGACCCCGATCATGTTATTATGTCATTCCCTCATTAAAAACATGCCTGAAGTGTTGCCTTGGCACATTCACGTATTTTTGAGTAATCTGTAAAAACTCTGATGGCGGCCATTTTAGGGATAGGTTTGCCTGAGTCCTCCTAGGAACGCCCCCACCTCCTGGAGACGCCTCCGAGCTTTCGTCACCAGCCGAGTAACCAACCACTGCTCCTCAGCAGAACCCCCTCCCCACTGATGCCACAGACAGCGTGTGGAGGGGGCGTGTCGGAAAGGGTCAGAGGTTCTTAAAGAGACAGAGGCCTATTTCAAGACATTCACTACAGCCATTTTGAGAGAGACATTTTATACAAGGCAGTTATTCTAATTTACTGCATTTACAGACCAACAGAAGGTTTGGTCATCATTGTAGTGTGATATAGACTGCAGAATACCGCCTCTTTAATACATTTCTAAAGACGATGTTGATGAATGAGGCCCGCAATTGGTAAGTCTTAAACCCACATGAAAAGACTGTAAAGCAGTTCTTACGTCAGTCTGCACGATCATCCATGCGTTGGTCAGGCCGATGTTCCCCTCCGTGCCGAAGAGCGCCAGGCCTTTCTTCAAGTCCCTCTGGGCGTAGTGGTCAATCTGCAAACACGAGGCAACAGGCGGGGCTTAGAGACGGATAAGAGAGCTCTTACAACGTGTGACACACATACAGGACAAGACGAACAGCAAAACGAAAGACCCACGGAGTCACTCTTTAGCAAAGTCTGAAAACGCTTCCCCAATTCTCTATAGCAGTGAGGAGGGGAACGAGGAGTGTGACATAACCTGGAAACAAGCCGGCAAAATGAACCCAAAACAATCATCATTCTTCAGCTGTTACTTTACCAACATTTTGAAAGTCATACAGTCAACAAAAAGTCAACACTTGTTCTTCCTCTCATTTTTCATGGGGTGAACTCAAAGAATCCTTTTCGTTAAACACAATATCCCCTTTTTTCTCAAATATTGTTCACAAATCTGTCAAAATCTGTGTTTGTGAGCACTTCTCTTTTGCCGAGAGAATTTATCCCCGAACACGCTCAACGGGTGACGTGTCCGGTGAGTGTCCTGGCCATGCGAGAACTGGGGCGTTCTTCAGATCCTTGAAACATGGGGCCGTGCATTATCACGCTGAGGTGACGGTCCTGGATATAATGGAACAACAATGGGCCTCAGGATCTCGTCACGGTATCTCTGTGCATTCACGACGCCATCAATAAAATGTCTGTGTCCGTTGTCCTTCCTCAGGCCACAATCAACAATGTAGAGGAGAGGAGTGGAGAGGAGAGGAGTGGAGAGGAGAGGAAAAGAGAGGAGAAGAGTGGAGACGAGGGGAGAGGAGAGGATAGGATAGCATGGGTTGAGGAGAGGAGAGGAGAGGAGAGAAGAGGAGATAAGAAAAGAGAAGAGAAGAGGAGGGGAGAGGAGAGGAGGAGAGGAGAGAAGAGGAGATAAGAGAAGAGAAGAGGAGATAAGAGAAGAGGAGATAAGAGAAGAGGAGATAAGAGAAGAGAAGAGGAGATAAGAGAAGAGAAGAGGAGGGGAGAGGAGATAAGAGAAGAGAAGAGAAGAGGAGATAAGAGAAGAGGAGGGGAGAGGAGAGGAGAAGAGATAAGAGAAGAGAAGAGGAGATAAGAGAAGAGAAGAGGAGGGGAGAGGAGAAGAGATAAGAGAAGAGAAGAGGAGATAAGAGAAGAGAAGAGGAGGGGAGAGGAGAGGAGATAAGAGAAGAGAAGAGGAGGGGAGAGGAGAAGAGATAAGAGAAGAGAAGAGGAGATAAGAGAAGAGAAGAGGAGATAAGAGAAGAGAAGAGGAGATAAGAGAAGAGGAGATAAGAGAAGAGAAGAGGAGATAAGAGAAGAGAAGAGGAGGGGAGAGGAGATAAGATAAGAGAAGAGAAGAGGAGATAAGAGAAGAGGAGGGGAGAGGAGAGGAGAGGAGAGGAGAGGAGAGGAGAGGAGAGGAGAGGAGAGGAGATAAGAGAAGAGAAGAGGAGGGGAGAGGAGATAAGAGAAGAGAAGAGGAGGGGAGAGAAGAGAAGAGGAGGGGAGAGGAGATAAGAGAAGAGAAGAGGAGGGGAGAGAAGAGAAGAGGAGGGGAGAGAAGAGGAGATAAGAGAAGAGAAGAGGAGGGGAGAGGAGAGAAGAGGAGGGGAGAGAGGAGAAGAGGAGAGGAGAGGAGAGAAGAGGAGATAAGAGAAGAGAAGAGGAGGGGAGAGGAGAAGAGATAAGAGAAGAGGAGATAAGAGAAGAGAAGAGGAGAAGAGATAAGAGAAGAGAAGAGGAGAGGAGAGGAGAGGAGAGGAGAGGAGAGCGGCTTCTGTTCCATGTTCTCTGAGCGCAGCAGTGAGGGAAGATCAGAGATTGATTTCCAGTTACAAAAACACTAAAACAAAGATTCATATTAATTTGGCTAAGTGACGATGCTTGACAAGTCTGGAAGCATTATCTTTGTAATAAATAATATATATATACTAAGTGTCTCCACCAATAGTAACACCAAACCTACGCCCTTGGGAACAACCTTAAAACATGGGTTAGACCTCAAGAAAGTCGATTTTGCTTGATATGTCTATACCCTTGTGTATCGGTCCCATTTCTTCGGGCGGTCTTTTCAGCCGAACCCCTTTGCCCTCTGCTTCAAAGCATAAGGGAAGAGTAAGGGGAAGGATCTGGAGTGAAAGAGAACTGATCCTTTGTGTCTGTTTAAAGCCACACTGCGGAACATTCCAGGTAAAATGCACCTATGAGCGACAATGTCATAAAACGCAGATACATATACATTCCCAGCCTCGTCCTGATAATGTTGTGGTGACAGTGGGTTGTCAAAACGAAGCACAATGCTCACTTAAGCCTAGTTTTCTTCCTGTCTGCAGGCACAAAGCAGCAAAGATGTGATGTTGTAAATAAGCTCGTGTTTTAGTCAATTTATGAGGTGCGACGTTACACGCTTCGGAATCACTGGATAAAAATATCTGTTTGCGAAGCAGGCTGAGTTCACACACCGCGGCGCTCTCAGGGCAAAAGTTTAGCGCTGCGCTGAGCCCGAGGCTAAAGAGCACGCCGGCAGTTCACTTCGGGGGGGGGGGAGACATTTTACTGTATAATCAGAGTGTGGAATCACTGAGAAACCCACCGCTGGCCCTGAGCTCTCAACACTGTCCGGGTGCTGTTCATTAGCGGATGACAGACTCGCACCGAAGATCATATTTATGTGCTCCGTTTCTGAGGCGTGAGCTGGAAACTGTTTCGAAATAAAAAGGGCAGTGGTGGAAGATATACTACATTTCCTCATTTAAGAAAAAGTGCAGATACAGGAGCAGAAGAAGTAAAGTAAAGGGGCTAGATGCAAGTTTGTGATTTTATACTCACTACTGCCATCTCAGGCCTTATGCGTAACTGCACCTTCTCTATTAAAGAGGGGGTATTATGCTTTTTTCGCTCACATAGCACCAGTCTAAATCACACTACAATGTTGACCAAACCTTCTGTTGGTCTGTAAATGCAGTAAATTAGAATAACTGCCTTCTATAAAATGTCTCTCTCAAAATGGCTGTAGTGAATGTCTTGAAATAGGCCTCTGTCTCTTTAAGAACCTCTGAGCCTTTCCATCCCCACTGATCAGTGGGGAGGGGGCTCTGCTGAGGAGCAGTGGTTGGTTACTCGGCTGGTGACGAAAGCTCGGAGGCGTCTCCAGGAGGTGGGGGCGTTCCTAGGAGGACTCAGGCAAACCTGTCCCTAAAATGGCCGCCATCAGAGTTTTTACAGATTACGAAATACGTGAATGTGCCAAGGCAACACTTCAGGCATGTTTTTAATGAGGGAATGACATAATAACATGATGTAAAGCTTGAAAAAGTCGATTTTGCATAATACCCCCTTTAAGCTTGTGCATGACGGCACTTTCGGACCCGGATTAACACCTTTCTGAGCGACAGTGTAGGATTTCAGAGGCAGTTGTGGTGAACAGATCTGAGCTCATTCTACACATTAGGACATGGCTGGAACATGTAGGGGGAGGAAAATACATAATTTTAACATTTTTAAACTCTAAATAGTCCCTTTAAGCGGGCCTAAAGATCAGACGAAATGATCCGCTGGTGTTTTTTGACTTCATTATAGTGATGTCTCTGAGCTGAGCGACTTTACAACCACATTTTGATTGACAATTACACCACCAATCGTCATGCCTCTCATGCTCTGAAATGTCGTGGATGAATATAAATAACCCTAACTTACTTTCATTGTTGTAAATTGTGCATTTCAAATTATTAGTCCAAACTAGCCTAACACATTTCTACCATCCCGGTTGATACGGCCCCAACCATTGGCTGTGTGGGCCCTTGCCTGTGATTGGAGGACTGGTTTCCCGCTCCTGATTGGCTTGGCGTTAGGTCATTAGGACACCTGTGGCAGTCACACCTTTAAAGGAACAGGCCACCGTTTTTCCATACTGAGATAGGTTCTTACCTGAGCTTAGACGAGTTGATACGTACATGTTTGGTCTTTGTGCGTGCGCTCAGTCACGCAAAAACGACCAAAGATGTTGCTAGCATTTGGCCTCTCCCAACATATTCCTATGGCTCCAAACGGGGGTGAAGTTAGAAGCGACCAAGCTCTTTCACAGGCACAAAGACCAGACAGGTACGGATCAACTCGTCTAAGCTCAGGTAAGAACATATCTCGGAAAAACTGTGGCTTGTTCTTTTAAAAGCAGAGCTCACCTGCCGTTTGGGGGCTGCTTGTGAGACCCACAGTTTGGGAACCGCTGATTTAAAACTAGCTGATACCTGCACCTTACGGTTATTTCTGTCTTCTAGCCTGTGAGTCGCCCAATTCGTTTTATACTGTGCACATTCAAAGAACCAGAGTTACTGTAAGTTACAGTGTGGATTCAACTCATCTTTGAGACAAAAAGGCCCGAAACAACGCCTTGATTAATCAGTGTAACAACCAATGGCCGCTGGCTGCTCTGCTTTATGCCCACAACACTAGAGGCCGCCATTGCTCCGCCATTGCTGTAGTACCTCCATATCGCCCCTAGTCTCCCATTGAAAAGCATTGGACTTAAGACGCGTAAAAACAACTTTAACGCCTGGTCCCAATTTTTTGGAACTGTCTAGAGCTAGATATTCCTCCTGTGATAACGCTGGGTTAGTTACAATTAAGGGGACCAGGCTGGTTTTTGTAAGAAGAATTTCCGAAATCTCGTACTAATGAGGCTTGGACTGTTAGCATTGGAGCTACGGTGAAGATCCCGCCCTTTGGTCCTTTTTAGGAACATGCTTCGTCAGAGCTGGGGAGGAGGAGTCTGTAAATCAGTCATGAATTCCCTCATTATGGTAAACGGGGAGGAGTGAGGAGAAGCTGTCCATTTATATATACAGTCTATGGTAGGGGTAGGCAATGTCAGGCCCGGGGGCCAAATTCGGCCCTCCAGCATAAAACCTTTGGCCCCCAAGAGAATTTTGAAGAAACATTTATTCATAAATCAGAGACCAAATATCTGAAAAGGACTCTAAAATGTGGAAAATACTGTCAATATTTTCCCATTTCCCAGCAAAACACCTGATTAGGTCATATATTATGTGCCAAACTTATATTTGTTGAAAAAAAGGTGCTTTACTTTGGGCTACAATAGTGAGACTCGGCCCTTGGTGTTTTGGCATTGAAGAAAATCGGACCTCCGTGACACAAATTCGCCAACCCCTGGTGTATGGTAACAACACCGTAGTTTGACTGAGATGCGGGGCCCTTGTGGCTGCGGGGGCCCCATACGCAACTTGCGTAGTTTGCCTATAGGAAGAACCGGCTCTGATTTTGGTCTCATCTGACTACACAAGGGTGATCCAGAGGAGACATGGGAGAAGGTCAAATGGACAGATCAGATCAAAATAGAACTAGAAGAAGAAGACTCTGTAACCCTCTGCGGCCCCTGATCACAACACTCCCGTAAATGTGGCAAACCCTCCGAGCGCCTCCCGTTCCTTCTTCCTCCTCCTCCACTCTCACTTTGTGCTGCAGCTTTTGGCGTCTCCGTCTTTCATTTCGCGGCTTCAACTCGACTTTTCCGCCTCATTTCAAGCTCTCAATTCACCTCACAATAGTTCCCGCAAATATGGTTTATTTTCTTACTTTACAAACTTATTTGTGTGTTTAGCCGCGTTGCGCTACTGGCACTTATCGACTGGATTCTCGTTAGCGAAACGGCCGGTTCAAGGTCGGTGGTCTATTTTATTAATGAAAGCAGGAAAGTCAAGCTGAGATTTTGCATTTCTGTATTGTTTGGGTGAAATAGCTATTGTTGTCTCACTGCCTGTGGTATTCACGGCCTGATTGGATTTCTGTGATGATTATTAGAAGGATTTAGCGCAACCGATTAAATGCATTATGCTATATTAAACAATACATTATGATGACATGTTACCAAACTTTTGTTTTTGACCTGATTTTGCAGGTCGGGTTTGGTCCTCATGGGATTTCTCACTGATGCTGAGCTGAAAGGAAACTTGACTGTATTTGGATTTTTGCCTCAAAACAAACTAAGGTTTCTCTCTGACTGAACAATTAGTACAGTAACTCATTGACTGCCAGACATCTTCAAATCAGAGAGCTCCCCACTGCCAGAGGTCTAGGTCTATGTCAACACGAAACCCACCAAAAGAAAGATGAGACTCTCTTTTTTCATCTGAATTTTTGTTTGTTTGTACCTCTTTCCATTCTTTAGTTATCGTCCATAGAAAATAGGTGAAATCACCCAAAATGCTGTTTTCTGACCAAAAAGCTGAGAAAACGAAAGAGCAAAGCTGCCACCTAGTGACTCAATAAAAGAACTTGTAGTTATTTCATTGAGTCACTAGGTGGCAGCATTAGGTAGCACAACTAAGATTTTAACACCAGACATGCTCAAGGCTTTGCTGCAGCTGTTCCCATTGAAAAACTCAATTGACGCCTATAGACGTCATTGGCAGTCAATGAGTGAAGAACAAACTGCACTCGTTTTTCAACGTCTGAACAAGAACTGCCTTTCCTTTGAGCACTGTAATTATTTGTTTTGTCATTTAGCTCATTTATATTTGCTTCATTTATGGGGAGCAGTCCTGTATTGAGGAGAGAATCAAGGGGGCCGAGTGTGATGGGCAAAAACCTCCTCTGTGCCAAATGTTCAGTTCTATTTTCCCACAGGTCAAACACAAATGAATTATTTAAAAATCACACAATGTGATTTCCTGGATTTTTCCTTTTCAGACTCCGTCACTCACCTTTAGCACAGGTGAAAAGGGAAATCAGTTTGAAACGTTTGCTGAACAATGATATAAACATGAGAAATTTGCAGCAATTTGCAGATTTTTGCATGAATGACTTGGATTATTCGAGAAGAAGCTGTCGGTCATTTAACAGCTCGAGCGAAAGGTTAGAAGCTAACGTTAGCATCTTTTCACCGTAACCGTTTATATTTAGGTC
Organism: Gobius niger; assembly: GCF_951799975.1. Taxonomy (NCBI): domain Eukaryota; kingdom Metazoa; phylum Chordata; class Actinopteri; order Gobiiformes; family Gobiidae; genus Gobius; species Gobius niger. The sequence goes on along the minus strand of NC_136855.1, from coordinate 39,011,148 downwards.
GTTTATTCATGAGAAACAAACACACGACTGAAACAGCTGATTTACTTCAGTCGTGTTGTTTAGTTCAAAGACCTGTCTCTGTCAGGCTCTTCTCCGACTCTCGCAATGCATTGTGGTCTATATTGACCCGTTTAGTGACCATCGATGCTCACTACTTTTCGCGATGCATTGTGGGAAATTTCGAGTGAACTACTTTTTTCTCTCTGGACATTCGGACACCCCTACAAAATGGCGTGAGCACTATATAGTCACTATATAGTCACTATATAGTCACTATATAGAGAATAGTGTGGACATTCGGACACAGCCATGGAGAGGAGAATGCTAACATGAGATGCTACATGTTAGCGTCGTGCTAATGCTAACACTAGCTAGCACTTGCTATGACTGCCGTTTTTTTGCTTCAACTGAACAATCTGCTGTGAGAAAATATCCATATGGACCCGATTTAGACTTGACTTTATTTGTATGTGATAAATAAGTTCATATTTCACCAGAAAATGGCTAAAAAGAGGGAAAAATTGTGTTTCCCCCCTTGGCGAAGCCACGCCCCCTGTATCTGCCGTCTGTATCTATATTATGCGGTGTAAAGCACTACAGTTTTGAATCTGTGCTGTAATCTTGTTTCACCACACTGTCTCTTTTTCCTGCAGTGGGTGAAGAAAGCCGGTCAGACACAGGAACACGCACCACGGCCTTTCCAACAGAACATGAGGCCCACATAACGACTCATCTGCAACACGTGTTCCTCCGTCATGGTCTGATCCGCCAGGGTTTTATGCCTCTGCAACGGGCGCCCGGGTCGGTTATTGGACACGGCGCGCGGCAAACACATCTATTTGTTCAGTAAATAGCCCATCTCGCAGTCCATCCATCCATCCATCCATTTTCTTCCGCTTTATCCGGGGCCGGGTCGCGGGGGCAGCAGTCTCAGCAGAGATGCCCAAACTTCCCGATCCACACACACCTCCTCCATCTCGCAGTATCGAGTTTTATTAGACACTGTGAATTCAACAACTGTTTCAGCTCAGACACAGAGCAAACAGCCGACGGAGGGGCTGGAGACGGCCGGTTAATAATGGAGGAGGGGAGGCCCGTGACAAACAGCGTATAGCTTTCTTTTTCACATTTGGCTGGGAACCTTTTTTCCGAGAGGTTTCCACATTGAACCGGTCGCATAGTGATTTGAGATGTGAATGTTGTTAAATATTTATCAGAAACTTGGAAGGGCGTTTGTTTGAACGCGCATTTCAATTATCCTGCATTTTTAGTGCGTCCCTGAATGCAATTGTAATGTTCAACTTTCTCGCATGTTTATTCACCGCTGGGGTTTGTGCATTCCACATTTCCGTGGGCAGTGCATGAATTGGAATGAGGTGCGTCGGGTGAGGAGGCTAAAGCTAGCTCAGTGTTGGCTACGGCGCCACAAGCGATTAGCATTCAGTAAATATGAACTTTTCCTCCTGGAATCTCTCGTTTGAGGAGGAGAATTTACATAGTGAAGCTAATTTGACCCACTTTACAAACAGTGTTTTTAGCTGCTTAGAATCGCTTGCTCCTATTAATTAACACAGTGAACCGTCTCCATGGTTACATATAGCCTACTTTCCATTCCAAAAACCAACCATAAATTCTAAAAAACCTGAAATAAAATGTATATTGAAGCATCATAGATACAGACGGCATTTCTGGAATCGCCCATATTTGGTCATTCTTGAAAACAGTTAAGGGGGAAAACAATTTTGAAAAAATCTAAACTTTATCTAATTATTCAAAAACTACTGTAACAAATGCTGAAATATGAATATGGTTTCTACTAAATAAAGAAACAAAGACATGGGGAGGAGCAAAGTGGTTCAACAGCCCATAAATACATGAATAACTGAGAATGCCAACTTCATGCTACATGTTAGCGTCGGGCTAATGCTAACGATTAGCTAGCGTTAGCTACAACAGCCGTGTTTTCACTTCTACAGAACAATCTGCTGTGAGAAAATATCCATATGGGCCCAATTTACACTTGACTTTATTTATGTGATAAATAAGTTCATATTCCACCAGAAAATGGCTAAAAAGAGGGAAAATTGTGTTTCTATAAAGATTCTATTTTCCCCCTCGGCGAAGCCACGCCCCCTTCTATGACGAGATGCCGTCAGTATCTATAGGAGCCATTAGGATGGAAAGCAAAGGCGCTAAGAAAAAGTCAGCGAAGGCGAGATCTTTGCAAAGGCCATTCTGCCTTTACTCTGCCTGATCCCGGCACATCTCGGAGGATAAGCAGGAAGGGCCTGGCTGGTACTTGGATGGGACCAGGAAGCCTGGGTGAATGTTGTGAGTGAGTGGTTGGTCGGAGGGGCGGATGGTGCAGACACTGGTAGCCTTGCCCAGAAGACAGTGGAGATGATCGTGGACCCCACCGTCCCGCCTAGCCCTGACAGACTTTCCCTTCTCCATCTCCATCATGGACTCCTTTCAATTCCTGGGCACCAACATCACCCAGGACCTCAAATGGGAGCCAACCATCAGCCGCCTCATCAAGAAGCCCCAGCAGAGGATGTTCTTCCTGCGGCAGCTGAGGAAACTTAAGCTGCCGACCAGGATGCTGGTGCAGTTCTACACGGCCATCACCGAGTCCATCCTCTCCTCCAGTGTTCATTTCGTCGACTAAAATATTTAGTCTTAATTTTAGTCAAAGTGATATTTTTGACGACTAAAATTGGACTAAAACTAAATTAAAAGTTTCTCATGAGACTAAAACTGTGACTAAAATGTCCAGATATTTTAGTCGACTAAAATAAGACTAAATAAAAATGAAAGGGAGAGACTAAAATCATCCAAACTTCTATTGACCGTCTGAAAGAGCCTCAGATCATGTAAATCCTCTGTCAAAGGATCAGCTCTGAGCTTTGTTCATGTGGAGCAGCTCCATGAAGCAGAGGAACAAGATTAAATATGATTTTAATGAATATCATCAATGCTAAATTTACCTGCAATTTTAGTCGACTAAAACTAGACTAAAATTGAAGATATTTTTTTGACTAAAACTAGACTAAAATCTAATTACATTTTTGTCAAAAGACTAAAACTAAATTAAAATATGTTGTCAAAATTAACACTCCTCTCCTCCTCCATCACCGTGTGGTCCCCCGGCGCTACATACCAGGACAAGTATCCACGGCAGCACATTGAGCTGATGCTGAGAGGGTGATTGGCTGTGAGCTCCCATCTCTCCAGGACCTGTTCACCTCCAGGACCCGGAGGCTTGTGGATCACTGCTGACCCTTCTCACCCTGGACTATTCACCCCTCTCCCCTCAGGCAGGAGGCTACGGTCCATCCAGATCCAAAGTTCCCGCCACTTGAACAGTTTTCCCCACAGCCGTCAGACTCATGAACGATAAAGAGACCTGGTAACTCAGTACAGACTGTAACCTGCTCTATTGCACTATGTGGTCTGTCCACTTAGCACTTTATATGACTTTATCACTTTATACACACAATATATAAATCCAATCCCGTTGTTGTTCTATGTCAATTGTTGTCGTCTTGCCATATTTTACTTCCTCTTTTTTTAATCGTATTTATTTTAATATTCTTTATGCCCCTAAAGCCTTACTATTTAAAATGTGATAGCTTATTTGATCTCTGTGTTATATGTTTTTATGTTAAATGTCGCACGTCTTCACCGAGAAAAAATCCTAGTTTGTGAACCTGTTGATTCTGATTTACGTCGTCCTCAGGGCAGCTGTGGCTTCAATAGTAGCTTACCATAAACCAAGTATGGATTGATGAATAATGCACGGAATTGTTTGAGAGTCTGAAAATTATTGTTATTATTGTTATTACGATTACCACCCATACAGCTGCTGGGTCACCGAAAGGTCAAATATGCACTAGTATGATTTTTTTGTGACATAGTGCACCTTTAAGCTTCACAATGACAAAGACGACTGCTGTATCTGCTTAAAGTGTGGCATTGGCATCTAAAAATAATTACAAATATAACTCTCACCGGCCTAACTATAACTGCATTATACAAAGAATGCATTAAGTTGATTGGCACTCCACACTCTAATTACACGTACTTGCCTAATAATCACCATAGAATTGGCCTAATGCTAATAAGTGGATGTTTTTCAGTAAACGCAATAACAAATGATGAGTGATAACCCCGCTCTATTGTGGCGCTGTAAGTTGGTGGTGCTGCGCGGAGCTTGTAATGAGTTTTGCTAATCACTGTTTGGCACCACAGAAGCGGCAGCGCGTTCTAAATTTATCATAACAAAGGCTGCCGAGTAGATTGGAAATGAGCCCTGCAATGAAGATATATCAGCCGGGCTAATATCGATGGTGTTTGGAAGAGAGAGGCCGTTGCTACCGCGGCTAATCCCCCCGAGGTTTCCCGAGAAGCTGGAGGGTTAGCTCGCTGTTGTACATGTTTGCTTTAGGTCGCGATTACACACGAAAAGGAGTCAGGGGTAGTTGGTTCTAAAACGTTTTTGCGTATGTGGAGTGAGATCATAGCTCGTTTGCTATTGCTATTGCTATTGCTATATGCAAATTTGACATTTATGGATTTTTTCTACAGTGCGTTGAAGAAAGTGTTCCAATAAAGCTCCACAGTCCCGCCCCTTGCAGTCTTGTTGCTCCGGAAGCAAAAAATCCCCGTCTACATGACCGTCGATTTTCCAAAAATTCAAATATCAAGAGTTTAGCGTCACCGCAAAAGCTAATCAGCGATGTAGCAATTCGTGACCGTAAAATGTTTCATTTCAATCCAAAAAGAAGACATAATGTTGAAGAAAAGGCAAAGGTACAAGGCTGTTTGTTCATTGTAAAAAGACTGCGGGCTGAAGCCGCCAATTATCGGTTTAAGTAAAGCACCACACTGGAAAAATGACCATCTTAAATGAGATTAATGAGTTAAAATTGCTTCAATAAAGGTTCTTTATGTTGAATTTGAGTCTGTTTGGACTAATCTAAGATAAAGATAAAGATACAAATGCTGATGCTAATGGAACGAGCATAAAACCCACTTTGAAATCAGACAAATGAACTTTTACTTTTAAAAAGATTTTCACTTGAAATTATACAATATAATTAAAGAGGGGGTATTATGCTTTTTTCAATCTCATAGCACCAGTCTATATCACACTACAATGATGACCAAACCTTCTGTTGGTCTGTAAATGCAGTAAATTAGAATAACTGCCTTGTATAAAATGTCTCTCTCAAAATGGCTGTAGTGAATGTCTTGAAATAGGCCTCTGTCTCTTTAAGAACCTCTGAGCCTTTCCGACATGCCCCCCGGAGGCGTCTCCAGGAGGTGGGGGCGTTCCTAGGAGGACTCAGCAAACCTATCCCTAAAATGGCCGCCATCAGAGTTTTTACAGATTACTCAAAAATACGTGAATGTGCCAAGGCAACACTTCAGGCATGTTTTTAATGAGGGAGTGACATAATAACATGATGTAAAGCTCGAAAAAGTCAATTTTGCATAATACCCCCCCTTTAAGAGAATAATGACTTGGTCCATTGGTGATAAGATGATCTATAAGACCAGACCAAATCTACTCATACTTTAGATTGAATCTCTTAATTCAAGTAATAACCCTAAGTACCCTAAGTACCCCAAGTACTTTCTGATTTGTGTCATAATGTTTCTCAAAATCATCTGAGAGCCAGAGGTTCGGTGCTGGAGGGCCGGATTACGTTGCCAACAAATAACCTACAGTGATGTATTCAGTCATGAAGATGGATACTTTCGATGGCCCCACTACTGAAAATACAGGTGTTTTAGTTTTGCAGTTTGGTGGATTTTCTCCACAGAGGGACATCGTGTTGTTTCATTGCATATCTAATAGAAGCCCTGGTGATTCAAGCGTTCAAATACCGATAATCTCCGAGCCCTAAACGTGCTCACCGTTACATAGCGAACGTCCACTTATCCATTGATTTGCGCATTACCCTCCTGTCCTTCCACATTACCCCGGCACTGACCCCGCGGCCCCTCCGTCTCAAGTCTGTTAATGCTCTTAAACAGTTTGTTCTCCTCCGCTTTATCGACGACCTGCCCGTCAAACCGGCCGCTCCGTCTCCAAACAGCGTCTCAGGCGTTTCATGTGGACCCGCCGGGCCGGCCGGTCCTTGTAGTTAGCCCAAGGTCGCGGCGGATCAATGCCCTCGGACGCGCGGTGGGATTGACCGCGGAGGAGTAAACAAGCCCCGCGGTGTGTTTACTGACCGACACGAAAGCCGGGGAGAGCGCGGCTTTAGCCGGCCGCCGCAATGATTTATTTAGATAGTGTTTGTTTGGGCTGGAGTGAGATCACTGCTGTTAGCGTGTTAGCTTGAGTTAGCGCGTGTTAGCTCGTGTCCACACCACTGAGCGCACGGTTTGTGGCTTGTTTGGGGATTATGCCTGTCAATACACGTGGCTGGGTCAATATTTCTACTCTGATTGGATTGAAGAGTTTGTTAAATAGAGCTTTTTTTTTTAAGCTTTCTGCATTGTTTCAAAGTGAACGCTACACAACAGTTGCAACTCCTTTTTCATACTTGTAGGAGGCCTATGCTAGATTCAGAAATGTTCCCCCACTTCTGTTGATTAAGATGAGGCACCAGCCCACTATCCTTAAAGGGACTGGACGGAGTTTAAACATGTTAAACCCCCACATGTTCCAGCCATGTCCTAATGTGTAGAATGAGCTCAGACCTGTTCACCACAACTGCCTCTAAAATCCTGCACTGTCCCTCAAAAAGTTGTAAATTCGGGTCCGAAGTGCCGTCATGCACGAGCTAAAGATAGAAGGTGCAGCTACATGTAAGACCTGAGGTGGCAGTAGTGAGTATAAAAATGTCCAAGTTACATATAGTCTCTTTTTGGTCATCACCAAAACACAGCATCAAGACTAAAGTTTCCCTCCTTAACCAAACAAATGAACAAAAACTACTTCATAGCCAGATCTTCCAGCTCCAGACTTGGTGCATTGAGTTAGCCGTGTCGTGTTCACAGATATTTGTGGAGGGAAATAAAATCAGTGGATGTGCAGTATATTATGAGCAATCGTGAACCTGGACAGATGGACAGGGCCGTTTGAAAGCCATTCCGGTGCCCTAAGCAGAAATGTTTGCAAAAAAGAAAAAACGCGGGAGGAGGCATTGCTCATTAACATTAAAGGATCTGTATCCTGCTATTTTAGCCATTCCAAAGTAAAGTATAGGTATTTATATGATATATTGTACCTCTAACATTATGGAGTACTCATTTTTGGGATAAATATAAGCATTTTCTGGAGGTACTTTTCAAATCCGGAAGACACAACACTTCTCTCTCCACCCATACAACAGTAGAAATATAAGATGCGTTTTCTCCATGACATTATCGTTAGGTAAGAAAAAAGAACAGGCCAGAGTAGGTTAGAAAGAGCTCCTTCTTCACAGCTTTCAGTGCAAACATGACATCTGTTCAGACGCTCAGGGGCTGCGTTTGGGCAGGGGCAGTCGGGCACTTTTCTTTCTTTCTTTCTTTCTTTCTTTCTTTCTTTCTTTCTTTCTTTCTTTCTTTCTTTCTTTCTTTCTTTCTTTCTTTCTTTCTTTCTTTCAATCTTTCTTTCTTTCAATCTTTCAATCTTTCTTTCTTTCAATCTTTCTTTCTTTCTTTCTTTCTTTCTTTCTATCTTTCTTTCTTTCTTTCTTTCTTTCTTTCAATCTTTCAATCTATCTTTCTTTCTTTCTTTCTTTCTTTCTTTCTTTCTTTCTTTCTTTCAATCTTTCAATCTTTCAATCTTTCTTTCTTTCAATCTTTCAATCTTTCTTTCTTTCAATCTTTCTTTCTTTCTTTCTTTCTTTCATTCTTTCTTTCTTTCAATCTTTCTTTCTTTCTTTCTTTCTTTCTTTCTTTCAATCTTTCAATCTTTCTTTCTTTCTTTCTTTCTTTCAATCTTTCAATCTTTCTTTCTTTCAATCTTTCAATCTTTCTTTCTTTCAATCTTTCTTTCTTTCTTTCTTTCTTTCTTTCTTTCTATCTTTCAATCTATCTTTCTTTCTTTCTTTCTTTCTTTCAATCTTTCAATCTATCTTTCTTTCTTTCTTTCTTTCTTTCAATCTTTCAATCTTTCTTTCTTTCAATCTTTCTTTCTTTCAATCTTTCAATCTTTCAATCTTTCTTTCTTTCTTTCTTTCTTTCTTTCTTTCTTTCTTTCAATCTTTCAATCTATCTTTCTTTCTTTCTTTCTTTCAATCTTTCAATCTATCTTTCTTTCTTTCTTTCTTTCTTTCAATCTTTCAATCTTTCAATCTTTCTTTCTTTCAATCTTTCTTTCTTTCTTTCTTTCTTTCTTTCTATCTTTCAATCTTTCTTTCTTTCTTTCTTTCTTTCTTTCTTTCTTTCTTTCTTTCTTTCTTTCTTTCTTTCAATCTTTCAATCTTTCTTTCTTTCTTTCTTTCTTTCTTTCTTTCTTTCTTTCTTTCTTTCTTTCTTTCTTTCTTTCTTTCTTTCTTTCAATCTTTCTTTCTTTCAATCTTTCTATCTTTCTTTCAATCTTTCAATCTTTCTTTCAATCTTTCTTTCTTTCAATCTTCCAATCTTTCTTTCTTTCTTTCTTTCAATCTTTCTTCCAATCTTTCTTTCTTTCTTTCTTTCTTTCTTTCAATCTTTCTTTCAATCTTTCTTTCTTTCTTTCTTTCTTTCAATCTTTCTTTCTTTCTTTCTTTCAATCTTTCTTTCTTTCAATCTTTCAATCTTTCTTTCTTTCTATCTTTCAATCTTTCTTTCTTTCTTTCTTTCAATCTTTCTTTCTTTCTTTCTTTCTTTCTTTCAATCTTTCTTTCAATCTTTCTTTCTTTCTTTCAATCTTTCTTTCAATCTTTCTTTCTTTCTTTCTTTCTTTCTTTCAATCTTTCTTTCAATCTTTCAATATTTCTTTCAATCTTTCTTTCAATCTTTCAATATTTCTTTCAATCTTTCTTTCTTTCTTTCTTTCTTTCTTTCTTTCAATCTTTCTTTCAATCTTTATTTCAATCTTTCTTTCTTTCAATCTTTCAATCTTTCAATCTTTCTTTCTTTCTTTCAATCTTTCTTTCAATCTTTCTTTCAATCTTTCTTTCTTTCTTTCTTTCAATCTTTCTTTCAATCTTTCTTTCTTTCAATCTTTCAATCTTTCTTTCTTTCTTTCTTTCTTTCTTTCTTTCAATCTTTCTTTCAATCTTTCTTTCAATCTTTCTTTCAATCTTTCAATATTTCTTTCAATATTTCTTTCAATCTTTCTTTCAATCTTTCTTTTAATCATTCTTTCAATCTTTCAATCTTTCTTTCAATCTTTCAATCTTTCTTTCAATCTTTCTTTCAATCTTTCTTTCAATCTTTATTTCAATCTTTCTTTCTTTCTTTCAATCTTTCTTTCAATCTTTCTTTCTTTCTTTCTTTCTTTCTTTCAATCTTTCTTTCAATCTTTCTTTCAATCTTTCTTTCAATCTTTCAATATTTCTTTCAATATTTCTTTCAATCTTTCTTTCAATCTTTCTTTTAATCATTCTTTCAATCTTTCAATCTTTCTTTCAATCTTTCAATCTTTCTTTCAATCTTTCTTTCAATCTTTATTTCAATCTTTCTTTCTTTCTTTCAATCTTTCTTTCAATCTTTCAATCTTTCTTTCAATCTTTCTTTCAATCTTTCTTTCTTTCTTTCTTTCTTTCAATCTTTCTTTCAATCTTTCAATATTTCTTTCAATCTTTCTTTCAATCTTTCTTTCAATCTTTCTTTCAATCTTTCAATATTTCTTTCAATCTTTCAATATTTCTTTCAATCTTTCTTTCTTTCTTTCAATATTTCTTTCTTTCTTTCTTTCTTTCTTTCTTTCTTTCTTTCTTTCTTTAAAGGGATATTTCAGACTTTTTGACATAGGGCCTTATTTCCTAGTTATCCAGAGTGTTGCTGGTACTTGGAGATATTTTTATATATATTTGAAGAGTTTCGTGGCGCTAGGCTAATGCAAGGCTAGTGCATGTCTATGGTATCAGCTAGCCTGCATTAAAAACAGTCTGACCCGCTCCACAGAGCACCTGAGGCAAATCACTTATAACACCAGACTAACCATATAAATGTCTCTGTCCATAGAATAATTTTAACCATTTTGCATCTAAAATAACTTATATCTGAGCAGCATCAGCTTCGTGGTTGTATAAGCTACGCGGCAGTGGAGTGATCTGCTAGAAAATAGTCCCTCAAAATGCGATCATTCATGTGATGCAGGTCAGTTATATTCCAAACATTATTCTATGGACACAGACATTTATATGGTTAGTCTGGTGTTATAAGTGATTTGCCTCAGGTGCTCTGTGGAGCGGGTCACACTGTTTTTAATGCAGGCTAGCTGATACCATAGAAATACGCTAGCCTTGCACTAGCCTAGCGCCACGAAACTCTTCAAACAAAAGAACTGCATGAATTACAACACTCTGGATAACTAGGAAATGAGGCCCTATGTCAAAAATCCTTAAATATCCCTTTAAATAATTGAGTTGAGTTATAACAGTTCAATAGTTGGTGCCCCCTCCCCCCTGGACCCCGAGTTTCTCTGCTCCGGCCCTGTAACTGCAGTGCACTTCAGCTCAGACGTGACTTCCCCTCTTCCTTTTCCGCCGCTGCGAGAACAGGCTCCAGGGAACACGACGTGACACTAATGTTTTATCAGGATCTGAACTGAAGTTTGCAGTGAATTTACGATGTTTGTACGAGCGGCCCGTGCGTTGTATCATCCCTCACATTAACACACATTTCTATAACTCTTTTTTCCCCCCTGACACACTTGAATTACTCCTCAAAAGCTGTAGATGCAGCACTTTGGTCTCACAGCAGTTGCTTGAACTCGTTTCTAGCGCTCACAGACTCTTCCCGATTCACAGTTCACTTGAGTTGATTAAAAGCACATCTCAGCCGGAGCTCTGCCAAACAGATGTTTACTCTACAAGAAAATAATTTGATTAGCACAGTTTTAATATTGTGTAAGCTGCAGGACTTTGGCCCAGCCTTGAGCTCGGTACAGACTCTTCTTTCATGTTGTTCTCTCTGTATTGTGGAAATTCGATAAGATTCAGCTTTTTGTGTTCGTCTGTGAGAAACCCGGACGAGTTTCGCGAAAGGGGGGGGAGAGCGGCTTGACATTGCCGTGGACCAATCGGAGGACGCGGCGACTGCAGCTTCTCCCCTTCAGGGACAAAATGTAAGTCTGTATTGAATGTCAGACAGCCTTGAGAGAAAGAACTTTAACTTGTCTGTAATGTGTTCTGGCCAAAGTTTTTACTACAAACAAAGACTCTTTGTCATTCAGTATGTTACGATTAAACCTGCGTATTCACATTGTTACTGGCCTTCATCTCAATTTCGTAATATCCCTAAATAAAACTCATCATAAACTATTAGGATGGTAGGAAAGCCAGGAATGCGAAGTAATTTTCTTTGCTTGGGTTCTGAAATGTAAAAAAATTGAGGTACGAAACCGTTGTAGATTCCTAAAGCTAACATATTGTGGGAAATTGACTTTTGTGAGCGTTTAAAGGAATAACCCACCGTTTTTACATACTGAGATATGTTCTTACCTTAGCTTTGACGAGTTCTTTAGGACCTGTCTGATCTTCCCCCGTGCCTTCAGTCACGTAAACACAGCGCAGACGGCGTTAGCATTTAGCCTCTCCCTCTCTCCTCTATAGCTCCAAAACAGGTCAAGATAGAAGCTACCAAGCTCTTCCACGTTTTCCCTATTTAAATATGGTTACATGAAGTGTTCCACTACAAAGTATAATTACACAAAATTAAACAATGTGGATTTTCTAAGCGGATAAAAGGGGGAACTATATTGTAAGGCGTAATAATACCAGGAGTAATTTGGCATCCGCACAGTAAAGTGAAGATGATTTCGAACTACTCTTGACCTGTTTTGGAGCTATAGAGGAGAGAGGGAGAGGCTAAATGCTAACGCCGTCTGCGCTGTGTTTACGTGACTGAAGGCGCGGGTGAAGATCAGACAGGTCCTAAAGAACTCGTCAAAGCTAAGGTAAGAACATATCTCAGTATGTAAAAACGGTGGCCTGTTCCTTTAAGTCTTTCATTTCTACTCAAAATACCCCTTATCTTGCAAGTGCTGCCAGTTCTTTCGAAAATGATCAACTGCGGTTGTGCAAATGTTTAGCAGCTAATTTTCATTTCTGGATCAACAAAATGTCTCCACGAGGAAAATGTTTCTTTGCATGTCAACGGAAAGCCCCATTTTTGGGGCACATGGCGAGATAAGTCAGAGTTTGTCTGCTGACAGAAAAGACAAAGGGAGAGAGGGATATTGTTCATCCAGTTACACGATGGAAATATTTTTTTCACTCAAACTTGGCTGTAAATACTGTTGAAGTGGCGCTAGCCCGCAGGTAGCTTTGCCCGTTAGCCTGTTAGCTTCTTCTTCGGGATTACATTAGTGTGTATTGGTGACTCCGGTCCGGGGGCAGTCAAGTTGCAAACATGCTTTTCTGGCAAGAGACACCAGGGGGAGATGAAAGACCCTCCAATCATCCCATAAACACTTGTATTAACCCTAGAGGGACTAAGAAATGATTTATTATGGTTATGGTTACTTCGTACTGCTTTAAGGCGGGAAACTTTAGCCTTGATGCTGTTTTTTGGTGACGACTAACCTAAAAGGCTATGGAAGCCCGTTTCTGCCATGTTAAAAAATAAAAGCCCAACGGGAAGTCGAAATTACGAAATTTACAGTCATAAAATCTCTTTAAAAGTCGTAAAATTCGTAAAATTATGATTCGTAGTAAAATCTTTGTATAATTTAACGCTGCTTTAAACTTCTCGACAGCTTTATCCCTGACCTCTCTGGTGCTCCTTGACCTTCATGATGTTGTTTAGTGACCAATACACTCCGACCACAGCTCTGAGGGCCTAAAAGAACAGCTGAAATTTAACTGAGAGTAGATTACACACAGGTGACCTCTATTTAAAACTCGTACTACGAGTTTAAAAGTCGTCGTAATTTCGAGATTTAAACTCGTAGTAGGAGTTTAAATCTCGAAATTACGAGTTTAAATCTCGAAATTTCGACTTCCTGCTTTTATTTTTTTAACATGGCGGAAACGGGCTTCCATAAAAAGGCAGACTTTGAACTGGAAATAAATCTTAAGTTGCTTGAGGTCGATGTTTCCTGTTGTCTGCTTTAACTTTTACTACAACACAACATTAGAGTATCTTTTATAACTTCTGCCCTACTTTTGCCGTACGCCGTGACGTCCGACTTTTAAATAACCCGGCTATGACGACAGCGCTGACTTTTCCTCTCGCTCCTTTCCATCGTCTCCCAAAACCAAAACTTGCTTATAATCTGCAAAACTCAGCCTTTCCGATCAAAGGGAATTCCAAATAAAAAGACCAATGACACAGATTCCAGAGCCACGGCGCGTGTTCCCCCCCCCTCCTCCTCCAATGACATCAGCCGCCCTGCTATGATGTAACCCGTCAGTGAAGCGAGCGCCTGCGTGGACCGTGCTTTCCACACGAGGAGAGAGATTTCAAACGTATAAGTAGGTCGTTAGCGAGGGGTAGACTGAGCGTACGAGCTGGTAGCCTGGTACTGATGTTGTCCCGGGGAAGTCGGAGGGCCTTTTAATGCACGAGCCCAGTCAAAGAAGGAGCCCATGCATTATTAATCCAGGCTGAGATCCACCCCAGAGCGGAGGAGATGGGAGTGTGGAGGTGCGTGTGGTCGGACTGGAATGTAGATTTGAAAGAGGTGAATGTTTTTTTTTTCCGAAATGTGTGAATTAGCCGCGGAGCAATTCCAGATTTTCGCCGGCGCATTATTTATATCGCAAAATCACTCAGGTCTTCCATCTGAGTGAGATTTACGTTTGCAAACCCAGCCTAAAACACAAAAGCTTCGGAACTTGACAAAAAGTGCTTGTGGTTCAGTTCTCGTCTGAATTACTGGCACAGGTTTTGTTTTTAAAGAACAGGCCCGTTAGACATGAGTTTCAAGACTCAAAAACCTCAGGCCTGCTCAAGCGGCGGCTCGAGGGTCAGATAAAGCTCAACTAATCTGTTCAGGCAAGGTTTGTTTTGTTTTCAATTTATTGTACAAAAAACAATACTACAGCCGGCGGCCCATAGTACAAGAAGACAACGAACTGACTAACCAACTGGTTCAATAAAGGTAAAAAGCAAAAATTTCTATTGGGGTAAGAGAATGTAAGTACAGTGTAAGATTCTTGTGGTACACAGTAAATAGGTTTAGTAGGTTTACTGCCAGTACATTATGCAATCAATCAAGTATGGTATGGTATGTTTTTTATTTAGACAGGGACAGTGCACAATTTAACATTGACCAGAAGGAAAGATGCATTGTGCCAGGTTATAGCAAAGATGCCAATTTCCACCTGTAGTCCCTGGGCAGGTTGATGTTGCAGTACAAAAACTGATTTTAAATGTAGATGAATACTTGACCATGGATTTATACATTTTGACATTATTAAAAACATACATTTAATTTAAACAAGATTGGAACATTAGAACTTTTTCTACCGGTCGTTTTTCTAGGTGAACGGTCGCTCTCACATGACGTTACAGATTATGAGTGCAAGTTTGTTTTTCTAGAAGCCATTTTTTTCAAGTACATCAAGCAATAGTAGGAGATGAATAAATCTCCTACTATTAGCTGGACAAGAGGCAAGGGAGTCCTGCCTCTTGTCCAGGACTCACTTGAAAAAGAGGTTTTTAATCTCAATGGGACTTTCCTGGTTAAATAAAGGTAAAAAATAAATACAATAAATAACATTCAATGAGAGTTATAGTTATACTGTAATATGCTCGTGTTTTTTTTTAAAGCTAGTTAATAAGATGGCTCTCTGGCTTCTTCGGTTTCCCCTACCACTAAAAACTTGCACAATAGGTGAATCCATCCAGGTGATACCGACCATCAGCCTTGCTCCACATCTGACGATGGGTCCCCGGGTTCGACACTGCCGTCACCCACTGCTCCTTCAACTTCCACGCAGTCATACCTTTACTTTACTGCACGGACGTCGAAGCGCTCCTACGGTGTTATTACGCCTTACAATATAGTCCCCTTCTAATCCGCTCAGAAAATCCACATGTTTCATTTTGTGTAACTAGACGTGAATTGTGTAAATACTCACTTAGCCGTATTTAAATAGGGGAAACGTGGAAGAGCTTGGTTCGCTTCTAACTTCACCCCTGTTTGGGCCCATAGAGGAGAGGAGGAGAGGCTTCATGCTAACAACATCTGTGGTCGTTTTGCGTGACTGAGCGCATGCGTTAAAGGAATAGGCTGGCAACTTCCCCCCCGCTCACTTCCGTCAATAACCTTTAGGAGTTACTGCGCGGACGTTTTGCTCCTCGTATCATTACGCCTCACAATATAGTCCCCCTTTTTATCTGCTTATTAAATCGACATGTTACATTTCTGTGTAAATATTCTTCGCATGAAAACACTTTCACGTAACTTTATTTAAATAGGGAACACGTGGAAGAGCTTGGTAGCTTCTATCGTGAGCTTTTTTGGAGCTATGTGACATGTGGGAGAGGCTGCGTATGTGCTCCGTTTGCCTGACAGAGCGCACGGACAAAGACCAGGCGGGGATATATTAACTCGACTAAAGTGAGGTAAGAACATATCTCAATATGTAAAAACGGTGGCCTGTTCCTTTAAGTCTTTCATTTTCTACTCAAAGTACCCCTTATCTCGCAAGTGCTGCCAGTTCTTTCGAAAATGATCAACTAAACTCAGGATTTATGAGTATATTGGGTTCAAAATGAGGCTATATGCAGTCATATTGAAATACAATTCAGTTTCATCTCCTTTTTGTTCTGAATTAATATAAATATCCCTGTTACCCCTGATGGAGAACTCCTACGACTACTTCCTGTTGACATGCAAACGTACAGTGATGCTAAAATCAGCTTCTCTCTCTTCTACTTCCACGATCTCAGCACCTGCCTGGTTATTGTGGAGCCCGAACATTATCATTCATCCTGTCTGCTGCGCCTTCGCCTACGCCCGGCGCCCAGCAGCTCAAGGTCGGATTAACAAACGCGTCTGGAAAATGTGTCTGATTTGGAAACCCGTCGGACGGAAATATCCTCCCAGCGTGCCAGCTATTTCAGAGGTAATGCAGCCATTTTATTTCCTTTTCCTGCGAGCGCGTCCGGAGCCAAATCACAATTCTCCGGCCCCAGACGCAATTTGAAGTTTTGAAGGACGTCTGCGCCGCGCCGGACATTGGACGTTAAACTCCAGCCCGGCGATTTTGTAACTTCGTAGCAACTCGCGGCAACTCTGAGAATGTTTTCCTTTCACCGCTGGTTACAGGCAGAGAGGAAAGACCCGGCCGCTCACTGGGATGAAATGATGCTGAATTAAAAACTGCTGCAACATTTCCACACAAGCAGCGCCGACAGACACCAAATTCGAGTCTTGTGCAAGAACTCACCGTATTTTCCGGACTATAAGTCGCTCAGGAGGATAAGTAACACCAGCCTCGGCAACTACCTGGGCCTGGAGGCGTAACTGCACCGTTGACAAGCCTCTCCCGGCAGCACGTTGTTCAAGCTCCAATTTGTAAACTCGTTCCTCCAGCTGTGGCTATCGAGCTTTTAGCCCACGATTAGCTTCATTTTGCTTTCTTCATTGCAGTAAGACCAACCTCCACTTTTCGCCAGTTCCTCAACAAGTTTCTCTCTCACTCCAAACTCTCTTTCTGCTGCTCGGTTACCGTTTTTTCAATCTTCAGTGGTGCAGAAGTAGCAGATACTGGTACACAAGCCTAGAGCGACTGTCAGTTTGAAAATAAATACAAATAATTTGATATATAAGTCACACCTGAGTGTAAGTCGCACCCTGAGACAAACTATGAAAAAAAGTGTGAAATATAGTCCGGGAACAAGTTGTTCGGAGAGACTGTTCAACACCAAATTCCTGCCTGATTTATTGAGTTTTAAGCCCCAAAACAAAACAAAATCTAACTTTTCATAGATGTTTTTCCTCACAAATAACTACATTATTAAAAAAGAAATAAACAAGACATCCAAGATCCCCTTTGAGTCTATACTCTGGAGGGAATAAAAAAGTCCCTCCAGAGTATAAGTTGCACCAGCCTCAGCAACTAACAAGCCTCTCCCGGCAGCACATTGTTCAAGCTCTCATTTGTGAACTTCTATACCAAACTATATAATTTTGATGTATAAGTCGCACCTGAGTATAAGTCGCACCCCAGATAAACTATGAAAAACAGTGTGAATTATAGTCCGGAAACAATACCAAATTCCTGCCTTGAGTTATTGAGTTTCAAACCCCAAAACAATACAAATCTAACTTTTCATAGATGTTTTTCCTCACAAATAACTACATTATTAAAAAAGAAATAAACAAGATATCCAAGATCCCCTTTGAGCAATCAAACTACCGTATTTTCCAGACTATATGTCCCTCCAGAGTATAAATTGCACCAGCCTCGGGGACTATACCTGGGCCTGGAGGCGTAACTGCACCATTGACGAGCCTCTCCCGGCAACACGTTGTTCAAGCTCCAATTTGTAAACTCGTTCCTCCAGTTGTGGCCATCAAGCTTTTAGCCCACGATTAGCTTCATTTTGTTTTCTTCATTGCAGTAACCGTAACCTGCCAGTCCCCAGTGAGGGCCTGGTAATCTGTCCCTCACTGGGGACTGATTACCTGGGGTAATCTGCTGCTTGATTACCGTTTTTTTTTTTCTATCTTCAGTGGTTCAGGAGTAGCAGATACTGGTACACAAGCCCAAAGCGCCCTCTAGCGGCTGTCAGTGTGAAAGTTATATATTTTGATATATCAGTTGCACCCCCAGCCAAACTATGAAAAAAAGTGTGATTTATAGTCTGTAAATGAATAAATTCTTCAGAGAGACTGTTTAATACCTAATGAAATCTTACTTTTTATAGATTTTTTCCCCAACAAATAACTACATTATCAAAAAAGAAATAAACAAGACATCCAAGATCCCCTTTGAGCTTATACTCTGGAGGGAAAGAGTATAAGTTGCACCAGCCTCGGCAACTAGCAAGCCTCTCCCGGCAGCACATTGTTCAAGCTCTCATGTGTGAACTTCTATACCAAACTATATAATTTTGATGTATAAGTCGCACCTTAGTATAAGTCGCACCCTTAGACAAACTATGAAAAACAGTGTGAATTATAGTCCGGAAACAAGTTGTTCGAAGTGACTGTTCAATACCAAATTCCTGCCTGAGTTATTGAGTTTCAAACCCCAAAACAATACAAATCTAACTTTTCATAGACACAAATAACTACATTATTAAAAAAATATTAAAAATAGAAAAAAAACAAGATATCCAAGATCCCCTTTGAGCAATCAAACTACCGTATTTTCCGGACTCCCTCCAGAGTATAAAGTTACCGTACCGTAGTTACCGTAACCTGCCAGTCCCCAGTGAGGGCCTGGTAATCTGTCCCTCACTGGGGACAGATTACGGTAATCTGCTGCTCGATTACCGTTTTTTTTTTTTTTTTCTATCTTCAGTGGTTCAGGAGTAGCCAACACAGTCTCACTCCGAAAGCGTCATAAAGTGACGAACGGTCACTCGCCTTATGCGTAATATAGAACGCAAAAGGTACCCGTCTGCGTCTCCCTTGACGCAGTGGGTTTTTCGCGTATTTGAATGAGAGCCCGCGTGCGTCTCCCTTGACGCAGTGGGTTTTTCGCGTATTTGAATGAGAGCCCGTGTGCGTCTCCCTTGACGCAGTGGGTTTTTCGCGTATTTGAATGAGAGCCCGCGTGCGTCTCCCTTGACGCAGTGGGTTTTTCGCATATTTGAATGAGAGCCCGTGTGCGTCTCCCTTGACGCAGTGGGTTTTTCGCGTATTTGAATGAGAGCCCCTGTGCGTCTCCCTTGACGCAGTGGGTTTTTCGCGTATTTGAGAGCCCGCGTGCGTCTCCCTTGACGCAGTGGGTTTTTCGCGTATTTGAATGAGAGCCCCTGTGCGTCTCCCTTGACGCAGTGGGTTTTTCGCGTATTTGAGAGCCCCTGTGCGTCTCCCTTGACGCAGTGGGTTTTTCGCGTATTTGAATGAGCCCAGGCGCGGCTCATTTGACGATATCGGTCAACTCGTAGTATAGAACGCGTACACTCGCTTGAATCCCTCGCACAAGCGCATAAAGCACGCAAACACAAACCAGACGCGCAGAACTACAGTATTATTTGCGTGAATCTGAGGCCAAACTGTTGTTCATTAAAGCTAAAATGAGGGATCCAGGACAAACCAAGCCGGACCCAACCAACCCTCAAAAACTACTCCAGGAACTTTTACAATATCGTATTGCATTACAGCAATAATAACAATTTAAAGCCTTTTTCCTACCTTCTGCTGTCTTCATGGGACGAGTACTCCAGTATAAGTCCCACAAGTGCGCAGCCGCCGCGCGTCATGGTCCTGTTTTAATCCATGGCCTTGCCGGGTCTTTCCACCGGCTTGTACCCGGCGAAGGTGCGTTCTCTTCGGGCTAGCTTTGAGCTGCGGCCCGCTGGAGTCTAATGGAGTCTCGTAGCAACGATTCACACTTCCTCTGCTTCAGTCCTTTTGGTGAAAGTGATGCCAAGCGTCCGCGATGATATACATGATATACGCGCCTCTATACGGCCATTTGAGGTTCAAAAACACGCATTTATTGATCATATGTTTGACTAGGCGCCAATGTACAGTGACATGATCAGCTGTTTTGATTGACACCTCCGTCAACCAGTGACACGCGTTCAAAACTGTGACGTCACTAAGAAGATGGTCAATCTATATTTTTATTGTATATTTAAGTCATTGAGCAGAAGATTCTGAAAGCACATTTATAGCATGGATTGGAGGCCTATTTTATTTTATTTTTAGAATTATTATTTTTTATGAATTTTTCAGCAAAAGGTAAACAGAACTGAAGATCCCTGTTTCTACACGGACTCGTTTTGGTGTCGCGCCCATCCCCCCGAGGCTTTAATAAGTTAGAGGTGAGTTGTTTTTAATCGTGTCATTTTACCTACTTAGTTGAACGCTTCAAACGTCTAGGCTCTAGAAACAACTTGCTGTAGGCTGTATGTGAGTATATTTTTGCTGGGATTCATATGGCTGTAGAGCCTTATACAAGCTACTAAGTTTTTTTAGACAGGATTTTATTTTGTGTTTTTAATAAAGTAGGAACTGATCCAGTGCTGAGCCTCTAAATTAGGGTGTAAACTGATAAAATCATGATTAAAGCATGTCACAACAAAGATTACATTTATTATTTTTTATTTTTTTATTTTATTGACCTTTATTTAACCAGGATAGTCCCACTGAGATTTAGAATCTCTTTTTCAGGGGAGTCCTGGCCCAGAGGGGAATCTATTGTACATGTTTTTAGTGGTAGGGGAAACCGGAGAACCGGGAGGAAACCTACGCAGACACGGGGAGAACATGCAAACTCCACACAGAAAGGCCCTGCCCAGGTGGGAATCGAACCCTTCTAGCTGTGAGGCGTGAGCGCTAACCGCTGCACCACCGTGCCGCAACCAGGAACCTGACCGTCTTTACCAAGGCCCAAAACCATGGGATGCAGGTCATTCCTGTATAGTAGGAGTAGAACCTTTGTCATGTGCTGCAAACATATTATTAGTAATGAATCATTAATTCCTTTCTTTGTGCGAGGACAGACAGACGTCTTTCTGAATTGAGGAGAAGATCGAGGACATGGGATTTGGAGTTTGTCCACTACAAGACCGTAGATTCTTCACTCTACTGCATCAGATTGCTCCAGGTTTGTCATTTCCACATCAGTCAGAGGGCTGCACAAGTTTGGACAAATATCTACTTGCAAAGGTATTGTGATTGCAGCTAGATTTTTGTCGTTTCGTTAATACAAAAATGTTGTAATTGTGTCCATGTAAAATAGACTAAATAAGACATGACGTCTTCTATCACTGAAGACACTAAAGTGCGCAGAGGTTTTGTGGCAATCACCTCTAATTTAAGCTAGGCTTCTTGTCATATATACTGAAGTTGGCTTTGCCAAAGCTATTTTGTAAATGTTTAGTGGTGTTTAGAGGCATTGTTTGAAGGGAGGATATGACAGACCACGCTTGTGTGCGCTAGATGAGGAATTGTCTTTTCTTTACCTATGTTGTTAATGATCATTTCGTGTTTGTGTCCCAGCATTATTGATCTGCACCCTGGTATATCCTGGAATAGTCACTTGTGCAGTTTTGATGACATCTCTTGAAGTGTTATGACCATCGAGCACAGCAGGTAAGATCACGTTATACAGAAGAATCAGCCTCTGAATTAGCTGGTGCGGTGTTTTGTTTATATGGCAAACCAGAGCGCTCAAAAGCATATCAAGCATATCAGGTTTTCAGCACAGTTCATTCACAACTGAGGCTTATCTCACCAACAGACACTCAACTCCACATTTTCAGAAGACGGGGGACTGACATCCTGTCTGTGCGTTCTGTCAGAAAATGAAAAGTATGTTATTATTGTCACACGGTCTATAGTTCAGAGTTCATTTGCATGTTTTGAGCCAGCACTTCATGGTGGAAACAACCAGTCATCACCTTGGTTTTGTTGGATGCAGGGAAAGAAAGTCCGCACAACCGCATAATTGGCTTGCAAATTTTAATGTTTACTAACACCAAAACATATACATATGCAAACATCTAACCTTAAAGTAAATATCTAAAAAATCTAATCAAACAAAGGCAGAAGCAGCTACATGAGTATTAAGTTTTTGTCATTTTCTCTTTCAAACAGCAAAGAAAAGTGTGTCATCAAAATGCCTACATTTACAGAATGTCTTGTGTTTAAACTGAATTTAAAAAATGTTTTCCTCTTCTCACCAGCTTCTACCGGCAAAGAGACTACAACGAATGAAGATTTTGCATCATTATAAACACACAGTCATAAGGGGCTTCTGAACGGCCCGTTGTCTGAGCCGTCAGCTAGGATCTGTTTGCCATGGAAGAGCCGACCAGGGGCATGAAGCCCCCGACAACAGAGCTCCAGGATCAATCAGGTGCTCAAACCACTCCCTTCCAGAAAGGAGGCCCCTTATGAGAGACCAAAAGGCCAGGTTAGAATCGGAAGGCCGTCCTTCTGTGGACCCACCACCTGTGGGAGGAGCCATAGGGGCACTGGGCAGCTCGTATGGTGGCCCCACGACCCGGCAACGGACAAGTGGAAGAAGATGGATGGATGGATAAACATAAGCCACAGCTGGACTGGACAACTTGTTTTCTGGGAACAAGAAGTACAGCATCAATGAATGTGTGACGAGAGACTGAAGTTACTGACTGACATTCTTGACTGAAGACTCCAGTCCATTCTGTACCACTTGTTCAAACAAAACTCTCGATTCTAAAAAGCTGAAGCATAGGTTTCAGGAAATGGCACAAATTTCATGCGTTTTTGTTTCATCACCCAGCTCTAGCAAGAACTGAATTGTAGTGGAGGAAGTTTGAGCTTTGAAATGACAAGAATAAATCTGATATACGTGCAAGTATTTCAAATTAAGAAGAAGATGGTGTCAGCATTTTGAAAGCTGTGTTAAAAAGTGTTATAAGTGTTTGAAAGGGATGGAATGCATGATAACCACATCATATACAGTGATTACATATACATGATTATTTTAAATTCTATTTTAAAATGATGCAAGCCATTTTAGCGTGTGGGATGTTTAACCTACTCCTGGTCAGTGTTTTCCTATATAATATTTTGGTTCAGTCTTGCAGGCACTGCTTTAGACGAAGACTTTCTTGTTTCAAACCTGTTTGTTTTCTTCTTTGATGGGTTCTGGCTGTACATTCTAACAATTACTGTACTAGTTTCTACTCATCAGGTTAGTTACTAAATATGTTCAACATCATTTCATGCTTGGTAATGTTTAACATTATATTAGAAAATAAAAATAACATTTTTAAAAAGTCTTTACAGCTTTGTCTTGGGTCTTTGGGCTCGTCTGTTTAGTCTTTACCAAGAGGCACATATAACAACCAGATATTAAAAATATGTAGAGAATTTTGAAATTGCCAATTTATATCAGTGACAGGATTCATGATCTTATGGTGCAACACTAACAAACTCCATAATGACATTACTATTTTACTAGTCACTGATCGCTATTGAATCATACAGACTTATAGAACGCTATGTCACCTGAAATGTATTCATAATATGTAAACAGTGCTTAATTTGTAAATTAGTATTTTCAGGAACACTTTTGGTCTGAAGTGATGGATTCGGGGAACAGGCCAAAACATTTGCCGGAACACTCTCATTAAACACCATCATATCAGATAAATCTTTTGCCGGATCCTCCATAATATATCCCAGATCCTTTAGCCTGGATCAAAAATCCAGCATAAAGGGTAAGAACTGTTGAAAACATTTTGCATGTGGCTTCTTGATAGAATGAAGCCATTCTATTCTTGATAGAATGGTAGCTAAGAAGTAAGGGTTCGATTCCCACCAGGGACGGGGCCTTTCTGTGTGGAGTTTGCATGTTCTCCCCGTGTCTGCGTAGGTTTCCTCCAGGTACTCCGGTTTATCCTACCACTAAAAACATGTACAGTAGGCCAGGATGAATAACAGTGCACATGGGGAACGACGGATGGAAATTAGCCCAAGATTATAATCCGTTGTGGCTTGTTTACATGCATTGGACCCATGTATGTTCATTAACATACACTGTCCCATCAAATAAACCAATCAATAAATTGTACTTATTTTATGTGATCCAAAACAACGTATAGTTAGGTTCTTTATTTATTTATTTTTCATCAATTAGCTTTAAGCCTCCCGCGGGAGGTGTTTCAGGCATGTCCTAGTGGGACAAGACCTCGTGGAAGACCCAGGACACGCTGGTGGGACTATGTCTCCGAGCTGGCCTGGTGTCGCCTCGGGGTCAGAACAGCTGGAGGAGGTGTGTGTGGACCGGAAAGTTTGAGCATCTCTGCTGAGACTGCTGCCCCCGCGACCCGGCCCCGGATAAAGCGGAAGAAAATGGATGGAGCTTTAAGCCCTGGCCACTTTTCAGGAACAAAATTACATTTTTTGTTAAAATACAGTACACATTTCTTTAAATATAATTAATTTGCATAGTTGACATGTCTTCAATCACTATTAAACAAGATCTGATCATTCAATTATAAACTTTAATACCTTTTCAATTTTGTCCATGTTGGGCAGCTAGAGAGTGTCTAAAAGTATGTCTGGAAGGAGGCATCAGGGCTGAAGTGAAAAAAAAAAGTTTTTATAATAGAAGCAAATGAAAGGCATTTTCTGAAAGCTTATGTTAAATGGAGTAAGATGATGTAATTATAATGCCTGTACCCCACACCTGTTTTTAAATATTTAGGCTTAAGCACTGCATTTGGGCAGTTTTTAAATGCATATTTTTCAAGAACCGTAATAGCTATCATAACAAACTAAATTTTGCTGGATCAGTTTTGACCTGAATTTTAATATAAGAGCATTTGAAACTAGGGGGCGCTGTTAATTATTTACATTAGAAAAAAAAATATGAGTAAACATATCAAATGGTATAATATTGGCATGCCAATTACATATGTATTATATTATGTATTGACAATCAACATGAGTACCATTCATTTTATTTTTAATAAATGTGTTTTGAAAAAATGGCAAAATTAAAAATGTACCATATATTACTACATTTCCCATGAACCCCTGCCGCCATATTTGAAGTTCTGTAGTTGCCATATTAGGTTTAGAGATTAGGGCTGTAAACATGAATAAAATCGCTATAAACCCCCCATAAACTTAGCCGAATTATTAATAACATTTATAAAATATGAAAACTATGTTTACTTCGCAAATACGTTTTGTCATTTTAATGTATCACATTATTTACTGTTAGCCGAGTGGGTGCACTATTGTGTTGATGCTAGCTAGGGTTGACGTCCTTAAAACGTGTGTGTTTCGACATCAAAGAAACCAGCGGAACTAGTTAACATCAATAGATTAATAAGGTAGATATTAAAAAATAGCCAAATTATTTCGGATGGCCATTAATTTTAACTTTTTCCACCACAACGTGGTCTCCTTGGTAACCAAACAAAGATCAGGCCAGACCTGGGCAAAATACGGCCCGCGGGCCACATCGGGCAGTGATTCAGTCCGGCCCACAACTTGTAGAGCATAAATTCCTAAATATGTCACAAAAAAAAAAGTAAGTCTCTAGCCCATTCCTGTGCGGAGTTATGATTTTTTTTAAATGACCAGAATGCTCACTCCAGCCACTAGGGGGAAGATTAAATAAGAGTAAAAGGAAAGAATACCACGGGTGTCCAGCGGAGGGCACTGACTAATAAGAGATCAGGATATAAACAACAAATTGTGTGACTCTCAAGTGGGAAATGGACAGTCTGCCCCTGGGCAGCTGTGGCTAGAATAGTAGCTTACTACCACGGAGTGTGGAGTGAATGAATATTGACTACAATGTAGCAGAGACTTGTGACACAGGCTTGTAAAGTGCAATAAGTGTAAGTGTTTATATGAGGCTACAGTCCTGTCGGGCTCATTATTATTCATTTATTGAAAGAAAATCCTCAATGTATTTTCCCAATCAAAACAATTGTTTTTATTTTGGAGCTTTTGTTTATGGACCCGGCGATACACTCCCCATATATTATACTTCTATCCCGATATAAGTTTGAGTTATTGTTGGTGCGGCTCTGACTCAATTCAGGCTTCTCATGTGGCCCCTTATGAGAATTAATTGCCCACCCGATCTAGGCCGAAATGTACATAGCCCCTTAATGCACAGACATACTAGCTCGGGACATATCAGAGAAACAACATACTGTTAATCATATAATTATGAACATGAAAGATACCAATGTTTTTTTCCTTTTATTGCAAATCATGGACATAAACATTTAAAAAAAATCTAAATCTCATGAGGTTGAAACGTATCCACAACTTTCCCTTGCTTCAATCAAGAGTCTCAGGAAGAAAGTCTGGTTTCTCTTCAAAACGCAAAACAAGTAGAATCAGACTTCCAGCCGTGGCTGTGTGTTTATAATGATACAAAATCTTCATTCGTTGTAGTCTCTTTGCCGGTAGAAGCTGGTGAGAAGAGGAAAACATTTTTTAAATTCAGTTTAAACACAAGACATTCTGTAAATGTAGGCATTTTGATGACACACTTTTCTTTGCTGTTTGAAAGAGAAAATGACAAAAACTTAATACTCATGTAGCTGCTTCTGCCTTTGTTTGATTAGATTTTTTAGATATTTACTTTAAGGTTAGATGTTTGCATATGTATATGTTTTGGTGTTAGTAAACATTAAAATTTGCAAGCCAATTATGCGGTTGTGCGGACTTTCTTTCCCTGCATCCAACAAAACCAAGGTGATGACTGGTTGTTTCCACCATGAAGTGCTGGCTCAAAACATGCAAATGAACTCTGAACTATAGACCGTGTGACAATAATAACATACTTTTCATTTTCTGACAGAACGCACAGACAGGATGTCAGTCCCCCGTCTTCTGAAAATGTGGAGTTGAGTGTCTGTTGGTGAGATAAGCCTCAGTTGTGAATGAACTGTGCTGAAAACCTGATATGCTTGATATGCTTTTGAGCGCTCTGGTTTGCCATATAAACAAAACACCGCACCAGCTAATTCAGAGGCTGATTCTTCTGTATAACGTGATCTTACCTGCTGTGCTCGATGGTCATAACACTTCAAGAGATGTCATCAAAACTGCACAAGTGACTATTCCAGGATATACCAGGGTGCAGATCAATAATGCTGGGACACAAACACGAAATGATCATTAACAACATAGGTAAAGAAAAGACAATTCCTCATCTAGCGCACACAAGCGTGGTCTGTCATATCCTCCCTTCAAACAATGCCTCTAAACACCACTAAACATTTACAAAATAGCTTTGGCAAAGCCAACTTCAGTATATATGACAAGAAGCCTAGCTTAAATTAGAGGTGATTGCCACAAAACCTCTGCGCACTTTAGTGTCTTCAGTGATAGAAGACGTCATGTCTTATTTAGTCTATTTTACATGGACACAATTACAACATTTTTGTATTAACGAAACGACAAAAATCTAGCTGCAATCACAATACCTTTGCAAGTAGATATTTGTCCAAACTTGTGCAGCCCTCTGACTGATGTGGAAATGACAAACCTGGAGCAATCTGATGCAGTAGAGTGAAGAATCTACGGTCTTGTAGTGGACAAACTCCAAATCCCATGTCCTCGATCTTCTCCTCAATTCAGAAAGACGTCTGTCTGTCCTCGCACAAAGAAAGGAATTAATGATTCATTACTAATAATATGTTTGCAGCACATGACAAAGGTTCTACTCCTACTATACAGGAATGACCTGCATCCCATGGTTTTGGGCCTTGGTAAAGACGGTCAGGTTCCTGGTTGCGGCACGGTGGTGCAGCGGTTAGCGCTCACGCCTCACAGCTAGAAGGGTTCGATTCCCACCTGGGCAGGGCCTTTCTGTGTGGAGTTTGCATGTTCTCCCCGTGTCTGCGTAGGTTTCCTCCCGGTTCTCCGGTTTCCCCTACCACTAAAAACATGTACAATAGATTCCCCTCTGGGCCAGGACTCCCCTGAAAAAGAGATTCTAAATCTCAGTGGGACTATCCTGGTTAAATAAAGGTCAATAAAATAAAAAAATAAAAAATAATAAATGTAATCTTTGTTGTGACATGCTTTAATCATGATTTTATCAGTTTACACCCTAATTTAGAGGCTCAGCACTGGATCAGTTCCTACTTTATTAAAAACACAAAATAAAATCCTGTCTAAAAAAACTTAGTAGCTTGTATAAGGCTCTACAGCCATATGAATCCCAGCAAAAATATACTCACATACAGCCTACAGCAAGTTGTTTCTAGAGCCTAGACGTTTGAAGCGTTCAACTAAGTAGGTAAAATGACACGATTAAAAACAACTCACCTCTAACTTATTAAAGCCTCGGGGGGATGGGCGCGACACCAAAACGAGTCCGTGTAGAAACAGGGATCTTCAGTTCTGTTTACCTTTTGCTGAAAAATTCATAAAAAATAATAATTCTAAAAATAAAATAAAATAGGCCTCCAATCCATGCTATAAATGTGCTTTCAGAATCTTCTGCTCAATGACTTAAATATACAATAAAAATATAGATTGACCATCTTCTTAGTGACGTCACAGTTTTGAACGCGTGTCACTGGTTGACGGAGGTGTCAATCAAAACAGCTGATCATGTCACTGTACATTGGCGCCTAGTCAAACATATGATCAATAAATGCGTGTTTTTGAACCTCAAATGGCCGTATAGAGGCGCGTATATCATGTATATCATCGCGGACGCTTGGCATCACTTTCACCAAAAGGACTGAAGCAGAGGAAGTGTGAATCGTTGCTACGAGACTCCATTAGACTCCAGCGGGCCGCAGCTCAAAGTTAGCCCGAAGAGAACGCACCTTCGCCGGGTACAAGCCGGTGGAAAGACCCGGCAAGGCCATGGATTAAAACAGGACCATGACGCGCGGCGGCTGCGCACTTGTGGGACTTATACTGGAGTACTCGTCCCATGAAGACAGCAGAAGGTAGGAAAAAGGCTTTAAATTGTTATTATTGCTGTAATGCAATACGATATTGTAAAAGTTCCTGGAGTAGTTTTTGAGGGTTGGTTGGGTCCGGCTTGGTTTGTCCTGGATCCCTCATTTTAGCTTTAATGAACAACAGTTTGGCCTCAGATTCACGCAAATAATACTGTAGTTCTGCGCGTCTGGTTTGTGTTTGCGTGCTTTATGCGCTTGTGCGAGGGATTCAAGCGAGTGTACGCGTTCTATACTACGAGTTGACCGATATCGTCAAATGAGCCGCGCCTGGGCTCATTCAAATACGCGAAAAACCCACTGCGTCAAGGGAGACGCACAGGGGCTCTCAAATACGCGAAAAACCCACTGCGTCAAGGGAGACGCACAGGGGCTCTCATTCAAATACGCGAAAAACCCACTGCGTCAAGGGAGACGCACGCGGGCTCTCAAATACGCGAAAAACCCACTGCGTCAAGGGAGACGCACACGGGCTCTCATTCAAATATGCGAAAAACCCACTGCGTCAAGGGAGACGCACGCGGGCTCTCATTCAAATACGCGAAAAACCCACTGCGTCAAGGGAGACGCAGACGGATACCTTTTGCGTTCTATATTACGCATAAGGCGAGTGACCGTTCGTCACTTTATGACGCTTTCGGAGTGAGACTGTGTTGGAGTAGCAGATACTGGTACACAAGCCCAAAGCGCCCTCTAGCGGCTGTCAGTGTGAAAGTTATATATTTTGATATATAAGTTGCACCCCCAGCCAAACTATGAAAAAAGTGCAACTTGTAGTCCATAAATAAATTGTTCAGAGAGTTTTAAACCCCAAAGTAATAAGAAATCTTACTTTTTTTATAGATTTCCCCAACAAATAACTACATTATTAAAAAAGAAATAAACAGGATATCCAAGACCCCCTTTGAGCAATCAAAACGACCGTATTTGCTGGACTATTCACCTTATTCCGCCCCGCCCACTTTTGCCACTTTTTGCGTCGTCTCGGCGCCTCTTTTTCCTGACACTTCCGGTCGGGCGCGAAGCCCGTTCATTTTAACGGAGAACGAGGGAAAATATTCTCCGCTCAAATCTGATGTTTAGTCGATTGATTTGTGTAAAATGTCCGATGTTCATTTGCACCAACATGTCAACACTGCACCGTTTCTCTGTGCGGCCTGAAAACGGCTTTGTTTTCGTGTAGTGACTGATTTTATGCGGACTTCTCCAGCCCCATGTTAACACATAGGAGAAAAGGGGCGGGCACAATTCATGGCGGCGCCCACGCGAACGTCCGGAATAAGGTGAATAAGGAATGGGCGCTGGCTGCTCTGCTTTATGACCACGACACTAGAGGCCGCCATTGCTCCGCCATTGCTGTAGTTCCTCCATATCACCTCTAGGCCCCCATTGAAAAGCATTGGAGCTTAGACACCTTAAAAACAACTTTAACGCCTGGTTTAAATTTTTTCAAAACTAGACAAGGTCCGATCTTCCTCCTGAGGTAACGCTGTGATAGTCACAATTTATGAAACCAGGCTGGTTTTCGTAAGAAGAATTTTGGAAATCTCGTACTTAATGAGGGCCGGACTGTTAGCATTGGAGCAGCGCGAGCTACACGTCACACAAGGGCGGAGTCTACAGTGAAGATCCCGCCCTTATGCCTTTTTTAGGAACATGCTTCATCAGAGCTGGGGAGGTGGAGTCTGTAAATCCGCCATGATTTCCCCCACGACCGTTGTCATTATGGTAAACGGGGAGGAGTGAGCAGAAGCCGTCCATTTATATATACAGTCTATGACTATAAGTCGCTCCAGAGTATAAGTCGCACCAGCCTCGGGAACTACCTGGACCAGAAGGCGTGACTGCAACGTTAACAAGATAAGCTAAACAAGATATCCAAGATCCCCTTTGAGCAATCACATTTTTCAACTATTGTATTTTACGAACTGTAAGTCGCACTTTTTTTCATAATTTGCAGCAGAAAGAGAGTTGTGAGGGACTGGCAGGAAAAGCAGAGGTTACTCTTACGCAATGAAGAAAACAAAACAAGGCTAATCACAGACTAAAAGGTAGAGCCACAGCTGGAGGAACGAGTCTGCAAATGGATGCCTGTTTTTCTCTTTTCTCTTTTTTTTCGGAAAATATGGTAATATGGCAACCGCAGAAGAGGATAAAATCTGCATCACTTCAACATTTTGGAAAGATGTTGTTCAGTCAGTTCTCACAGTGTGAATATGACTGAAGTGAATCATGCTTCATTCAGGCTTTTAATATCCATCAGGCTCTGTATTTTTGTAGCGCGATTTATATGTAAATGTGCTGTAAGGAGGTAAATGGCCCTGGAATGTAAGAAGAGTCTGGAACAAAGAGGAGCTTCATGGATTTATCTTCATGAACGTTAAGGAGGGAGATGGACTAAATACACAGCATTATGGAAACATATGGAAATGTGATGCTGCTCGCGGGTTATTTGAGACTAGTTCTCCTGCTTAAATACCGTGAAATATGTTCTATACCTTTTGAATAGTAAGTACGTTGGCCTTTACCTCCATAACAGATGAAACAGATTCAAAGACTTCTGCATCTGCATCTTCCCCCCATCTCTGACGAAAACGCACATCAGATGAACTCCCGTGAACAGTCCTGGGTCTGTGAGAGCTCGGAGCGTGTTTGGGCAGATGCTACGAGACTTTACTCAAATACAAATGACTTTCCTGGTTTGGAAACGAGGTAATTCACATCGGGCGTCTTTAAAACACACCTGTTCAGAGCAGCTCGCTCCCGACAGGGATTTCACCACTTCTCCCAGCAGAGTCACCCATCTTATTCATTCATTCAGGCTTTATTCAGGACACAAGTGACACATGATCTGCAGTTACAGTGGCATTGACAGTAAAAAAGCATCAATGATTCCACATTTTTGACGTGAATCTCATTCCGAGTCCGTGTAAGTGCATTTGGACAGTTTCCAAGTCTATCTGTCAGATAACAATGTCAATCAAATCAAAGTTTATTCATAAAGCACTTTGCAACACCAAGAAGACCAAAGGGCTTCACAGAAACCATTTAAGTGACACTGCAATGTCAAGGTGTTAACATACAGTGACTTTTATTGTGTAAAAGGCAAACCGGAAGCAGTTCGTTACCATAAGTTATTACTTGACCAAGTAATTCACCAAAGTCGGACAAGTCTTAAATAATACACAGCACATTTGTGAACACAGCCCTGGATTCAAGTTAAAGAAATGAGACGATGCAGCGCCTGACAGAGCTGAAAGGATGAAGGACACACTCGCTTCTTTGCACATGTGTCAGGTGAATAAATAAACGCACACTACATCTACACAGAGCAGCGGTGTTATGAGGGAGACACTGACGTAAATACAGCTGAAATAGAGGCAGAACGCTGGGTTTAAAGCTCCGGATTGAGGAGCCTGGTCACAAACACGCACTGTAGAGGAGCGGCTCGCTGCTAAAGGCTCGCATTAGCGTCCGTCAATGCGTAGCAGAAAGTTAGCGGCTCGGGTTTGCTTCACTGACAGTGAAAAGAGTTAAAGAGGGGGTATTCTGCTTTTTTCAGTCACATCGCACCAGTCTTTATCACACTACAATGATGACCAAACCTTCTGTTGGTCTGTAAATGCAGTAAATTAGAATAACTGCCTTGAATAAAATTGCTCTCTCAAAATGGCTGTAGTAAATGTCTTGAAATAGGCCTCTGTCTCTTTAAGAACCTCTGAGCCTTTCCGACACGCCCCCTCCACACGCTGTCTGTGGCGTCAGTGGGGAGGGGGTTCTGCTGAGGAGCAGTGGTTGGTTACTCGGCTGGTGACGAAAGCTCGGAGGCGTCTCCAGGAGGTGGGGGCGTTCCTAGGAGGACTCAGGCAAACCTATCCCTAAAATGGCCGCCATCAGAGTTTTTACAGATTACTCAAAAATACGTGAATGTGCCAAGGCAACACTTCAGGCATGTTTTTAATGAGGGAATGACATAATAACATGATGTAAAGCTTGAAAAAGTCAATTTTGTATAATACGCCCCCTTTAAGTGTGCAGAAGTGCTTAAAACCGTGATAAAACGATCCCACAAAAATGACAGATTGTCAGCTCTGGAGATCGTAAGACGGTCTAATGTCGCCGAGCTCTACTCTTACGCACTAAATGGACACCAAACTTCTTATTTAGCCCACTGTGAGTTTAAACTGTTCTGAGAGAAAGAGCATAACGCGATGGTCTCGGTGTAGCGCCGGTTTCCAAGCGCTGGCCTCGCCAAGCTTTAGAAACATGACCAATTCACTCGTCACATGCACTCCCCCCGCAGCACCCCCCCTTCCCCGCAATCCATCGTCTGGGAGTCTAAGTAGGAAAAGGGCTGAACTACTGATCTGGACGGGCTCGTACATGACATTTAAACTCTACACAGCTAGCATGTAAAAATCTTGAATTTAGCTGTGCCATTGTATATATAGGCCGCATGGTTCTGGAGGAGTGAAAAGTAGCGGCTTACAGTCTGAAAACTATGGGATATGTAACTGTGAGCCTCGGCAGCTGCAGTTTGGTAAAGCTCTGACCCACAGCCTGAAGTAAAGCTGCCTCAGGAGGAACACTGCTGTGGGAAGTACGGTCCACTGAGCGCTATCCTCTTCTTCTGACTGCAGACTTTGTTTTATCATGATACAATATTTAATTTATCTGTAGTCTGTTCATCACTATTCACATGGTGTCTCCTGCCCCCCCCCCCTCGGGAGTGCCTGTCTAGATGGAACGGAGGAACCTGGGTGAACGGAGGAACCCTGCATTCTG
Organism: Gobius niger; assembly: GCF_951799975.1. Classification (NCBI taxonomy): domain Eukaryota; kingdom Metazoa; phylum Chordata; class Actinopteri; order Gobiiformes; family Gobiidae; genus Gobius; species Gobius niger. Next base: position 38,977,686 of record NC_136855.1, on the reverse strand, counting down.
GAATCTGAGGACTGGACGGTCTGTGATCTTGGCCTGTCTGCTGAGGGATCCTTCGGCCCTGGGTCTCTATAGCCTGTCCGTCCATGGGAGTGGATCTCTCCTTCTGTGGTTTTCCCCAAGCTTTCTCTTTCCTCCTGCCGGGTTTCTGAGTTTTTCCTCGCCGTGCTGGAGAGTCTAAGGACGGGGGACACCCACGCCACTCGTCGCCACCTCCTATTGGACATTATATTTGCCTGGATTCACCTGAACTTTTAATTGTCATATTTATTGCTCTGTTTTATTGCCTTGATGTTTGTTGCAGCCCTGTGAGGCCACTTCTGTTGTGATTATGTGATTATACAAAACCATTAAACTTGAAACTGAACATTTTAAAACTGTATACAGATTATTATTAAATGCTACCTTTTTTATAAATGTCACGCGAACATTAAAATATTTCCAAGTCATTGTGTGCAAAGATTTTCCCCAAAATAAAAAACAAACCACAGATTCTCCAATGTTTATATCCTGGAGGTAAAAACTGCTCTCGGTGCTGATATTACACTGCGTTCTGTCAGCCCGGCCGTCCACAGCGTTCCACTCTATCCATATTTTATTGTCCAATCTTGTGAGGAGAGAGACGGGCCCTTTCTTGGCGCTTTCATTTGCCATTCACTTGCCCCGGGGCAGATCAGCGGGCCCTTGTGAACCTGTTCCCTTTTACTAAAACCACTGTAGAAACTTCACAAGGCGGCAGTAAATTTCTAATGTGAGAGGGGAATTCTCTCTTCAGACATAAATGGAGCATCAGCGCCTCAAATCTGACTGCCCCGGAGCAAGGCACTTTGTAGACGCTGATGCAAAATGCACCACTTTTTCCCCCTCATCAAACTCCACTCACTGGGCTCCAGATTTGGAACGAGCTGATGTGAAAACGTGCAAGATATATTTGATATAAATATAAGTGAATGATTGACAGAGGAAAATCCAAATGTAGCTAAAGTCTGTGCCTCCTATAAAGCTGAAATAACATTTAAAAAACTGAAAAAACTTTACTTTCTTGCCAGACCTGACATAAGATCAGTCACAATCATCAAAGAGTCTTGAAATAACTCAAAATCGAAAAAATCTGTATCAAGGAAACAGTGGTGTTTCCATTTGATTACATTGCACTGGGTTAGAAGGGCCAGGCACAAGATGGCCGCCAGAACTGCCATTTGTTCCAACGTTTTACTCCATGTCCTATCTAGAGTTTTATTAAAGGGGCTAGATGCAAGTTAGCCATTTTATACTCACTACTGCCACCTCAGGCCATACGTGTAACTGCAGCTGAACAGGTCTGGGCTCGTTCTACACCATAGGACATTGTTGGAACATGTAGGGGGAGGAAAATACTTTAACATTTTTAAACTCTGTGTATAGTCCCTTTAAAGGGGGGTATTATGCAAAATTGACTTTTTCAAGCTTTACATCATGTTATTATGTCATTCCCTCATTAAAAACATGCCTGAAGTGTTGCCTTGGCACATTCACGTATTTCTGAGTAATCTGTAAAAACTCTGATGGCGGCCATTTTAGGGATAGGTTTGCCTGAGTCCTCCTAGGAACGCCCCCACCTCCTGGAGACGCCTCCGAGCCGAGTAACCAACCACTGCTCCTCAGCAGAACCCCCTCCCCACTGATGCCACAGACAGCGTGTGGAGGGGGCGTGTCGGAAAGGCTCAGAGGTTCTTAAAGAGACAGAGGCCTATTTCAAGACATTCACTACAGCCATTTTGAGAGAGACATTTTATACAAGGCAGTTATTCTAATTTACTGCATTTACAGACCAACAGAAGGTTTGCTCATCATTGTAGTGTGACTGGTGCTAAGCATAATACCCCCTCTTTAAAGAAAAAAACGTAAAACATAAACAAAATGAGATATAATAAGCACAAGAAAACTTACATGAACATCAGGTCATGTGTGTTTCATAGAAATCAGTTCATAAGGTGGTGCTATTGTAATATTTGCAAGCATTAAACAAACGTTAGCCGTTAGAGTCTCGCCTTCTAAAAGTAACTTGTAAGTAACTAAGCAACAGCTGCTGGTTTTCTGCTACAAACAGGACGTGGCTAACTCTCCATTCAAGTTTATTTAATTGATTCACGCTTGCAGACTGAATATCAGCAACATACAATACAAATTTACATATAAGTCATTATGCTGCCCTGATTGTAAAGCCTGACCGCCGTTGGCAGCACAGATTTTCCGAATCTTCCAGTGCGATAATTGTACCCAGAGATCCAATTACCGCTGTGCAAAAGTCTGAGAGCTCTGAACCCTGGTTTGAGGCGGCAGTTGGTGCAGCGGGCGTCCACTGTGGGCCATCTCTCTGACCAGCTTCACAGCAGCCTTCTGCTGCTCTGCAGGGTAACAGGTGCTGCTCCTCCTCGAGAAATGATCTTCAGAGCTCTCACCCTCTCCAGGGTGAGAGCGCTGTTACACCTCGGGGTGTAACAGCCTGGCCACTGTTACAACCCGAGGGAGTAAAACAAGGGCAGGAACATAACAACAACACACATTACTATAGAAATCATAGAACTGCAGCTGCTGTTTGAAGTTAGCGATCTGTCCTGGAGAAAGATGTCCCCATGTAAGAGATACAGAGGCGTCTCTGGAATCGCCCATATATGGTCATGTTTGAAAACAGTTAAGGGCGAAAACAATTGAGAAAAATCTAAACTTTCTCTAATTATTCAAAAAGTACTTTAACAAACGCTGAATTATGAATATAATTTTCGACTGAACAAAGATACAAAGACATGGAGAGGAGCCAAGTGGTCCAACAGCCCATAAATACATAAATAACGGAGAATGCTAACTAGCGCGCTTAACTGCCGTTTTTTCACTTCTACTCAACAATCGGCTGTGACAAAATATCCACATGGACCCGATTTAGACTTGACTTTATTTGTATGTGATAAATAAGTTCATATTCCACCAGAAAATGGCTAAAAAGAGTGAAAAATTGTGTTTTCCCCAAAAGATTCTATTTTCCCCCTCGGTGAAGCCACGCCCCCTTCTATGACGAGATCCCGTCTGTTTCTACAGTATGTGGAGGTATTGGTTTGTCCGTTTCATAGCATTTATATATTTATGTGGTTTCTTTCTCATCAACATCTCATTTGATGATGTTTCGCGGCCACTGGACGAGCATCCGACTTCGACTATCCGATAACTTTAGCGATTTAGCTAAAGTTACGCCACGTTTAGATGCTCATTTGTATCTAAAGTGACATCTCAAAAGGTCTGCACGTTCATTAATGATTTCTAACTAGACTTTGACCTCAGCTAATTTGATCGATGGGCCTGACAACAGCTGAACAACATTTGTATCGTTCTTAATTCGCTATGTTTGGTGGCTAACGCTAACGGCTATAGGGAAACAAACACACTGACCTGGCTAACGGACTTTGAAAAGTTCCCAGGACTAGCCGACTTGCCTTTTTATTCCTATGATCTCCACCCTCGGCGCAGAGCCCAGACTGATTCCATTCCTGCACCAAATCTCCAATTGACGGATCTTATTCCCCAAAAATCACAACTCAATTTGTCCTTTTTCATCATCTGACCTTTACTAAACCAGGAAAAGTCCCCCTGAGGCGAAAGAATATCTTTTTTTCAGGGGGAGTCGTGGCCCCAGAGTGGATCTAATTGTCAGGCTAAATATTTTGTGGCACAATCCATGCTTTGCACAGTTCCCAAAACTCCATTACCGAGAGCGCCGTCGAGATGGAAATTCCAAGTACGCTCAGTGACAAAGCAGTCTACCTCCCTAATAAACTTAAATTAAGGCAGCAAAAATGAATTAACGCTGCAATTTATTCACTAATAAACTGCCGCCTTCTCTTTTGCTCACAGTGTTAGATTTAGCTAATAATTTGTGAAAAGCAAATAAAACACTCCTCTTTCATTTAAAAGTTCATGCTTTCTTCTTTAGTGATTTATGGCTTTATGATGGAAGACGAATCTCAGTTCAAAAGACCGGCTTTTTATGTTCTATAATGCCAAACAGAAAACTCATATCACTGAGAGGTAAACATGACTTAGCGAGGGGCTTTTTACCCTTTGAAATGTGTTAATGTGTATGTCAATAAAGCTTTGTGCCATAATTAAGGAAGCAGCCACATATACTCAAGCACTACATTCTAGTGTCTCAGCTGTGTTTTTTTGCGAAGTTCAGTGTTTTTTTTTTACTGCAGAGAGTCTGTAACCACAAGACATTTGAGACCTACACATTTCTTCTTCTGAAACACTGAAGAGGCACCGAGAGCCCCCACAGCTGCAGCACAGAGGAGGCGCAACAGCAAAGGACGAAGGGACAAACCATGAGAAGATGGTGAAAGACTGTCGTGGAGCAGAGGGAGCGGAGGGAGCTGCGCAGAAGGAAGGAGGACGGAGCTGACCACCACCGGGTGTCGCTTCTGAGGAAGATCACAGGAAGTGATCGAAACTAGTCAAGCAGGTAAACTTAACCTTCTGTCTTACTAAAAGAAACAAAACTGTAGTAGACTTAACCTAAGAAGACAGTGTGAACCTTCTACAAAGGAGCTGATCAGTGCAGGACACCACGCTTTGAAACAGGGACAAACCCAGGAGGCGCTGCAGCGTTTCAGATGAGCAGCACTCAGTGAACAGCAGTGAACAGGTCTGAGCTCATTCTACACATTAGGACATTGTTGGAACATTAAGAGGGAGGAAAATACATAATTTTAACATTTTAAACCCCCTTTAGTCCCGTTAAGTAGATAGTTGTAAGTGGTAGTCACATTAACGAATGAATTGTTCATGATGAATTAAGTTTTAAAGCGGTACTAAGTAACTCTTGCCCCTAGAGGCCATTAGCGCAACTGCAGGTGTCGTAGCAAGTTGTGTTTTTTTACTCATTAATTGTCTTGGAGAGTAAATACTGCGCTGACAGAAAAGTTATAATTATACAATGGAAACACATTTTTTTCACTCAAACTTGGCTGTAAATACTGTTTAAGTGGCACTAGCCCACAGTTAGCTTTACCATTTAGCATGTTAGCTTCTTCTTCCTGATTCTATTAGTGTGTATTGGTGGCTCCGGTCCGGTGGCAGTCAAGTTGCAAACATGGTTTTCTGGCCAGAGCCACCAGGGGCCGATGAAAGTTAGCATCAGAGGTCCCTATGCTAAAGTGGCTATGATAGTTAGCATCAGAGGTCCCTATGCTAAAGTGGCTATGATAGTTAGCATCAGAGGTCCCTATGCTAAAGTGGCTATGATAGTTAGCATCAGAGGTCCCTATGCTAAAGTGGCTATGATAGTTAGCATCAGAGGTCCCTATGCTAAAGTGGCTATGATAGTTAGCATCAGAGGTCCCTACGCTAAAGTGGCTATGATAGTTAGCATCAGAGGTCCCTATGCTAAAGTGGCTATGATAGTTAGCATCAGAGGTCCCTATGCTAAAGTGGCTATGATAGTTAGCATCAGAGGTCCCTATGCTAAAGTGGCTATGATAGTTAGCATCAGAGGTCACTATGCTAAAGTGGCTATGATAGTTAGCATCAGAGGTCCCTATGCTAAAGTGGCTATGATAGTTAGCATCAGAGGTCCCATTGCTAAAGTGGCCATGATAGTTAGCATCGAGGCTCCTTTTCCTAACTACTTCCTAACTGACAGACCAATTCGGAAGCATCTTGTCATGGCGGACGCTGACGCACATCCGGTTTGGCGTAAGAGCTCTTACCAATCTGCTCGTTTCGGACGCAGCAAGCGACTGCATTGTCCTCTTAGAATATGCCCGCACCATCAGGGAAGAAGAAATCCACTGATGGAACAACCGGGTCACCTGATTTCTGGCAGTTTTTCCCAGCGGAAGAACGACAGGACAAATGGGGGAACTATGGCAACGAAAAAACTCTACATTAACCTTGTCTAGACGCATTGTGAAAAACTTCTGCACAAAACATGACCACTTTTAACACCCCCCACCTTTCAAACCTCTCTCATATTTCGTGTTTTGTGGCCCGTTTTGAAGCGGCAGATGATTTATGAGGCAAAGTGTAGAACTTTTTGATGCGCCGCGCCGAGGCTTTTAAAGCACTTTGCCCGCAGCGGCTGACAAACAGTGCACTCTCTGTATGTCTGTGCCTGTCTGTCTGTGTGTGACGTGTCCTCGCCCGCCCCCCCTCGCCACCGCCGCCGCCGCCGAGCTGTGCTACCCGGAGTCCCAGAGGAGAACACGAGGGAGCGCCAAGTCCCAGCAGAGCCATGTACGGATGTTTTTGAAGTCGCGCACTTGAGATAAACAGGGCAGACGATGCAAAACAAGATGGAATTTAAGATGAGGAAAAACATTAAAGGTTTGTGCTTTAACCAAGGAGAAAATGTCACAAAAACTCATAAAAGTTGATTAGATATAGGCATTTGAAGACTCATTTATTCAGAATGGCTTTTAACCATTAACCTGGCTGGAGGATTAACCTATTGTACATGTTTTTCGTGGTAGAGGAAATCTACGCACGTACGGAGAACCTGCAGACTCCACATAAAAACGGCCCCGAACCAGGGATGGGCGATGCCGATACTTTCGGGGTCATTTTGGTCGATATCGATACTGGTCATATGGGTGATGAATACATTTCTAAAACGGGTTATTCTATATTATTAATAGGTCAGTTAAAATGATATTACTTTAACTGCTTTATTAAACAATGCTGATGTGAAATTAAATACATAAACAAATGTGTATAGCTTTGCCATTGGCCGTGGGGTGTCTGTCCCGCCCATGTACAGCCCCCGTTCAACCCACTTACTGCACCAGGTATGAAGATGTTCGAAACTTGCAGCTAGTTCTGGCATGTTTACAGAGATGTTGATTATTATTCACTGTCATGAAATGAATAAATTCATTAAGTTGCAGATTATATATTACGTAATGACCAGCGTTCTATACATTATCCAGCTTATTATACGTCCATTTGCCAACTGAACACACACAACATAAACTTCGTACACTTTTATGAAGGTCGAAAGGTTTATTTAATGACTTCCGCGACAAACAGTTCCCAAAAGTTTGCGCGTTGCTCTGCAACGTTTGGCTAGGCTAGAAGCAGCAAGGCTAGTAGCTAGCCTAGCTACTTAGTTGAAGGCGCAGTTGGAGGAATGGTGGTGAATCTCTGGGTAAGTTGAAAGTCAGACTCGCGCTAACTTCACGAGCGATTCCCCGACTTCTCTCGCAGTGACGGGGACAGATAGTGTCGCTACTACGTACGCGCGGAGTGATATGAAAGCACCAACTCCGTTGCCATTGGCAGCGTCATTATTTTTCTCAGAGGTCCTTTATCAGAAAATAATGACCGGTAGAGTGTTGGGAAATCCCATTCAAATAAACGGAGCTTCTACTTACGTTGTGAGGAGCAGTATAATAAATTGGTTTATTTTGGTACGGACAGTGCAAGTTAATGAACAAGCCACACCAGACTGTAGCCTTAGGCTAATTTCTATCCATCAGACCCCTATGTGCACTCCCAAACACAGTCTCATACATCCTGGCCTATTGTACATGTTTTTTGAGGTAGGGGAAACCGGAGTACCCAGAGGAAACCTACGCAGACACGGGAAGAACAAGCAAACTCCACAGAAAGGCCCCGTCCTTGGTGGGAATCGAACCCGGACCTTCTATAGCTGTGAAGCACGAGCGCTAACCACTGCTACTGTGCCGCATACTAGTACATCACATACTATTACATCACATACAAGTAAATCACATACTAGTACATCACATACTAGTACATCACATACTAGTGCATCACATACTAGTACATCACATACTATTACATCACATACAAGTCGGTCTGCCTGTAGGAATGGAAGATCAGGCCCTATACCTGTTTGTTTTTACCTGTTTTGTCAGGCTTTTACTAACATTATATTGACAAAACACCCTTTCAGACAAAATCTGACAAAAATCTTGCACTCGGCTTATTTTTCACATATTACTAGTTAAAGCACAAACTTTTATGGGGCGAAAATAATGTTTCTCGACATAAAGAAAAAATGATTTATATTTATTGAAAGTCTTGATGCTCAATTTCTTCTAAAACATTAAATTGCCTTTTGTGTACATCAAAAATATTTTTCCCTCAAACTGCGACGGGAGCTCACGAATGATCCGAGGAGCTTTGTTGTTTGTGAGCTTTGTGCCCCCGCTTTTGGCAAACAGGTCAGACAAAGAGTGATTCAGGAGCCCCCCCCCCCGTGAGACCAACAACGGACGTGACCTGAGGGGTGAGTCAGGCTTCGGACGACGACCTGGCAACGGATCAACGGAAGAAGATGAATTATTTTTACGTCTTATGAATCAGCATGAGAGACAATGGCCTTAGTGATGCTGTTTTATAATGGCACTGTGTTCGTATGACATTTTCCGTTGTTTTTACTGCAGTGGTTGACGTAAAGACAGACGGATCAAACTGGGCTCGACTGGAGCGACCGGACCATCAAAGCTTTGGCTCGTCCTTGGGCAGCGGCGGCTCAGAAACACTACGAGACTCTGATGGCAATCTTCAGTCACCGATCCACCGGCACACGCTGGTCTGTGACTGGCGTGATGAGAAAACGATGAACCCCCAAATGACTCTCTCCATCGTATCGTTTTGGCTGTGAGCGATTCCATTTTGTGCAATTTAAAAACACAGACCCTTCCTCCATCCCATCAACCCCTCGGTCGTTGTCCGTCATTTATATGCACGCTTGAATCGACGTGTTTATAGAGTGACCTCGAGCCTCTGAGAGAGAGATGAAGCCATCACTCGGCAGGTTCCCCCAATCATGCCTTCCAAATATGAGAGATGTGGCGCCATTTGAATAAAGAAAATGGGTAAAAAGCAAAACAAAAGAGAAAAAAAAAGCAACAATGAAGCAATCTTTAACTCTGTATTTTCATCATCACCAGTGCCACTTGTTTTTTAATATGTATGCCATCTACTTTTTAATCCCTTGATATTAACTTTAAGATTTTGAAAGTGATTTTTACACGATTCAGGGGGAGGACATTGAGGAGATGGACAGTTTCAAGTACCTGGGTGTTCACCTCAACAATAAACTGGACTGGTCCCACAACACCAATGCCCTGTACAAGAACGGCCAAAGTCGCCTCCACCTTCTGAGGAGACTGAGGTCCTTCTATGACTCTGTGGTGGCCTCTGCTCTCCACTACGCTGCCGCGTGCTGGGCCCCGGGCCGCACAGAGCGGGACAAGAACAGACTGAACAAGCTGGTCAGGAGGGCCAGCTCCGTCCTGGGCTGCCCCCTGGACTCTGTGGAGGAGGTGAGGGACAGGAGCGCACCTCCATCATGGACAACACCTCCCACCCACTGCACGGGACTGTAGAGGAGCTGAGCAGCTCTTTCAGTGGCAGACTGAGACACCCTCAGCGCAAGAAGGAGCAGGTCCTTCATCCCCACTGCTGTCAGACTGTATAAGACTGTAAAGTCACATGTGCAATAACCACTGTATTTAAAGAGGGGGTCTTCTGCTTTTTTCAATCACATAGCACCAGTCTATATCACACTACAATGATGAGCAAACCTTCTGTTGGTCTGTAAATGCAGTAAATTAGAATAACTGCCTTGTATAAAATGTCTCTCTCAAAATGGCTGTAGTGAATGTCTTGAAATAGGCCTCTGTCTCTTTAAGAACCTCTGAGCCTTTCCGACACGCCCCCTCCACACGCTGTCTGTGGCATCAGTGGGGAGGGGGTTCTGCTGAGGAGCAGTGGTTGGTTACTCGGCTGGTGACGAAAGCTCGGAGGCGTCTCCAGGAGGTGGGGGCGTTCCTAGGAGGACTCAGGCAAACCCATCCCTAAAATGGCCGCCATCAGAGTTTTTACAGATTACTCAGAAATACGTGAATGTGCCAAGGCAACACTTCAGGCATGTTTTTAATGAGGGAGTGACATAATAACATGATGTAAAGCTTGAAAAAGTCAATTTTGCATAATACCCCCCCTTTAAATCACTGACCCACTTTATCAACCATTTGCACTATGATGTAAACCTGCACTGCTATAACATTCTTCTTTATAGTCTGTTTACTTAATTATTGACTGTTTATACTTTCGTCCCCACAAAGTCCTTGATAGTCATTGTACATAAGGTACCACTATTTTACTATTTAATCGTTTTTTGTTCATTTTCTCACATTTTCTGCCTATTTGCTCACCCTGAGTGTTTCTAAGAGCTGTATGTGACAAGTACATTTCTCCATTGTGTTCAAGGCTTATCTCATCTTATCTTATCTTATCTTATCTCATCTCATCTTACTTCTAGCACCGGGGAGGACAACTAAAAATCATCCCGTCCCTCCCAAACCTGCCGTCCAACACCCGTCTGGTCAGACCTCACAGGCCACTCCGTCCTTCCTCTGCCCTCTCTGTTTCAAACTAAATGACCAGGCTAACTCTGCTGCTGGCGCTTCCAAATGGCAAAGTTGAGCTCGCTTCCACAGCCAAAGCTCCCGCACAGAGCCAGGCCTGGCACACGCCCCGGCACTGTTTATACAGCTCTGTGGGACGGGCAGCGCAGCTTTCCCTGAGTCAATTCAGCCTGGCAGAGCAGATAATGACCAAATGTGGACGTAGTCAGCGCAGAGCATTTCCTACTCAGGCGCGATCATGTTGATATCCATTTTAGCCCCAGTCTAGCTCTGGTTCCATCTTGATTCGAATAACATTAACACAGTTTTATTCATCTGGAATGGCACACGGAGAAGAAGATGGAGGCCTTTTCCAAACAGCGCAGTTCCACACTACACGATTCAGGACACAGCGCTCGGCCTCGCTTTATTCTGCGCTTGTATCTTCTCCATTACTAGTTGCAGCTTCTCGTAGTGCCGGGAGGTCCCGCGGCGCAGGAGGGAACGCAAGACACGTAACACTGCAACAACAAAACAAAGCCAGGGAGGTCTGAAGACCGAAAGGTGAGCACTGACAACTGTGGCCGCCTTCAGAGGGAGGTTATGAGATCATTCAGACGAGCCAGGCCAAAACTAGAGGGAAGAACAAAGCAGACACGACGCCATGAGCTCCTTGTCTGTTTTATGGCATTTATATAATTCCTGTAGTTGCTTTATCATGAACATGTTTATTGAATGTGTGTTCGACTAAACTGAATATGATTTAGCATTTAGGTCTGAGGACCCTTTTCTAGACCTAAAGAAATTTCCCTTGAGATGATGTGAAATCTCAAAAGATCTGTATGTTTATTAATGTGAGATTGGCAACAGCTGAAAACTACAGCACACGAACACTATGGGATGAACATTACTTCCTGAGAGCTGCTTCGAAGCCTCAGAGATGCTTCAATCCACGCCCCCTTCTATGACAAGATGCCGCCTGTATCTGTAGTGCTAATGCTGGTTAGCTAGGGCTAGCTACAACTGCCGTTTTTTCACTTCTACTGAACAATCTGCTGTGAGAAAAAATACATACGGGCCCGATTTACATTTGACTTTATGTTTGTGTAATACATAAGTTCATATTCCACCAGAAAATGGTTAGAGTGAAAAAATGTGTTTCTCTAAAGATTCTATTCCCCCCCTCAGCGAAGCCACGCCCCCTTCTATGACGAGATGCCGTCTGTATCTATACCAGCCGTCCCTGGTCTTTTCTCTCTTCATGTCACTTTAGCGTGAGGTTTGGCCAAGGGGATAAAACAATCCTGAAGATAAACTATAGATAAACTCTAGATAAACTAAGCTCAGATAAGAACTGGCCGGCCCTTGTCTTGCACGCTATACATAAGTAGTAGATAATGTTAGGTATGTGTTGTGTATAGGCTATATAAAAGTGCTTGTTGTTGTAAAATCTGCAAGTTATTATTTCGCTGTTTCGCTTGTGCTTCATCTGTTGGTTATTTCTTCAATCACTCAGTTAAATATTGAATCATAAAACGTGTGTTCTGCTAACGCTAAATAAATGCCGCGTCCTCCATGTTCTTTCATTGTGTCGACGCTGAAGTCGGTGCAGACACGTCGTGCACAGCTGAGTTCTTTCATGTCCAATGCGTCAGGAGTCGTTTCATCTTTTTTATCGAGGAGCGCAACATATTTCACCGGGAACAACACAAAGCTGTCAGGATTACTGCAGGTTTCACTGTATGCGGCGCCGGATTAAAGCGGGGCCCATGAGACTGTGCACATACAAGATGAGATAGAACTACATATGCTCTACGTGTTTGTTGTTTTCACATGTATCCGTTAGTACAAGACTATATACAGGATTTAGAGTGGGGATTTGTTTCACAGCTTCCTTTAGCGTGTCGGGTTTGGCGCAGAAGGAAAGGAACCGTCTCGAGCTCAGGAACCAACTTAGAAAAAGAAATCTCTGAAATTACACTTGAGAAAACTTCACCAGGACTTTAGCCTGCGGGGGGCTGCAGCTTTGGACTCATTAAAACTTAGTCTAAATAATGCTACTTGCTTCATTAACTTTTTTATAAATCACAGTGTCTCCTACTTCTGTGTTGTACTAATATGGAAAGATGTTTCTCCTGTGCCAAGGTCTATACACTTTCTAAACAGTGTGATTCAAGAAATAGAAATGTATGCGTCTCTGAAGGCGGCGAGGGCGAAGGGCGTCAGATACTCTTTACGCTTGTTTGAATCCACACTGCATTTCCAGTCCATCTGCTTTTCCGCATTAAGGACAAAGGCCATCACTGTTTCTTACTGGCAATAATCTTAAATGAATCTACACATTTTAGTAACAGAAGCCCGTCCTCTATGACCATATTTGTTGCAGTTCAGACGAAAGGCCACCCAACAATGTCATTAATGTGTGATGCTTCTGTATTTTACTATTTTATGACTAAGGCACCATCCATCCATCCATCCATCCATCCATCCATCCATCCATCCATCCTTCCATCCATCCATCCATCCATCCATCCATCCATCCTTCCATCCATCCATCCATCCATCCATCCATCCTTCCATCCATCCATCCATCCATCCATCCATCCATCCATCCATCCATCCATCCATCCATCCATCCATCCATCCATCCATCCATCCATTTTCTTCAGCTTTATCCGGGTCGCGGGGGCAGCAGTCTCAGCAGAGATGCCCAGACTTCCCGGTCCTCACACACCTCCTCCAGCTGTTCTGACCCCGAGGCGACACCAGGCCAGCTCGGAGACATAGTCCCACCAGCGTGTCCTGGGTCTTCCACGAGGCCTTGTCCCAATAGGACATGCCTGGCCTCCTGGTCACCTCCTGAGGGTCATCTCCTGAGGGAGGCGACCAGGAGGCATCCAAAACAGATGCCCGAGCCACCTCAGCTGGCTCCTTTCGATGTGGAGCAGCGACTCTGCTCCGAGCTCCTCCCGGGTGACTGAGCTCCTCACCCGTTCTCGAAGGGTGCGCCCAGCCACATGGTGGTTCTGGAGGCTCCGTCTGCGCTGTAGCTCCAGTCCATTGTTTCAAACGTTTTCCTGTCCGTAAATCTCCACCTCTTCACTGTCTTTCGAAAACCTTTAATGCATCCAAAGAAATATTTCCTCCTGCCTGATCAGACGCTCCGTCGGGAAACCGAACGCGCATGAGGCTAATTACCATAATGTAAACAAAGATGCGCCGCTTTTACAAAATTGAATCCTGATCTTTCGACAGTTTCACTCAAATAAATAATAACTCTAAATTCACAGCGAGTCACTGAGAGTCTCCCACCTCTGCTTTACATATCTCACTTTGCATGTAATGAGTCTATCATACATCAGTTTCACAGTGGCACTTTTTCATTTCATTCATGATATTCTAATTAAATGACGAGCACCTGTATGAGTGTGAGAAATGATACTGTTCATTAAAGGCGGCATATCAAACAAAATTTACTTTTTTTCACACTGTATAATTGTTACAACATAATCCTGTTCACTAAGGTTGTTTCTTCTGCTGCCGTTTTGAACTTCCTTTATTTTATTGCTAGATGGAACCCTGAGCTGCCCATAAATAATAAACCATCACTGGAACAGTTTTGAGCAGCTGCATGGTCAAAGTCTGTCCATTTCACGCAGATACATCATTGTAATTTCTCCAACGTAAAATGCTGAGGTCCCCGAAAAGAATAAAGAATGATACATCCACGTTAAATACGCAATTAATCATGTAATTAAGCTGCTGATTATGATTCAGCTTTGTGCGCAGGTGAGATTTATCACAGTGTCTCCCCCCAGCGCTGGCGTCTCACTGGGGGGACAGCGCACGTTAATGAACATTCATGAGACACGTATGTGCCCAGGCGGCGGCAGATCGTAGCCACGGGCGAGTTTCCCTCCGCGGTCCACTCTGGTCCCCACAAAAGCACTGCAAAAAGTGGATTCTAAGCAAGTAAAAAATGTCTTACTTTAAGAAATAAGTTCTCATTTTTTCCCTAAAAAAAAAATAAATAAAAAAAAAATATTGTCTTGCCGAGCAAAGTTTTGTTGAGAAAAAAAATCTTGTTTTAGGAAATAAAATCTAGCCATTTCTTGTTCAGATATATTTGCTAAAAAACGTGCTAATTTTTCTTGTAACAGGAAAAAAACAACTCTTAATTTAAGAACTGATTCTCCCAGAGAGAAAATACATTCCATTCTTTAAAGTGGGCGGCACAGCGGTTAGAGCCTCAGCTTCACAGCTCGAAGGTCCTGGGTTCGATTCCCACCAGGACGGGGCCTTTCTGTGTGGAGCGTGTTCTCCCCATGTCTACCACTAAAAACATGTGCAATAGGGGAATCTTCCAGGAGGTGATTCTGAGCATCAGGCTGGCTCCACATCATGGCGATGGGTTCCAGGGCGAGGGCAATATTTTCCTTAAATATTAGTATTAATTAAGAACATTTTGCTCAAATCAAGCAACATTTAAGTAAAATACCCACAATCTTTCACTAAATAAGAATGTTTTCCTTAAATCATTCCATTTCCTGAGGACATCTTGCTTAATTCTAGCTATTTATTTGCTTAAATTTAGTGTTTCTTACTTGTTTTATGATAAGAAAAATATTCTAGAAATAAGAATTCTTAGCAAGAAAAAAATGCTGACCCCATTGGCAGAATTTTTTCCTTAAAACAAGACAAAATGTCTTATTTTAAGATTTTTTCCTAGTTTATAGTAGGGCACTTTTTTGCAGTGCACAGGCTCATCCATTCGCAGGCGCACACCGACACTGGAGGCGAGGCTGGGGAGTTTCGAGCCCGAGGAAACGCTTCAGAAATGTCAGCGTTTCGTGGATTCGGTCGTGTGGAAACAGCGGGTCCGCCATTATTAATGAATGAGAGGAGGTGTGAGGAGAGAGGGCTGTGGGTGAGGATTAAGGATGTGGTGGGTCTTTGAGACATTGAGCCAGAGAATACCGGAGGACTCACCTGTGAAACAAACCACAACTTTTTTTTTTTTTAGTGATGGAAGACAGTGTGGGATTACGACCGGCTGCTGTGGACTTGGGGGGAGACCAGGCCGTATCGTATCTCGAATAAACTCGGCCCATACTGGACGTTATCAGCAGCACTCATGCCTTTTATATGGAGTAAAACCACTTTGAAAAACTGCGCGGGGGTAACATCCTGGTTTCAAAGGTAAAACATGAGTGGGCTGGACGCTGCAGTGTGAGCCGCGGGCGAGCTGGATCCACGCTGGACAGCAGCACTAGCAGCAGCAGAAGAAGAAGAAGAAGAAGTCGAGCAGCAACAGTCCAGCCAACCCGACAACAATCATTACACAATTGCACTGACGCCACACAACTATGAGACCAGCCTTCTCCTCAGGCTTAAAGGAACAGGCCACTGTTTATACATATACTGAGATATGTTCTTACCTGAGCTTAGACGAGTTGATACGTACGTCTTTGTGCATGCCCTTAATCATGTAAAATGACCAAAGAAGTTGTTAGCATTGGGCTTCTCCCAGCATATTCCTATGGCTCTAGACGGGGTGAAGGTAGAAGCGACCAAGCTTTTCCGTGGGCACGAACAAAGACCAGACAGGTACGTATCAACTCGTCTAAGCTCAGGTAAGAACATGTCACAGGACGGAAAAACGGTGGCCTGTCCATCCATCCATCCATCCATCCATCCATCCATCCATCCATCCATCCATCCATCCATCTTCTTCCATTTTTCCGTTTCCGGGTCATGGGAGCAGCTGTTGGAACTGCCCAAAACACATGGCACCAGCCCCTTATGGCTCCTCCTGCAGGTGGTGGGCCCACAGAAGGACGGCCTCATGATTCCATCCGGGCCTGTTAGTCTCTCATAAGGGGCTTCTGAACTGCTCTTTGTCTGACCCGTCACCGAGGACCAGTTTGCCATGGGAGACCCTACCAGGGGCACGAAGCCCCCGACAACAGAGCTCCCAGGATCATTCGGGTGCTGAAACCCCTCCAAAACGTTAAGGTGGCGGTTCCAGGAGGTGAAAACGGTCTGTTCCTTTAATATTCTGCTAAAACTCCTCTTTTTCTAAAACCAGGTGGACACTGTGCGATTTGGGCCGTCTGCCACGAACGATCACTCGTCATGGGGAAAATCTTAGGTCATGCCAGTGAGTATGAGATTCATACCATACCGCCTTTGCTCTGCCCGATCCCGTTGGACCTGGGAAGCTAAGCAGGAAGGGCCTGGTCGGTGCTTGGATGGGAGAACAACAGGAAGCCTGGGTGAATGGTTGATTGTGGTAAGAGATGGCGAAGACTGGTTGCCTCGCTTCCATCAGTCTAAACCCAAGGCAGCTGTGGTTGCAATAGTAGCTTACCACCACCAAGTATGGAGTGAATGAATAGTGCAATGTAAAGCATCTTTGAGTGTCCAGAAAAGCTCTATATAAAACCAATGCATTATTATTATTATTAAGACATCAGGTTGTGTCTGCTACTTTGAGAGTGAGCCTCCTCTCTCTGCAGCCAGGATCTCTGTCAGTGTCCCATCAACACCACACCAGCGCCAGAGTCATAAACAACAGAGGCCAGGAATGAGCGGGTCCGACTCTGGATTTGACAGGACTTTCCCTGCACTTTTTGCCTCAGATAAACACAGACGCCTAGAAAAAAAACTGGTTGTAGCTACGATTGTCTCTTTGAACTACTGCGCAGTGGAGACGAGAGCACACAGTGTACACCAGCCATTACACACAGATACCAAAGATCTGTCTCCCTTTGGAAAGTTATGAACCTCATCTCTGCTAGTTTTCCTCCAATGTTACAAAGGGTTATAAAAATACTGCATAGTTAATTTAAAGTTACCAGAGCTTGAGACCAGCAGGACAAAGGGGACACATATGCAGAGGACACATGTCACTTCCTGGGCAACAGACTGAACTTTAAACTTTAATTTATGGATGGCAAATTATAAGCCCATCATGTTTCCTATATTGGCAAATCATAGACCTCAAGCACTGTGCCGTAACCCCAGACGATTTACCGTAGTGGTTGCCCGTAGCGACAGAGCCCTCAGCTGTCATCCCCGCGCCGCCGCAGAATACGAATGCCTCGCCGTAAAGAGCGATTCATATTTACAGCCACACTTCCAGCTGTGCCCGCGGTGTGTCGGCGCGGCTCATAACTCAGGGCGGCCGCGACTTTACGGCGACTTTATTTCACCTTGACTCGCCCCGGGCTCACCGGGGGCTTAAACCGCCGCCGGACCGCCCCGTAGGTCACCGAGCCGAGAGGAGGCGGAGGCGGGTTTCGCATGGGAGAGATTTGCGGAGGGGAAACATCTTACTTTGAAATCTGGGGCGTGATGCATTTGGTCTGTTCAACTGTCAGAGATTTACGGTGCTTTCACTCCCGGCTTTCAGGTCTTCTGTTGGTGCTCAAGGGTTTGGAAGGCACTAAACTGCAGCATCTTCTGGCTCCGAAGCTGGGGAGGCCTTCATCGGGGTCTTAAAAGTCCTAAACCACCTATTGGATTTGAATATGGCAGCTCTGACCTCTTCTGTGCTTGTGTGTTAGCCAGCCTTTTCAATTATTTTCTATTGGACACTTCAAGGAACTGTTTACTATTTGTTTATTGTTACTGCCCCACTGAGGACACCTTTGAAATTGCTTATGGACTTCAGGAAACGAGGAGCAGAAACTGTTACAAGGCTTTTCCTTTTCCACGTCTTGGACAACTTGTTCCGTCAAAGTAAACAGGATCCTCAGGCTAGTAAGAAGTTGTCGCCTTGTTATTTTAACTGTGTCTATAGCTTGATCAAAGACATACAAGAGTTATGTCTAATACGACCCAACCGCACCCAAAATTTGCCGTATATTGGAGGTACGTTTATTTGACCTGCCCGATACCGCGGATTTCGGGTTGATCACTAACAAAGACACTGGAGATGAGGCGGGTAAAGTTTAGGGATGCACGATAATATCGGCCGCCGATAATTATCGGCATTTATCGGCATTTTGGCGCCATCCCCGATAAAGCCGATAAAAAAAAATGTGGCCGATAATTAGGCCCGATAATTCTAAACTCAAATTACATTGAATCTGCGGCTCCAGCTCGCTGCCTTTCTCTCTCGGCGGCGCCGCCCGCACGTCCTACAGCCCGGAGCTGCTGCAGACTCAGGACAGCACATTTACAGCAGCAGATATACGCTCTCCACGGCCGACTTCTGCACCGTTTTAGCTGAAGAAACGAGACGAGTTTTCCAGGGAAACAGCTGTGCAGGCGCTCTCCGTGAAGGAAGAGTTTTTCGACTTTTTACATCGAAGTCACTTCAACATTAGCACCGCAACAAAATGAGAAAAAGACGAGGAAATGCGAACCGCGGACCCGCTCACGTAAGTTACTGGAACAGAGCGGGGCCTAAACCCATGTATTATCTTCATATTTCTGATCAAATAAACACGATAGCCCCGAGATTAAAGCGCTATGAACGAGAGAAGTTTTACATTGATGAAATGAGCCGCGATGCCACGCGAGGCACAAATGCATAAATGAGCCCAAAGCAGGAGAGAGTCTTGTTTTTGTGCTGTAGTATCGGATTATTAGTCACACTTAAATCTGTCACAGATTTGGTATCAAATGTTTACCTTGTTTACCCTACTAAATCCTTTTCGTAGTCCCTGAGGGGTAATACTAGTGTTAATGGGATGGTTGGAGGGTCTTTCATCTCCCCTGGTGTCTCTGACCAGAAAACCACAATTGCAACTTCACTGCCTACGGGTCTGAGACACCAATACACACTAATGGAATCACGAAGAAACAGGCTAACGTGCAAAGCCAACTGCGGGCATTTTCTCCAGTTTGGCTTTACCCAAATCTAAAAGCTTCTTGACTGGAGAGCAACAATGTAACGCCTCATTTGAAAGCTAAGACCTACAAGAGTGATTGTAACTTTTTGTCAAGTCGCCACAATTTTTAACCTCTTTTTTTTTTTTTTTTTTCATTACTTTTTTTGTGGCTTTTTGTTGTGTTTTTGTCAAGGCCACATTTTGTCATATGTGGCCTTTTCGTGGCTCAGTTGTCGTGTTTTTGTTGACGTTTCATCACATTTTTCATCACTTTTTTGTGTTGCTTTTCCGGCACATTTTTGTTTTCTTTTCATCCTCTTTTTGTCGCTAATTTGATGCTTCTCTTTTCAGCTTTTAGATTTGGGTAAAGCTCGGTTAAGGCGGGACCGGTGGCCCTAGAGCCAGTGGCCCTTCTGTGCTCTTCCAGAATGGACACATGGCCAGTCCGCCCCCTGGCTTTAGCGCCTTTTCTGAACCACTAAATCCAGTCAACGATGTATAAAACCCTTAAACACAATGGGAAATGCCTGGACAACTAAGAGCTTACACTAGCATTATAATACAAAACTCGAAACAGTTCAGGAAACAGCTTCATAACATGGCTAGAAGCTAAAAACACATTTATTCTGGACTTGATTTTTTGAACTGAAAGCTGCTCCTGGATTGGTTGACTGTTGAACACGGGGCGATGTGATTGGCTGAGAGGGAAGGATGGGCGGAGCTGACTGGAGAGGAGCCAAGGCCGCTGTTGTGATTGAATTCCGCTCGTGTGTCATGTCGGCTCCGGAGTGAGTGAAAAACGATCTGTGGAACAGTCGGCGCCGCTGCAGTGATTGATATTCGCCGCACTCACATCTGTCATTTTGTCGGAGTAAATACATTTAGACGGTGATTACAGTGTGTGGAAGGATGTAAAACTCGATCAGTGGAAAATGTACGTTTTGAATGTCCGATGGAAGAGTTTTGCAAGTTGTCACCTGCACTGGGGTGTTTTAGAATTGGAGAGAAAGAAAGAAAAGCATCGTCCTTAGAGTTCTCATTGGCTGCAACTTGTAGGCACCAAATTGATTGATTGGTCCTTTATAGAGGCATGATTTATGATTTAGTGTTTCCATTTAACCCCTTAACTCCCACCTGAACCAAGCACATTTTCTCCAGGTTGGCTTTACCCCAATCCAAACGCTTATGGAAAAAAAGGTGTGAAAATAGCGGCAGAACTGAGACGAAAACAATGAAGATGTGACAAAAAAGTGAGAAAACTTTGAGAAAAAAGTGACGAAAAAATGACAAAAATGTGACAAAAATGTGACAAAAATGTGACAAAAAATGAACAAAAACTGAGCAAAAAATGAGCAAAAAATGACAAAAAATGAGCAAAAAATGAGCAAAAAATGAGCAAAAAATCAACAAAAAGTGACAAAAAATTGGACAAAAAGTGACAAAAAATGTGACAAAAAATGTGACAAAAAATGTGACAAAAAATTACAAAAAAATTGACAAAAAGTGACAAAAAATGACTAAAAATGTGACAGAAAAATGACAAAAAAATGACAAAAAATGACAAAAAATGAACAAAACATGACAAAAAATGTGTCAAAAAATGACAACAAAAATGATAAAAAATGAACAAAAAATGACAAAAAATGTGTCAAAAAATGACAAAAAAATGACAAAAAATGAACAAAACATGACAAAAAATGTGTCAAAAAATGACAAAAAAATGACAAAAAAATGACAAAAAATGAACAAAAAATGACAAAAAATGTGTCAAAAAATGACAAAAAAATGACAAAAAATGACAAAGAAATTGAAAAAAAAATTGAAAAAAAAAATACGAAAAATTACAAAAATGAGTTGAATCCCCCCCCCCAAAAAAAAAGATGGAAAAAAATCTGACGATGTGAGGAAAAAGATCCATTTAGATGAGTGTTGTAGATCTTAGCTTTCAAATGAGGCGTTACACTGGCCTACAGGATTTGGGTAAAGCTGAACTGGAGAACATGCTCTCGGTTCAGGCGGGAGTTAAGAGGTTAAAAGAAAGGCATTTTATCAGGAAAATGCCTATATCAGCATTGAAATCTGAATAAAGGATAAAGCCAGGTTATCATAGTTTGCCTCATATTTTGTTTATATCGATAAATCCCTCTGAACAAATTGAGTTCTCAGCACAAGACAGGAAAACTTGTTGGCATTAGAAAACATTAAAGTGGAGATTTTGACAATGCTGTGGTAAAAATAAGCCTAAAATTCTCCCAAAGCAGCACATTTTACTGCAAAATATAGCTTTTCCAATGAAAATGATGTTCAGTTTCCCACTTTTTTAAATCTGAAATAATTCCAAGTACCCCCTACTAGGTCCTGAGTACCCCCAGGGGTCCCCGTACCCCTGGTTGGGAAACACTGTGCTAGATGATAGAACCTGGGACCTTCTAGCTGCAAAGCACGAACGCTGTGCCGCCAGTGGCTCAGTCGTTATTAATATTCAAAACATAAACAGTAACAGTTGAGAAACATTTCTATTATTTAACACTTTCCCCTTAGGTTTCATGAAAAATTTCAAGTGTTAAGAATTTGATACTCAAAACAATGCATCAGTTTTACATAACGCTTTTCTGGACACTCAAAGATGATTTACATTAAATTATTTATTCACTCCATACTTGGTGGTTGTTTGCAACTATTACAGCCACAGCTCTCTGAGAAACAGCTTTCTCTTCAGACACTGCGGTTGTCGGGCTGATCAGACGGGATGACGAGAACTGAGACACCACTGAGGGGTTTGTGGACCGGAGAACAACCATCTCACGCTCAGCACTGGAAAGACAAGGAGATGATTGTGGATTTCAGGAGAAGAGGTGCCCGACCACAGACACCGGGGAGTGCAGCTGGATGATAGGCTGGAAGAATCAAGAAAAATCCAAGTATGACTCGAGGAGGAGGTTGTTTACCATCAGCCCACCCTCGCCTCAGACAGTTGAGTTTATAGTGCTCTTAAATGGAAATTAAATATAGGCGTCAAGAAGAAGTGGGTCATATTTACAGTGGATTTAATCATAAAAGGAGATGGACAGACACTATAGCTCTGTGATATAATGTTGGCCATTGCTTTGTTGTTGGGGAAATGAGAAGGGAGATAAAATAAGATAATCCTTTATTGATCTCACAAAGGAGAAATTCACTTGTTACAGTCGGCGTTCAAGAAGATCACTCAGAGTTAATAAAGTGCAGCTGATACAGAGATTATTGCACATGTTACTTCACAGTCTTATTGTACAGTCTGACAGCAGTGGGGATGAAGGCTTTGCGGTAGCGCTCCGTCCTGCACTGAGGGTGTCTCAGTCTTCCACTGAGAGAGCTGCTCAGCTCTTCTACAGTCCCGTGCAGTGGGTGGGAGGTGTTGTCCATGATGGAGGTGAGCTTGGCTAACACCCTCCTGTCCCTCACCTCCTCCACAGAGTCCAGGGGGCCCAGGATGGAGCTGGCCCTCCTGACCAGCTTGTTCAGTCTGTTCTTGTCCCGCTCTGTGCGGCCCGGGGCCCAGCACATGGCAGCGTAGTGGAGAGCAGAGGCCACCACAGAGTCATAGAAGGACCTCAGTCTCCTCAGAAGGTGAAGGCGACTTTGGCCCTTCTTGTACAGGGCGTTGGTGTTGTGGGACCAGTCCAGTTTATTGTTGAGGTGAACACCCAGGTACGTAGCTACGGTAGTTTTATTATTGGCAGCTGCTTTCACTGTGTTAACTTTTGGGTCTGTGAAATGTCGGCTTTGAAATTCAAACTCAGCTGAGGTTTAGTCGCGTTCATCCTGATCACAATACACGATTCAAGGGCGAGTCGGTGACGCTCCACAATACGAGACGAGATTCTCTAAAACTGGCTTCAACCAGTCACAAGTCCATCCATCCATCCATCCATCCATCCATCCTTAGATCTTTCTTTCCTTCCTTCCTTCCTTCCTTCCTTCCTTCCTTCCTTCCTTCCTTCCTTCCTTCCTTCCTTCCTTCCTTCCTTCCTTCCTTCCTTCCTTCCTTCCTTCCTTCCTTCCTTCCATTCATCTTTCCTTCCATCCTTCTTGCCACCTTCCATCCTTCCATCTTCCTTCCTTCCTTCCATCTTCCTTCTTTCCATCCATCTTCCTTCCTTCCTTCCATCTTCCTTCTTTCCATCCATCTTCCTTCCTTCCATCCATCTTCCTTCCTTCCTTCCTTCCATCTTCCTTCCTTCCTTCCTTCCTTCCATCTTCCTTCCTTCCTTCCTTCCTTCCTTCCTT
This sequence comes from Gobius niger, assembly GCF_951799975.1. Classification (NCBI taxonomy): domain Eukaryota; kingdom Metazoa; phylum Chordata; class Actinopteri; order Gobiiformes; family Gobiidae; genus Gobius; species Gobius niger. The sequence continues at coordinate 38,954,174 of NC_136855.1, read as the reverse complement.
CCTTCCTTCCTTCCTTCCATCTTCCTTCTTTCCATCCTTCCTCCCGTTCCTTCCTTCCTTCCATCCATCTTCCTTCCTTCCTTCCTTCCTTCCTTCCTTCCTTCCTTCCTTCCTTCCTTCCTTCCTTCCTTCCTTCTTTCCTTCCTTCCTTCCTTCCTTCCCACCCTCCATAACCTTTTGCTTTGCTTTAAAATGCCGTGCTTTATGGTCATGAGTAACCACACTGCTTCCTTCCATCCATCTTCCTTCCATCCTTCCTTCCTCTCATCCTTCCTTCCTCTCTTCCTCTCTTCCTTCCTTCCTTCCTTCCTTCCTTCCTTCCTTCCTTCCTTCCTTCCTTCCTTCCTTCCTTCCTTCCTTCCTTCCTTCTTTCCTTCCTTCCTTCCTTCCTTCCCACCCTCCATAACCTTTTGCTTTGCTTTAAAATGCCGTGCTTTATGGTCATGAGTAACCGCGCTGCTTTCTAAAGGTCTATAGGAACTGAAATGCTCGTGTGGGTGTTGCGCTCCTGTCGGGCCCCAGTATCGTATTCCCTCTCATGTAGTCGACTGTAATTACATTCACAAACCGCTTTTCAGTCCATACATCACAAACCCGGCGCATGTTACATTCCTGTGATAATTCTCCCTTTGAGACATCACTCCCGCGGACAAATGCGACAGAAATCAGAGAATCAATGAACAATCCGGCGTGCGTGAGCGAGCACGGAGCCGGCGAAAGGTCTGCCCATCGACGCCTAATGAGCGGGCGCAGTTAGTCATCGGCGCACAAAGGTCGTCCGGGTGATGGAACAGACCGGGACGGGCTATAACTTACCCCCAACTGTGTCTCCAGCGCGTGTGACTACAGAATATCGACAAACGCTTTGATTAATGAGCAGGAACCAAGTCAATACATAGGAAACTGTCGCTATGCAGTGTTGTAATATCGTCAATAGATACAGACGGCGTCTCGTCATAGAAGGGGGAAGCCATTTTCTGGTGGAATATGAACTTGCCGTAAATGCTCTAATATAGGCCGGGGCCTTTATTTACTCAAGGGCATCTAGGACCAGGCCTTTATTGGAACCAGGCCACAGTTAGAGACAGGCCTTTATTTCTATTTGAGCAAAATGGACGACGAAAATGGAAGAAAAACGAGATTTGTGTCCATTTGCACCTAAAATATTAGGTTCATTCATTAATTAACATTGCAAACCCACTTTTTAGTGTTATTTACAGCTTACCGAAGTGCTCTGTTCGTCGTCTCCATAGATGGAAGGAATTGAGCCCTCAGACAGACGAAGTCTTTCGGCAAATCCTTCTTTATACTGGCAGAGGTTGCGCACACAAAAATGACTTCACCCACAGATGTGGGTACATTTCTGTGAAAAAGAAAACTCCACCAGGCACTTCGAAGAGGTTGTGGTGTTGGGAGACGGTGTAATGAAGCATGTGGGTTACTACATCCAACAACCGAACATTATGACTTATCGTCTCGTAACTTCGGCATCCTTGAGCTTGGGCTACAAAATCGAAGCGAGGAGAAAAAAATGGCGGATCGCTCGAAGTGTTGGGCCGGGAGTCGACGTCCTAATTTGGCAGTTCCGCTGCAAATACTGTGATGTAATTGTTCAAAAAACGTAATAAAGAATAGAAAAATCGGAACAGATTGCAAAATATGACCAAAACAGAATATAAAGATATCAATGGAGTATCTGAAGAAACTAATTTCAACTTTTCTGTACTTCTAAACACTCTAAATATACAACAAAATGCATTTAAGGGCTAAAAAAGTGGATTTAGCATGATATGTCCCCTTTAAAGGCTTTAAACATTTCTGTGACAGTGACCCTGGAAAGTGACCCTGCAAGTTGCGAAATGTGCCCCTAAACTCAGATTTAGGGTGTTTGAAAAATCTGTGGGACAGAACAATTGAATTTCAATGTTAGAAAACAAACATAATCAGGTACAGGGCCTTTAAAGAGGGGGTTTTATGCTTTTTTTACAGGTATTTGGAGATAATCAGAAACCTACAGAAAATGGAATGTTGCTCTAAAACGATTTACTGATTTACTTACTTACTGATTTTAAAGCGATCTCCCCATAATCCAATTTGCTGATTACTCAAAGAAGCGCGAGTGGGTCTAAATATAGCTCCAGGTCTGTTTTTGATGAGAGGACAACACTGTAGCATCATAAAAAAGTTGATTCTGAATAACGTGCCATTATTTAGTAGGACTTTTTCACTTCTACATGAGTAACTATTTGGGTCGCTACGTCTTACTTGTACTTCAGTAAAATAACAAAACCATACCCGTTGTTACTGCTCTTTTTGGATCTTTGCGTTAAAAAGATGGCTGAAAGTGTAACCGTGTGGCCGAGACCCGCCTCTGAGCCCGAATGACAGTGGTGAATAAAACACTCCGGCTTCAGACCTGTCCTTGAGTGAGCGCAGTGACACGGGCTCAGCACCTCTCCTCTCCAAACTGATTAATGACAGCAGCAGCGGCGCTTCAGGGCCTGCAGTTATCAATCAATGTGCGCTCATACACTCCATATACTACTGTACAGACAGCCACACAGGCGTGGGCAGACCACCAGAGCGGACCACCCATCTGCTGCTTCAGAACTGAACCTGTCCCAGAGCCCCATAGATACAGGCGGCAACACGCCAGCCGAGGGGGGAGGAAGGATGCTTCAGGAATCACAATCTTACACTCTTTATAGTCCTGTTTTTTTCAGGCTATAAACTGATTTATCACATAAAAAAAAAGTCAAGTCAAAATCATGTCCATATGGGTATGAATGTACAGTAAATGCTCTAATACAGACCGGGTCCTTTATTTACTCAAGGGCATCTAGGACCAGGCCTTTCTTGGAACCAGGCCACAATTAAACACAGGCCTTTATTTCTATTTGAGCAAAACGGACGACCAGGAACATGAAGAAAACGAGATTTGTGCCCATTTGCACCTAAAATATTAGGTTCATTTATTAATTAACATTTCAAACCCTCTCCCAGCGGCTGGAACATTGACGCCTTTTATTTTGTCGGGACAACAGGAAGTGTTTCGTTGCTGTTAGCGGAGCTTTGACATCAATGTCACTGCAGGTTTCTGTTTCGTTTTTACCGCGGACCGGATTATTTGTTGTTTTCTCGTGTAAAAGGCGAGTTTAGACGGAGCGTTTGTGTTTGTGATCGACCATGAGACTGACCCGAGAGAAGACGAGACGCTCGCGCTGATGGGAGGAGTTATTTTGAGGCGTGGGACTGACCTGCACACGGAGCAGCTGGACGTGCTTTGAAGACGTGATGGCGACTTTATTAAAACCCTGGAGGGTCATAAACATTTGTTGCTTTCCCTGTTTCCAAATATCGTCACAGGAGGTTTGAAAAGTGGCTAAATCTGTGTCAAAGTTACGCTCGGATCAGCTCCTCCGCAGCGTCCCCCTCGGCCCGGGTTCACGTTTGTTACTTCCTGCACGTGAGTTTTCATTTACACCAGTATGAGACAAATTCCTAACATGGGGAATATTTCTACCGCTATAGTTTCTAATAAAAGCCCCGGCCTGTTTTAGAGACCGGCTTTAATTTGCCTCCGCCAGCCGCAAACCCGGCCTCTGTTAGAGACCCGGCCGCTAATGGAACAGACCAGTATTAGAGAATTTACGGTATGAATGAATGTATTTCTCCACTGAATAACGATGGAGATATGGAGAGGAGCAAAGCGGTTTAAAAAACAATCAATGCTAACCAGGAAGCTAACGTTAGCTTCATCAAACGAGTGCCATTTTTTCACTTCTACTGAACAATTTCCAGTGAAAAAACATCCATATGTACCAGTGTTTGGCTTGACTCTATTAGTGAGCGATAAATATGTTTACAGTCTGCTTTGTGATTCGAGAGAGACATGACAACCGGCGACAAATGGGTTCCGCCCCTTCCTCCTCTTCACAACAAACCTCCATAGCTGCTGTAGCGACTGTGAGACCATGTCGCTAATATAAAAGGGAAAAGTCCTGTACCTCAGATGATGCGCTGCGTTTCATTGAACGGGGCTCGACTGTATCGCGTCTCGTCTCGCGTTTGCTGATGTGACGTCATAACAGCAGGTTTGTCCATTGTCCCTGTCCATTCTGTGCAGGGAAGTCAGTCTGTATAATTTTTATTTATTTATTTATTTATCAGGGACGATACAATCAACATAGTTACAATAATAATAATAATAATAATGCATTGGTTTTATATAGCGCTTTTCTGGACACTCAAAGACGCTTTACATTGCATTATTCATTCACTCCATACTGGTGGTAAGCTACTATTGTAGCCACAGCTGCCCTGGGGTAGACTGACGGAAGCGAGGCAACCAGTCTGCGCCATCGGCCCCTCCGACCACCACCAACCACTCATTCACTCACTACATTCGCTAGGCTTCCTGGTGTTACCAAACGGTCTCCCATCCAAGTACCGACCAGGCCCTTCCCTGCTTAGCTTCCAAGGTCTGACGGGATTGGGCAGAGCAAAGGCGGTATGACCACGAATATTTGTATATATTACAATGAATATTTGCAGCTGATGCGATGCATGAAGAGCTTGTAGCTAGTGCTAATTCGCAGCTCATGTCCCTGGTTGGGCCTTTCTACACAGTTTACAATAATAAAATACATAAATACAACATTTATATAAAACTTTGTCAGTCACACTCATACACACTGTATGCACTCACACCTACGTTCACTCAGACTCAGTGCTATTTACAAATGGGTACAGCTTTGGTTTGTTTTTAGCCAGGATTGTTTTTTTGTCCATGATTTTTATTGCTTGATTGTATAATGATCCAATACGTTTAGTGACTGAGGGAGTGGCCTGTGCCCATGCCGTCATACAGTATGATATATGTGAAAATATCATAGCGTGCATGTACAAGAGGGCAGCCTGGTTTGGAATATAATGTCTTATTAACTTAAAACAATTTAAATTTCTTTGTATTGTCTGTGAGATTTTCTTGATATGTTTATCAAACTCTAGTTGGGGGTCGAGGACCAATCCAAGGTTTAAATTCAGTCACTGATTGTATATTTTTAATTTGCAAATATATTTTGAAACTTTGATCCATGTTTTGTTTTCTGATAGAGAAACACATGGAAACAGTTTTTGTTAAGTTTAGCACCAACTGATTTTGATTGAACCACTGGTTATAAAGTTGGTTTATATACAGTAATAGGACAGTATCCACTGGTCAGATCTAGGTTTGTAGGAGCCAAAATGTGCCCTTTTTTCAGCCATAAGGGGAGGCTTGGCATTCTGTCTTACTTTATCCTATTGTGTCTGTTTGTGTGTGTCGCACTGGCAGGATGGAGCAAGTAAAGAATGACCAAGCACTGCAGCGTTTTGTTGGTAGATTGTTTGGACTTTCATTACTCACTATAATTCTGCTTTCAAATTCACGGCATGTTGCGTCAAACGAGCCAAATATCTGTGAATTTGTGGTTCATTAAATAGATTTTAGTCATATTAAAAACCTCATCTTAATGTAACTCGTCAGGATCTGGATTCCGGAGCATCCGCCACATTAGGAATGAGCTGAATATATGAAGAAGTATTAATAAGTCACACGCAGCGTCTCTGAAAAGTAGATCATTTGTACACAAGCTCGCGCTGCTAACCGGCTCCGGGCTGTTAGCGTACTGCCAGCACCAGCGACCTACTGTGCACTCGCGCAGTGAAACAAGAGGCTGTCAAAGTGCTTTTGCAGAGCTATTTCTGTGCTTCAGTGCTTTAACTTGATAAACTGTATCGAAAGTCAGCACAAGAAATCATCTGCGCTGTTGCAATAGTGTTATCAGTCTGTGCAACAGCCTACTTTCATTTAGGGGATGGTTTAATCATTCAGTGATCGTATAAACACCAATTCAAAACAGTCTCACACACTTGCACTAGTTTGGGATCGACCTAATGACGGCATATGGAGGATTTTGTTGTAAATATTTCATAAACAACCTCTCCCCAGACACAATGTGAACATATTCATCTTACTGATAGCAATTGTAATCCTAATTTTGTCTCAATTACAAAAACATTAACTCCAGTAGCGGGTTCAGTTGGGTCGAGGGTGGTCCTGTCGTGAACAAAGAACTGGCAGACCCAAAAATGCAGAAGTGAACAAACTTTTATTAGTGACAACACAACTGGATAGGGGGGGGATCCGGGACGGCAAGGCAGGTAAGTGGAAGGGGGATCCTGGGCGGCAGCTAGGGGAAGTAGGTGGTTGGTGAGGAATCCAGACAGGTGCAAAGACAGAGGACGGATGGCGATGGTGGTGAAACAGGACTGGCTCCAAAAACGCATGAGTGACGGAACAATCTGGCAATGGAGTGGAGGTCTGGTGGCATTTTCTGTAGAGTTGATTGCATGATGAGACACAGGTGGGAAGCACAGCAGGTAACTGATGAAGGAACCGCCCAGGAACTGACAAACATGGGCCGTTTCTCAATCTGTGTACTTGTGTGGACTTCTGTGCTTGTGGACTCGTGAAACGTCATCACGCGCGGCCCAAGTCCTGTTCCAATTCAAAGTTCGCTTCTCAGCAAGTTCGCTGTAAATCCCCGGATGAGAACTTGCTCCGCCCGTTTTACTGAGGATGCATCAGAGGAGACTTGTGCGTTCTCCGCCAGCTATATTTCCCACAATCCGTTTCGTTTTGAGCACGCGCCTCACCGCGAGCCCCCGCCTGCAGCGGCCCCTCCTCCGCGCGCACCGAGCCTCCAGCTGAACTACAGCTGATCGTGAGCATGTAAATAAACACGGAGATGTGACCGGTTTAAGAGTCTTTTATTCTCAGAGACGTGTCTCCTGTTTAAGATGGTTTTCTGAGCAGAAATGTGGAAACAACTTTGAACATACTTTCATTTTCTCACAACATCAGCAACAGTTTCATTTAGTCTTAACGTCATGAACAGGTCATTGAGGACAAATGCATTTTACTTTTACATTGTTTTCTGAAGGGGGCGCTGCAGACACATCTTTATATGGGAACTTCAGAAACAGTTACATATTTTAAAGTCTAAATTGTTTGTTTGTTTTTTCAGAATAATTTGCAACCCCCCAAACAAGTTCATATTTGACCTATTTGTTTTATTATTGTTTGTTTGCACATCAGATTTTTTAATGACTTTCCACATAACGCCTTATTTATAGGCTATAATTGTAAAAAATGATGTGAAATTGTATAAAATGTAAACATTTATTTTTGTTTATTGCAAAAGTGTATCATTTATGTCTTTAAAAACATATTTCCTCTTCGCCTGCAGTGTCACCTTTTAATTTCATATGAGGTGATTTAATGTTCTAAAAGCTCACAGCCCTGTGTTCAGGAGCTACTTCCTGTGATGTCATCGAGTTCACTCGTTCCAAACGCTGAAAAAGCCGAGTCCAAACTCGTGAACTCCTCAAGTCCGTTCTCCGAGTCTGCACCCGCAAGTCCGTACCCCGGAGTTCACGAGTACTGAGTACGCATACTGGGGATTGAGAAACGGCCAAGGTAAACACACTAGGGGAGGGGGAGAGGGAAGGAAGGGAGGAGTGACTGGACCACAACAGGTCCAGTGTCTTGACAAACAGCCAATCGGCTCCTCCGGCTCAGTGCTGTGACGTTTTTTTGGGTCCTCCACTTTGGTCCATAACCTTCAGGATCACTTGATATTCTAGATGACCGTTTTGCTCTGTTTACGTAACACGTTCAAAACCTTTGCCATCAGGACGTCATCACAGAGTGAAAACCTGACAGAAAATGACACTGAATGCACAGATTTGTCCCTTTAAAGCAATATTAAGTAACTTGTTTACCTTAATGAATCATTTCCGTAGTCCCTCTGGGGGCAATAAGTGTTAATGGGATGATTGGAGGGTCTTTCATCTCCCCCTGGTGGACCGGAGCAACCAATACACACTAATAGAATCACGAAGAAGAAGCTAACAGGCTAACGGGCAAAGCTAACTGTGGGCTAACGCCACTTTAGACAGTATTTACAGCCAAGTTTGAGTGAAAAAAAATATTTCCATTGTGTAATTGGATGTAGACCCCTCCTGGAACCGCCGCCTTAACGTGGTGGAGGGGTTTGATCCTAGGAGCTCTGGGTCTTCCATGGTCCTAAGTGATGGGTCAGACAAAGAGCGGTTCAGAAGCCCCGTATGAGAGACCAACAGGCCCGGTTAATCGTGGGGCCGTCCTCCCGTGGACCCACCACCTGCAGGAGGAGCCATAAGGGGCTGGTGCAATGTGATTTGACCCGGCAACAGACAAGTGGAAGAAGATGAATGGATGAGTTGGATGTTCGATATCCCTCTCTACCTTTGCCTTTTCTGTCAGCGTAGTATTTACTTTCACGGACAAGTAAAAAATCGCAACTTGCTACGACACCTGCAGTGGCGCTTATGGCCTCTGTAGGGGCAAAAGTTACTTAGTACTGCTTTAAAGTCATGTGGTCCTAAACTTTTGATCAGCAGCAAAAACTGACTTTTTCCTTTTCAACTCTCATTTCTTCCTTTTGCTCATTTAAGTTCTACTTGGAACCTTGTTAAAGCAGTACTCACTTGTTTATCTTAATGAATCCTTCCCGTAGTCCCTCTGGATGTAATACAAGTGTTTATGGGATGATTGGAGGGTCTTTCATCTCCCACTGGCGTCTCTGGCCAGAAAACCACACTTGCAACTTGACTGCCACCAGGTTGGAGTCACCAATACACACTAATAGAATCAGAAGAAGAAGCTAACATGCTAACGGGCAAAGCTAACTGCGGGCTAACGTCACTTAAACAGTATTTACAGCCAAGGTGGAGTGACATTTTGTGTAATTGGATGCACAATATCCCTCTGTCCCTTTGTCTTTTCTGTCATTGTAGTATTTACTCTCACGGACAATTAATGTGTAAAAAAATGGCAACTTGCTACGACACCTGCACACCTACTGCGTTCAGATCCAACCATGCAAAATGTGGGCACTGTATTAGGGCGGGGTCTGGGGGGCCGGATGTATAGTCAGGCTGTGGTGTTTTTAATGCGTTGAATATAAGTCTATGGCTCGTGTGCTGCCGTAAGCTACTGTAAAACACAGGCGAGTTTAACTGTGTGGGCGGAGTCATAGTGACATTTAAAGCTCGGTGATATTTGTTCTGCCTTCTGCACGTCTCCACAGGTCGACTCAGGGCACGGGGGAAAAGGCCAACTCGGCATCTCTGACGTATCAGAGTGTGAGTGTGGGCCCGACACCGGAAAGCACTACCCATTCTACCTCTATGGGACCACAACCCCTTACCGCTGAAGAAGAAGAACCTGAAACCACCTCCGACACTCGTTCATTCAGTGTTCGCTTAGTGGTGCACGCGCCAAAAGAAGTTGCCGACTGAGTTTTGACAATGATCTCAGAGGCTGTTATACCAATCAACACCATGAATGTAGTGAAATAATTATTCAAAACTGACAAAAGGATCATTTTTAGCTCATCCAATTTTCCCAAACTTCATAATAATTCATTCAGCGTTTGCAGAGAAGTAAACGAAAAGCAGAAGGAAACCTGTTCTGTAAAACAAGAGTCGGCCACTTTATTTCCTACTAAATGGTTTAATAATGGAGAATACATATTTTTTTTATCAATGAAGTGTAATCATTTAACCTCTTAACTCCCGCCTGAACCGAGAGGATCTTTTTCATCACGTCATCAGATTTTTTTTCTATCATTTTTTTTGTTGGGTATTCAACTCATTTTTGTAACTTTTTTGTCATTTTTTTTGTCATTTTTTGTCTTATTTTTGTCATTTTCCCCCCAATTTTTTGTATTTTTTTTGTCAAATTTTTATCACATTTTTGTCATTTTTTGCCTTTTTTTGTCACATTTTTGTCATTTTTTCGTCCATTTTGTATCATTTTTTGTCAATTTTTTGTCATTTTTTTGTCAATTTTTTGTCAATTTTTTGTCATTTTTAGCCTTTTTTTTGCCTTTTTTGTCACATTTTTTGGTCAAATTTTTATCAAATTTTTGCCATTTTTTGTCACATTTTTGTCATTTTTTGTCATTTTTTTGTCATTTTTTTGTCATTTTTTTGTCATTTTTTTGTCATTTTTTTGTCAATTTTTTATCACATTTTTGTCATTTTTTGCCTTTTTTGTGCCTTTTTTGTCACATTTTTTGGTCAATTTTTTGGTCATTTTTTTCATCCGTTTTTGTCATTTTTTGTCACATTTTTGTCATTTTCCCCCCAAATTTTTGTCATTTTTTGTCAAATTTTTGTCAATTTTTTGTCATTTTTTGTCACATTTTTGCCACTTTTCATCAATTTTTCGTCACTTCTTTGTCAATGTTTTCTCGCTTTTTTGTCACATTTCCATCATTGTTTTCATCTCAGTTTTGTTGCTATTTTCACAGCTTTTTTCCCGAAGCTTTTGGACTGGGGTAAAGCCAAACTGTAGAAAACGTGCTCGGTTCAGGTGGGAGTTAAGGGGTTAAACCACTTAAAACAGCCTCTCATTTCAGAGCCCAGTGTCGGCGACTGCTGTTGTTTATCGCGTCCCGTCTGTTGGGTTTCGCCCTTGTTATTCCGGAAACATAAAACCAATACAAAAGACGGTTCTTATCCCCAGAGACAGGTGTTAAAGAGTAGAAGACGTCGCCGCTGTCATTACTGTGTTCCCATGTGTCTGACGCGCCGACGCTCCCCTGAGCTCAGAATAAACCTGTGAAAGGCACTAATAAATCCACTCAGGTTTAAGCACAGCAGGCCTCTCTGCTCCCACGCTACAGCTGACGACGGATCTGCAGGGCAACAAAGTGGTGTAAATTACTGCTAAATTACTAATAGCTTCAATTAGGGATGTGAACAGTTGTTTGATCCAGTATTTTTAGAGTATTTTACTTTTTACACATAATGGATTTTATTGTGTCAGATGCTTTGTCCATGGACCAGGTCATCCAGACACCCAGGGTACAATCATTTCACCTTTTTTTTCTTTAACCTCTTAACTCCCGCCTGAACTGAGAGGATCTTTTTCCTCACGTCATCAGATTTCCATCATTTTTTTGTTGGGTATTCAACTCATTTTTGTAGCTTTTCTGTCATGTTTTGGTCAATTTTTTAAATCAATTTTTTAATCAATTTTTTGTCACATTTTTGTAATTTTTATAAAAAATGTATCACATTTTTGTGACATTTTGCAACTTTTTCATCAATTTTTTGTCACTTTTTGTCAATGTTTTCTCACTTTTTTGTCACATTTCCATCATTGTTTTCGTCTCAGTTTTGTTGTTATTTTCACAGCTTTTTTCCAGAAGCTGTTGGATTGGGGTAAAGCCAAACTGGAGAAAATGTGCTCGGTTCAAGTGAGAGTTAAAGGGGCTGGAAGCAAGTTCGCCATTTTATACTCACTACTGCCACCTCAGCCCATATGTGTCACTGCACCTTCTATGTTAAGCTCGTGCATGACGGCAATTCGGGCCGAAGTGACACATTTTTGAGTGACCGTACAGGATTTTAGAGGCAGTTGTGGTGAACAGGTCTGAGCTCATTCTACACATTAGGACATGGCTGGAACATGTAGGGGGAGGAAAATACTTAATTTTAACATTTTTAAACTCCTTATAGTCCCTTTAAAGGAATAGGCCACCGCTTTTACATACTGAGATATGTTCTTACCTAACCTTGGACGAGTTAATATATCCCCGTCTGGTCTTTGTCCATGCGCTCTGTCACGCAAACGGAGCACATACGCAGCCTCTCCCACATGTTATAAAGCTCACGATAGAAGCTACCAAGCTCTTCCACGTGTTCCCTATTTAAATAAAGTTACGTGAAGTGTTTTCAAGTATATTTACACAGAAATGTAACATGTCGATTTTATAAGCAGATAAAAAGGGGGACTATATTGTGAGGCGTAATGATACGAGGAGCACAACGTCCGCGCAGTAACTCCTAAAGGTTATTGACGGAAGTGAGCGGGGGAAGTCTTTAGCAGCAGGAAAGAGCACAATGTTTAACCTGAAATGTGTCAATTACGATACAAGAGAAAAACGACGTTAAAGCTCGTGGGATAAAAGACATTTCATGTTTTTTTTGTGTTGCTCTTCTTGGCTGCACACGGTCTTCAGTGCCTGAGCTGGTATCCAATGGAGGGTCTGAGTTATGAAGGTGCAGAGGAGAGGAACTGTCCTTCAGGAACCTCCATGTCCCGCCTCTCACTCAGAGATCAGATGAAGGATGCTGGGATACCAATAATCCTGCAGCACCTTTTCTGCACCTGCTCCAGCTCCACTGACCCACACAGGACTGGCACACTTTTTAAATCAATTTTTAGTCTTTTTTTGTCACATTTTTGTCACATTTTTTGTCTTTTTTTTCACATTTTTGGTCAATTTTTGGTCAATTTTTTTTCATTTTGTCACATTTTTTAAATCATTTTTTTGTCGTTTTTTTTGTCACATTTTTTAAATCATTTTTTGTCTTTTTTTTTCTTTACATTTTTTTTGGTCTTTTTTCTCATTTTTTAAAATATTTTTTTTGTCTTTTTTGTCGTTTTTTGTCACATTTTTTGTCACATTTTTGTCACATTTTGGTCACATTTTTGTCACATTTTTGTCATGTTTTTTAAATCAATTTTTTGTCTTTTTTTGTCTTTTTTTAATCAATTTTTTGTCTTTTTTTGTCATTTTTTGTCACATTTTTTGTCTTTTTTTAATCAATTTTTTTTGTCATTTTTTGTCACATTTTTTCACATTTTTTGTCTTTTTTTTGTTGTTGTCATTTTTGTCACATTTTTGTCATTTTTTCCATCACTTTTTTGTCAAAGTTTTCTCCCTTTTTTTTTTATCACATCTTCATCATGGCTTTCATCTCAGTTCTGTCCTGAGAACACCTGCTCCAGCTCCACTGACCCACACAGGACCGGCACACTCCGGCCCAGGCCTGATGAAGGTCAGATAGATCTTTGTGAGGACATCAGAGGGAAGTCCGGCTCTCCTGACCACACTCAGGTAAGCAAATCATGGGCCGTGTTTTGGCACTGACCAGCATGTCCTTAGTCTTTGTTCCATTGACTGCCAGGGAAAACTCCTGACCAGAGCCCTCTGCATTCGTTTTTTTTCTTTGCTGCTCGGTCCATGTGGGGGTTAAGAGGCTAACTGTCTCTAAACAACAGAAAAACTTCAAAGCACAAATCAAAAAGTGCCGCGTTATTAAAGTTAGCGACCTCAGCGGAGCATTGTCTGGGACAGTCTGAGGTCCTCTCTCTATCAGCCCCGGAGCAGCAGTAATACCCCGCACCAGTGAGCGTGACTGCCCCACGCTGGAGGGCTCTATATCAGGACACACACTCAGCACTGCCCTGTCAGACGCCTAACCACTGGGAAACAAATCTGCTCTATTAGAGGAGACAGATCAGGCAAAAACATACCTGGACTCTCACTTCTCTGAGTAATCCCGGTCACTGCGGCGGACGGGTTCTTCTTCTACCTGCATCTGCTGGATTTTATTGTGTCGAAACTATACTATACTTTTTAAAGAGGGGGTATTATGCTTTTTTCAATCACATAACACCAGTCTATATCACACTACAATGATGATGAAACCTTCTGTTGGTCTGTAAATGCAGTAAATTAGAATAACTGCCTTGTATAAAATGTCTCTCTCAAAATGGCTGTAGTGAATGTCTTGAAATAGGCCTCTGTCTCTTTAAGAACCTCTGAGCCTTTAGACACGCCCCCTCCACACGCTGTCTGTGGCATCAGTGGGGAGGGGGTTCTGCTGAGGAGCAGTGGTTGGTTACTCGGCTGGTGACGAAAGCTCGGAGGCGTCTCCAGGAGGTGGGGGCGTTCCTAGGAGGACTCAGGCAAACCTATCCCTAAAATGGCCGCCATCGGAGTTTTTACAGAATACTCAAAAATACGTGAATGTGCCAAGGCAACACTTCAGGCATGTTTTTAATGAGGGAATGACATAATAACATGATGGAAAGCTTGAAAAAGTCGATTTTGCATAATACCCCCCCCTTTAAGGCAGTATTCCATGTCTGGAGTGTGTTCATCGTGACACCATCGATTTACTGAATGCTGTTGGCAGAAATGGAAAGCTTGTTGTCACTGTGTCATTCCCACCACTGCCTGCAGAGGGAGCTCCAGGCTGATTGGAAGTCCTGATTATTCCACTTTGTTATACAGCTCTTCACAACGTACTGTAGAGTAGTAGTAGTAGTGGTAGTAGTAGTAGTGGTAGTAGTAGAATGCTCCATTGATTTGAATGGGATTTTCCAATCGCGCTTTATAAGCTGAGACCATTTTTCTTTCTTTCTTTCTTTCTTTCTTTCTTTCTTTCTTTCTTTCTTTCTTTCTTTCTTTCTTTCTTTCTTTCTTTCTTTCTTTCTTTCTTTCTTTCTTTCTTTCTCTTTCTTTCTTTCTTTCTTTCTTTATGTGACATTTTTAGATATAAAAAACAGGCATTTCACAGCATTTCTTTCTTTCTTTCTTTCTTTCTTTCTTTCTTTCTTTCTTTCTTTCTTTCTTTCTTTCTTTCTTTCTCTTTCGTTCTTTCTTTCTTTCTTTCTTCTTTCTTTATGTGACATTTTTAGATATAAAAAAAAACAGGCATTTTTTGACAAATCTGAATGATTTCTTTGTTCCATTGATAAATTCGAAACAAATATATTTTAGAGTAGATTTTTGATGTCACAATCTAAATCTTCGCCGTTTTTTGGGGGGTTCAAAGTGCGATAAATCAGGGCAGGTATTAGATAGAGCAGAAAACATGGTGTTACTGTATGTGGAAGACAATTTTAAACACAAATCCACAGAGAAATGTTGAAATAATACGATATTTAAACACCTTACTGTGAAGAATAGGCCCTTTCTTTGTGTGTATGTGAAGAAACTGAAATGTAAACTGTTCTGCCTCTCGTCTCTCCTGTGAAATCGACTCAGTCCATCACGCGTCTCCTGTGGCTGCTGCGTGTGGACGGCTTGTGCGTGGAATCGTCGGCGTTTCCTGAACTACGAGGCATACGGAGCGTGGTTTTATTTGCCAGATTTAGAAGCACCTTTCCCCCTCGCGCCCTGAACTCTTTGGACTCATTTTGCGGCTTAATTGCGAAAAAGTTCGGAAACCCTTTGGCGCCGGCAGCTGAAATATTATTCCAATAAGTGAACTTTCTTCCTGCCTGTCATCTCCCGCCATCTGGTGCACGCTCGTAATGTGGCGTGGGCTTTTGGCGAATGCCTGTTGTCAGATTCACTTCTCCAGACATCCATCAGCTCCACTGTTAAAGTCGAGGGTTTTATGCCAGGATCTCAGATGGAAGATGGGTTACGGTTAAAGGACCTTTTCCTGCTATAGGCGCCGTTATGAGGACTTTAAACGTTAACCTCTTAACTCCCGCCTGAACCCAGAGCATTTTCTCCAGTTCAGCTTTACCCAAATCCTGTAGGCCAGTGTAACGCCTCATTTGAAAGCTAAGATCTACAAAACTCATCTAAATGGACCTTTTTCCTCACGTCAGCAGATTTTTTAAAATCAGTTTTTTGTCTTTTTTTGTCACATTTTTGTCACATTTTTGTCAATTTTTTATCTTTTTGTGACATATTTTTGTCACATTTTTTTGTCATTTTTTGGTAATTTTTTGTCATTCAAAAAAACCAAAATGTCACATTTTTGTCTTTGTCAATTTTTTGTCTTTTTTTGTCTTTTTTTGTCCTTTTTTGTCACATTTTTTGTCACATTTTTTGTCTTTTTTTGTCACATTGTTTGGTAATATTTTGTCCATTTTTTGTCATTTTTTATCTTTTTGTCACATTTTCGTCTTTTTTGTCAATTTTTTGTCAATTTTTTGTCACATTTTTTTGTCATTTTTTGTCAATTTTTTGTCTTTTTTGTCACATTTTTTTGTCATTTTTTTGTCATTTTTTGTCATTTTTTTGTCATTTTTTTGTCAATTTATTGTCTTTTTTGTCAATTTTTTGTCTTTTTTGTCATTTTTTGTCAATTTTTTGTCTTTTTTGTCAATTTTTTGTCTTTTTTGTCACATTTTGTCACATTTTTTGTCATTTTTTTGTCACATTTTTGTCAATTTTTTGTCTTTTTTGTCACATTTTTTTGTCATTTTTTTGTCATTTTTTGTCAATTTTTTTGTCTTTTTTTGTCACATTTTTGTCACATTTTTTTCATTTTTTTTAATTTATTTTTCCATTTTTGTCACATTTTTGTAATTTTTTCATCACTTTTTTGTCAAAGTTATCTCACTTTCTTTGTCACATCTTCACTGTTTTCATCTCAGTTCTGTCGCTATTTTCCACCTTTTTTCCAGAAGCTTTTGGATTGGGGTAAAGCCAAACTGGAGAAAATGTGCTCGGTTCAGGCGGGAGTTAAGGGGTTAAAATACAGAATACTATAGGAAACAATGTGCTGCAACAGGGGCAAAACAAATTATGGATGGAAATCTGGGTGAAAATGGAAATACACTGAGTAATATTGCGTTCGTCTTGCTTCAGCAGAGTCGGGAGAATAAGCACATTTTTACGTCACAGTCAGATAAATAACTTGGCCAGTCGTCCCACTCCTGCTTTTCGTGTCTGTTCAGAAGTATCCAAATACTATTATAAACTACTAATATAATTTCGATACTTCTGATGACGGCCTGCAGATGGCGGCTGAAACATGTAAAGGTAAAAGATCTTTAACATCTCTAACCTTAGTGTCTGACAAAACGAACCTAAAAAGTGATAGGTCAAGATAGAAGCTACCAAGCTCTTCCACGTTTTCCCTATTTAAATATGGTTACGTGAAGTGTTCCACTACAAAGTATAATTACACAAAATTAAACAATGTGGATTTTCTAAGCGGATAAAAGGGGGGACTATATTGTAAGGCGTAATAATACCAGGAGTAATTTGGCATCCGCACAGTAAAGTGAAGATTACTGCGCGGATTTCAAACTACTCCTGGTATTATTACGCCTTAACATATAGTTCCCCCTTTTATCCGCTTAGAAAATCCACATTGTTTAATTTTGTGTAATTATACTTTGTAGTGGAACACTTCACGTAACCATATTTAAATAGGGAAAACGTGGAAGAGCTTTGTAGCTTCTATCTTGACCTGTTTTAGAGCTATAGAGGAGAGAGGGAGAGGCTAAATGCTAACGCCGTCTGCGCTGTGTTTACGTGACTGAAGGCACGGGGGAAGATCAGACAGGTCCTAAAGAACTCGTCAAAGCTAAGGTAAGAACATATCTCAGTATGTAAAAACTGTGGCCTATTCCTTTAAAATCTGGCCAAAACTATTGACTTCCACGTTTACAAAATACGTTTCCAATAATACCACAGTTAATTAGCTTCACTGAGATATATTTTGTGGACAAATTACAGCTAAAGGCAACAATAATGAGCCTGAACTACAGCCTTGAACTATAGTGGACTTACAAAGGCTTTGTTCTCTCTGTGCAAACCGCTCGGCCCTGTCAGCAAAAAGAATGTTGCTCTTACAAGTATTCGTATCACAAACTGCACTGAATAAACACACAACATACTCAGCTCGATGTAGACTAATAGCACAGCTTTCCTCCACCACATAACCAGCTATGAGTTTGTTGATATTACTTTGAAAGGAACGATCCTGCCAAAGAGCTAAGTGTTGTTGTTGTTCGGGAGGGCGACTCCATCATGGTTTTCCTCTTTAGCTTTGCCACCAGAGCTGCATCGCCCTTTTAATAATGTGAGTACTTTCCCGATGTGAACGCGCCCGCTGAAAACTCTGCCCTGACCCGCTGCACAGAGCACCTGAGGCAAATCACTTACAACGCCAGACTAACCATATAAACGTCTAAGTCAGTAGAGTAATTTTAACCATTTTGAATTTAAAATAAGTTATATTTGAGCAGCATCAGCTTCGTGGTTGTATAAGCTACGCAGCGGCGGAGTGATCTGCTAGAAAATAGTCCTTCATAATGCGATCATTCATGTGATGTAAGGTCAGTTATATTCCAAACATTATTCTTATTCTTATTATTCATGTTTTTTGTCACATTTTTTGTCTTTTTTTAATAATTTTTTTTGTCACATTTTTGTCAATTTTTTTGTCAATTTTTTGTCATTTTTTTTGTCATTTTTTTTAATTTTTGTCACATTTTTTGTCATTTTTTGTCATTTTTTTAATCAATTTTTTTGTCACATTTTTGTCACTTTTTTGTCAAAGTTTTCTCACTTTTTTGTCACATCTTCATCATTGTTTTCATCTCAGTTCTGTCGCTATTTTCACACCTTTTTTCCAGAAGCTTTTGGATTGGGGTAAAGCCAAACAGGAGAAAATGTGCTTCTTATTAAAAAAAAAAAAAAAAAGACAAAAAATGTGACAAAAATGTGAAAAAAAAACACACAAAAAAGACAAATAAATGACAAAAAATGTGACAAAAAATTGATGAAAAAAGACAAAAAATGTGACAAAAAATGAATAATAAGAATAATGTTTGGAATATAACTGACCTGCATCACATGAATGATCACATTTTGAGGGACTATTTTCTAGCAGATCACTCCGCCGCTGCGTAGCTTATACAACCACGAAGCTGATGCTGCTCAAATATAAGTTCTTTTAAATGCAAAAAAGTTAAAATGATTCTATGGACACAAACATTTATATGGTTAGTCTGGTGTTATCAGTGATTTGCCTCAGGTGCTCTGTGGAGCGGGTCAGGCTGTTTTTAATGCAGGCTAGCTGATACCATAGAAATGCACTAGCCTTGCACTAGCCTAGCGCCACGAAACTCTTCAAACATAAGAAATGCATGAATTACAAAAAAATATATCTCCAGAAATCAGCAACACTCTGGATAACTAGGAAATGAGGCCCTATGTCAAAAATCCTGAAATATCCCTTTAAGGGGGAAAACAATTTGGAGAAAAATCTAAACTTTCTCTAATTATTCAAAAACTACTTTAACAAATGCTGAATTATGAATATAGTTTTATACTAAATAAAGATACAAAGACATGGAGAGGAGCAAAGTGGTTCAACAGCCCATAAATACATGAATAACGGAGAATGCTAACATAATGCTACATGTTAACATTGTGCTAATCAGGGGCGGACCGGCCATATGTCCGTTCTGGAAGAGCACAGAAGGTCCCGCCTCAACCGAGCTTTACCCAAATCTAAAAGCTAAAAAGAAAAGCATCAAAATAGAAAAAGAGGATGAAAACATGAGAAAAACACGACAAAAAAAAACTACAAAAACGGGAGAAAAACACAACAAAAATGATGAAATTTATAGAGAGAAATTATGACAGAAATATGATAAAAATGTGGCGACGTGACGAAAAGTTTCCATCACTTTTGTAGGTCTTAGCTTTCAAATGAGGCGTTACATTGTTGATCTCCAGGCGAGAAGCTTATAGATTTGGGTAAAGCCCAGTATAAAAAAACATGAATCTAAAAGGAATTCCGTGGAGTATGGTGCACCACAAGGGTCAATTTTGGGACCATTATTATTTATTATTTATATGAATGATTTTGCTTCTGTTTCTACGTCCACCTTTCCCGTTCTTTTTGCTGATGATACCGATCAAAAAAATAATAATAAAAAGCCGAACTGGGGAAAATGCACTCGTTAATGTTAAGGCGGGGGGTAAAAGTAAAAATATGTATTTGTGGAAGTCACAATTACGCTAATTTGGCTGTTTTTCAGTCCCAGTCCGACCTTTGTGCTAATGCCAACGCTAGCTACGACTGACGTTTTTTCGTTTCTACTGAACAATCTGCTGTGAATAAACATCCATATGGACCCGATGTAGACTTTACTATATTTGTATGTGAAAAATAAGTTTATATTTCACCAGAAAATGGCTAAAAAGGATGGACAATCGTGTTTCCCAAAATACTCTGTTTACCCCCTCGGCGAGGCCCTTCTATGACGCGAGGCCGTCTGTATCTGTCAGGGCCTAAACAAACCGAGTTGCTGTTTTGAAAAAGAAAGTAGTACTTATGTAGATTTACCTGTAAATACAAAACTAACTCGTTACTTTGCTCGATACTCTGAAAACGCGTATCTAAATATGTAAACATGTTTCCCCACCACTGGTTCTACACACTCACATCTTTGCTTGATTAAAAGTTGCTCCCGCTCTCTTGGTGGTTACGGGTACTTCGGGACAAGGTTAGTCTAAACGGAGCTCATTTCGGAGCGTTGCCATGGCGACGCGCACCCGGCAGCACCTGGTGTCGGTGCGGAGAAAGAAGCATCAAAGTACAGCCTAAAGGTTTCCTCAAGACTTGCCTTCCCGAACACCGATACCTGAAAGCACCGAGGTGAGAAAGTCCCACGGAGCGCATCCACCGCACCCGACAGCGGCACAGGTGACCTTTACGCAAAACTCTGCAGGTCTGCGTTACTGTAGATGCTCCAGAACGCTTTACTTTGATTTCCAGGTCTTTTCAGGGTGTATGTGCTTCACAGCGAGACAAAGACAGTTTCGCAGAGAGATTTAAAGGGAGACAAGGTCATTCTCTACTCAAAATCAGACCAGGAGTAAAATGTTCATTCACTCACATAGTTTAAACTAATCCTGTCGTTCCTGATGCCGCCTGCAGGGGGAGCTCCAAGGTTTAAAATCCCGACCAGCCCAGTCTCTCACATTTTACTGTCGTCTCCAAATGAAAATGTAAAAACATCACTATTGAGGTACCGATAAACCATTTTTTAAAACATAATTCTGCACGATATTTCTGCTTCATGGGCGGACTGGCCATAGACACAGACGGAATCGCCCATATATGGTCATGTTTGAAAACAGTTAAGGGGGAAAAAATTTGGAGAAAAAACTAAACTTTGTCAAAAACTACTTTAACAAATGCTGAATTATGAATATAGTTTTCTACTAAATAAAGATACAAAGACATGGGGAGGCGCAAAGTGGTTCAGCAGCCCATAAATACATAAATAATGGAGATGTAAATAATGGAGAATGCTAGCATGATGCTACATGTTAGCATCGTGCTAATGCTAGCGCTAGCTACGACTGATGTTTTTTTTTTGCTTCTACTGAACAATGTGCTGTGAATAATCCATATGGACCCGATTTAGACTTGACTTTATTTGTATGTGATAAATAAGGCGAGGCCACGCCCCCTTCTGTGACGCGACGCCGTCTGTATCTATTCTGGAAGAGCACAGAAGGGCCACCGGTCTGACCACTCAATTTCCTCCTTAACCTCTTACTCCCGCCTCAACCAAGCTTAACCCAAATCTAAAAGCTTAAAAGAAAAGCATCAAAATAGCGCCGAAAACGAAAATAGAACAAAAAAAAGGAAAAGAAAACATGAAAAAAAAAGAGACGAAAACACAACGACAAAGCAATTAAAAAAGCGATTAAAAAGCATCCGAAAAGTGACAGAACAATGTGACGAAAAAGCCACAAAAAAGTAACGAAAAAGCAACAAAAACATGTGACAAAAATGCGGCGACAACGTGACAAAAACTTACAATCACTTGTGTAGGTCTTAGCTTTCAGATGAGGCATTTCACTGTTACTCTCCAGTCGAGAAGCTTTTAGATTTGGGTAAAGCTGAACTGGAGATTATGAGCTCAGTTAAGGTGGGGGGCAAGAGGTTTGGACCTGGAAGTCCCAGTCGCCCCAGGTCGGCTTTATTATGGGGCGGCGAGATAAAATGCTGTCTCTGAATGTATTTCAAAGAGTTAAATGTTAACTTATAGGTTCCTAAGAAGAGTTAGCCATGTCTTGCTGAAATAAATATATATTTAATAGGGATGGGATTTAAACGCGTACATTTTTTAAATGCAATTAATCGTATTTCCCCCGATTTTCTCCCAAGCCGAAACTCCCGAGCTGGAACCTTTCTATTTGCGTGTTTCTGGTACACCCGTATATCTGACGCACATCGGCCCACAACAGCAATGGCCCGTTGGGGACTCAGTTGAGTTTTAAAAACATCCTGATGGGACGATAGACGCTGTACAGCTGTGTGCAGGTTCTCCTTCCACCGTAGTTACTCCAGTCTAAAATACCATCTCAATGTAAAACATGTTGGACACAGAGACGCTAATGTTAGCGTTAGCCTCAAACAAACGCTCCAGCCACGCCCACTCTGAGCCATAATAACCCTACCCCTTGTCGGGATAAGAAATGGCAATTTGATTTCTGTTTACAGCAACTATTAGAAAGCAAGCAGAAAAGAAATCTAAGTTACCTATGTAACTATAGTTCTACGAAATGTGTGCGCCGCCCTTAGGCTGCGCTATTGCATATCTCTCGGAAGCGCCAGCTTCCCGCCCTGAGAGGATCAAAGAACTGACCGCTCCAATCATACTTGGGGTCCACTCACCCCTGACCCCTATAAAAGGGGGACTCTCCCTTCAATCGTCTCCTTTGAACTCAGCCATCGAAGAGAGGTCGTGCCTGCTGGGCCCGTAGCTAAGGGCGGCGCACACATTTCGTAGAACTATAGTTACATAGGTAACTTAGATTTCTACTTCAATTGTGTGCTTGCCCTTAGGCTGCGCTATTGCATAAAGCAACGCGCAGCCGTGGCCGACCAATGTACTCCCAGCAGGCATGGTCTCGCATGATTGGAGCAGGCCCGTGGCAACTCTATGCATCCCAGGGAGCGGCTCAACGCTCCCTAGGTAGCAGGGGCTCACGGGCAGGGTGAGGGGCAGCCGATAGCCGTTAACAACGCCAGAGCGCCTCACCCCGGAAAAAGACAATCAGGGGACGCCAGCACGAGCCGCCTCTCCCAAGAGCGCTAGTGCAGACTCACCCCTGATAACAAGGGTGTCCGAAGCCGCCTCTCCCAAGAGCGCTGGCCACCCGAGGAAAAGATATGGTCCAGTTCGGCCAGGCCGCCTCTCCCAAGAGCGCCTGAGGCAATGAACCGACCATGCAGGAAAAACAGGAGCTCAGAAGCGTCTCTCCCAAGAGCGCAAGAGCACCAAGAAGGCCAACCCAATCCAGGTCATTCCCTCCCAAACCACCATAGGGTTGAGGGGGGGAATTCATGACCGTCCATCACCCAAAACTGCGTGGGCAACTGACCCAGTAGCAACGTCCTGCAGATATGACTGCACAAACGTTGAAGAGGACGACCAAGAGGCTGCCATGCAGACCTCCTCAATCGAAGCGCCATGGAGCAGTGCCGTAGAAGCTGCAACCCCACGTGTGGAGTGTGCTCTGACCACTGCTGGCGGAGGGAGTCCTTGTGCCTTATATGCAGCGCGGATGGCAAGGCATATCCAGTGGGCCAATCTTTGGGAGGACAGCGGAGCACCCTTGTTCCTGACCCCAAAGCCCACGAACAATTGATCTGAGCGTCTGAAGCTGGCAGTCCGCTCAAGATAGTGGCGTACCGCTCTGATCGGGCAAAGGCGGTTACGCCGCTCATCCTCCGCCGACGCGTGCGGAGGGGGGAAGAAGGGCCTAATTCTGATCACCCTGGACCTGAAGGCGGACGTAATGACCTTCGGTTGAAAAGCCGGGTTGGGCCAGAGTTCCATCAACCCATCACCCTCAGGGAGTGACATGCAGGAAGAGTGCACAGAGAGTGCACAGAGATCACCCATCCTCTTAGCCGACGTTAGCGCTAAGAGGATCGCAGTCTTGTAGGACAGACAGTCCATCCCTGCCTGGCGAATGGGTTCAAACGGGGGCCCCGAGAGGCCCTCCAGTACTGTCTGAAGGTCCCAGGTGGGAACCGACCGGCGCACAGGCGGTCTAAGCCTACGAACGCCCTGAAGAAACCGCTTCACCAAGGGGTGACTGCGAGCAGTGTGGACTCCGAACCCCACATGCCCGGTAACGATGGCCGCCGCAAAAACCCCTAGGGTTGAGGCGGCCCTGCCTCTCTCCAGCAGACCCTGGAGAAAACTCAGTACATCCTGTATAGAACAGGATGTAGGGTCCAGGTCCCTCTCTGAGCACCAATCAGAGAAAAGACGCCAACGGACCCTGTAAGCCCTGGTCGTAGACGGGGCCCGAGCACCCTGAATTGTGGCAACAACTGAAGAGGGGAGGCCAAGGTTTAGCAACTTCCCCCGTTCAGCCTCCAGACCATCAGTCTGCGCCCCAGTACCGGACGGGACAGGAGGGCCCCCCCTGCCTGAGTCAGAGCGTCCGGTCTGTCTGGGAGGGGCCACGGATCCCCTTGTGCCATTGATACCACGTCGGGGTACCACCTGGCACTCGGACTGTCTGGGGCTATGAGCAGGATGAATGTGCCCTCTGTCCTCACTCTGTGAAGAAGAGGTGCAATGAGGCGCAGGGGCGGAAACGCGTAAAGCAGGCCGGGCGGCCATGGTCGATGGGCCATGGCATCCACGCCGAGAGGAGGCCCGTCTGTTGACCTGAGCGAGAACCAGAGTGGGCACTGTGCGTTCTCTGCATTGGCGAAAAGGTCGGCCACTGGTCTGCCGAACCGGAGCCACACCTCCGCCGCGACCTCCGGTGCCAGGCCCCATTCGTCCCGTAGGGCGCCCCCTCTGGACATCCTGTCCGCGCCGACATTGCGAGATCCGGGAATGTGGCGCGCTTTCAGAGAGGCCAGGCGGATGCTCGCCCAGTTGAGCACCTCCGCTGCCAGCCTGTGGAGAGCGGGGGACCTGGTCCCCCCCTGCCTGTTCAGGTAGGCCACCACCGTGGTGTTGTCCGACCGAACTAACACGTGGCGACCCTGCAGATGGGTGGCAAAGTGTAGGAGGACTTTCTGCACTGCCTCCATCTCTAGGAGGTTGATGTGTCTCGAAGACGGGGGCCAAACACCGCTCGCCGTGAGATGGCCCAGTACTCCGCCCCAGCCGGTCAGGGAGGCGTCTGTGAACACCTCCGTGTAATGGAGCACGTAGCCCATTTGGACCCCCCGATGGAGGCGCTCGGGGTCCAACCAGAATTCTACGTCGGACCTTGCGGCGGGGGACAACCGCACCCGCGTCAAGTCCCTCACACGGCGGGACTCGAGGCGTGAAAACCAGCATTGAAGGCCTCTCATATGCAGCAGACCCAGTTGAACCACCGGGTGGGCTGATGCCATCATGCCGAGCAGGGAGCGGATTCGCCGTGGTACAATCCGCGGACCATCCAACACCCGTAGACCCAGATCCAGAATCACCGACTGCCTTTCCAGGGAGAGGGAGGCCCTCATGCCCTTGGAATCCAAGCGCAAACCCAGATAGACCAATTCCTGGGTCGGAGCCAGTCGACTTTTCTCCCGATTGACAACCAGCCCCAGCCGAGAAATGTGCCTCAGCACAGCGGCCGTGTGGGCTTCGGCCTCCTGTGGGGAGGAGGCCAGAATAAGCCAATCGTCGATGTAAGTCAGGATTCTGAGACCCTGACGGCGAAGCGGCTCCAACGCTACCTCCACACACTTCGAGAAGGTGCGTGGGGCGAGGGAGTAGCCAAATGGGAGGCGGCAATACTCGTAGCATTTGTCCCCGACTGCGAACCGGAGAAACTTCCTGTGCGCTGGGACAATGGGGATGTGGAAGTATGCGTCCATTAGGTCCACTGAAGTCATCCAATCTCCGGGCCTGACGCATTGCAGCAGCTGCTGCACCGTGAGCATGCGGAAAGGCCTCTTCACAATGTAGTGATTGAGAACCCGTAGGTCCAGAATGGGCCGCACACCGCCGCTCTTTTTGGGAACGAGGAAATACGGGGAGTAAAACCCCATCCTCGCTCTGAGCGGCTCCACCTCTGCTATGGCGCCGCGCTGTAGCAGAGAAACCACTTCTCTTGTGAGCGCCGCTGTCTCGGCTGCGCTGCGTAACCTCGTCTTGAGGATACCGCGAAAGCCTGGAGGTCTCCGAGAGAATTGTAGAGCGTATCCCCTTCGGAGCGCTCTGTCCAGCCAGGGCGCTCCGAGGAGCCCTGTGTCTTTCCAGACCTGGTAAAACTCTGTCAGGGGCCGTACCACGACACTGAGTGAGAGCGGGTAAACGGGCCCGCCCACAGGCTCCGCTCTCGGCGGTGAGCCGCAGCGTGGGGGGCCCTGCCCGAAAGGGCTGACGCTCCCGGGAGAGAACAGACTCATTGGCCGAGAAAAGAGCGCGCTCAGATCTACGCTTCTTAGCGGGGATTAGAGAGCGCGTGGGGAGTGTAAGGGAAGAGGGTCTACACATAGACTTACACCGCTGCCCCGAGGCTTTTAGAGAAGCATGCTGACTAGCTGCAACCTCATGGGGAGCTAACGCGCCTGACACGTCATATCGCCTTTTTCCTCTCCCGCTCCTCAGCGGCAGAGAGCGGGAGCGCGGAGACGAGCACTGAGCAGAAGTATGAGAGCCAATCACAGGCCTTACTTTGCTCGAGCCCCCTCTTTCTTCCACGTTCGCTGTCTTACGTACAGTCGACCAATCACTGTCGAGGAACAGCGCATCACAGCTGGGTCTCGCTGTCAGAGCAGTATGCCCACATTCACTCATGTGAGACAGTGCGCTCGCGTTAGCGATAGCCGCGGTGACACGAGGGCTAGCTCCATCTGCAGCCCGAGTGCAAGAGTCAGAGCGCGTCACACACGCGCCCCTGACAGGCAGCGGAGCTGAGCGGCAAGGAGCGTTCAGCGGGGCCCCCTGAGCCCTGCTGTAACGGGCCGAGCGGCCTTTATTCACGTTTTTAAATCCTCCTCTTCCTCCCCTGAAGCCCGGAGCTGGACGGCGGTCACGTCTCGGGCTGGGATCATCGCTGCGCCGACGATCCGAAACCTGGGGGCGTCGAGAAGCTGCACGTGAGGAGGACGCGGGGCCTCGACGAGGGGGAGATCTGCCGCTTCTTCTCCCTCGTTCGGAGCGCCGGCGTGAAACAGAGCCTTGGTCACGCTGAGGACGGAAATGATGGGCCAGTTGAGCGGAGGCTTTAGCGGCGGTCTCCAGTCGGTCCACCATAGCCTGGATGCCAGGACCAAAGAGGGAGGACTGGTCGAGCGGCAAGCTCAGGAGACTGCGTTTGTCCGCCTCCTTCAGCGTGGACAAGCCCAGCCAGAGATGGCGGCAGCCGACCTGCGCTGCGCACATGGTCCGTCCACCGTCGAGGGCAAGAGCCTGTGACATGCGGGCGAAGGCCGCCATGGTGGTCTCCGCCTCCTCGAACTCTTCGCGGGACAGCTGGTCACGACCGCGGATGAGTTTGTCCAGAGAGGCGGTGAGCAAGGCCATATTGTTAGCTAACGCCACGACCTGTGCAGCGTTAGCGTAACAGCGGTTAAGGATGGAAGCTGTGAACCTATCCCGCTCTGAGGGAAGGTCCACTCTACCGCCGGGCCAGAGAGAAGAGGACGGGAGAAGGGACATTCTAATCCCGTCCTCGATGGCGGGGACGCTCTTCGGCTGGCCCCATCCTTCCACAGTGGCGTACACACCGTACGCTAGTGCCGGAGTGCGGGCGGAGTACGGACTGCCCCAGTCACGCATAGCGTAGTGGAGGAGGGAATCCACGCGAGGGGCAACGACCACCGGTCGCTGCCTGTCGCGGGCGTTGCCAAACAGGACGCGGAACCGATCCGCCGCTGGAGCTGGGGGCTGCGGAGGCATCGTCAGCTCCATTCGAGCCGCAGCTGAAGTGATGAGGCCCGGGAGACGATCCATGGGGTAACGCTCCCGCGGCTGCATCTCCTCTGAGGAAAGAGAGAGTGCGTCTTCATCAAAGAAGCGCTGCTCATCATCTTCATCGTCCGCAGCCCAGTCCCTTCTCGGGACAGGCGGAGGCGGCGGGCTCCGTTCCCGCACCGGGGAGACCGGCGGCGGGCTCCGTTCCCGCACCGGGGAGGCTGGAGCCGGGGAATCCCCGCTCGAAGTACCCGATTCCTGATCGGATAACTCTTGAGAGGCAGGGGCCAAAAAGGCGCGGCGACGCTCGCGCTCCTCCCGAGGGAGCGCGATGCAAGCGGCACAGGAACCGTCATCTGCAGAGTGGCGCCGGCCCAGGCAGAGGAAGCAGCTACCGTGCTGATCCTCCGCGAGGAGCGGCGCCGTGCAGGACCCGCAAACCCGCTGCTTGACGCCGGAGGGCGACGGGGGTTCAAGCGAAGGTATGCGGTGAGTCATCTTCGTCAATTCTTGAAGTCTTCGTCAATTCTAGAAGTCGAGAATCCAGTTCAGAGCAAAGCTGAGAGAAAAAGGAGACGATTGAAGGGAGAGTCCCCCTTTTATAGGGGTCAGGGGTGAGTGGACCCCAAGTATGATTGGAGCGGTCAGTTCTTTGATCCTCTCAGGGCGGGAAGCTGGCGCTTCCGAGAGATATGCAATAGCGCAGCCTAAGGGCAAGCACACAATTGAAGTAGAAGCTTTACTTCACACACGTTGTAAATACTTCACAAGAGACGTGGAGCCTTGAAGCTAACGGCTAACGTGAAGTTAATCAAATTCATAAAAAGTTTCCTACCCCAGTTAAAAGTTTCTCCCAGTAATTGCGTCTGTTTCACAAGGTTACATTTCCGAGCGTTTCTGAATATTGAGGACGTCCGTAACTACAGACTCCTCTGCTACTGTACCCGTATTAGCATTTTCTTTCAGGAGAACCACAAAAGTCCATTCTGCTCCCCGCCGTGATGTGAATATCTTGTTACACTCTCTTTGAACCAGTCGCCCGCTCTCCTGCTCTGTCTGCATATTTCTTTAGGAAACTACTTCAGTGACCGAGCCGTAATGGCCGCCATGGGCGCCAGTAACGGTTACGGCTTCATTTGGATCGTGGATCGTCCAGTGTTTTGATGGACAGCCAATCAGATCCTCCGGCTCAGTGCTGAGGACTTTTTTTTTTGGGTCTTCGTCTTTACTTTTTTGTTCCATAACCCTCAGGATCTTTTCAGAAATTCAAAATGGCTGTTTTACTGCGTCCCACCTCAGCAGCGAGAGGCCAACCGTGTTCAAAACGAGAACGCTTTTCTTGCCTTCGCCATCAGGACGTCATGACAGTGTGAATACTCAACACAAATTTGGCCTTTTAACCTCTTAACCCCCACCTGAACCAACCACAAAATATCAACCAAAATCAGATGAAAACCAGGATGAAAAAGCAACAAAAGAGGACCAAAAAAGTGGCTATAGATACAGACGGCATCTCTTGAATTGCCCATATATGGTCATGTTTGAAAACAATTAAGGGGGAAAACAATTGTGAAAAAATCTAAACTTTCTCTATTTATTCAATAACGACTTTAACAAATGCTGAATTATGAATATAGTTTTTTACTAAATAAAGATACAAAGACATGGGTGGAGCAAAGTGGTTCAACAGTCCACAAAGACATAAAAAAACGGAGAATGCTAACATGATGCTACATGCTACAAGCTACAACTGCCGTTTTTTCACTTCTACAGAACAATCTGCTTTGAGAAAATATCCATATGGGCCCGATTTACACTTGACTTTGTTTGATAAATAAGTTCATATTCCACCAGAAAATGTCTAAAAAGACATTTATGACGAGATGCCGTCTGTATATATAATGCGGCAGATCTGTTTCAATGAGGTTTTGTAGGTCTTAGCTTTCAAATGAACCATTACATTGTCTGTGAACTTTGAGATTGGGTAAAGCTGAACCAGAGGAAATGCACTTTGTTAAGGCGGGGCAGCATCTTACCTAATCTTTGCCATTTTTCAACTGGTCTTAACCTCTTAACTCCCGCCTGAACCGAGAGGATCTTTTTCCTCACTACATCAGATTTTTTTCCCATCATTTTTTTTGTTGGGTATTCAACTCATTTTTGCAACTTTTTTGTCATTTTTGTTGTCATTTTTTGTCACATTTTTTGTCATTTTTTTGTCATTTTTTTTGTTATTTTTTTGTCATTTTTTTGTCATTTTTTATCATATTTTTGTAATTTTTTGGTCACATTTTGTCACATTTTTGTCATTTTTTTGTCACATTTTTATCACATTTTTGTCATTTTTTTGTTGACAAAAAACATTTTTTTTAATTTTTTCATCAATTTTTTATCACATTTTTGTCATTTTTTTGTTACATTTTGGTCATTTTTTGTCACATTTTTGTCATTTTTTTGTCACATTTTGTCATTTTTTTGTTACATTTTGGTCATTTTTTGTCACATTTTTGTCATATTTTTGTCAAATTTTTGTCTTTTTTTGGTCATTTTTTGTCCCTTTTTTTTTTCATCAATTTTTGTCCCTTTTTTTTTTCATCAATTATTTTTATCACATTTTTGTCATTTTTTGTCACATTTTTGTCTCATTTTTGTAATTTTTTTGTCATATTTTGTCATTTTTTTGTCACATTTGGTCATTTTTTGGTCATTTTTTGGTCACATTTTTGTCATTTTTTCGTCCATTTTTTGTCAATTTCTTGTGACATTTTTGTGACATTTTTGCCACTTTTTTCGTCTCAGTTTTCTTGCTTTTTTCCAGAAGCTTTTGGACTGGGGTAAAGCCAAACTGGAGAAAACGTGCTCGGTTCAGGTGGGAGTTAAAGTGATAAACTTTTTGTTTTTTTATCTTTATCTTTAAATAATGAGCACAATCCAGTGTGGAGCTCCTCTCCTGCTTTTACATCATGAACCCAGTGAAACCTTGTCTCTGTGTAAACACCCAGAGCCGGCTCATTGCGAGCATTACCAGTGTTTCTTACTCAATTATGAATTTTCTGACAGATGCTACAAAGTTTGTTTTGCTGACAGTGCGGCGTCGCGGGCATGAAGCTGACGTCTTTGAGCTCCTTTTCCTGCGAGTGTTGTGCTGCGTGAACACAAGCAGAGGGACTGGGGGGGGGGGGTAAGAGGGGGGTTCAGGGACTGTTGCTGCGAAAGTGCTTATTAGGGCCCACAAGATGCAAAGATTAGCAACAGCTCTTGATGAGTCCACAGCCCCCTCAGATCAGTCAGGGGCACTCAGGGGCGGACTGGGACTGAAACACAGCCCTGGACTCTGGAATTAGCGTAATTGTGACACTTCCACACATACATATTTTAACCTCTTACCGCCCGCCTAAACCAAATGCATTCTGTCCTCTTTTGGCCGTGTAACACCTCATTTGAAAGCTAAGACCCACAAAACTGACCTTTTTCCTCGCGTTGTTGCTGTGTTGTTTTTTTCTGGTTTTTTTTGTTGTTGCATTTTTGGCACATTTTTGTTGAATTTTTGTCACATTTTTGTTGAATTTTTGGCATTTTTTGTTGAATTTTTGTTGAATTTTTGTCACATAATGTCACATTTTTGCTGAATTTTTGTCACATTTTTGTTGAATTTTTGTCACATTTTTGCTGAATTTTTGTCACATTTTTGTTGAATTTTTGTCACATTTTTGCTGAATTTTTGTCAATTTTTTGTTGAATTTTTGTCACTTTTTTGTTGAATTTTTGTAGAATTTTTGTTGAATTTTTGTCACTTTTTTGTTGAGTTTTTGTCACATTCTTGTTGCATTTTTCACTTTTTTGTTGAGTTTTTGTCACATTCTTGTTGCATTTTTGTCACATTTTTGTTGCATTTTTGTTGAATTTTTGTCACATTTTTGCTGAATTTTTGTCACATTTTTGTTGAATTTTTGTCACATTTTTGCTGAATTTTTGTCACATTTTTGTTGCATTTTTGTTGCATTTTTGTTGAATTTTTGTCACATTTTTGCTGAATTTTTGTCACATTTTTGTTGAATTTTTGTCACATTTTTGCTGAATTTTTGTCACATTTTTGCTGAATTTTTGTCACATTTTTGTTGAATTTTTGTCACATTTTTGCTGAATTTTTGTCACATTTTTGTTGAATTTTTGTCACATTTTTGTTGAATTTTTGTTGAATTTTTGTTGAATTTTTGTTGAATTTTTGTCACATTTTGTCACATTTTTGCTGAATTTTTGTCACATTTTTGTTGAATTTTTGTCACTTTTTTGTTGAGTTTTTGTCACATTTTTGTTGCATTTTTGTTGAATTTTTGTCACTTTTTTGTTGAGTTTTTGTCACATTCTTGTTGCATTTTTGTCACATTTTTGTTGCATTTTTGTTGCATTTTTGTCACATTTTTGTTGAATTTTTGTCACATTTTTGTTGAATTTTTGTCACATTTTTGCTGAATTTTTGTCACATTTTTGTTGAATTTTTGTCACATTTTTGTTACTTTTTTGTTGCATTTTTGTCACATTTTTGTCACATTTTTGTTGAGTTTTTGTCACATTTTTGTTGCATTTTTGTCACATTTTTGTTGAATTTTTTTTTATTATTATTTTTTATTGGTATCATCAGCAAAAAGAACGGGAAAGGTGGTTGTAGAAACAGAAGCAAAATCATTAATATAAATAATAAATAATAATGGTCCCAAAATTGAAGCTTGTGGTGCACCATACTCCACGGAATTCCTTTTAGATTCATGTTTTTTTAATACTGGGCTTTACCCAAATCTCAAAGCTTCTCGACTGGAGATCAACAATGTAACGCCTCATTTGAAAGCTAAGACCTACAAAAGTGACGGAAACTTTTCGTCACGTCGCCACATTTTCTGCCATATTTTTGTTGTTTTTTAAATCATTTTTTGTTGTGTTTTTCTCATGTTTTCATCCTCTTTTTCTCGCTATTTTGATGCTTTTCTTTTTAGCTTTTAGATTTGGGTAAAGCTCGGTTGAGGCGAGACCTTCTGTGCTCTACCAGACTGGACACATGGCCGGTCCGCCCCTGGGTGCACTGCTGTTGCAAAAGGCCTAATCGGGCAAAACACTTCACCTTTCCTGTCAAACAAACATGACTCACTTGTGTCTCGTGCAAAACGCCTTCCCTGATGTTTGCGTGACTGACAGTTGAAAAACGTTGTACTTATACTCGAGTAACGGCGTTTTCCGAGGCTTTTCCTTGAAGCAAAAGTGATGCGTCTTTCAAGAAAAGTTTTTCCATGAAAGACCTGGTTCTAATAGAGACGATTCCTTTGAGTCGAGAGAGAAAGTGGATTACTGTAGATGAGCGCTGGATCAAAGGAATGACGACATAAACGGAGCCCAATCCTTATTTAATGAGTCTACCGCGCAGCCGATATATGTGAGGACCGAGAGGAACTTATCGTATGAGAAGTATGTAAGGGGGAAAAAAACTTGACAAACACAAAATATTCTCGCTTTGAAAACTGGAAGGTTTACTCAGACTCTGTGGACTATGAGGAGAGGGTGAAATTTAAACTCATTTTGTGCTGTATGGTCCTCTGTATGACGCTCTTAGAAACATGTTTTTTTGTGATTTGTTTGTTAAAGAGCCCGAAATGTTCTGGATCAGTGACATACGGCAAGTTGAAGAGGTTGTGTTGTGTTTAAAGGGACTATGCAGAGTTTAAAAATGTTAAAATGAAGTATTTTCCTCCCCCTAGAAGGTGTAGAATGAGCCCAGACCTGTTCTCCACAACTGCCTCTGAAATCCTGCACAGTCACTCAAAAAGGTGTCACTTTGGGTCGAATTACCGTCATGCACGAGCTTAATATAGAAGGTGCAGTTACATGTATGACCTGAGGTGGCAGTAGTGGGTATAAAATGGCGGACTCGCATCTAGCCTCTTTAAATTGGCGACTTTTGTTATTTTGTGTAAAGCCTGAAGAATGATTTACAAAGTTACATATGATTGTAACAGCAACCCTAAGATAAAGGTGGTCCACAATCTTGTTATGTTGCTCTGTCTGATCCCGCCAGACCTTGGGAGCTAAGCAACAGGAAGCCTGGCGAATGTACTGAGTGAGTGGTTGGTGGGCCAAGGGCAGTTGTGGCTACAAATAGTAGCTTACACCACCAGTATGGAGTGAACGAATAATGCAATGTACAGCGTCTTTGAGCGTCCAGAAAAGAAAGATTTGAAAGTATGGGACATTTTCCATTGCCCCTCCCAATCTCCATGATGTGGAGCCAAGCTGGTGGTCAGAATCACCTGGCTGGAGGATCCACCTATTGCACATGTTTTTAGTGGTAGGGGAAACTGGAGTACCTGGAGGAGACCTACACAGACATGGGGAGAACATGGAAACTCCACACAGAAAGGCCCCCATCCAGGTGGGGATCAAACCTGGAACCTTCTAGCTGTGAAGCATGAGCGCTAACCGCGGCGCCACCGCACTGCCTAGCTAAACCAGGAGAGGTGAGAGCTACGCAACCTCGCAACAACGGCCACTCAGGCTTCTGCAGGTGGCCGTTCTCGCGAGGCTAGTGACAGAGTTCAGTTGGGAGGCAGGGGAGTGCTTTTTTTAATATACATTTTGTAATAATAAGGGCAAAACTAATGCGGTAACGGGAAGACAGCGGGACAGAGGGGCACAATACGGTAGTTTCCCAGCCAAAACGGGACGCTTGATAGGCATGACATATGGACTAAGTCTCTTTAAACCTTTGGATTACTTATTACCTAGCCTGGTTTGACCAGACCCTCGTACTTACTGCATTTCGTACAAGGGTCTGGAACTTCTCAATTGAGCTCCGTTATCAGGTGGGAGGGTGAACTCCTTTGAAACGATTGGATCTGATTTTCGCTAGCGTTTGGTCGTGACGTATGTAATGCACCGAGTGAGTGAAGCAGCTATTATAACTCTGTCATAGCTCTATCATAACTCTGTCATAACTCTTGGGGACATTCCTTGCACATTCCAAGGCTTCAATTTTAATTTCTGGATATTTGGGAGCCGAGTCAGGACGAATTGAAGAGCTTCCATTTCTTTCGTATCAGCCGCCATTGCAAAGCTACAACCAGCAAATCGGCAAATGCTTGACGTCGCCTACAACCCCCGCCTCCCCCGCTCGCTGAATGGCAGGTAGAAAGTCAACCGATGTAACTCGGCCACTGAGATCAAGCCCAGACGTACATTTAGGGAAATTATAATTGACCGGAGTTTACGGATGGCAAAAAGGCCAGGCTACTTATTACCCTGTGTTCTGCACGTATAGGCTTTTTCTTTATACAAATCAGACTCTACTCAGAAAATGATGAAATGCAGTTATTTGGAGGCACTGAACCATCAACAAAAGAGTTCATTGAACAAGATCATCTTCCCCTGAGATCCTTACGTCTTGGAACTGGAGAAAACTCACAGTGGTTCACATGGCGCCTTTAGTGTCCATCCCGGCGCCTCGGATGCTTTAGGACCAAATCCTTTTTTGGGGGGGTTTCTGGTAGGTTTTCACTGCTGATGGATCTGTGTCCATGGTTATGTCTACATTCCATCCGGAAAACCTTCCAGAACCCTAAAAATAAGCGTCATAGAGGCCACCGAGATGGAAAGTAAAGGCTCCAAGCTAACCACATACAGCTGCTGGGTCACTGAAAGGTCAAATACACAATAATCAGCTTTTTTTCTGCATAGAAAGTTGCATAATGAACAAAATAATGACTCAACCATAGAAAAAAGATGAAGCCTCTTAAGGTCATTTAATGCAGTGATGCTTGATGTTTTTTTTCCCAACTGAGTTAACTGTTGGTCTCGATCCTTTGTGAACGTGATCGAGACGGCGTCTGGAGCTCGAGCCGTTTATTCACTTCCTTTCTGTGCAAAATCAGAATCCATTCTCCCTCCCCACAGCCTTTGTAAAAACTTTGGTCCTTTGAAAGCCGCCGCTAAACCGACCGCGCGAGAAAAAGAGGCGCGTTGTGAAAGCTGCCGGCTGTTTACCGACGTTTTAGAGAGCGTCCAAACATGGCCGCCGCTCGGTCCGCCCGCAGGGATCGGTCCGGGCCCCGCGCATGAATAATGGATCGCGGGCGTGATTCTGCGTAATTGTCAGTGATTTACGACGGCGTCCGGCTCGGCGGCCCGCGCTCGCTAAATGTGCCATAAACACGTCAAATAAAGAAAAGGACATGGCATTTCACTGCGTCTTATTTACGTTCCAACAGAAGGGCCAGCTGGGGTCAGGCTGGAGCCGCGGCCGTAACTCAGAGGCCGTCATGATGCAACTGTGTCGTATTGACCGACGAGCACAGCGTCGCTTTGGCTCATCTTTCTGGATTATTTATCTGTTTCTGCTTATTGGCTGCAAACATTCGGTATAACATCAGAAACAGACCCTCCAGTGAGAGCCATGTTACTTTACTGTACTTTTACTCAATCAATCAAACTTTATTTATAAAACGCTTTTCATACCGAATGAAATGTTGTACAGATTACAACATTTAAAACAATACGCCTGGGACAACCTCCCGTATATATGTTTTATGTAATAGGATTAAATAAATAGATTAGTCAGTTAAAGGCTAAGCTAAAAAAAGGTGGGTCTTGAGCTGCTCTTAAAAACATTCTGGTTCTCTGCAGCCCTGAGCTCCTCCTCAGGTGGTTCCAGAGGCGAGGGCTGTAATATTGAGTCTTTCTGTTGACTTTAGGAATAACTAGGAGACCCCTGCCGGAGGAGCCAAGGGGCCGTGAAGGTTCGTAAGGTAAAAGCAAATCTGAAAGATAAGAAGGACCAAGACCATGAAGACATTTAAAAACCATTAAAAGAACTTTAAAATCGATCCTGAAACACACGGGGAGCCAATGCAGCGATTCTCAAACCGGTGTAATGTGGTCCCGCCTCCTGGTCGTCGTCAGGACACGAGCTGCTGAAGTTTGTAAAAGTTGTAAACCTGAGATCCTCTTTTTGGGAAGAGCAGAAAGCAGTGTGATAAAAGCATGCATGAGCGTCTCCGTGTTGGCCCGAGAGAGAACGGGGCGACTCTGGCTGTGTTCTTTAGATGTAAAAACTTGTCTTTGTGATATTCTTAATGTGTGGAATAAACGCCAGCTCAGAGTCAAAGATCACACCCAGGTTCTTCACCTGTGAGGAAGGATTCATAGACAGTGACTGTAGTTTGGGTAAAAGTCAGGTTGACATTAGGGATGCACCGATCTGCTCCTGGTATCACTTTCAAACATCTCTAGCTGAGCAGTTGAATTAAAGAGGGTTATTAATAGACTTTTTAAAGCTCGTAACAATGTTGTTTTCTCTGCAAAAACATATCTGGAGCTGTGTGTCAAGCCGCTAGCACGGCCTTCAGTAATGTTTTCTAGTAGCTGTTCTTAGTGAAGAACATCACTATAGCACTATAGGCACTCAAAGGTGCACTCCCAGGAGGCCCAGGCGTTACACTGGAGCGGCTGCTGCGTATAAGGGCTTTAATATAGAAAGTGTCACTTAATGAGATGCTGCTGTTCCACCTCCCCAGCTCGTTCCTGTTCCCCTATAGACTCACTCCTCTGTCAGGAGAGCGTCTGCTGCACTTTACTTTGCACCAAATCAGAAAACATTTTCTTGCATAAGGAGACAATAATAGCAGCAACTCAGATTGATCGTGCGCAAACAAAGGGCCAGTCTTACCGGCCTCGAGACTAGTTGGAGACTCGAGGTGCCGCTGGTCACGCACATGTCTCGCTTTATCTCCTCTGGAGTCTCAGAGAAAAGGAACGGGTTTGATTCTCCACATGGTCTCTGAGAGGTCTATGTGGTCGCAGCCAGATGTGGCAATGTTGTGAACACTATTTGTTATCCCTCGACATGTGAGACGTTTCTGTGACGTCCCTGCAATGTCTCTGAGACCTGTCGAAGACTCAAAAAAGTCCATCCATTAATTTCCTTCCGTTTTTTCCGGGGCTGGGTCGCGGGGGCTGCAGTCTCAGCAGAGATGCCAAGATCCTTCAAGATCCACGCACACCTCCTCCAGCTGTTCTGACCCCGAGACGGCACCAGGCCAGCTCGGATACACTTAGGGCTTTTCCACCAAGGTGCTGGTTCAGAGCTGGTTCTGGTGCCAGGTTGGTTCCAAACTGACTTGGTTTCCCACTAAAATGAGAGCTGTGCCTATTGTCATAGCAACGCTTTGGAAAGTCGACATCAAAAATGGATAGTAGCATCTTACTACAGCCACTTCTGGTTATAAAATACAGAAAAATAAGTTTATGTTTCTGTCACAGCAGCCGTTAACATTTAGAGTTCTTCTTTCTAACTCTTGTTTTAGCTAAAGAGCATAAAGCAAAACAACAGTTTCCTCCACAGAGACTGTTTTGGCTTCTCCAGGAAGTTCTAAGCACAAACTAACCAATATTGATTGTTTGTTGGAGGAGGGAGCCCCGCCCCCAGTCGCTGACATCACTGGTGCTCGTTTCTTGGTCCAGCTTTTAACTGGTTCCCAACCGGCACCAGATTTTGGAACCAAGAGCCAGCGTTTGTTCAGTGGAAAACGAAAGAACCGGTTCTGAAACTGGAACTGGCCCGGAACCAGCACCGGCACCGGCACCGGCTTGGTGGAAAAGAGCTAACAGTCCCACCAACGTGCCCTGGGTCTTCCACAAGGCCTTCCCCCTTTTTGTCTCAAAAAAGCGACAGGAAGACTCGCCTTTTCACCAGGGGACGCATCGGAGACATCTCCGTGACAAGCGGCAACTCGAGTCTCCAACTAGTCTCCACGCCGGTGACATCGGCCCTTCTCCAAACCCCCAAATCCTCTTCACTTTGGATTCATTTGAGCTAATGTTTTGGTGGGACATTGGTCTTCTGTCTTTTTACGTTTCTTTTATGTAGAAGAGGAACCTTCGCACATCAGTTACTTGAGGCGGGTGCAGGAGATGAGGGAAAATCCCAGCGTACATGAGTAAAAATAATACTTCTCACACACTGCCAACCTTGCAAAAATAGTTGATAAGGATTAGGTCAACTTTTTGGTCCTTCATCAGGCTTCATCTCAGAACCGAAACCCTGACCTAATCATAATCAACTATTTTTGCAAGGTTGGCATTTTAGGCCAAAAAATATAGATAGATAGAGTCGAGTCTAAATGTATGGTTTTATTTTGTTGTCAAACTACAAAGATTTTTTCAGAGGGGATTTGTTTAGTGTTTGAATAAGCTATTTATAAGTGGCAAAAAATCTGTCAAATTCAATTTCGCCTTTGACTTTAAAAAAGATACAAAACTGAGGCACTCAAAGGAAAAGTCATGGCAAAAGGCCTTCATTGCAGCATGCCCAGGATGTAACCCTGACGAAGGCCTAATGCGGCTGAAACGCAATGTTTTAATCTAATGGCCATTCTGCAATAAAGGCCTTTTACCATGACTTTTCCTTTGAGTGCCTCAGTTTTGTATCTTTTAAAAGTCCAATGCTGCAGCTGAAAGAACCAGTATATCCAAGTAGCCCTCCTGCATGTTTTACTTTGTTTTGTTTGTGTTCAAAGCTCAATAAATCAGGCAGGGAAAAAAAAATCAATCTTCTAAACATTGTTAAATCCAAGGCTGCGAAGTTAGGAGTCTGCAGGAGCTAAAGTAGAGATGTTGTTCGCGGGAGTGGAATGAAAACTCCTGTCTTTAGCCACAGCTGTCTCCCGGAATGAAAAAACGGCCATGTTTGGATTACAGGTGGTGGACGCAAAACATGTCAATATTTGTGAATGAAATATGAGTGTGGGAAAAAAACAAGGGAGCGCCTCCTCGTCGTCGTCGTCGTTATTCAAGGAAATCTCCGGCTCGCGAGTCGACAAAACATCATAAAATAAACATTACAAAGCGTGAGTTATGTCTGTTTTTTATCACCATGGCGCTAAAACCAAGACGTTAAGGGAGAAAACCGGCAACAATCTCAGCATTGACCGCTCAATGTGCAGCGTCTTAAATTATCCATGAACCCCGGCGGCGCAGACTGTGTGCCGTACTTTTATTACTATATAAAGGTGGTTGTGCTTCATGAGTCAGCACTACACGTGTCTTGCCCCGGGACACAACAATAGTCACCACCTTTACATCCACGGACGTAGGAAGCGTTCACTCCGTCGCTTTTGAAGACTTAACGCGGACAAAGAGAAGAGAACACGTCACACCTGTGCTAAAGTCTCTCCATTGGCTTCCTGTTGAGTTTAGAATCAAATTTAAAATCCTGCTCCTCACATTTAAAGCAGTTCTAAGTAACTCTTCCCCCTAGAGGCCATAAGCGCAACTGCAGGTGTAGTAGCAAGTTACGATTTTTTAACTTATTAATTGTCTTGGAGAGTAAATACGACGCTGACAGGAAAGGCGAAGGGAGAGAGGGATACTGTGCATCCGATTATACAATGGAAATATTTTTTTTCACTCAAACTTGGCTGTAAATACTGTTTAGAATGACATTAGCCCGCAGTTAGCTTCGCCCGTTAGCATGTTAGCTTCTTCTTCGTGATTCCATTAGTGTGTACTGGTTTGTTAATATTATTTTGTTCATATACATGGTGGCGATTTTCAAAGAGGATTGGGGATCTTGTTTTGTTTTTGAATAAGCTATTTCTAAGTGGGAAAAAAATCAGCAAAATTCAAATACCGCTTTGTTTTTTTTGGGGTTCAAAACTCAGAGAAGGAAGGTAAGGAAGGAATATATTATAAAATCCCTTTAAAAAAATCTTTCAGAAATATTGTTAAGTCCAAGCCTGGAAAGTTTGGAGTCTGTAGGAGCTACTGAAATGGAGATGTTGTTGCAAGAGTTGAATGATAACCTAATTGGGAGAACACAGGCCTAAAGCACATGCGCCTGAATCTTTCTCCAGTCTTTAGGAAATGACCATATTTGGATTACGCCGTCATCTCGGTCCCACTTGGAGTGGATACAATAAGTCAATAATATGTCAATAATTGTGAATGAATAGCGATCATTTCTGGGGTGACACCACATTTTACAATGTTGAATGTTTAGAGCGGGGGGTACGCAATTTTTGCTTGATCGCAAGGTAATTTTTCCGTTTAGATGCAGGCTGAGCCCCCCCAAAATTAAACAAATAGTAGCACTGTTCATAATATAAGGGGGTTTCTAACTCAGGCTTTCTCCGGACCGGTGGCAGTCAAGTTGCAAACATGGTTTTCTGGCCAGAGACACCAGAGGGAGATGAAAGACCCTCCAATCATCCCATAAACACTTGTGTTACCCCCACGGGGACTACGAAAAGGATTTATTAAGGTAAACACGTTACTTAGTACTGCTTTAAATCCATAAAGGGTTTAGCTCCGCTCTATCTCCAAGACGCTGTCATTCCATATCGGCCAACCAGAGCTCTCCGCTCTCAAAACTCAGGGCGACTAGTGATTCCTCGAGTCTCCAAAATTACTGTAGGAGGCAGAGCTTTTAGCTACCAAGCTCCGGTTTTATGGAATAAACTCCCAGCCCACGTTAAAGAAGCAGACACAGTCCCTATATTTAAGACTAGGCTCAAAACGTACCTCTTCGAATGAGCTTATGATCAGGTCAGTTTGGTAAAGCTCTGACCCACAGCCTGAAGTAAAGCTCTGACCCACAGCCTGAAGTAAAGCTCTGACCCACAGCCTGAAGTAAAGCTCTCACCCACAGCCTGAAGTAAAGCTCTGACCCACAGCCTGAAGTAAAGCTCTGACCCACAGCCTGAAGTAAAGCTCTGACCCACAGCCTGAAGTAAAGCTCTAACCCACAGCCTGAAGTAAAGCTCTGACCCACAGCCTGAAGTAAAGCTCTGACCCACAGCCTGAAGTAAAGCTCTGACCCACAGCCTGAAGTAAAGCTCTGACCCACAGCCTGAAGTAAAGCTCTGACCCACAGCCTGAAGTAAAGCTCTGACCCACAACCTGAAGTAAAGCTCTGACCCACAGCCTGAAGTAAAGCTCTGACCCACAGCCTGAAGTAAAGCTGCCTCAGGAGAAACACTGCTGTGGGAAGTACGGTCCACTGAGCGCTATCCTCTTCTTCTGACTGCAGACTTTCTCTTATACAATATTTAATTTATCTGTAGTCCGTTCATCACTATTCACATGGTGTCTCCTGATATTGGGCGATACAAAACCAATAAACTTAAACTTCCCACAAAAATCTCAAATTCCCCCCCCCTCCTCACAAATCCAGCACTCGGAGCCAGACATATTGTTTTTATTTTTGTCCATAATTCTGTGGGCTCATCACTAATCTGACTAAGCCTGATTAATCCCATTTGAGGAGAGGACGCGGCGGCGTTGACAGGAGTGGGCCGTCTGTTTAGCGGAGAGGATCTGTGTGACAAAGCCCGGCTGAGAGCTTTGTCGCCGCACAAAAGAGAAATCCAGCCCGCGCTGTCTTAATTAGGAGGGAGATGGATAGGATTTGTCCACCGAATGTGATATTAAAACGGCCGGCTCCGACTGGGAGGCGGTTATGTAATCATTTCAAGGATAAAGATGTGGGTAATGTGGAGGATCACTGCTTTGGCGGGTTTATTTACGGAGAAATGGGGTCGTGGAAGTTAAAGTGAAAGATGTAGAACAGGCCTGTGTTGTGAAGTTGTGAAGTTCAGTCTTCATCAATAACTGGAGTGGAGCTTCGTTTGGTCACGTTTCAGTAATTACTCATGTGTCTAGTTATAGAAGTAGAAATATGCTTTTAAAGTGCATATGACACAATGTTTGCTAAAGCATATAGTTAACAGGATTATATTCAAGATTTTACCCAGCTTTCTATAGTTTGGCCATCTTTGTGATGTTTATAGTTTCACTTCCTTATACATTCCTTTCAGTCATGTGACTTTTGTTGTTTTTGTGGCCATTTACTCAGGATGAAAATGAAAGACGGCTGATTGACAGTGGCATCTTAGGTACTTGTAATCATTGCTCAACAAGATGACAATAAAAACATGGCCCCAGAGACGCACGTTTATGTGAAGAAACCAGTGAGTCGGCGTTTAAGATGCTAGCATGCTACCGGTTAGCATTTCGCTGTATTTACAGTAGTATTTCCTCAGTGTTCATAGATGTGAGACCAATGGCCGCTGGCTGCTCTGCTTTATGCCCACGACACTGGGGGCCGCCATTGCTCCGCCATTGCTGTAGTACCTCCATATCGCCGCTAGGCCCCCATTGAAAAGCACTGGAGTTTAGACACGTTATAAACAACTTTAATGCCTGGTTTCAATTTTTTCAACACTAGACTAGGCTTGATCTTCCGCCTGAGATAACACTGGGTTAGTCACAATTTAAGAAACCAGGCTGGTTTTCGTAAGAAGAATTTTCGAAATCTCGTACTTAATGAGGGCCGGACTGTTAGCATTGGAGCAGCGCGAGCTACACATCACGCAAGGGCCGAGTCTACAGGGAAGATCCCGCCCTTATGCCCTTTTTAGGAACATGCGTCGTCAGAGCTGGGGAGGAGGAGTCTGTAAATCCGCCATGACTTCCCCCTCGACCGTGGTCATTATGGTAGACGGGGAGGAGTGAGCAGGAGACGTCCATTTATATACACAGTCTATGTGTGAGACACACATGTGTTTATTGTGTTGAAGCCATTGAATCAACCATCAGTGGTGGAGAGTTGCTAACCGGTAGCATGCTAACGTCTTGAAATCCTGCGACAGACATCTTCTTGAGCAATGATTACGAGTACGTAAAAATGCCACAGTCAATCAGTTTCATTGTCATCCTGAGTATATAGTATATATATATTTAGTCCACTGATTCTGTTGGCGATTCGGACAGAAGCCACTACTTTCTCCTCGCAGTGTGACGTGGTGTGCAGACTTTATTTTTTAATCAGAATTGATTTATTGTTACAAATGTTTATTTTATGAAACATTGACATTTAAATAAAATAAAATAAAAACTTACTAATCACTCTGGCGTTAGGCTAAAAGCAGAAAGTAGGTCAGAGCCCGGTGTCCGAAAACACCAGCAGAATGAGTGGCTACGTCTGCTAAAAGTTCGCTAAACTCCGGGAATAAAGTATTTCTGCGATAAAGACCAAACTCAGAGACAGTGGAATATTCATGGATAAATACGAGTCAGATGCATTATATTTAAAATGGTTTTAAAAGAATGAAGAAAACAATGGATTATTCGCCTTTTTGTCCGAGAGAGGAAGCTATCAGTCATTTAAGGTTAGCAGCTAACGTTAGCATCTTTTCACCGTAGCCGTTTATATTTAAGTCGTTTATTCATGAGAAATTGAAACAGCTGATTTCACTCAGTCATGTTGTTCAGTTCAACCGTTCTTCTCCGACTCTCGCAAAGCATTGTGGTCTATATTGACCCGTTTAGTGACCAGCTCACTACTTTTCAGAATGCATTGTGTGAAACTTTGAGTCCGCTACTTTTTTTCTCTCTGGACATTCGGACTCTCCTACAAAACTATATAGTGCAATATATGGGGAATAGTGCGGACGTTCAGTCACAGCCAGAGGCATTTTACACTGTCGTCATGCCGACCGTGTTATGTCAATGGGAAAAAGAGCCAAACTGCTCTGGAGCTTTACCTCCATCTATGTCTGTGTAGGCTCTCAGTCGTACAGGAGCTGTCCATCTTCAATAAAGGTTCTTGAGTCGTCTTCTGGACTCTGTAGTTGAAGCGTCGAAGGTTTTGTCTTTGTCAGTGACACTAAAGATCGATCGATGTCATTTCCTGTCAGTAGCTTAGAAACATTTCTTCATTGAATTGCTGCTTTACTGATTTTGTCCTTCTGAATATGTCGTAGTACCAAAAGCGTTCAAACCTGCCATATGCACTTCTAGAAGCAACTTTTTGCGTTGTTTTGAGTTTGTAGCTGCTGCACTTCTTAATCTTCTTCGACCAAATATGTATTATAAACCCTTTCTGGTTTGTTAATATTATTTTGTTCATATAGGCCTACATGGTGGCGATTTTCAAAGAGGATTTGGGATTTTGTTTTTGAATAAGCTATTTAAAAGGGGGGAAAAAAATCAGCAAAATTCAAATTCCGCCTTGTTTTTTTGGTTCAAAGCTTAGAGAAGGAAGGTAGGAAGGAATTATATATTATAAAATCCCTTTTGTAACATCTGTCTTTAGCCGCTGCTGTCTCCCAGAAAGGAAATGACCATATTTGGATTACGCCGACTTGGAGTGGATACAAAACATGTCAATAATTGTGAATGAATAAGCGTGG
This sequence comes from Gobius niger, assembly GCF_951799975.1. Lineage (NCBI taxonomy): Eukaryota > Metazoa > Chordata > Actinopteri > Gobiiformes > Gobiidae > Gobius > Gobius niger. Next base: position 38,909,390 of record NC_136855.1, on the reverse strand, counting down.
GCAGGGGCGGATCTAGAAAAAAAATCACGGGGTGGTAAGCAGGGTCAGGGATCATTTCTGGGGTGGCACCACATTTTACAATGTCGAATGTTTCTAGCGGGTGGTACGCAAGTTTTGCTTGATCGCAAGGTAATTTTTCCGTTTAGACGCAGGCTGAGCCCCCCCAAAATTAAACAAATAGTAGCACTGTTCATAATATAAGTAGGGGGTTTCTAACTCAGGTAAAGTTGAAACCTTTGTTATAGAAAAAAAAAATCATCATCTTTGGAGCCACAGAAGTTGCACCTGACTCCTTATTTAGCTCTAAAGTTGTTTTAATCCTTTCTCCTGTCAAAAAAGTAAGAACTGAGAGTGAGGCCTCTGTAACAGTGTTAATTTTGACAACATATTTAATTTTAGTCAAGATTTAGTCAAATTTTTTTTTTAAATTTAAGTCTAGTTTTAGTCGACTAAAATTGCATGTCAATTTAGTCGACTTATATTTATAATATTCATTATAATCATATTTAATCTTGGTCCTCGACTTCATGGAGCTGCTCCACATGAATAAAGCACAAACTTGTTCATTTGGCAGTGATTTTAAATAATATGGGTGCTTTTTCAGACGGTCAATAGAAGTTTGGATGATTTTAGTCTCTCCTTTTCATTTTTATTTAGTCTTATTTCAGTCGACTAAAACATCTGGACAGTTTAGTCATAGTTTTAGTCTCATGAGAAACTTTTAATTTAGTTTTAGTCCAATTTTAGTCACAAAAATATCACTTTGACTAAAATTAAGACTAAATATTTTAGACGACAAAATTAACACTGCTCTGTAAGCACCCAAGTAGCTTCCAGAGCAGATGTGAGACGTCACATGACAATGGGGTGGCAGGACCCCGTGCCACCCCTCTAGATCCGCCCCTGAGCGTGGGAAAATGACCGTTGCAGCGGCTCATTAGCGACAAAACATCACAACATAAGCATCGTAAAGGGTGAGTTTTGTCTTTTTTACACTCAACATTGACAACTTCGTGAAAAATCGATGTTTTCACCACGATAAAACCTGCTGAGCTTGAAACAGCCACAAACGCCCCACACTGGAAACGACCCTGTCCTGTTTTACCGGATATAACCACACATTTCACAATTACACTTCCATCTCACTGTGCAGTACAAATACACAATCACACAAATCACACGACAAACATGACATCCTACTGTTGCTACTAACAACAGTACCAGGAAGCAAACACACACAATGGACGTGTCAACTTTCCACACCACACGGAAACCCAACGAGCTCCCGGTTCAACATCTCCTGTATTATTTTGCGACTCGATAAAGATGAGCTTCCATGTCAACTCCTCCAACCAAACCGAGCCTAAAGCGGGACCAAAGCTCACAGAGGAGAGTCCTACCTGCTCCTGGTAGATGAAGAACAACATGATGAACAGGATCTCCAGGAAGAAGATGAGCAGCAGCATGATGAAGAACTGTGGACACAAAACATAATTACTGGTTACTACGGTAAATGGTTTCATGTGGATTCTCCCTGTAATGACTGAGATGTTAACCGAAAACGAGGACAAAACAATCTAGAATTCGCCATTTACCACCGTTACCATAGTTACTGTCATAGAATTTTCAGTGGCTCCACCTCCATTTTAAACTATAGGCTGTTTAGAATGTTGTGATGTCACGTAAATGCAACCGCAGGTACTAGAATGTGATGATGTCACCGCACCCAATGGGGGAGGAGACAGTTTTTCCTATAGATACAGATGGCATCTCTGGAATCACCCATATATGGTCATGTTTGAAAACAGTTAAGGGGGAAAACAATTTGGAGAAAAATCTAAACTTTCTCTAATTATTCAAAAACTACTAAATTATGCTGAAATATAGATATAGTTTCTACTAAAGATAAGATAAGATAAGATGGTACTTTATTGATCTCACAGATTGATCTCACGGAGAAATTGCATTCGATGAGAGAGCATCCGGCAGCAGCACCCATTCAGTGCGCACCTCTCTTTTTTTTCTTTGGTGAAAGATGGTTGTGTCGCGGCCGCCATCTTCACTGTTTTGGTCACAGGAGGAGCACTGGTTGATGGGAAATCCGTAGACGATGACCACGGCGGTGGAGCTCTTGCGCTTGGCCCTGATGTTCTTGGCCACACAGGTGTAGTTGGCCGTGTCGGACAGACCAACTACACCTGTGTGGCCAAGAACAACGTGGCCAAGCGCAAGAGCAAATAAAGATACAAAGACATGGGGAGGAGCAAAGTGGTTCAACAGCCCATATATACATAAATAACAGAGAATGCTAACATATTGCTACATGTTAGCATCGGGCTAATGCTAACGGTTAGCTAGCGCTAGCTACAACTGCCGTTTTTTCGCTTCTACAGAACAATCTGCTGTGAGGAAATATCCATATGGACCTGATTTACACTTGACTTTATTTGTATGTGAAAAATAAGTTGATATTCCACCAGAAAATGGCTAAAAAGAGTGAAAAATTGCATTCCCAAAAGATTCTATTTTCCCCCTCGGCGAAGCCACGCCCCCTTCTATGACGAGATGCGTCTGTATCTATGGCTGGAACGTGTAGGGGGAGGAAAATACTTACTTTTAACATTTTTAAACTCTGTATAGTCCCTCTAAAGGGGAAACAATTTGGAGAAAAATCTAAACTTTCTCTAATTAGTCAAAAACTACTTTAAAGGGACTATACAGTGTTTAAAAATGTTAAAAGTAAGAATTCTCATCCCCTACATATTCAAGCCTTGTCCTAATGTGTAGAATGAGCTCAACCCTATTCACCACAACTGCTTCAAAAAGTTGTTACTTCGGGTCAGAATTGCTTAATATAGAGTCTGCAGTTACGTGTAAGACCTGAGGTGGCAGTAGTGAGCATAAAATGACCAACTTGCATCTAGCCTATTCAACAAACGCTGTATTATGAATATAGTTTTCTACTAAATAAAGATACAAAGGTATGAAGAGGAGCAATGTGGTTCAACAGCCCATAAATACATAAATAATGGAATATGCTAACATGCTAAATCTACCGCTACCTAGCGCTAGCTACAACTGCTGTTTTTTTTCTCTCGCTTCTACTGAACAATCTGCTGTGCGTAAACATCAATTTAATCTCTTTATCCCCACCTGAACAGAGAACATTTTCTCCAGTTTGGCTTTACCCAAATCAAAAAGCGTCAAAATAGAGATGAAAAAGCCACAAAAACACAACAAAATAGTGTAAAACAGACAACAAAAAAAGAGATGAAAATGCACAATGTACAATAATCAGTTCTGTAGGCTCTCCAGTCAAGAAGCTTTTAGATTTGGGTAAAGCCAAACTGGGGAAAATGTCAGTATAGGTCAAGTTATCAAAGGAAAGGAAACAGAAAATGTAAAAATAAGAAGAGCCTCCACCAGAGCTGAGCCTAAAGTTCCATCGATTTACCGCTCATGACTTTTATCACAGATCTGTGGTCGAGCGTCTGCAAAAAAAACTCTTTCTTTCAAAACCAGAGTCTCCGTCCCGGGCCGGCACAATGGCCGCGGATCGCTTCGGAAAGGAGAATACGACTGTAAAGCAGACATTTGCCGGGGCCCGTGGAGCTCATATATTTCCCTGACAGTTGGGAGCACGAGGGGGGGAGAAGATGCCATTTCCGGGACTGGAGGAATCGGAAGGGTCATAATTCAGAGTGTCCCAAACCCAAAGGCCCCTCTCCTCCTCCTCCTCCTCCCCCTCCCTCTCTCTCCACGAGCCCGGCCCGGCGTGAGCTAAGACCCAACCATACATCTTCCTTTAGGCCAGTGGGGACCGACGTACTTCTGAGCTCCTTCTACAAACTCATCGATCAGCGAGTCCCGCCGCTTTCCCCACGTCTCCAAAGAGAAAGTGAACTCTTAAAAAGGTCCACGCACTGATGCTGCATCGTGGAAAACAGCCACAGAAGGTCCAAACAGCCTCACTGGACTCTGATAATCACGGCACTCCAATTGCCTCCACTGCAGATTGTTTCTTGTCTCTCTCAATTAAAGGGATATTTCAGGATTTTTGACATAGGGCCTCATTTCCTAGTTATCCAGAGTGTTGCTGATTTCTGGAGATATTTTTTTTTGTAATTCATGCAGTTCTTCTGTTTGAAGAGTTTCTTGTCGCTAGGCTAATGCAAGGCTAGCACATTTCTATGGTATCAGCTAGCCTGCATTAAAAACAGTGTGACCCGCTCCACAGAGCACCTGAGGCAAATCACTTATAACACCAGACTAACCATATAAATGTCTGTGTCCATAGAACGATTTTAACCATTTTGCATTTAAAATACTTTATATTTGAGCAGCATCAGCTTCGTGGTTGTATAAGCTACGTGGCGGTGGAGTGATCTGCTAGAAAATAGTCCCTCAAAATGCGATCATTCATGTGATGCAGGTCAGTTATATTCCAAACATGACTCTATGGACACAGACATTTATATGGTTAGTCTGGTGTTATAAGTGATTTGCCTCAGGTGCTCTGTGGAGCGGGTCACACTGTTTTTAATGCAGGCTAGCTGATACCATAGAAATGCACTAGCCTTGCACTAGCCTAGTGCCAAGAAACTCTTCAAATATAAGAACTGCATGAATTACAAAAATAATATCTGCAGAAATCAGCAACACTCTGGATAACTCGGAAATGAGGCCCTATGTCAAACATCCTGAAATATCCCTTTAAGGTGAGACACTGCAGGTGAATAGGGAAAAAAAAAATATGTAGAGATATCAATTTGAAGCTTTTACTGAACATCACAGATATAAATATGAGAAAAAAAATGTTTTGCATTTTTTCTGTCATTTTATGTTTTCACATAAAAATAAGACATTTTGAGCATTAAAATGGCCAAAATTGCCTATATTTTGGGCAACGAAATCAAAATAATGAATTGAGCCAGATTAAATGTTATGGTTTTATTTTATTGACATATTAGTAACTAAGATTTTTTCAGAGGGGATTGTGGATATTTTGTTTAGTTTTTCAATAAACTAATCATCAGTGAAAAAATCTGTAAAAACTCAAATTTCGCCTGTTTTTTTTGGTTTCAAAGCTGAATAAATCAGGCTAGGAGTTAGATATTAAAAAATCCCTCTGAAAAAACCTTCAAAATATTGTCTGGTCTCAGACTGTAAAGTTTGGAGTCTGTGGGAGCTTCTATAAGGGCTCAGGCTCTGCCCGAGTGCGGCTTCTCTCATTCAGAGAAAACCAGCCCTGAAGTTTTGTAGCGAGTGCGCATGCTCGGCCCATTCTTCGGCTTTTCCGCTCCAGCGTCTCGTAGGAGGAAAAACACCATATTTGGGTGAAAGCGTCATCACGGGGCCCCTTAGCAGGACACGTGGATGTAAAATCTGTCAATATTTATGAATGAAAACCCGCGGGAAAGACGGACTTTCTACGCGGCGCAGCAGCTACTTCCGGGTCGCCCCCACCTCGCAGACAAAACATCATAAAATAAACATCATCATTTTTATATCTGACATGAAAACTAAGATGTAAAGGGAGGAAAATAGATAAAAATCTCCACTTCGACCACTGCGTGAAAAATCAATACTTTCACCTGCCGTGTCTCGCCTTAAGTGAGAAAACTAGGAAAAACATCTCCACTTGGACCACCGTGATACATAAAAAGTATTTCCAAACTTTTGTCCGGTACTGTATGTTAGATTTTGTCATAATGTGCATGTGCAGCCGACTCCTCAGTGCGTCTCCTTTATGACATAAATAAACAAGCTTAAGGCGAGACATGGCAGATGAAAGTATTGATTTTTCCCGGCTTTTCTTCATTCTCAACACTTTTTTCCTATTTACACCGTTTCTTTTCAGGGCTCTACATGAAGGACAAGAGAAGGCGGCTTCAAGGCTCACTATTGCCTCAATATCCTGAAAGTGAGACACAGCAAAGCCACGAGGAAGAGAGAGCGAGTCTTAGTTTAGTTTATTTAAGCAATTTTACATTCATTTTGTCTTTCAAAATTCATATGCAGATGCTCAAAATGGAGGAGGCTGAAGCAACAAAGCTTATCCTCTCCTGACTGAGATGAGGAAAAGGAAATGCAGTAGATCAGTGGCAAATTAGCTTTTTCATATCAGACAAATTGTGTCAAATGATCCCAAAAGGGGAAAAATTCCAGACGCATGAAACATTTTTAACTTAAAGGGGCTACACAGAGTTTAAAAATGTTGAAACTAAGTATTTTCCTCCCCCTACATGTTCCAGCCATGTCCTAATGTTTAGACTGAGCCCAGACCTGTTCACCACAAATGCCTCTAAAAACCAGCACTGTTTGGTCCACTTTAAACGGATCAGGGTTCGTTTTGAACGCTGATCCGGATTTTTTATTCAGGTGTGAAAACAACAAACGAATCCTGTTGCGGATCAAAGAACCGAGACCCACTTTTTCAGGTGGTCTCGGTCCGGTTTCCAAACGGACTCTGGTCCAGTTTGCTCCAGGTGTGAATATAAACCACTGTTGATCCGAAACAACTGCGGGAACATGCGTCTTTTTGGGCTTAACAAGCCACCGTAGCAAGGCCCTTCGCTGCTGCTAATATGCTAACGCTAACACTGGATGGATGCTACAAACAATGAGCCGTGGACAGACCTGGAGCCTCCTGGATATTTGGGCAGATGCACAAACACAACTGTGAGAAAAGACACACAAAAATGCGTTCGTGTTTAGCGAGAAAATGAAGGAGAGGCTTCGAGCGTCTCCTGAACAGCTGTGGAAAAAACTTCGCCCAAACTTAAATTAAAGTACAGACGCATTAAAGAGGAAGATCAAGACCAACAGTTTGTCCTGTGAACATAATGGAAACAAACAGCTCAGCAGACGACCCTTCATCCGCACAAAACACCTCCAGCTACTCCAGTGAAGCTGAGGTTAAAGGTCAGTGGTTTAGCCTCTCACGTTTCTTTTATTATCATAGTAAGCGTCAAATTTTCATTTTTACTTCATTTGTTGTGGTCCTTGCCGTCCAATGGGAGCCTCGATCATCACACACGTGTTTACAAAATAAAGTTCTCTTGCAAAAAGTACAGTCTGAACACAAACTGCACCAAACGAAAAAAAAAAAGTCAGCTTCTGATCCGGAACAAGCAAGCGGAGCAAAGGACTTTTCTGGTCTGAATACACCCTCAAAAAGTTGTTACTCCGAACTGTCGTCATGCACAAGTTTAACATAGAGACTTCCGTTACGCCTAAGACCTGAGGTGGCAGCAGCAAGTATTAAATGACCGACTCGCATCTAGTCCCTTTAAGATGGTCCTACAACACAAAATTGACCATAGAACATTTTATATGAAGAGTTCATATGTTCCTTTCCTCTCAGATCAGTGCAGAGCTCATGAGCAGAACCACAGAGCTGCTACAAACACATTTTTCCTGCGTTGGACGAACACTCGTCAAAGCACTTGCAGAACATTAAATCGAACGGAGGCTCAACCGTTAGATTGTTGGATCAATAGAAACTAAATCCTAACAGAAGATCACAGCTCTCTAACTTTACTCCCACTCAGCACAACCCCATGTTCAAAGTAAACAATAATCCTTTTCACTTCACATTATGGAATGAGGCAGTTTATGAGCAGTTACAAACCGGCCCCGCAACCATTAAAAATGATGAAATGATGGCTTTAATTCTGCACAAAAAAGGTGCTTGAAACTTGACTGAAACTAGCAACAAGATGCAAATCTGTTGTTATGGGAATGGCCAAGGTCATTTTTGTTCATGTGACAGGCACATCCACAGCCTGATATCCCTGAGCTTTAGTCCTGCATCAAAACACCTTTGTATCTGCAAACCTTAACCATTAGGAGGGCAGAGGCTCGAGTGTTTGAACAGTTTTCAAGCGCCAGAGGAACAGTTACTGAGAAAAAAGAAAAATCACAAAAATGCCCAAAACAAGTAAACCTATTATTTATAGTTCGACAGTGAATTCTAAAGTAAAAGAGGGAGATATGAGGCCTCGCTCCTCTCATTTGGGCAACAAGAAACAATGTATGGGAAAAATGTGCAAATCAAACTTGAAAACTTGAGCAGGAGATTTCTGACATAAACATGAGGGAAAATATATAATTTAATTGAATGATTTCACATCAGAATCAGGCATAGGCTGTGTGTAGAGATGGAAAAATGCCTATATTTTCTGTGAACCAGTCATGATAGAGCCTTGTGAAGAGAAAGAAACGTTGAATATGCAAACTGACTATTGGCCTGACCAATCAGAGCGGTGACAAGCCCCCCTGCCCTTTCCCCCCAAACCGCTCCAGACCCCATGGTTGAAGTGGTCCGGGACTGGAGCGGTTTGGACCCCCCTTTGGGAGCGGAGTAGTTCACTTTTGGCTGTAGAAACACCTTCAAACCGCTCTGGTCCGTTCTGCTCTAGTCCTGTCGAAATGGGGCTAATGAGTGATTAATTTAAAATCTTTACTTTAATCATTCCTAAATGAATGGGACTGGTGTGTCTTATCCAGGGTTGCCAGGTCTGGGCAACTGAACCCACCCAATAACACATGGAATTTTCAGTGTTTTTTTTTTCCTCTAGTTTTTCCCTCTCTTACACTGCAAAAAGTAATTAACTAGATCAGTATAAACATCTCAATTTGAGCACAATAATCCACATTTTAGTTGTTTTGACTAGTTAAGAAGTTGTTGGGCATTTGTCCTAGATTATTTCACTTGTTCTGAGATGTTTCTGACTCGTTTCGATACATTTCGTCCTTATTTCAGGTCATTTTCTTTGCCAATGGGGTAAGAAAATTGGTCTTATCTCATTGGCAACTTTACTTTCTTATTTCAAGCGAGATCTACCTTAGAACTGGTCTGAAATGTCCTCAAACAAGCAAAGCAAACTTGGTCCGATCAGGAAAAGTGTCTAAATGAGTAAAAACCGCTCAAAACAAGAAACATTTCCTCAATTCAAGTCATTTAAGCCAATGCTTGATATTTACTTTTTGTAGAGCCTTGGATGTGAGATTTTGTCTTTGGAAATAGTGATTTCGATCAAAAAATAAGATATAAACAGCCCAGTTTACATTGAAAACAGCATGGTAAACAATTCCCTGGTCTAATCCCCTCTACCTACTTCTCCCTCCCCCCTCCAGCTCCGAGCAGATGGGGCGCAGAGGTAACGTAAACTCACTCACAAAGAGACATATCGTGGAAACAAGAGACGTGCGCTCCATAAAGCCACTCTCTGGATCACAAGCTGCAAAACGCCGCTCGCTTTATGAGAAATCTGCCCCATTTTTACATCAAAAACCTGCTGTAAATATGTTACAATCAATCTCAATACAAAGACATGAGCAAACTGTGACGATGAGAGCCTGGCATTTTTAAACGCGCAATCACATGATCATTTCGTGACCCGACCCGTTGTGCAGGCTGTGAAATTAATTTACAAGCTCCGGCCATTTCCCATCAGTGAGTCTCTAATGGCGATGATGAAGGCACAGACTGACACATGGGTGATTGGATGTCGGTGGGTGTCTGATGGACAAATGTTTATAAATAAGGGTGAATGGTAAATGGGTGCCCCAGGCCTCCAGGCTCCCTCCCCCTTAAAGGAACAGGCCACAGTTTTTCCACACTGACATATGTTCTTACCTGAGCTTAGACGAGTTGATGGTGGTCGCTTCCAACTTCACCCCCGTTTAGAGCTATTGGAATATGATGGGAGAGGCTAAATGCTAACAACATCTTTGGTCTTTTTGCGTGACTGAGGGCACACATAAAGACCAGACAGGTACGCATCAACTCGTCTAAGCTCAGGTGAGAACATATCTCAGTATGGAAAAACTGTGGCCTGTTCCTATACTCCTGGAACTGCCACCTTAACTTGGTGGAGGTGTTTGAGCCCGAATGATCCTGGGAGCTCTGTTATGTCAATGTCAATTTTATTTATAAAGCACATTTAAAAACAACCATAGTCGACCAAAGTGCTGTACAAGAACAGTAACAATATGTACAATAAACTCAATAAAAGTTAAACACAGGTCATATATATAAAGGCACAAACTGTGTCTGGTCCACATGGAACCGAAGCCCAAAGCAAAAAGAGGAGTTTTTAATTTGGTTTTAAACTCCTCTACAGACTGAGCCGAGCGCACATGTAGAGGAAGGCTGTTCCAAAGGGACACTGAGAAGGCTCGGTCACCTCTGGACACACGCTTGGATTTAGGAACAGACAAAAGGAGCTGGTCAGCAGACCTCAGAGCTCTGGAAGGACAGTAGAGCTGCAGCAGTTCTGACAGATACTTAGGTGCCAGTGAATTTAGGCATTTAAAAACAATCAGCAGAATTTTAAACTTGATTCTGTTGTCGGGGGCTTCGTGCCCCTGGTAGGGTCTCCCATGGCAAACAGGTCCTCGGTGACGGGTCAGACAAACAGCGGTTCAGAAGCCCCTTATGAGAGACCAACAGGCCCGGTTAGAACCGCGAGGCCGTCCTTCCGTGGACCCACCACCTGCAGGAGGCGCCATAGGGGCCGGTGCTGTGTGATTTGGGCAGCTCCAATGGCTGCCCCCACGACCCGGCAACGGAAAAGTGGAAGAATTGGATGGATGGACTGTTCCTACACTCACCGAGGTGCCAGGGATTGAGAGGTGGAAGGTACGCTAGGACTTAAACAAAGCTAGGGCTGGGCACAAAGTGGGCATAAACTCAACTATCCACTTATCCTCCATTGGGATGGTCAAAGCCCATTCAACCAAACCAAGCCCCATCAACAAAGCTGAAAAACCTGAAGAGAAAGGGCTTCTGGACCATTTTCTTTCACAAAAAATACATTTTGTAACTTAAAGGGGAGCCTGGAGGCCTGGGGCAGAAACAGGGTGTTTGGGGGGGACTGAACCTTTTTCTATCCTGTTTTTATCTGGCTCGTCCATCGCATGCCAGATGGAAGAATCCATAATGTGGGAAAGGATGGAGAGAGATCCCTGGCGACAAGCACTAAGCAATGTACTTTGTTACTCTGCACTCGTCTTGTACAACCACAGCAGGAAATGTACCCGTCCCGCTGTGAACCGAGGAACAGCTCCACGATCTCCCACCGCTGACGGACGCCCATGGTCCCAGGACAGGATCCCTTAAAGGCAGGATTAAACTGAGACTGAAACTGATATAAATTGGAGTAAATTATGTCCATGCTGTGTCTGAACCAGAAAAGCACCAAACTTAAATGAATCACAAAGGCGTAATACAATCAAGTGTAAAAATGCTACATAAACGCCCCCGCTCTCAACGACTCACGCTCACTTCTCAGCCATTAGCCCACTATTAATCCACGCTCTAGTGCATTTAGACGTGTAGTGCCCCTCTCTCCAGAAGTCTCTTTCAGAAGAGCACTTCGATTAGGCTCTTATGAATACTTAATATAGGGTGTAATTACTCACTTACAGAGCACAAACCAGAGACTCAAAGTGGAGCAGCACAGATTCGAACGCACTCTTCGTCTGATGGAGAAGGCAGTGCCAAAGGAGCTGCAAATACAGCTCATACATATATATATATATTCAAGGGCTGGAGTGACTGCCGAGGAATGAAGAAATAATACAGGTCAGAAATGTCAAATCGTCCTCAGCACCACTGCATCACGGGGTTCCCCAAGGTTCAGTTTTAGGTCCACTCTTCTTTTTAAATCACCTTCTTCCTCTCAGCAATGTTTTTCGTCACTTTGGCATTCACTTTCATTGTGGAAAAAAAGGCATATTAAGGCGAGACACGGCCGGTGAAAGTATTGATTTTTCACGCAGTGGTCGAAGTGGAGATTTGTATCTATTTTCCTCCCTTAGTTTTCATGTCAGATATAAAAATGACAAAACTCACCCGCATGATGTTTATTTTATGATGTTTTGTCGGCGAGGTGGGGGCGACCCGGAAGTAGTTGACAGATTTTACATCCACGTGTCCTGCTAAGGGGCCCCGTGATGACGCTTTCACCCAAATATGGTATTTTTCCTCCTATGAGACGCTGGTGCGGAAGAGTCAAAGAACGGGCCGCGCCATATTTGGGTGAAAGCGTCATCACGGGGCCCCTTAGCAGGACACGTGGATGTAAAATCTGTCAATATTTATGAATGAAAACCCGCGGGAAAGACGCCGTTTCTACGCGGCGCAGCAGCTACTTCCGGGTCGCCCCCACCTCGCAGACAAAACATCATAAAATAAACATCATGCGGGTGAGTTTCGTCATTTTTATATCTGACATGAAAAACTAAGATGTAAAGGGAGGAAAATAGATGCAAATCTCCACTTCGACCACTGCGTGAAAAATCAATACTTTCACCTGCCGTGTCTCGCCTTAATGGCAAAAAAAGTGAAACGCTTGTAACCAGGAAGGGGAGTTGCGCGTCTTCAAATGTTCCGAGTGCTAAAGCCCAAAAAATGATGCATTTCGGACAAAATTTAAAGGGTAGCACATCAGTAGTTCATATATCCAGACAGAAATACTCTGAGGAAGGCTTGTGCCAAAACACGTTAGCGTTTACTTTCTGACTGGATATATGAACTACATTGACGTTTACATTTTTTCTAAAAGTGAAATGCTGTTGATTGGCTCTAAATCCACATTATCCAAATCCCCATCTTTCCGTATTTCTTTTGATGGCTGACAAGTTCCCCACCCGTTCAACCTTCTTCCACCTCCAGAACATTTCGTGTTCCAACACATTCCAACACATTCCAACCTGGATTACTGCAACACTCGCTTCTCTGGCCTGCCCCCAAAACTCATCCAATGACTTCAAAACGTTCCGTAACGCAGCAGCAAGATTAATCACCCGAACAAAATCTCTAGAACACGTCACCCCGGCCCTCCATCCAACTCCCCAGGCTCCCCCTAGACCAGAGAATACAGCACAAACTCCTCCTGCTCACAGTCCACGACCTACTTCACCCATACACTCTGCCCTGCCCCCTCCGCTGGACTCCTCTCCATCCCCCCAGTGCTCATTAAAAACCCTTTTCCACCAAGCTGGTGCTGGTGCTGGTTCTGGGCCAGTTCCCGTTTCAGAACCGGTTCTTCCGTTTTCCACTGAAAAAAACGCTGGCTCTTGGTTCCAAAATCTGGTGCCGGTTGGGAACCAGTTAAAAGCTGGACCAAGAAACGAGCACCAGTGATGTCAGCGGCTGGGGGCGTGGCTCTCTCTTCCAACACACAACCAATATTGGTAAGTTTATGCTTATAACTTCCTGGAGAAGCCAAAACAATCTCTGTGGAGGAAACTAGAAGAAGAACAAGATCTTTATTTATATAGCACCTTTCACAGACATGGTCACAAAGCGCTTTACATGAGACAGTTGTACATTCACTCCATACTCGGTGGTGGAAAGCTACGTTTGTAGCTTCAGTTTCCCCTGGGGGATACTGTCAGAAACGCTTTCGCGACTACACACGTCTGCGCCAACGGACCCTCTGACACCACCATACATTCACACACATCGTTCATCCTGGCCTATTGCTTTGCTTTATGCTCTTTAGCTAAAACAAGAGGGAACAGTTAGAAAGAAGAAATCAAAATGTTGACGGCTGCTGTGACAGGAACATAAACTTATTTTTCTGTATTCTATAACCAGAAGTTGCTGTAGTAAGATGCTACTATCCATGTTTTATGGTAACTTCCCAAAGCGTTGCTATGACAATAGGCACAGCTCTCATTTTGGTGGAAAACCAAGTCGGTATGGAACCAACCCGGCACCAGAACCAGCCCAGAACCAGCACCTTGGTGGAAAAGCCCTATAGGTGTGTTTTTTTTTTTCAATCAGAAACACCAGTATTAAGTACTAAAAGATTAAATATAAAGAGTTGCCCAAAAGCTGGTTCTTTAGCCACAATTGTAAGTTTTGTCCCTGCTGTCAACAGAAGTTCTGCTCCTCCAAAACTGCTGGAACTTTCCCGCTCACGCCGTATCAAAAAGCTCCCTCTGCCAAGTCCACGCTCCTCAACCTGCATGGTCTCAGCGTATGCTAATGCGGTTCACAGCCCATCCTCAAAGGGAGTGACAGAGAGGACAGGGAGCAGAGCCGGGATGTCTTTTTAACCGCGTCCTGAACGTGCCCTGAATGCACCGCGGTGTCTGCCTGTCAGCGAGGACCAGAGGGGGGCTGACACAGCGGCGACAGCGGGGCGGAAGTTCTGTCCTGGTCAGGGGAGACACGTCTAAAGCAGTGGTTTCAGAGGTTTTTTTTTAACTAGCACATGAGCCATTCGAGGGTGGGCTTGGTAGTGAGGAGGTGGTTACTTTAACCTCTGTAAACAACTTAATTTACCAGCCTGGATTAACCTCTTACCACCCGCCTAAACCAAATGCCTTCTGTCCTCTTTGGCTCTTATATAGGCCTGTGTAACACCTCATTTGAAAGCTAAGACCCACAAAAATGATCTTTTTCCTCGGGTTGTCATTTTTGTCACATTTTTGTTGAATTTTTGTCACATTTTTGTTGAATTTATGTCATTTTTTGTTGAATTTTTGTCACATTTTGTTGAATTTTTGTCACATTTTTGTTGATTTTTTGTCACATTTTTGTTGAATTTTTGTCATTTTTTGTTGAATTTTTGTCACTTTTTGTTGATTTTTTGTCACATTTTTGTTGATTTTTTGTCACATTTTTGTTGAATTTTTGTCATATTTTTGTTGATTTTTTGTCACTTTTTGTTGAATTTTTGTCACTCTTTTGTTGAATTTTTGTCACTTTTTGTTGATTTTTTGTCACATTTTTGTTGATTTTTTGTCACTTTTTGGTGATTTTTTGTCACATTTTTTGTTGAATTTTTGTCACTTTTTGTTGATTTTTTGTCACATTTTTGTTAATTTTTTGTCACTTTTTGGTGATTTTTTGTCACATTTTGTTGAATTTTTGTCACATTTTTGTTGCGTTTACATCCTTATTTTCTTCTCATTTTTTGTGGCTGTTTTGGTGCTTTTTCCCCAAAAATCTTTTTGATTAGGGTAAAGCCAAACTGGAGAAAATGGGATCCATTCAGGTGGGAGCTAAGACGTTAACACACAAACATGGAATTAATTTGACGTGAGAAATCCTTGATCAACCAGTGGAAACAACACGAGCTGAACAGGAAGTCAGACGGCAGGTCAGGGAGAGAATCCGCTGAATTTCTGAATAAAATCTTCAACAAACGAAAGTCAACATGGCAAATGTAAACAACACGACAAAACAGAGGAGCCACAGAGGAGCTGTCAAAGGATCATGGGGGATATTTGTGGCAGGATTTCCGTTGGCCGGCTGGAACCAGATTTAGGCCGCTTTTAAAGGGGCTAGATGCAAGTTGGCCATTTTATTCTCACTACTGCCACCTCAGGTCATATGTGTAACTGCAGCTTCTATATTAAGCTCTTGCATGACGGCACTTCAGGCCCGAAGCAACACCTTTCTGAGTGACAGTGCAGGATTTTAGAGGCAGTTGTGGTGAACAGGTCTGGGCTCATTCTACACAGACATGGCTGGAACATGCAGGGGGAGGAAAATACCTAGTTTTAAAATGTTTAAACTCCGTATAGTCCCTTTAAAAGCAAATGACCGGTACAGAAAAAACTGGAGAAAAAAAGAATAGGCAACATACACTATTGAACCTAATCAGTGACAGACATAAAAGTGATATGGAGGTAAGCTTAAATGTAAAAAAAAAGAAGCTTAGAGTCACATCTTTGGGCTGGATTGTTGGCACTCAATGTGTTAATAGAAGACAGAAAATCTTGAAATGAGACACAAAAGTCAAAGACCCAGGAAATACCCTCTCCACAGCAGATTGTTAGAGGAGCTCTTCGAAAGTCCACAACAATCTCTTGTGTCTTCTCCATATTTAGAGAGAGATTGTTCTGTGTGCACCACATGGCCAGACTGCTCACCTCACTCCTGTAGTTTGACCCGTCTCTGTTGCTGATGAAGCCCACCACTTGATGAAGAGGTTTGAGTCGTACTTTGGAGTGCAGTCATGGGTCAGCAGAGTGAACAGGAGGGGGCTCAGCACACAGCCTTGGGGAGCCCCCGTGTTCAGTGTGATGGTTCTGGAGGACTTGCCACCGACACATACAGCCTGGGATGAGCTTGGTCTGTCTTTTTTTTTGCCTATAAATGAGCTTTTTACAAGTAAATCTCACTAAACTCTGTGGACTTGCACCGTACGCACACTACACAAGCGCGTATTTGGAGTGAGTTACTAAATAAACGCCAAATCCGTTTGAACGCAGCATTAATGTCGCACAGAAACATCTTCATGTCACTACACAAACCTCTCGACCGAGTTAACACCTTTAGTTTCCAAGTGGAACAATTTATTAACCCTTGTACACTTTGAAACAGGATGAAAAGGCGGAAAGCGTGTGGGGGAGCCCGCCACCTGCAGAGGCACAGAGAAACCACGCGGGGGGAAAGAAAAACGCTTGAACTAAAAGAATTCACGCTGATTTTGAAGACTTTCATAAAATTGCTAAAAGATCATCAGCTGCTTACAAAACAGAGCAGATTGCAATTATTTTCCCCTCCACTGCAAGAATCCAAAGAAATCCGGATGTATGTCAGCTATTAGCTTTCCAGTTTGTGAAACACTGGTGTATAGGCACTGGTTGAGAGAGAGAGAACAGTCCCGGAGGCTTCTTGTTCAGAGCGGCGCCGACTGGAGGGGCCTAATATTAGACTCTGGATCGATTCCTATTGTTGAGTCAGCTTTTGTTGCTACATCCCGAGGAGCGAGGGGAGCCGAGTGGAGCATGTGCAAGAGAATAGCTGTAAAATAACTCTGATCCCTGTCGAGAAGAGGGGGGAGAATAATATAAGAGAGTCTGCCTGCCACAGACACAGTTGCCAAGTCCTGCTTCTTTACAGCGACTTCTTCTCCGGCGACGTTTTTTTTGGAAAGTTGCCTGAGAATAAGGGAAGTGGAGGGTTGTGGGTTTGTTTTTTTTTGCTGCTGGTCATAATGTCCATGTTTCGGTGTTTCTCGATTGATTGGACAATGTTTCTGACACAGTAAAAACAACCCAACACGCCATTTTCTTTCCATGGAGATCCGCCGTGTTTGTGAGGAGAACCTTATTTGTACAGGAAGCTACATTCACCCCTGATGTTTCCCAAAGGGTCTCCCATCCGAGGACCGACCAGGCCCTTCCTGCTTAGCTTCCGAGGCGGAGCAAAGGCGGGACGGCCACACTGGTGTCATAGGGCAGGGGTGGCCGACTAGTCAGTGACCAAGAGCCGAAATTTTCAATCTTGATCCCGTGAAGAGCCACAAAGGCGAGTAGTTTATTGTGATTTAATAGAATGTGAGTGACCATTATATTTAGTCATAATAAACTATACCTTTATGCCTGGCCTTTTTCTTTTTTTTGTTCAATAATTGTGTTAGATTTAATGGTTTAACTCCTCTCCGAGATTGAAATACATGTATATTAACTGACATTTTGTGCTGCTCTGCTCTGACTGAGACAGAATTACATTTTTTTTATTTATTTTTTTATGCTGGGGTGTGTTTGTATGTGGGGCCCTGCCCACCGAGCCCCCTCCTCTGATTCGCCCCTGGCCCGTGCGCTCAGTGCCTGCAGCTTCGTCCTGACTGGACTGTGCAGAGAGAAGACACTCTAGGCTGCACAAAGTTCATAAACTTTAATCAGGAGCCTCTGGACGACGTCTGAGATTGTGTTTTAAGTTGCATTTATTACAGTTTCAGTCACATGTGACAGAAAAGTCATGACTTTGCGTATTTCCGCGTTACGATGTCGAACTCCGCTTTTTTCCATTTCCTAATTTTGATCTTTTTCTGTGAATATGAGGCCAAATTTCATCACATAAAGAGTAGCTGATCAGAAACCTGACAAGCACAGAAGCTAATCCTAGTGCCACGATCTGCCTGTTGTTTAACCTACATCCCGCTGTGAGTGAGGGTGCACGAGCACCTTCTACACGCCGCCTTGAAAAGGAGGGAGATACAGACTCTCCTTCAGGTGTAGAGATGGGAAACAGGGTTAGTAGGACTATGGCTGGATTTTTGGTCAAGATTCTTAAAGACTGTTACAATTTATGGGAAATATTTACCAATTATTTTGCAAAGAGCTGCATTGTATTAAACATCTCCAGTCTAGCAAACATTTTCCATAGATTTTTAATCTATCATTTCCAATATCATTTTGTATCTTTAATGACAATAATCCAACGATGACGAGCTAAAAATAGATTTGTGGAACGGGAAAACACGGCTGCTACATGTAACACAGAGCGGCGGTGTCAGCTCACATGCACTCACCCTCACACTCCCTGGGCTCTACAGTCTTATATCTGACACCCCCATGGAGCACATCTGACATAATCGTAATAATAATGCATTGGTTTTATATAGCGCTTTTCAGGACACTCAAGAGGCTTTACATTTGCATTATTCATTCACTCCGGTTTACCGAGACGGAAGGAAGCGAGGCAACCCGTCTGCACCATCACCCCTCCGACCACCACCAACCACTCACTCACTCACTCTCTACACTCACCCCGGGCTTCCTGCTGTTTCCCAAACGGTCTCCCATCCAAGAACCGACCGGGCCCTTCCTGCTTAGCTTCCGAGGTCTGACGGGATCGGGCAGAGCAAAGGCGGGACGGCCACACTGATGCCACAGGGACTTTACCTTTTCTTTTCGGCGGCACGGTAGCGCAGCGGTTAGCGCTCTCGCTTCACAGCTAGAAGGCCCAGGGTTCAATTCCCACCTGGACGAGGACTTTCTGTGTGGAGTTTGCATGTTCTCCCCGTGTCTGCGTAGGTTTCCCCTACCACTAAAACATGTTCAATCGGCCAGGATGAATGATGTGAGTGAGTAAATGTATGGTGTTGGTCAGAGGGAGACACGTGGAGTCGAAAACTGGGGAAACTGAAGCTACAAACATAGTTTACCACCACTGAGTATGGAGTGAATGTACAATTGTCTCATGTAAAGCACTTTGTGACTATGTCTGTGAAAGGCGCTATATAAATAAAGATCTTCTTCTTCTTCTTCTCTGGACAGTTTTATTCATTCATTTATTCATTCATTTGATGAATAAACATGCACCGCACTACAACATCTATAGCCAAGGCTAATTTGCAATGTCTGTGCCTAGAAGGGCTTTTCAAATGCACACAGAAAGTACAGGAAATACATTGATACATGATTGCACACTTGATCTCTTTTTAAAATACGCTTTAGTTCATTTTTAAAAGCCCCCAGACCTAAGTCCTGTTTCAGCTCATGAGGCGAGGAGTTCCAGAGGCAGAAACAGGGCTACAGAAAAAGAAACAGAGTAAATTTTAAAGTTGCCATTTGTTTTTGTTTAAAGCTGTCTTTGCAAAAACTCCGTACATCTCATTAAAGGGGAAAACCTCACGGATTTCGCCAAACACTGAGGCTTCGTGCGATGTGGATATTGCCTCGTCTGACATTGCAATAACGATAATTTGGCGATGGCTTTAATACCATATCTTTAATTGAACAATAATAATGTCTCCGCTCTACCGGGACAACATTCTTTGCATATTAGCACAAAACAATAATAATAATGTGCGCACACAGACTGGGGATAATTGTCTGGCGCAGATGCTTCCGGCCGCTCGTGGGCCGTCTTCGGGGGATTCCTCTGTTTACTTGTACTGAAGTATTGATGAAGGTGTAACTGTGTAATTGGCCTCTATGTTTCGGCTCTCAGGGCGGATGGGGGTCCACAGGGAGGGGCCTGAGGGCGGGACGGTGTTGAGCCAGTGCTCCGCGGCCTGCTGTCGCTGCAAAGGTGACCCAGATAATGAGTTGTTTGGGGGCCCCCCTTCAGCCCAGAGCACAAGATCTTCCCGGGCCATGTTGTAATACAGCGCTGTGAGCAGGTCTGGGTGCGGCTTGAAGGTGCCAGGGTCAGATACAGGGAGAGAAAAATCCACAACGTCTCTGCAACTTGGACTGATCGTGCTCATACGACGGGCATTTCTCACCGGTCAAGAGACTAGTTGGAGACTAGAGTTGCCGCTAGTCAGATCGCCTTATTTCCAGACGTCTCAGAGGCAGGCGTCTGGAGATAAGGCGAGTCTCTAGGTCAGGGGTAGGCAACGTCAGGCCCGCGGGCCAAATCCGGCCCTCCAGCACAGAACCTCTGGCCCTCAAGATGGTTTGGGAAACATTATTATGCAAATAAGAGATCAAATTCCTTTTACAGTGCTCTAAAAATGGAAGAAATAGTGTCAGTATTTTAAAAATGCCCAGGCAGAATATCACACTTGGTCCTACAGTATGTTACGTAAAACAGTGATTCTCTGGGTCGGGACCCAAAAGTGGGTCGCAGAACCTTTTTCAGTGGGTTGCAAGCCTGTAGGAAACTTTTTTGCAATATTTTCCCTCTGAAACTGCATGGAATTTCAGATTTAAAGGCATATCTACTGCTTGTTCAATAAAAACACAATATTACGTACGATATATGACAAATAAAGGTTTTATTTGGGTTATTTGGGCCGGTCATCCAAGGGTAACGTTGGGTCCCGACTTAGGAACCACTAATGTGAAACTTTGGCATTTGCAGGAAAAAGTTCTTTACTTTAGGCTACAATGTTGAGGGTCGGCCCTTGGTGTTTTGGCGATGATGAAAATTGGCCTCAACGCAAACTTGCCGACCCATGCTCTAGGTCTCGGTGAAAACGAACCGGTTCAATTTCAGCCTGTATGGTCTCCGAGTGGTCGACGTGGTCTTAAGCAGTAGGTATATACAGTGGGGGAAAAAAGTATTTGGTCAGTTTCACATAGACATTCTATTGGATTTTGGCCAAATACTTTTTTCCCCACTGTAGTTGGTTGATATTGTACTAGTTTATAGAATACTGCATGGTCTGGCCCCGCCCCCTGTGCAGGAGTTCATCCACCTAAAGGACAGTGTAGGCACACAAGCCCAAAGCAGAGGAGACTGTGCTGTTCCTTTCAGGAAAACATCTTTTGGTGGGTTGAGCTTTTCCGTGAGGGCCGCTCACACCTGGAACACTGTTCCAACTAACATCAGGAACATCCCAACACTGAGAACCTTCACTAGATCAGCAAAACTCTGGCTCCTGGACAATCAAACCTGCAGTCACAGTGTTAAAGGGATATTTCAGGATGTTTGACATAGGGTCTCATTTCCTAGTTAGAGTGTTGCTGATTTCTGGAGATATTTTTTTGTAATTCATGCAGTTCTTATATTTGAAGAGTTTCGTGGCGCTAGGCTTGTGCTAGGCTAGCGCATTTCTATGGTATCAGCTAGCCTGCATTTAAAGAGTAACTAAACACCAAATCCACTTTTTTTTGCTGATGGTTGTTGAACAGAGTTAGCTACATGTCCCAGTCAATATTTTGACATTTGGCGCAAACTTGTTCAAAATCTCACTTTTGTGTCTAAAACCGCAGGGTTAGCGCCCCTACTGGTTTCACGCATCAACTACATTTGATTTTTTGCGGTTGGAGGAGAGTGTGTCCACGGCGTCCAGAAAACGTCATCAGTTCTGCCTCTGTGCCTCTGTGGCCCCGCCCACACACTCACCCCCCTCGTTTCCCCCAAAGCCTCCGAGACCACCTCTTTCTCAGCAATTTTTGATTTTAGTTTGTGGGTGGGGAAAGGCTCTGCCCCGCCCGTTTAGTTACTCTTTAAAACAGTCTGACCCGAGAGCACCTGAGGCAAATCACTTATAACACCAGACTAACCATATAAATGTCAATAGAATCATTTTTGGAATATAACTGACCTTGCATCACATGAACGATCGCATTTTGAAGGACTATTTTCTAGCAGATCAGTTATTTTAAATGCAAAACGAGTCTCCAACTAGTCTCCAAGCCGGTGAGATGGACCTTTTAGCGTTTGCTCATGTGCTAAACTAATAGCACATACTCAAGTAGAGTACAGTGACAGATTATAGATTAATTTGTGCTTTTTTTTTTACCCACACAACATTATATCAGGTTTGGGGCCCTGACACTGTAGCACATGCAAATTCAAAAGGTACATTTTTTATGCATCATTCACACAAGAAGCTACTTTCCAACAGGCGCTCACTATTTAGCACTTGATAAATGACCCTCTAAAGAAAGCTGCACTGGTTTACCAATACAAGCGTCCCTCAGTCTGCAGCTTAAAGCCACAAACCATTCCATCGAAGACAACGAGGTTAGAATCTTAGCAAAAGAAACAAGAAGGTTTTCAACTAAACAACCAGAAGGAACCTTTGTCAACCATTTCCGTATTCAACAGAGAACTTCCCCCTCTTCCCCTAAAGTCTCTCCTTAGTCGTCTTAGAAACAGAAACAGAAAACCGCTTTAAACCCTATAGTCCGGGTCAAATCTTGCCCCTCGTAAAACATTCTCTCATCTTCATTCAGCCTGTGGTCTCAAAGACAAATGGACATTTTCAAATATGTATGTGTTGAACCTGAAAACCACAAGGAAGTCATCTATTATAAAGACAGGTACGGCGGCTGAATACCACGGACTCTTTGTCACAACAGCTGCTGCACAAGAATTGCCGATTTGAACGGAAAATAAATAAATAATAGAAAGCCCACTGACATTGAGCTGAGAGGGAAACATTAGGAGTGTAACGGTTCAGCTGTTTCATGGCTCTGTGTGTCATGGTGCACGTGCCGTATAAATAAGCAAAAACCTTCATTATTAGGCAGAGTTTCAAGTAGAAAATTGGCATTGCTTTCTCATTTTTCAAAGCTTCTTTATAATAAAGTGTGCCCCAGGGCTCACAATGCAAAACAAAATAGACAAGAAAATAGTAGTAAAGTAAAAAAAAAAAACGGGCAGCGTGTGATAGAAATCCAAGTCTTATAACAGAACATACAACATGTTCTATAGACATCTGGCAATTATACATTGTACTTTGTTCAGCTAACGTGCATCATTTGGCCCTTTAACAAACCAGATCACCAAAAGCATTTAATCCATAACTAAAGATATTGTGTTTGAGTCCTCGCTTTGGCGACTCATGTATCTCTAGTGTCTTATACATTTCTTCATTGTCCACTTTGACCTTTTACACCACTGATCCATTCTGATCCTATGATCTTTCACTGTAGGGCCGACAAACCGATGTTGACCGATAAATAATATCAGCTAGCGGACTTTAAAGGTCCTATATCATGCAAAATCGACTTTTTGGAGCTTTTAACCATGTTATGCTACTTCCTTATCAAAAACACCCCCAGAGTGGTTTTTGGCTTCATTCACGCAGCTCTCAGTAATCCTCCTGAATCCTGCTCTCTGAGCAGCTGCTCTGCCCTCTCCTGGTGAACCACTGAGTTGCTCAGTTGTGTCGTCAGAAAGGAACGGAAGTGCTCGACGTCTGTAATGTAATGTCTTAATTCTATGCTTACGGCCTGATTTTAATTTGTAGGCACTTCCAAGTCAGCACTGCCCCTGCTGACAAAACAAACACCCCCTCTGAGCGTCTGAACAGATGTCATGTTTGCACTGGAAGCTGTGAAGAAGGAGCTCTTTCTAACCTACTCTGGACACTTGTTCTTTTTTCTTACCTAATAATAATAATAATGTCAGAGAAAAGTGCGTTTGGCTTCGAGGTTGGGAGTTTATTCAACCTTTCTAAAGAAGAGGCCACTCGCCAGAAGTTGGAGTTTCTCTCCAGGATTCAGCGACTATCAGCCAAAATAGTGTTTTTCTGTGACTGTCTCTGATGGATGTTTGGTGAACCTTCAAAGTAGATTAACTTTTGTAACCAATGCGAGTCCTATAATGTAAACAGTAAAACTGCCTATACTTAACTTTGGAATGGCTAAAATAGCAAGATACAGATCCTTTAAAAATGAACCTCCACAACTTCCCTCAGGGGAGCGAAGAAACATGGCAGGGAAAATCGGTCACAAGTTTATGCCTACAACCTATATTATGTTGCCGACTTCTACATTCTTTTTATAAATATTGACCAGAAATATCGTTTGTGCCACATCAGGGAACCTCTATTAGATATATTTCGGTATATTTCTACGATTAAAAAGCCACGCAGATGTGTCTTTTTTACTGGTCTGAGCATCACTTTAGTACGATGCGACCCTGGCATTGTCATCTTGGAACAGGTTATCTTTGATGGGGGGCAGGGGGAGGAACAGGCCGGTCCTAACGGGAGACCTCAGTGGTGCTTCAACGACGGGTCAAAGAGGACGATCTTCCCTCTGAGGCCTCCAAGCTCCAGCTTACCTCGCCTCACCTCCAGCTCCTCCTGCACCGTTATAAACGTTTTTTAAGAGTACACTGGGTGCAGAGATTGTCCCTGGAGCTCGGCCAAAGTAATATCCATATAAATTGTTTGGTGGCGTCTCCTTATGGGTTATAGTTTTATGCTTGAGTTCTCGCGCAGGTGTCGGTGTGTGCGCGCGTTGGCAGAGCTGTTAAATCCGTGAAAGTTTTCGGCGGCCAAGCTGTGGAGAGCAGTATCCTTGTACGTTTAAGCAGATAAGGCTCCCGGAGAGGAGGACGAGAGACTGTTGTCGACCTTTAGACAAAACACAAAGACTTTCCCTCCCTCGAGCTCCACGGCGTGCTGGTCAGCTGTGAGAGATCGCTCAGTGACAGACTGTTACTGCCACGCTGAGAAGAACAGGAAATTACTCCTGCCTGTCGCCGTCGCACTGCACTTGTTCCAAACGAGCTGGAAATACTGGACAGATAAGTGATATTGTTTAAGGTGAGACACTGCAGGTGAAGAGGGGAAAAAAATTAAGATCTCAATTTGAAACTTTTGCTGAAAATTACAGATATAAATATGAGAAAAAAATGTATTGCATTTTTTCTGTCATTTTATGTTTTCACAAAAAAATAAGGCATTTTGAGCATTAAAATGGCCAAAATTGCCTATATATAACGAAATCAAAATAATGAATTGAGCCAGATTAAATGTTATGGTTTTATTTTATTGACATATTAGTAACTAAGATTTTTTTCAGAGGGGATTTTGGATATTTTGTTTAGTTTTTCAATAAACTAATTATCAGTGAAAAAATCTGTAAAAACTCAAATTCCGCCTGTTTTTTTGGTTTCAAAGTTGAATAAATCAGGCTCGGAATTAGTTATTAAAAAATCCCTCTGAAAAATCCTTCAAAATATTGTTAGGTCTCAGACAGGAAAGTTTGGAGTCTGTGGGAGCTTCTATAAGGGCTCATGCAGTGGTCAGTGTTGAGATTTTTGACTAGTTTTCTCCCTTAACATTATAGTCTAAATATCAGTGTAAAAAAAAAAAAAGATTCTTACTGCATGACATTTTGTCCGAGCCGCAATGACTAGTTTTCACACTTTGCCTTTGCCTTTAAAGCAGTGCTAAGTAACTTGTTTACCTTAATGAATACTTTCCGTAGTCCCTCTGGGGGTAATACAAGTGTTAATGGGATGATTGGAGGGTCTTTCATCTCCCCCTGGTGTCTCTGGCCAGAAAACCACAATTGCAACTACACTGCCACTGGGTCGGAGGCACCAACACACACTAATGGATTCACGAAGAAGAAGCTAACAGGCTAACGGGCAAAGCTAACTGCGGGCTAGCGCCACTTAAACAGTATTTAAAGCCAAGTTTGAGTGAATAAAATGATCTCCATTGTGTTATCATTGGATGAACAATATCCCTCCTTCCCTTTGTCTTTTCTGTCAGTGTAGCATTTACTGTCATGGACAATTGAAAAGTAAAAAAATCGCAACTTGCTATGACACCTGCAGTTGCGCTTATGGCCTCTAGGGGCAAGAGTTAGTACTGCTTTAAACAATGTGCGAATAATCCGAGGAACACTCTGATAGAGCAAGTGAAAGTCCTTTATTGACAGCGGGACGCCAACAACAACTTCATCAGGGATTGTGGGTTAAAGTGCATAATAATGAGAGAAGTCACATGAAGCCTCCCCAGAAACACCGCTAAAATGTTTATACAATATATAGATATATGATATGTACCTGTCTGGTCTTTGTGCCCGTGACAGAGCTTGGTCGATTCTAACTTCATCCCCGTTTGGAGCTATAGGAATACATTGGGAGAGGCCAAATGCTAACAACATCTTTGGTCCTTTTGCGTGACTGAGGGCACGCACAAAAACCAGGCAGGTACGCATCAACTCGTCTAGGCTCAGGTAAGAACATATCTCAGTATGGAAAAACGGTGGCCTGTTCCTTTAAGCCTTGATTTGGCATTTTAGCTTCACTTTTATATGTGGTGTGTTTATTTCACAATGGAAATGCGTTGGCGTCCCGCTGTCAATAAAGGTATAGGCGTCATGGCGACGTGTAAACAAGCAGCAACTTGCCCCTCTCTTGGTACAGCTGTGTTTTTAGCCTTTGTAGTTTCTGTGGTCCACATTGTTTTGCTGGATGCTTTTGTACATCTTTGCTTTGTGAGGTTCATTACTGCAGAGAGTCCATAATGGCCCTGAAGGAAACAGCTTTTTAACAAAGGTAAAGAGCGAACACCAGCGCCTGAGCTACAAATGTCTTGTCTCTGAAACACTGAAGAGGCACCGAGCACACAGGCACTTCAGAAAACTAAAAAAGGAGAAGATGGCGAAAGACTCTTGTGTACGGAGGGAGCTGTGCGGAAGGAGGAAGTGGGGGGGCTGACCAGTGCAGGACACCACGCTCTGAAACACTGATGTTTACCTGCATGTTTATCTGGCTGTGAGCAGTGTTAATGTTAGTCAAAGTGATATTATTGACGACTAAAATTGGACTAAAACTAAAAAAAAGTTTCTCATGAGACTAAAACTGTGACTAAAATGTCCAGATATTTTAGTCGACTAAAATAAGACTAAATAAAAATGAAAAGGAGAGACTAAAATCATCCAAACTTCTATTGACTCTGAAAGAGCCTCAGATCATTTAAATTCTCTGCCAAATGAACAGGTTTGTGCTTTGTTCATGTGGAGCAGCTCCATGAAGCAGAGGAACAAGATTAAATATGATTATAATGAATATCATCAATGCAAAGTCGACTAAAACTAGACTAAAATGGAAACGTTTTTTTGGACTAAATCTCGACTAAAATTAAATTAAATTTTAGTCAAAAGACTAAAACTAAAATAAAATATGTCGTCAAAATTAACACTGGCTGTGAGCTGAGCTTAACCTTAGTGCACTGATGAAGCCTTTTGGATGAGAGGCGAAACGTTTGACACTTCAACACCGAGTACAAAAGACGACTCAAGAACCTCCATATACATATACTTGGTTTATTTGGTCGGGACAGTGAAAGTTAATGAACAAGCCACACCGGATTGTTGCCTTGGGCTAATTTTCCATCCGTCGTCCCCCATGTGCACTCTCAAACACACTCTCATACATCCTGGCCTATTGTACATGTTTTTAGTGGTAGGGGAAACCAAAGCACCTGGAGGAAACCTACTCAGACACGGGGAGAACCTGCAAACTCCACACAGAAAGGCCCCGTCCATGGTGGGAATCGAACCCGGACCTTCTAGCTGTGAAGAGCGAGCGCTAACTAACTCTTTGTCGAAGTCAAAGTCTCCTCCTTTTGGTCGTGTAAAGCAACAATGAGAATCCCCTTGGACATCACTAAAGTATTATTGATTCTGATAAGATCCAACGATAAGCACGAAGCCAAATGTAAACACACTCATTAGATTCTTATCAAGTCCACAATCCACCGCTCGCTCTGGACTTCTGCTCTGAGTTCACGATGCGTTTGGATTACGCGATGCAGCGCTTTAAATCTACACAAGAGCCCGGTTTGGTTTTGCATCCGCACTTCAGAGGTGTTGCTGGCACGGCTTGTGTTCTGCGAATGTGATTATTCACAAGAACAAGCTTCAACTGTCGACGTCTCGTTCCGCCGCGAATCCCACTGTGTGCACTTCCAAATTTACAAAGAAACAAGACAAGAGAGCTTTTCACTCAGGATCGTTTAGAAGACTCGGGTATAAAGTGTCTCTGAGTGCCGTGGCAGCACTTTTACGGCTCAGCGTCTTCAAATTCACGCGACATTATCGGCCCATTATGGCGATAAGAGCGTCCCATTATCCCATTTATCCCAATTCGAGACATGTTTCCATTCATAACTTCAATGAGGCGCAGGAGAAGGTCGTTCCAGTCGTCATAAATAAAGGTCACACCTGTACTGGTTGTTCAGAGCAGTGTTCAAATCTGATGGTTTTTGTGAAATTAAGCCAAATATAGAACATATCAAACTTCACTAAACCACCTGAAGGTTCGAAGACTTTTGTGTAACTTTAATAATAATACAGGCCAGTTCCAGTCGACAGTCAACAGTTTCATACACAAGGCCATCACAAGGCTGAACTCTCTGCCCTCCCTCCCTCCCTCCCCTCTCTTCCCTCACCCCCCTGCTCCACAAGGGTGAGAGAAATATAATTGCAAATCATTCACATGGTTTCACAGATAAATTGTTTTAATTTGAATTGAATAATGACTTACACTAGTATTGAGCTTCACCAAGTTGTGTTATCAAGTAAAAACAGTTGGCATACATTTCCATTGACTGACATTAGCTAAAAACAGTATAAAAAGTGGAGAAAAAAGCCATAAACAGCTCCATTAACTACTGAGTCACTGCTGGTAAAAAAAACATCTAACTCACTGTGGTGTCCAAGTGTTTTAATGTGAACAATAACTCCAGTATTTTAACTTTTAAAATCTCCATTAGTTTACAATCGCTGCTAATCCCATAATGCTTAGCGATATGACATCACATTCCCGAACTCTATATGGGCGATTCCAGAGATGCCGTCTGTATCTATAGATACAGACGGCATCTCTAGAATCGCCCATATATGGTCATTTTTGAAAACAGTTAAGGGGGAAAACAATTTTGAAAAAATGAAAATTTTCTCTAATTATTCAAAAACTACTGTAACAAATGCTGAAATAGTTTATATTTATATTTATTTCTACTAAATAAAGATACAAAGACATGGGGAGGAGCAAAGTGGTTCAACAGCCCATAAATACATGAATAACGGAGAATGCTAACATAATGCTACATGTTAGCATCGGGCTAATGCTAACGGTTAGCTAGCGCTTGCTACAACTGACGTTTTTTCACTTCTACTGAACAATCTGCTGTGAGAAAATATCCATTTGGGCCCGATTTACACTTGACTTTATTTGCATGTGATAAATAAGTTCATATTCCACCAGAAAATGTCTAAAAAGAGTGAAAAATTGTTTTTCTCTAAAGATTCTATTTTCCCCCTCGGCGAGGCCACGCCCCCTTCTATGACAAGATGCCGTCTGTATGTATAGTTTAACATTGAGGTGGAGCAACTGACGGTAACTATGGTAACTGTGGTAACTGACAAAATGCATATTTTCATGTCGTTGTTTTTTGGCTCATATCTCAGTCATTACCGGAGGTATCCACATGAAACACAAACTGTCACAAAGTTCATTATCTCCTCTGTCACATATGAACTAATGTCCAATTATTTTCTCAGAAAAACTTCAAAAAGTGAAAACATGACCGTGATCTTGTCCAATAGAAAAGACTTTCAGACAAAAAAATAACATCACAGGTTTGTGAATCCAATCACGATCAAATACCGATGAGGAAAAATTTTCGTTTTGGAGATTTCTTACAAAACTTACTGCATTTCTCCCATAGAGTTGTATTGGCCCCGCACTCCATCTGACATTATGACATCATCACATTCTAAATCGTGAACGCCACCTATTGCTGGGTTGCAGGTTCTAGAATGTGATGATGTCATCGGACCCAGCGGGGGGCAAGAGCCAGTTTTTCCTATTAATAACATTACACTTTCACAAGTCATAGCTAAAAAGAAAATATATGAATTTAAAAAATGATCATTAATATCAGTCACTGGGTCCAAGATCTCTCTGTACAAGACCAAAAATTTCCTCAAAAACAAAATAATTTTTCCTCTATATAATAGTATAGGCCTTTAGAACGCTGTGATGTCACCTTCTTTTTATGACACAAAGAAGTTTGTACATTTATCCGGCTCGTTGATGAAACAGCTCCGAGCACACATGACAAGATTTAGAGACTTCAATAACTCAGTAGAAAAGCTCTCCTTCCAATACCCAGCTGTTAATGCTAAACCAATCCCAGCGCTCCGAGTGCAGCGACAGGAAGAGGACGACTGAGGACAGAATATAAGTTATTCAAAGTATCGAAAAGTCAACGCCGTGCAAAGTTTACAGTCATAGTGCAGGTGATTGATCAAGTGGCTCCCGGCTGTAACAATTTGCCGAATGTCTCTCCACACTCTTCGCTCCCTTTCACCCTCTGCTGCCCTGTCAAATAGAGCCCATCCAGTCTGCGGGAGAGGGAACCTAAAACTCCGAGCTAATTTTTTAGATTTCAAGGCTTGGAGCTTCTTCCTCATGTTGAACTCAGTTTGCTCCTCCGGTGGAGAATGGTTTCCCCACACTAGTCAGCGCCTGGAGCTGTGGAAAGAAGACGTTTTCTTATAGTCTCCAATAGGGCTGCTCGATTATTGAAAAAATAATAATCACGATTATTTTTGTCATAATTGAAATCACGATTATTCAAACGAATATTTGTTGCCTTTAAAAAAATCCATTAAAAAAATTACAAAAATCCATCAAAAAAAGACAAAAATCCATCAAAAAAAGTGACAAAAATCCATCAAAAAAAGGACAAAAATCCAGCAGAAAAAAGACAAAAATCCATCAAAAAAGTGACAAAAATCCATCCAAAAAAGACAAAAATCCATCAAAAAGACAAAAATCCATCCAAAAAGACAAAAATCCATCCAAAAAATGACAAAAATCCATCCAAAAAAGTGACAAAAATCCATCAAAAAAAGGACAAAAATCCATCAAAAAAGTGACAAAAATCCATCAAAAAAAGACAAAAATCCATCAAAAAAGTGACAAAAATCCAGCAAAAGTGACAAAAATCCATCAATAAAAGACAAAAATCCATCAAAAAAGTGACAAAAATCCAGCAAAAGTGACAAAAATCCAGCAAAAAAATGACAAAAATCCAGCAAAAAAAGTGACAAAAATCCAGCAAAAAAGTGACAAAAATCCAGCAAAAAAGTGACAAAAATCCATCAAAAAAGTGACAAAAATCCATCAAAAAAGTGAAAAAAATCCAAAAATGTGAAGAAAAAAAAATGTGAAAAAAAAAAATGTGAAAAAAAAAAAAATATTGAAAAAAAAATTATAATCGATTTTTTGCGATTATGCTAATTTTGTAATCGTTTACTGTTGTAATCGAAATCGTAATCGAATTTCGATTAATTGCACAGACCTACTCTCCAAGTCCAAGTCTACAGTGGGTCTTTGCAAAATGAAACTCCAAATCATTTTCAGAGGATAAAGCGTTTCCCTTTGTCTACTGTTGTGCTGTTTCTTGTTTTCTTTCAGATGACGATTTGTGTAGATTCGTGTGAAAAAACTGATCTGAAGCTCCGACTGTGCCTTTGTCGTCACGGCTCGACTGAACAGTGAGAATGAGAGAGTGATGACGGCGACAGAGGAGCTCCATGTCCCGGGGGTGTCGGGGCCCGGGGGCTCAGACTGCTGCTGCTGCTGCACGGCCACAGGCAAAAAAAGGGCCTCAGACGATCGGGGCCCACACACGCCCGGGAGGGGAGTCTCCAAAGGATCCCCAGGTCACGCTGCAGCTCGTAGACGTGGTTAAAATAATACAGCCACGAGGAGCTAGTGAAGGGAATGAAAAATGGAAAAAGAGCAGGATTGTGTCGTCAAAACCGCTGAGATTTGTCGGATTAGGTTAAGAATTGCTATTACAGCGCATTAACACAGCGATGCACCAAACCAGGAAGGCTCCACTTTGAATTGTTTTAGATTAAAGGGACTATAAGGAGTTTAAAAATGTCAAAAGTAAGTATTTTCCTCCCCCTACATGTTCCAGCCATGTCCTAATGTGTAGAATGAGCCCAGACCTGTTCACCACAACTGCCTCTAAAATCCTGTACGGTCACTCAAAAATGTGTCACTTCGGCCCAAATTGCTGTCATGCACGAGCTTAATATAGAAGGTGCAGTTACACATATGGCCTGAGGTGGCAGTAGTGAGTATAAAATGGCGAACTTGCTTCCAGCCCCTTTAAGAGCGGATTTGTTAAAACAAGCAAAAAAGGGAGTTACAGGAAATAAACTGGGAAACACTTTATTTTACACTACCCATGATGCATTGTACCTGACAAATCAAGTACAATGTAATGTGCTCTGTAATAATGTGTACTAACTTGTACTTGTGTGTTACATACACCATGGAATAATACGTATAGATACAGACGGCATCTCTGGAATCGCCCATATATGGTCATTTTTAAAAACAGTTAAGGGGGAAAACAATTTTGAAAAAAAAAAATATTTTCTCAAATTATTCAAAAACTACTGTAAAAAATGCTGAAATATGAACATAGTTTCTACTAAATAATGATGCAAAGACATGGGGAGGAGCAAAGTGGTTCAACAGGCCATAAATACATGAATAACGGAGAATGCTAACTTGATGCTACATGTTAGCATCGGGCTAATGCTAACGGTTAGCTCACGTTAGCTACAACTGCCGTTTTTTCACTTCTACTGAACAATCTGCTGTGAGAAAATATCCATATGGGCCCGATTTACACTTGACTTTATTTGTGTGATAAATAAGTTGATATTCCACCAGAAAATGGCTAAAAAGAGTGAAAAATTGTGTTTCTCTAAAGATTCTATTTTCCCCCTCGGCGAAGCCACGCCCCCTTCTATGACGAGATGCCGTCTGTATCTATTTATAGTTTGGAGGGACATAAAGTAATAAGACACAAAGACCCTAACTCTAACCCTCACAATGGAGATATTTCTTTCACTCAAAATTGGTTGTAAATACTGCTAAAGCGGCGCTAGCCCACAGTTAGCTTTGCCCGTTCGCCTGGTAGCTTCTTCTTTGTGATTCTATTAGTGCGTATTGCGCCTCCGACCCGGAGCAGGGAAAGTTCCAAGTGTGGTTTTCTGTCCAGAGACACCGGGGGGGGAGATGAAAGACCCTCCAATCATCCTAATATAACACTTGTACTACCTCCAGAGGGACTACGGAAAGGATTTATTAAGGTAAACAAGTTACTTAGTTCTTCTTTAACCTCTTCACACCCACCTGAACGGATCCCATTTTCTCCAGTTTGGCTTTACCCTAATCAAAAAGCTTCTTGGGGGAAAAAAGCCACAAAATCCTGCCCACTTTTTGCGGCAGGTATGACACTGAAGATTGCAAAGAGCGCCACCCGTCTGCGCAGTCGTCTGCTCTACAGCCTGCGCTATGAACCACAAGATCCGGCCCTCAGTCTTTTAACAATTCGCTGAAGGCCGTTTTCAGTGCGGCGAGAACTTCACACTTGAAAGACAATCCTTTAAATCTGACAGTTTGTGACACTCTGACTCCCGGCTAATGATTTTAACAAGAGGGGGCTGCTGTGAAACAAAAACAAAAGCGGCCCCAAGACCGATCCCTGAGGAACACCAAACAGCAAAGGAGTGGCGTCAGACATAGTGTTATTTATACACAGAGAGACTGTTCTATCGGGCAAATGGAACGACAACCACTTCAGGACTGTCCCAGAAATGCCAAAGTCAATATTCAGTCATCAGTTTATGATCCACTGTGTCAAACGCCGCAGACGAATCAAGCAGGATCCAGATTGAATATTGACCAGCCGTCGTCCGGATGTCACGAGACACTTTTAGCAACACGGCATCAGCAGAGTGCCTTTTATGAAAGACAGATTGAACTCTAAAAGCAGCTGTTCTGCCTTTTCCACAGAGAAAGGTCGGGCACAATGGGACTTGATCTGCGGTTCAGACCACACGCTTCTCTGGCTTCAAACTCGCGCCCAAAGCCCCTAGTTGGACGCTTGTGCTTATTGACTGCGTGTCAGCTCAGAGTGTGTTCGTAGCCATCTTGGAAGTACCTGAAAACTACAGTTGTTTGGAGGCTAACTCGTCCCTCTTTGCTCCTGCCATGTCCTGTGGATCTTTAACTATACCCCCATGGTCTACACCAGGAGCTCCCCAGTATTTAAGCCCATGTCCAGCCCGTACGCTGGAGGCATTTGTGGTGGTGGCAAGTGGCCAGGCCAGGTTAGCCCGGTTAGCTTGTTACAATCAGCTCATTGTTGATTAAAAGTCTGCAATAAACCACAAATGTGTCAAGTCCGGCTCAGAGTGTGATCATCATAAAGGCTGCTCTATGTAGTTAAGGGCTTTTTTCATGTTATCAGTGCATAGTACTTGCTTTCACGGGGTCAATGAGAGTTAGCTGTTTTTTGCTAAGCGGCTAGCATAGAAATAATTATTTCTATGCGCAGCTCTGGGAGAAAACAGATCGACTACGACCCGTTGTAGATGAAATGTGAGCAATAAACTTAAAAATCAACAAGTCCGGCTCAGTGTGTGATCCTTGTTAAACGGTTGCTTTATGTAGATGGAGCTTAATTGACTTAATTCGTGCATATTTACCGCCCCCTTGTGGCCAGGGGCGACTCCAAGAGACACTTGGAAGCATCGATTCAAATGAGACTTCCGACCTGCCAAGAACAGCTTAAAAGCCTGGCTCCAAAGAGTTTTTCTTTTTCTAAAGATCACTTTGACCCATGTGACCAGGCTGGGGGAGGTGAAACATTTTTAACCACGCTAGTTTTTGTTTTTCCGCCCGAAATTTGGAAGCATTTTCAGGACATTGACTTGCTCAAGAGCCTGTCAATCAAGTTCTGGAGCTCTGTGGAGGCTCCGCCCACCCCGTGAGTGCAGGATTTCCCGCCTTTTGCCCTTTTAAGGAACAGGCTGCGTAGGAGGAGACAGAGTGGACATTAAGGTCTCGGGGCCTTTTCTATGAATGGGGCTGAATAGGCATTAATCGATCTCTAATTATTATATCTATGGCCTAAACACATTCCCAGCGCAGATCCAGCCACTTAAATAAGTTTTCTTGTCGCCGCTTTTAATCCTGGGTGTTTAGGTAAAAGAAACACTGATGTGTGTCTTTGTAAAAGTCCCAGAGCTGCTCCGGTTCACAACACGGTGAAGCTAAACCTCCATGACTCTGGCTGTTTACATCTACAGGCCGGCATAGGATCTGCCCCGGTGGCTGCGGGACGCACTGCAGGATCTCCTGACCCTCCCCGAGGCGCGTCCTCCATGTATTTCCAATATAAACCTGAGGCTTTGGAGGCGTTGGCTGTGTTTGGTCTGAATGCGCCGTTATCGCTGCACATTGATAAGTTCAACAACATGAGGGGCAACAAGGTCAAACACCTCATAAAGCAAAGATGAGGGCGCGACATCCAAAGAACAAAAAGAGGGTTTGGACAACAGAGAGGCTGCTGATTGGATCAAGCTCACCTGTTTTCAGCCAATCACAGCCAAGTCTCACAACAAACCGACACAGCAAACCACCAAAGCAACAGAATATTTTAAACGTCCGTAGTCTCTAAAGTTAGTGAAACTTGTTAGTTGCATCAAGGCCTGATTTTAACCCTACCCCCTTTTGAAATCCCATAAAACTCATAAACTGTGCCAAGTTTGAAGCAAATCCCAAAAGGTGAAGTTGAACTGTTGTCCTAAAAGCTGTAACTTCACCATGGGATGTTCTCACAGGCCGATATGGACAAATGCATGAGGATCCACAGCTCTGAGAGGGAACATGGAACACATTTTCTGTTATAGCTGCTGATCCGTTTGAGGTACTGAGCTCATCTCGGGCTTAATGTGAAGCTAATGAGTTGGGGCAGTTTTCTATTTACATTTGAAAAGGTAAAGATAAACACAAAAGACAATAATGCGCTCATTTGTGAAGCGCTTTTATTATCTATAAGACATTTATTGAGCATTTTTGTAGATATATAGTTGAATATATGGAAAAAGAAAAAGCTAAAGCCCAAAACTGTCACATCCCTTTGTTCCTCATCATGTCAGCTTTCTTTGTTCTAAATTTCATTCATCTGTGACTCTGCATGAGACCACAGCGCTACTTTGGAGAGAATCACAAAGTTCCGTCTGAAGCCTGTCCCGTTAACGTGGTTTTTGGGGTCCCACAGCCGAACGGCCCCACTGGTAATGACCCAAGATATACTCTATTGAAAGATACTTGTTTGGAAAAGGTGGCAAAAATGTGCCTGAGGAGGGGGTCTGGCTCCCGGTCTATTTAGTTTAAAACAGGGGTGCCCAAACTTTTTGTCTCCGAGGGCCAAAATGAAAAAGTGCCTGTGAGTCGCGGGCCAAACACGGCGATGTCAAGCGTGGAACACATAACTGCAAATAATAAAAGTTGCTTTATTTTCTTTTTTGGTATACCTTTGCATTTTTTGTTGGATATTCAACTCATTTTTGTAACTTTTTTGTCATTTTTGGGTCAATTTTTCATCAAATTTTTGTCATTTTTTGTCAATTTTTTATCATATTTTTGTTATTTTTTGTCACATTTTTGTCATTTTTTTGTCCATTTCTTGTGACATTTTGGCCACTTTTTCATCAATGTTTTCTCACTTTTTTTGTCACATTTCCATCATTGTTTTCGTTTCAGTTTTGTTGCTATTTTCACAGCTTTTTTCCAGAAGCTTTTGGACTGGGGTAAAGCCAAACTGGAGAAAATGTGCTCGGTTCAGGCGGGAGTTAAGGGGTTAACACGCTACAAAAGCCTAGTTTTAGTAGAACAAAATCAATTATTGTAGCAATATAGAGCAAAATGGAAACAACAGCACCACCTGTACCTGCAGTACCTACAGTGACTTTAGCTGATTCACTTCTTTAAGTCAAAGAAAATGCCATATTATATCATTTTGAAAGTGTCAGTTCAGCATAAATTCTTTTATAAGTCATAGATGTCAACGATTTTTGTTTCCTTAACTTTGTGAAAGGAGTGAAACAGCGCCCCCAATTTGACCCTGGTGGACAAAAAGTGAACCGCATCTATATTTGCCATTGAGAATGAACGGGACAGAGAGTTATTGACCAGATGCGGCACCACTTTGGGCACCCCTGGTTTAAAACATGTTATTTGTGTTCGTAAATGGCACGCCGTTCTTTTCCGCCCTCGTCGTGTCGTTAATTAGTGTCAATAAAACTGTTCAAACATCTGAGCCTGAACTTCCAGCCTTTCGTGATGATTCGTGAGACTGAAAACAGGGTTGCCCAGTTTGTCTTGAATCTAAAGAGTGACATAAAATGAACAAAAACACAACTTCATCATCTGATTAGCATTTGTGGCACAATATAACGTTGGCCCTCAGCTTGGAGACGAACCGGTTTCCTTCCAAACACAGAACGTCTCCTCCAGTAAAGCCCGGATCTGTAATTGAAACACACGCGGCCCTAACAAGCCTTTAAACTCCGACGGCTCGTGTAACAATCCCAGCGGGAGCCGGTTCCCACTTCGCTCTTCTTCTCTTTGCACCCAAAAAAAAAAAAACACACCCACTAATACACTCTGAAAGTAATCATCTTTTCCACCACCGTGTGAAACCCCTCTCCTCCTTCTTTGCTTCGTTGTGTCTCGCTGCGATGAATTATTATAAACAAACACCGGGAAGGCATTACAGAGAGGCCAAAAACAAACCCCATTTCCTGCTCCCGGGTCGTAATTCTTCACGCATTATTCTGCTGGAGGACGAACAAAGGCATTTATAATATTACAATATCAACCATAAAAAAAAACAAAAAAAACACGCAGCATGTCTCTAAAACAGAGCCGGAGCATTACGGCCTCGCAAAGTGGTCTTAAAATCAAACACCAGGACGCTATAGTGGTTTTTAAACGCCGTCTTTATGGATAACGTTAGAGGAAGTCGGTAACGGGGGCTTTTCGGTCCGGAGGGAGAGCCGTTTCAAATGGATAAAACATAAAAAAGTAATAGACAGACAGCAGCGAATGTATTCAGAGGAAATATATGTACATCTTTGGGCTCGATTCCAACGGCATAAAAAATATATGAGCAAGAGCGAGCGTGGATGAAGAGGCAGTTCAGAGGCACAAACAGCAGACAGGAGTCGACCGGAGAGGGCGAGCTGTCAGGGGCGAGCGCTGACGTGATGTTTGGGGGGAGTTCGGATCACTGCAGATGGGGCACACGTGTTGTAAACTTTATGTCTTACAGTTTACAATACTGACTTTGATATAGACTTTAAAACAGCTCTGCCTGTGCACAAGTCTCTTCATGATCGGGCACCAAAGTATATAGTTGACTTGTTACAGCCGTATGAACCAGCTCGGGCCCTGAGATCCACGAGAAGGGGTCTCCTGGCGGTTCCTAGAGTCACCACTAAACACGGTGAGGCTGTGTTTCAGTTTCACGCAGCAAAGGTCTGGAACAGCCTCAGTGAGGACGTGAGACTCCGACTGTTCAAGTCCAGGCTAAAAACACAGAATTACTGCTGCCTATCGCAATTTACTGTTTTTTTTAAAGGGGGGGTGTTATGCAAAATTAACTTTTTCAAGCTTTCCATCATGTTATTATGTCATTCCCTCATTAAAAACATGCCTGAAGTGTTGCCTTGGCACATTCACGTATTTCTGAGTAATCTGTAAAAACTCTGATGGCGGCCATTTTAGGGACAGGTTTGCCTGAGTCCTCCTAGGAACGCCCCCACCTCCTGGAGACGCCTCCGAGCCGAGTGACCAACCGAGTAACCAACCACTGCTCCTCAGCAGAACCCCCTCCCCACTGATGCCACAGACAGCGTGTGGAGGGGGCGTGTCGGAAAGGCTCAGAGGTTCTTAAAGAGACAGAGGCCTATTTCAAGACATTCACTACAGCCATTTTGAGAGAGACATTTTATACAAGGCAGTTATTCTAATTTACTGCAGTTACAGACCAACAGAAGGTTTGGTCATCATTATAGTGTGATATAGACTGGTGCTATGGGACTGAAAAAAGCAGAATACCCCCTCTTTAACTAATTCTAATATACAACTTTACTTCATACATATTATGATGGTATGTATGTATTTTTCAAAATGTTTTTTATACATTTTTGTATCAGTTGTATCAGTTGATTTGTTTTTTATTGTGCTCAGCTGTTTCGCCACCGCTTTGGAGAGAAAGGTCAGGAATACAAGCGGCCGAAATGAGCTTCCTTTGTAGAGTGGTTGGGCTTCGAGATCGGATCAGGAGCTCAGATACCCAGGAGGAGCTCGGAATAGACTAGGATTTGCCTCCAGGTCGTCTCCCTCGGGAGGTGTTCCAGGCATGTCCTATTGGGAGGAGGCTTTGTGGAAGGCCCAGGACACGCTGGCGGGACTATGTCTCCGAGCTGGCCCTGGTGTCGCCTCGGGGTCCCCCCAGAACAGCTGGAGGAGGTGTGTGTGGACCGGGAAGTCTGGGCATCTCTGCTGAGGCTGCTGCCCCCGCGACCCGGCCCCGGATAAAGCGGAAGAAAATGGATGGATTGATGGATGGATATTGTGCTTTTTATTTTAAAAAATGCCGCTCCTTATACAATACCGCTCAATTTTACACAAATCAAAAGAAATATCCATTCTGTAAGAGTTTGCATGTTCTCCCCGCGTCTGCGTAGGTTTCCTCCTGGTTTCCCCGAGCACTAAAGGTCAGGTGTC
Organism: Gobius niger; assembly: GCF_951799975.1. Taxonomy (NCBI): domain Eukaryota; kingdom Metazoa; phylum Chordata; class Actinopteri; order Gobiiformes; family Gobiidae; genus Gobius; species Gobius niger. The sequence goes on along the minus strand of NC_136855.1, from coordinate 38,869,795 downwards.
AGAGTCACAGCCACTCAGGACTAACATCTGATCTACGCAATCTGGCAGCACAAATGAAAAGTCCATTTGCAAAAACATTGAAAAAAACTCGACATATGCTTGAAAATTTCTCTTTTCATCGCAGTGTTTTTCATCGCAGTGTTTTTCATCGCCAGACTTCTCTCAGCGCCATTTCATTTAGAGTCACCGTTAGTTTCATAAGTGGCTTCAGCCGAGTGAAGTAACAAAAACACATAGTATATCAAAACTGAGATATCTGCTTTTGCAAATGAACTCTTCAATTCCATAATGACAATGAAGGGCTTCAATCATAGGAGAATGTCCCGAATAAAGCCGCCATTCAGCACCACGGACAGCGAACTGAACACTCCATTCAGGCAGTTCTGCTCTTGAGAAACTATCCTTGTACTGATTTACAGGCTTATCAGGCTTCTCAAGTGGCTCTGAATCCATGACAAACTGTTTGATGATGAGTCATGGAGTGTAGCCCTCTGCAAATATTTATCCTATAAATATGAGAGCTGTGTGTACAACAGACTCAATTGTTGTGTAACAAAGTATGCCGGAACCGAGAAGGATTTTTATAACCCACAGACCGGCTACTTTTACTTGCCTTTCCACCATTTTCAAATATTTTGTCTTGGGATTGTGTTTTTGGCCCTTTGGAACCATAAACCTAATGAAAAAGAACTCATGGCTACTTTTATTAATAGATGCTATAAAACCCTAATTTTACAGTCGCCCTGAGACTCACTGAGCGAAGCTTTCTCCAATATGTCCCAAAGATTCTCAAGATTCTAATGTGTGGAAATGATGCTCCCTGAACCACTCTTTCACAATGTGAGCCTGATGAATCCTGTCATTCTGGAATATGCCCGCCATTATGGTGAAAGAACAAGAAGAAACTAAGCACTGCTGTCCAAACAAGACTTAAAAATAGTGCTCAAGACAGAGCGAATCTAAACAAGACTTAAAAATACATATACCGTAAATTCTCTAATACCGGCCTGTATTCCATTGGCGACCGGGTCTCTGACAGAGGCCGGGTTCGCAGCTGGCGGAGGCAAAGTAAAGCCGGTCTCTAAAACAGGCCGGGGCTTTTATTAGAAACTATAGCAGTAGAAATATTCCCCATGTTAGGAATTTGTCTCATACTGGTGTAAATGAAAACTCACGTGCAGGAAGTAACAAACAGGAACCCGGGCCGAGGGGGACGCTGCGGAGGAGCTGATCCGAGCGTAACTTTACACAGATTTAGAGACTTTTCAAACCTCCTGTGACCATATTTGGAAACAGGGCAAGCAACAAATGTCGTGTGACCCTCCAGGGTTTTAATAAAGTCTCCATCGCGTCTTCAAAGCACGTCCAGCTGCTCCGTGTGCAGGTCAGTCCCACGCCTCAAAATAACTCCTCCCATCAGCGCGAGCGTCTCGTCTTCTCTCAGGTCAGTCTCATGATCGATCATAAACACAAACGCTCCGTCTAAACTCGCCTTTTACACAAGATAACAACAAATAATCCGGTCCGCGGTAAAAACGAAACAGAAACCTGCAGTGACACTGATGTCAAAGCTCCGCTAACAGCAACGAAACACTTCCTGTTGTCCCGACAAAATAAAAGGCGTCAATGTTCCAGCCGCTGGGAGAGGGTTTGAAATGTTAATTAATAAATGAACCTAATATTTTAGATGCAAATGGACACACATCTTGTTTTTCTTCGTTTTCCTGGTCGTCTGTTTTGCTCAAATAGAAATAAAGGCCTGTCTCTAATTGTGGCCTGGTTCCAATAAAGGCCTGGTCCTAGATGCCCTTGAGTAAATAAAGGACCCGGCCTATATTAGAGCATTTACGGTAACTGAAAGTATTTTATCTGCACTGTTGCCTCTAACGGTAATTGATTAATTCTATGTTGATGTTTTTATTGATTGTATTTGTTTTTCTTATATTTATGCAACTGTGAAGCACTTTGTGAATGAATTGTGCTCTACAAATAAACTTGCCTTGCTGTTGTGCAAATCGGACTCTACATACACAAACCGGTTGCTTTTTTTTATCCCATTTCCAAAGCTCGGTGAGATCCACGACCACATGGCATAATTGGAAAAAGAATGGGCCAAACAGAAAACGGACAAGGCAAAGTGGATAATTACGTGGACGAGTGACTTTGAACATGTGGGGCAGATAAAGGGAAGCCGGTGCATTTGTTTTCTGCATTCGGTCCGTGGGGAAGGTCCTACAAACACGTCTGAGAATGATGAGCCGATACCAGCAGCGCTCTCAGATGTGGAAGCCTCGACCGAACAAAGGGCGAAAAGGCTTTAAACAACAACCTTGTGTATAAGAGCACAGCACCTGAAAGTAAGTCAGGACAATAAATGCGGTTTGTTTGTTTGTTTGGCTTCAACTGTAGAGTTATTAAGCTTTTCTAATTGTGCAAAACACCTGAGCCTGTCCCCTGCTGGCTCTAAAGCTAAAAACAAACAAATAACGTCTTCAAACAATTAACTGCAAATCCATTCAATATTCAGCTCGTGTGTTTGTAAAGTGTGTAGCAGCGCCTTGTGTTTTTCTGCCGTCGACACGTTAATTCCATTTGACTGAGAGTCGCTGTGGTTCTGTCCACACTCACGTCTGCTGCTCACACTTAAAGGAACAGGCCACCGTTTTTCCATACGGAGATATGTTCTTACCTGAGCTCAGACGAGTTGATGCGTACCTGCCGTGTCTTTGTGCGTGCGCTCAGTCACGCGACCAAAGACGTTGTTAGCATTTGGCCTCTCCCAGTGCATTCCTATAGCTCCAAATGGGGGGGGAAGCTGGAAGCGACCGAGCTCTTCCACGGACACAAAGACCAGACAGGTACGGATCAACTTGTCTAAGCTCAGGTAAGAACATGTCTCAGTGTGGAAAAACGGTGGCCTGTTCCTTTAATGCACCTGCACATCAGTAAGTCCATTCACGCAGTTAATCTGTGTCAAATTGTCGTTTATTTTAACCTACTTTATGCATGCCCTTACGTGTCTTTTTGTTTATTCAACCAAGTTTTCTGTCTCATGTTGCACAATTGAACCACAGAAAGTTCATAGTTTGTGAATCTGCACTGACACCTCTGACCACCACCATACATTCACTCACACACATCACTCATCCTGGTCTATTGCACATGTTTTTAATGGTAGGGGAAACCGGAGGAAACCTACGCAGACACAGGAAGAACATGCCACACAGAAAGGCCCCGTCCAGGTGGGAATCGAACCCCGGACCTTCTAGCCGTGCCGCCAAAAATACAGCAAGATTTCAGATGTGCATATGCATATACTATATAAAACATATACATTATTTTGGGGCTTTAATGATGTGAAAGCATCATTAAAGCCATTTTAACAATGACTCAAAAGTATCCAGGAAGGACAGGACAAAGCGCTGACACAGTAGAGGAAGAAGCAGCTAAATTAAACGGGATTAACCCGAGGATTAACTCAAAGCTGAGAGAATGGAGTGAAATACGACGGCAGGTCTGTCTTTAAAGAGGAAACAATGTTATAACATGGTTTAGAGCATAAGGCAAAATGAAGGCCTTCGATGTCATTCAAAGGGATTAAATTGTATTCAAAATGGCACGAAGCCCAACTATTCTTACTGCAAAGTTTGTCAAAAAAAGGAAAATCTTGTGTCCCGTCTGTTTTTGATCATCCAAACTGTTTCATGGAATGTTTGCTCATATTTTGTGTTTGTGGCATTAGAAATGTAGTATTTGTGCAGGTTTATGAAGATGCTGCGTCTCAAGCGACATCAGTGTTTCTTGCCTCTCGTTTGGTGCAGATTTCCTCCTCATGTTTGCAGATTTTCAGATGGAGACTGCAGTGCTCATGGCCCTGACAGCAGACAGTGCTCAGACCGGTCTGAGACTGAGTTTGGGGGCGCTCAGGGCAGAGTTAATGGCCCACATCTGCTCCGGGCCGCAGTGAAGTCCAGAGGGAGGCCACGGGGCGGACTGTAAACACCGCTGCTTTATGGCAATAAACAACAGCATGGTCTAGAGGAGACATCGGGGGAGCACTTATTTTTTCAGACGGTAATTGAGTTAGCTGCAGAGCATTGGCTGTGTCCTTATAAATCCAATGTCATGTTGAAACCCACGGGGGAAACGGCCTTTTCATAACAAGGCGGAGGAGCAGTTTGTTCACAGATTCAGCAAACACATCAGCCAGAGCAGAATTCAGGATTTAGATTTGACCAAACGTCGACACACAAACACGGAGCTTAAAATAATGTTGTCGTACGTGCAAATGTAACGTTAGTCCTGCAGTGATGCCAATAACACGTTACTCTAATCTGACTACTTTTTTAGTAAAGAGTAATATAACGCATTACTTTCTCCAGACCAGTAATCAGATTAAAGATACTTTATCAACTCACTGTGAGTTACTGTTCTGTCATTTTCCTTGGGGAAATGGGATATATTTATTTTTTCTTGCGTCTCGTGGAGCAACATAACGTCTGCGACAAGTCACATTTTCAGCCTGAAAACAACTCACGACATAAACATCTATGGCAGCTTTGTTGATGCTGCTGATAATGTATAAAGTCTACTTTTAAATCAAGTAATCATTAAAGTAACGAAGCTACTTTTTAAAGGAGTAAGAGAGAATCTGTAATCTTAGCCATCCGTAAACTCCAGTCAATTATAATTTCCCTACATGCACGTCTGGGTCTGAGCTCAGTGGCCGCGTTACATCGGTTGAATTTCCACCTACCATTCAGCGAGCGGGGGAGGCGGGGCTTGTAGGTGACGTCAAGCATTTGCTCAGCATTTGTGAGCTCTGGCTCGGCTCACAAATATCCAGAAATTGAAACTGAAGCCTTGGAATGTGCAAGGAATGTCCCCAAGAGCAATGATAAAGCTATGATAGAGTTATGATAGAGTTATGATAGAGTTAAGATAGCTATAATAGCTGCTTCACTCACTCGGGCACATTACATATATCACGTTCAAACACTAGCGAAAATCAGACCCAATCGTTTCAAAGGAGTTCACCCCTCCCACCTGATAACGGAGCTCAATTGTGAAGATCCGGACCCTTGTACGAAACACAATGAGTGCCAGGGTCTGGTAAAACCAGGCTAGTGCAACACTGGTCCTATAGTAAAATTACTAAACTACATATTTCCAGTTACTTTATGTATGTAGGCATTAGGCATGTGCTTCCTGTGTGGATCAGGTCTTTCTGTGCAGAGTTTGCATGTTCTCCCCGTGTCTGCGTAGGTTTCCTCCAGGTGCTCTGGTTTCCCCAACCACTAAAAAAACATCACAAATCTCAGTGGGACTTTAATAAATAATAAACCTGCACTAGGACTTTACACCTTTATATTCTTCTTATATAGTCTGTTCTAATTGTAATCCTATTTTTATTCATTTTTATTTCCTTATTGTTATAATTCCGCATCCTACGATTTAGGCTTTTACTTGTTTTTCTACAATTTAACTGTTTCCTGTCACACATTTCCTGTCTGTTTTTGCACACCCTGAGTGATCTTAAAGGATAAAGGATTCATAAAGGATTATCTTAAAGGTCCACTAAAAATAAAACTCCACACTTTGCCGAGATTTCTCAGTTCACAAACCCTCTGGGTCAAGGTCATCCAGCGCAGGTTTGGAATCAGAAGAAGCCCGTCAGAATTGATCTAAAGCCACGGCCAGATTGGATGTCTCCTCACATGGCACGTCTAGCTTGGCTCAACATTTTCCCGTTCTATAAAAAGCTCCGGTGACAGATGGCGAAAACCAGTCAGGATTAAAGGTCAAACATGATACGTGACACTTTTTTTTTTGTCCTTTAGTGCATTTAAATTGATATAAACGTCATTCATCTTCATCTTCTGTCTGGAAAGATACGACACATTAACCTTTTTTTCACTGCAGAGTCCGTACTAGCCACAAGGACTAGCAAAGTAGCTAAAGGCATTTGAAACCTGCACATTTTTCCTTCTGAAACACTGAAGAGGCACCAAGGGCCCCCCACACACCTGCAGCAAAGAGGAGGAGACACAAGAGGAGCGACAGGAAACAAAAAAGGGACAAACGAGGAGGTGTCCGGGCAAGACTCACAGCTAAGCAACACAAGCCTTCTAACTATAGTTCTGACTGATGTGCGATCACTGAGGTTAAGACGGTATTATATTCATCTGCTGCGCTTTTTGACCAGAAGATGGTGAAAGACTGTTGTGGAGCGGAGGGAGCCACGCAGGAGGAAGAGGAAGGAGGAGGAGGAGGAGGTGACCAGTGCAGGACATCGTTCAGAGGGTCAGGTTTCAGCCAGGTTTCCTCAGGGAGCTCCGGTTTCCACTCCCTCCACAATGTTGTCACAGCAGCTCAGGACTGACCCGACACCTGAATGCAATTTTGACAAATAAATCACTTACTTTACAGGTGCTTAAAAGGAGAAAACTGTAATTCTTTGGTATCTTTGTGAGTCGCCCATCTGTGCATGGAAAGAGTTGTCTATGCTGCAACTCCGAGAAGTTGCAGCATAGCCTACAAGCTCCCCTTAGCATTGTGCTAACGTCAACACAGCAAAGAAAGCAATGGTGCTAAGGCTATATCCACAAGAAGACAAAACGCTTATATTTTCAGAAACTTTCTTTGTCAGCATTGTTGTGACAAGTTTAGTCAGTTACGTTGTTAACCACACTGGCGTCCTGTTGCTGGCGCCCTGCTGGGCCTTTGACTAAACCAGGTAGAGAGACCGGCTTCTTCCTGTACTCCAGACGAGGCCCTCGCACCTTTTAGACAATAGGGCCCAAATGAGTTTAGAGTTTGTAATGTCCTCATGACTATCTTTTACCAGTCTTTTATTGAGTCAGTTTTAACATTTTGTTTTGTATCTTGGTTTGGGGCTCTTTCTGTGACCAACAAAAATTGTTTGATGAAGTTGGTCAGCGTAGCAGGTAAAATCATTGGTGCACAGCAGACTCAGCTGCATGAACTTTACAGCCAAAGGGTTGTACGTAAAGCCCAACAGATAATGGAGTGTCCGGACCATCCGCTTTTTAAGGAGTTAAACTTACTCCCTTCCGGACGCAGGCTAAGAATGCCCTGTACTCGAACTCGTCGGGCCAGGGCCTCTTTTATTCCAGAGGCTGTTGCGAAGGTAACTGATCATATGTTGCTCAGTGAAGCTCCTGCAAATTAGCCTTTACTTGATCTTCTGCTGATGGTCTCTCAGCTTCAGAGCCGGACTGATGATGCTGTGACTGTATGATCTTTGTCCCAAGTACAATTGTTGTCCCACTGTGTTTTATTTGTTTGTTTTTGCTTTATTATGTGTGGACTCCTACTGCATAATAATTTTCCTTCGGGACATTAATAAAGTTGAACCTTGAACCTTGAAATGGCCCGTCTCCTCAACATGACAAAGATCTCCTTCTGTCTCCAAAGCCACCTTGATGCATTACCATGCAAAGCACCGTTTGGTTGCCTGCATTGACATCTCCAACTGTATTTATGTGCTTCCCTTGTGGGGTGCCTTTGGTGTCTTTGGTGTGCTCACCTATAAAAGGTGATGCCACAGCTAACTAGAGCAGAGCTTAACATGAACTTGCGTCATGTGTAACCCTCTCTGCAATGCATTGTGTAATAAACTTCACATCTCGACGAGACAAACATCTCTTAAGCTTTATTAAGCAAGAAAATCCACAACAGCATGAAGCAGCTTAGTAAATGTGTGCGTCCACATGGGTCGACTCTGGTCTGTGAAAACGGCGCAGTTCATCTTCCAGGCCTGTGTGAGGCGCTGTGACGCTAACACAGATAATAGGACAAGATGTAGAGGGAGCTTTTGTGGAATGTAAACAGTGAAAATGAAACGGATTCAAGGATTTAGGATCTACAGAAGAGACGAGGAGGAGAGTTTATTTTTCAGACGCAAAAACCTGTCAGTGACTTTTACTGTCAGTCCAAAAACACAGATTGACTCGTGTTTTGCTACTCGTCACCTGTGGCTTGTGGACGGCAGTGGAGCAAAGAGGGGCGGAGTCAAACCATCACAGATCCATGAGGAAAACTCACTATAAGGTCAGTAGATTATGGATCACAGACTCTGGAGCTGTGATGTCATCGTTTTAGTAAAAGTTGCGGAGACGCCACGTAAACAGTGTTTTGAGATCTTTCCACTCTTGGACCTAGTTTGGAAAATGTTCCTCAGCTTGACTTCGTATGGACAGGGCCTAAAACGCTAAAAACATCCCTTTCATTCATGTGTCGTCTTCGAGGGACATTTTTCACATTCAGGCGCTCAGCTGTGGCAAAGACATTGTAGCTGTAATACTTTAAAACACAGACTTTAAATCCAAAGACAGTAAATAATGTAGCTCTCACGCCGTCTTTCGCCCCCTGTGCTTTCTCTTGCACAACACTGACACGCATTAACCCCACAACCCAAAAGAACGTAGCCTTGAAAAGCTCTGAGCGTCCGGTCTCCAGGCGGCTACGAGGGCGAGCTTGTAACAGCAGCCCGGGGAGAACATCCACTCCTGTTTTCTCCTTCGTAACCGTCCTCCCAGCGGCGCTGCCCTGCTTGGGAGAGACGGATGAGCTGGAACATAGGGCTGGGATGGAGGAAGCTGTAATCACGCGCCGCGGTGTCCGGCGTTTGGACCGCCTGTTCCCGCTGTTACAATGACCACCTCCTCCACAGCGCAGTGCCACGCAGCTCAATAGAGCCGCGGCGCCAGCCAGACGGTTGAAGTCTCTCCCAGGACGTCTAAAATAGCAGCTCCATTGTGCTTTTTGTAAGTTTTCTTTGCATTTTGAAAGATCTGGCCTCTCAGGACAGCACACACTACACGACTTCTATGCCCGATTTCGCTCTAATTCTCAGTCGTGCCGAGTCTAATCGAGTCGCGTCTAGTCGAAGGCGGTCACACAGAGTCGGGTCGCGTAGTGGGGGTGGGTCGTGTAGTGTGGGGGGGGGTCACGACTGGACTGACGTTCGAATCGTGTAGTGTGGGCGGCAGAAAGACGCGACTAGACTTCAGTTGTAGGAAATCAAACATGTTTGATTTTTAAGCCTGATTTTGGACGCACAGGAGAAACGGGGGTGATTTTACCGACACAAATGTGATTGACAGAGAGATATAAAGACAGGAAAACACCGCCGCGCCTCCTTTTTTCACTTCTCTGTTAAACCAGCGGCACAAACAACTCATTTCATGGCCACAGCCCCACACACGAAACAGCACAACTTTATATCACCAAAAGTTTTCCAGCTACATTTCAACCACGTACAGAGTTTAGCGGCTCTTACTGAGTTTGGAGACGAACTGTTCAGCTTCACCTCGCGGCTAACGGCGGCTAGCCTCCCTGCTTTCTCCTCCGTCTCCTCCATCCTGAGGTTGACGCCCGTCTCCTTTTCTTATTAAATCCACTGAAATACGTCCCGCTTCTTCCTGTCGCCAACTTTTATCTCCATTTGACAGAACTATAGCCCAGTTGAAACTTCGTAGTAGCAGTAAGCTAGCGCTGCGGTGTTGTGACATTGTTGACACCGTTGACCAATTGGGACCCGCACACGTTTCCCACGCTCACAAACACAGGCATGTCTTTACGGATTTGGGGTCAGTTTTGGAAGCCGTAGAGATGACAGACGCGCTGTGTTATAAAACATCAGCTGTTTGTCAGAATCGTGTGTCGCTCTTACGATTCTCAGTCGTTAAGTGTGAACCCCCAGACGTTCTATAATCGCACTGAATCCAGTCGTGTAGTGTGGACCCCCCATTCTATATAAAACCGTTTACGACTAGAAAAGTCATGTGGTGTGTGCTGACCTTTAGACTGCTGCTGCGATGATTTAACTGCTCAAAAAAAGCAACAGAATACCCCCCAAAACCTTTCTGATTTGAACAAACCCTGCTCCAGGTTTTTTCATACTCTAGATGTATTTCACTAAGAATTGTCAGCGATAAGATCCGGATCCCGCGGCGCTAGCGTGAAATAGCCACGCAGAGAAATCCACAGTGCCCGGCGTTTGACTGCCTGCTCCAGCTGTTCCAATAGCCACTTCCCCCTGCGCTCAGTGCACAAACCAGTTCCCCACAGTTCAATAGAGTCATAAAGCCGAGGAGAGGCCCAGCAGAGGGAGCAGGGTCTGGGAGCGGCTCGGGCCAAAAAAATGCGTTTACTTTGTGATAGAGGCGCCAAATGTCCTCTGGGTTCTACTCTTTCAGAAAATCCCCCATTTTTGAACATGCAGTGTGGCTAAAACCGACGGCCATTTTTTACCTGTTTATGCAATGGAAATGCTTATTGTTTGGACACATAAAAAACACCAGAGTCAATATTTACTTATCACTATTTCATCCCAGCTTTCATAATCCTGTGACAAAGTTTGCATGTATGACCTCATCATTGTCTCACGGATGAAGGACGTCCTGAAGGAGACGTTCCTGCGCTCTGGGATGAAAGGACTATACTTCCAGATGAGCCCACGTGCCACTAGTGGTACCGCCGTTTGAGAACTGCTTTAGCCGTCGTTCGAACGTAGCGCGACCCGGACGGCACGCCATGATCTACGTGCACATATCAACTCTATCCCGCAGACTAGGGATGTCCCGATCAGGTTGTTTTGCCCCCGAGTCCGAGTCATTTGATTTTGGGAATTACCCGATACCGAGCCCCGATCCGATACCTAATACATTAAGATTAAGAAAAAAAACTATATTATACAACTTGTTTTCACTCATAGATACAGACGGCATCTCGTCTGAGAAGGGGGCGTGGCTTCGCCGAGGGGGAAAATAGAATCTTTTGGGAAACACAATTTTTCACTCTTTTTAGCCATTTTCTGGTGGAATATGAACTTATTTATCACACATGATTAAAGTCAAGTGTAAATCGGGCCCATATGGATATTTTCTCACAGCAGATTGTATTGTAGGAGTGAAAAAATGGCAGTTCTAGCTATCGCTAGCTAGCCGTTAGCATTAGCCCGATGCTAACAGGTAGCATTATGTTAGCATTCTCCGTTATTTCTGTATTTATGGGCTGTTGAGCCACTTTGCTCCTCTCCATGTCTTTGTATCTTTACTTAGTAGAAACTATATTTATAATTCAGTGTTTGTTAAAGTAGTTTTTGAATAATTAGAGAAAGTTTACATTTTTTCAAAAAAAAAATTTCCCCTTAACTGTTTTCAAACATGACCATATATGGGCAATTCCAGAGATTCCGTCTGTATCTATGGTTTTGGTGGTGGAAACAGACCTTTCTGTTTCCACCACACACACACCCGTTGTTGTGGACGGCGCCCCCACAGAGGAGCACGCTGTACAGATGTCATTAAAAGTTTTGTAAGCTGTGATGAGAACAAATGTGGACATACTGCCTTCTGATGAGACTTATGGAATCATTCAGAAGCTGCATTAAAACAGAAAAGAAACCGCTAAATACAATTATGAAGGTAAGCTACATGCATATGCTAACACCAGCTAAAGCTGCGCTAACAGTAGCTAAATGCTAATATCAGCAATAATCCCCTTGTAGCACAGCGGGATGATGATGTAAAACATTAAATCCGTCAGTAGTGAGGGCTGTCCACTCATCAGACACGGGTCAGCGCTTTGGCCACAGCCAGAGGTCGGTCCCAAAACCTATACCTGGTCAGACCGGTTTGGCCCTGGCCTTTATTCTGGAAAAGCTCGACAAAGCGGGTGAAAAAGCAATCAATGAAGATCAATGAAACATAATAATTTTTAAAAATCAACTGCGATCTGTAGGCGACAGTATTACGCCCACGAGACTAGATTCTGCAGAAATGTATGGAAAAAGCATTGAAAAAGAAAACTCATAAATGAAGCTGCCGTGATTTCAGCAGTGGGATGGCGTGAAACAGAGATCTATATTTCTCACTAGAAATGGTTTAAACTCGGAAACTAGATGAACATGTGGTATTTTTCCATGAAAGTCAGAGCAGCCATAATGCCACAGGACGCTCTGAAGTCACTCCAATAGAGATGAAAAGCAAACATTACTGTGACACTGACACAGTTCCAGAGGTCAGAGCGTGTAATGGATTTTCACGGGTGCCATATTGTTGCCATGTCACACAGACTTGGCTGCAACAGGGACAAGCTACAACCATGGACGTGACTTCCTTAAGGACGAGTGTGGACATGTTGGTGCACATGTCCTCACCAATATTTCACACCAAGCATTAACATTTGTAGAGAGGAACATAATGGCCCTTTCGAGTCATATGCGCGGATGTTTTTAAAGGAACAGGCCACCGTTTTTCCATACTGAGATATGTTCTTACCTGAGCTTAGACAAGTTGATCCGTACCTGTCTGGTCTTTGTGCCCGTGGAAGAGCTTGGTCGCTTCCAACTTCACCCCGTTTGGAGCTATAGGGATATACTGGGAGAGGCCAAATGCTAACAACATCTTTGGTCGTTTTGCGTGACTGAGGGCACACACAAAGACCAGACAGGTACGTATCAACTCGGCTGAGCTCAGGTAAGAACATATCCAGTGTTAATTTTGACAACATATTTTAATTTAGTTTTAGTCTTAGTCTTTTGACGAAAATGTATTTCGATTTTAGTCTAGTTTTAGTCAAAAAAATATCTAGTTTTAGTCGACTAAATTGCATGTCAATTTAGTCGACTAAATTTAAGACGAATTTAGTCGACTTTGCATTGATAATATTCATTATAATCATATTTAATCTTGTTCCTCTGCTTCATGGAGCTGCTTCCACATGAACAAAGCTCAGAGCTGATACTTTGGCAGAGAATTTACATGATCTGTTTGGATGATTTTAGTCTCTCCCTTTCATTTTTATTTAGTCTTATTTTAGTCGACTAAAATATCTGGACATTTTAGTCACAGTTTTAGTCTCATGAAAAACTTTTAAGACTAAATATTTTAGTCGACGAAATGAACACTGAACATATCTCAGTCTGGGAAAAACGGCGCCTGTTCCTTTAGCACAGACGTGGGTTCAGAGAGAGGACGGTCAGCATCACGACACATTTTGCTTTGTTTTGTTTGGTGAAATATTACATCTGGGCTACAGTCTGTTCATGGAGCTTATTTACTTTTCGTTTATTTACATCAGATATTTTCTCGAATACGATCAGTAAACAGTTGTTTTGCTCTTTCCATCGCAAGAGGAAACAAGGAAGGGACAAATGAGGAGAAGACGGTGAAAGACTGTTGTGGAGCGGAGGGAGCTGCGCAGGAGGAAGCGGAAGGGGGAGGCGGTTTGAGCCGGTGAGATATAACTCTAACTACAGAGTTAAAAAAGAAAACTGGGAAACACTTTACATTACGGGCCGATAAGTCCATGGTACTTACAGTGGTAATTACGAGTAATTGGAGCTAGTCACAGAGTTACCCCTGTATCTCTCATTACTAACAAATACAGGGGTAACTCTTAGTAATGAAGGTTGTACTTCTATTTACTTTGGTACTTACTGCTTATTCAAGGATACTACAGCAGCAATTCATAAATGAGGTACTCATTACTACTACTAGTAGTACTAGGATTGTGTGACTATAAAACAACATAAAACAGCATTAGGGAAAACAAGAAGTACAACCTTCATTATTAAGAGTTACCACTGTTTCTAGAAGTACTACCGTAATTCTCACTAAAGTATCCTTTAAGTACCACAATAAGTACCTATCAGTACCACTATTTTTACTAGTATTTGCCTCTGTAAGTACCACCATAAGTACCTAGAATTAACACTGTAAGTACCACCATAAGCACCACTGTAAGTACCACAATAAGCACCTATCAGTACCACTATTTTTACTTGTATTTGCCTCTGTAAGTACCACCATAAGTATCTAGAATTACCACAATAAGCACCACTGTAAGTACCACAATAAGTACCTTAAAGTACCACTATTATTACTAGTATTTGCCACTGTAAGTACCACTATAAGTACCTATAAGTACCACTATTATTACTAGTATTTACCACTGTAAGTACCACCATAAGTATCTAGAATTACCACTATAAGCACCACTGTAAGTACCACAATAAGTACCACTGTAAGTACCACAATAAGTACCTTAAAGTACCACTATTATTACTAGTATTTACCACTGTAAGTACCAAGGACTGACCGGCCCGTAATGTAAAGGTAAATATCCTGGCAAATTTACAGTATAAAGGTTATGCCTATGATGTCATAACATAGCAACAGCGTGGAAGCTAGCATTCCATCACGGCAACAGCTGCGATTTGAGTGGCAAGTATACAATGTTTTTCTTTGCGTCACTCGATTTGCAATATCATCAGTAATACTCTTTGTCCGAAACAGACAGGAAGTGACACAGTGAAGACGCCACAGGCCGCCGGGGGCAAACACGGCGACCGCAGCAGGCGCTCCCGGTTTCCAGACTTCATTCCTGAGCATTCAAGCCCAATAATGAAGTGATACTGTGACGCACCGAGAGGAGAGAAAAGCAGTTTAAGTCAAGAGAGTCGATATCAGCATGAGTGTAGCTGAGGCAATTAGCGCTCGGTGCCACGTCGACTCCGGTGAGACTCTGTGCACCAGGAAACATCACGTCATTAGCAGCTGGAGGGGAGAGTTCGAAAGACGATGCAGAGATTCTCGAATTTATGAAGGAATTAACAAAGCTCTCCTGAGATGAAGGGCTAAACGTCCACAACGCTGACGCCACCCCGGACAGATGATGAAACAAAGCGAGAGGGAAAGACACATCGACGTAAAGCTTTTGCCGTCGATTTCTGACTTAAAGGAATAGGCCACCGTTTTTCCATACTGAGATATGTTCTTGCCTTAGCTTTGACGAGTTCTTTAGGACCTGTCTGATCTTCACCCGTGCCTTCAGTCACGTAAACACAGCGCAGACGGCGTTAGCATTTAGCCTCTCCCTCTCTCCTCTATAGCTCCAAAACAGGTCAAGATAGAAGCTACCGAGCTCTTCCACGTTTTCCCTATTTAAATATGGTTACGTAAAGTGTTCCACTACAAAGTATAATTACACAAAATAAATGTGGATTTTCTAAGCGGATAAAAGGGGGGACTATATTGTAAGGCGTATTAATACCAGGAGTAGTTCGAAATCCGCGCAGTAATCTTCACTTTACTGCAGCCAGTATTAGAGAATTTACGGTAAACATTATGAAGGGTGAGTTTGGTCTACTTTTGTCTTCCTTTGACATTACAGCAGTTTTAAATCCTCCCTTAAAACTCACCTCTTTACACAGGCCTTTTAATATGTTACACTGTTTCTCCATTGTATTTTTTGTTTAAATTGATGCAATGTTTATCATGCCTTGTTTGTATTTGTATTCCTAGTTTTTATCATTTGTTTGTGTTGTGAAGCACTTTGGGCAGCCGTGGTTGTTGTAAATGTGCTATAGAAATAAACTTGACCTTGACCTTGACCTACAGTAAAACTAAGATGTTAAGATGTGCATGAAAAGCTGACGTCTTCACCTTGTGTGAACTGAACCTCGATTCCGAAACATGAAATGCTAATCCAACCACGAGTCGAGCGCAGGAGTTTTCTGTCTCTGTGCTTTATCCCGGCCTGACCGCGGCGTCGCTCTCTCCTCTGCACCAGAGTTGTGTTTTATAATCGATGTTCCTCCTCCCTGACTCCCTGACCCTCCTCGTATTGACCGTCCACACTCGGCCGCGGTGCAAAACACGGCTTTAATTACGGCTGACCTCGCCCGGGGGTGGGACCGGGCGGCACGGCGGCGGCGGCGGAGGCCTGTAAGTCCGACTGTGGGCAGAGACGATCGAGCCTGTACCCGCGACCTCGGTTTGAATGGACTCGGGCAGGGCAGGGCGGGGACACCGGTTTAGCCCTTTAACGACTGAGGGTAATTGTTTGAAAATGTGGTCGATGTCTGGGGATGGGCTTGAATACGCGAGCGCAGTTAGAACAGATTAGGAAGGCGAGGAAAGGGGGAGGCGAGACGCGGCTGGTGGAAACATCGGGTTTTCATGCAGCAGTTTGGGGATTTGTGCTGTTTTTTACTCAATTATGTACTGCATCCAGAAAGTATTGACACCCCTGCACTTTCCCCCACATTTTGTCAAGTTACATCCTCATTCCAAATTGAGGTTCGTTTATTTTCTCATCAATCTACTCACAATACCCTATAACAGGGGTAGGCAACGTCAGGCCCGGGGTCCAAATTCGGCCCTCCAGCACAGCACCTCTGGCCCTCGAGATGATTTCGAGAAACATTATTACACACATCAAAGAGTACTTTTAACATTATTCGATTAAATTATGAAATAGGAGAAAAAAAGGTAGAAATACTGTCAACACACCCAGTTAGGTCATATATTATGTACAACACTGGCATTTGGAAGAAGTGCCCTGGAAGAAGAATAATGGTTTTAAGGAGGAAATGACATAAATCTCCTTGAATAAAGAGATTAAATCTAAGGTTTGAGTAGATTTGGTCTGGTCTTAGATGAGATAAAACCTCTAGTAGTCGTTATTCTCTTAATTCAGATAAGTTATTTGTCTGATTTCAAGTGGGTTTTATTCTTGTTCCATTGGCGCTGTAGCATTTGTATCTTGGATTAGTTCAAACCGACTGAAATTTAACAGAAGAAATAGAAGAACTTTAATTCAAGCAATTTTAAGTCATTTATCTCATTTAAGATGGACATTTTTCCAGTGTTGTGCTTTACTTTGGGTTAATAACCCCTTAACGCCTGAATGTATTTCCAATTATATAAAACATATATTATCAGTTTTTGCTTTGTTCTGTGTAAAAAAAGGGATAACTTTTTTTAAATATCCTTGTATGTTATTGTTCCAATGATTATAGAATTTCACTAAAATGGCATGTAATAAATCTAAATACTACTAAAATGCGGTCACTGTGGCCACCAGATGGAGCTACTGCAGTTTTCCTTTATGGCCTGATGTTGCCGATTTACAACGTACTGAAATCTTCAAATAACAAAAAAAAAATCCATTCCAATCAATAATCTAAAGATGGAGACAAGGAGCTGCTACATCATTATATTTTAGCACAACTCAATTTACTTTTTTTATTTTTAGTTTTTTTTTAATTTGAGCAGCAGATGACATGACAAAACAAGCAAACAAACTAACAGGTAAGATGCCCAAAAGGAGTAGGCAGAAGCAAGGTACATTTGAAGATTTCATCAAAGTTGCAGCCTCGATTTGCAGAAATGCTATTTCCGCTAAATAGCTACCATGACCCGGTTGTGGTTCCTGCTCTGACCGGTCCTACGAGAAACTCGTGCTTGCAAAACGTTCCTAGGTACGGCATGGATGTGCGCAAACAGGTATCAAGGCAAAACATGCCTTATTTTAGCCACAGTGTGGCAAGAAGAGGTATGTCGTCAATATGTACCAATAGGCGTTAAGGGGATAAACATCGGCTTCGGCCCTCGGTCTATTTACAATAAAGAAACTCGGCCCCTCCGCCAAGAACTCTTGCCTACCCCTGCCCTATAATAAATTCATTTTTTTTTTTAGACTGTCATTTGCTCTATGACACTCAAAACTGCGCTCAGGTGCAACTTTTATCACAAGAGTCCGCCTGTGACACAATAAATGGATTGGACTTGATTTTTAAAGGCACACAGGAAAGTAGTTGCAGCATTGAAGGTCCTGAAGGGAACAGTGACTTCCATCATCCATCATTCCATCTATAATGCCTTACACTTGTTTCTCAAAGCGCCACACTGTAGTCAAGGCAAGTTTAATTGTAGAGCACAATTCACACACAATTCAAAGTGCTTCACAGTTGCATAAAATCACAAGAAAACAGATAAAATCAACAAAACATCCACATAAAATAAATCAATTACAGTAAAAAGCAAGAGTGCAGATAAAATACGAATACTTAGTCATTGTTGATTCATCCATATACTTGGTGTTGGCAAGATACTATTGTAGGCACAGCTGCCCTGACAGAAGTTAGGCTACCAGCCCCTCTGACCAACCGTTCACTACATTCATCCTGGCTTATTAGGCCCGAGCGCCATACATGGCGATAGGGACTATTGCTTCTGCAACGCAGGGGGGCACCAGGGTGCGCTTCGATGGCGTACAGAGTGCACAACGGACACGACAGCGACCACCGACCACGACAGACGCATAGGACTCGGCCAGAGCTTTCCGAAAATGTCTAATGTGTAAAAACAGCTACAATGGAAAAACGCCTATATTGTTTTTGCTTTTGCAGAAAAGCCTTCCCGGGGGCTTCAGCGGCCAACCGCGCGCTCCACGTACACGCCAGAAAAAAATGACCCACAACTTTTTTGTGCGCCTTAGCCAGAGCTTTCCAACGGTGTACAGCATGTGGTGGTAACGGCAACGCCTTAGGTTTTATTGGCAAAAAACGATTATTTTTCTTTCTTTCTTTCAATCTTCTTTCCCACTCTTAAAACTGGATTTTGACCCCCTGAACGTGCGCGAAAACTCAATTAAAAATCACCGAAAAATCCGGTCTGGTGAAAAATTGACGAAAATGTGAGTGTCCAATGTGGGACGTGCAAAATGGCACAACAGCGCCACCTGCACATTTGAAAAAAATAATTCAGTGACGGAGAGCCTCCACCAACTTGGACACACACTCGCGCCTTTGGGCACAGACATTGTCCAGGTCGTGACCAGCAAAAAACATTATTATGACCCCGCCCCCTGACAAACAGGAAGTCCCCTATTTTGAGTGGAAAAATGAGGAAAAGTCAAATTGCCTACACGCTGATGTCGCATTTGAACGAACTCCTCCGTGGGCGTTTGTCCGAATGAGCTTCTGATCGCTTCTAACTCATCTACACATGTTGGGGATCAAAAGTTATCCACGGAATTTTGCTATGTTTTGCGGTCTTCGTCCAGTGGAGCCCCAAAGTTGACCTTTATTTTGGCGATTTCTGAGACCTCAATAATGGCCCCCGTTCGCACAAACTAGCTCGGATTATTACCAAAACTCATACACATGTTGCCCCTTCACCCCCGCATACATGACATGAGGTTTGGTGGCAGTGGACCCAACAGCGCCCCCTATAAAATGCATGTTAATGTCATCACTCATTCACTGGGTACGTACCAGAGACTAATGACCCTGACAGTTGCATGCGCCTTGGTCAGAGCTTTCCGAAAATGTATAATATATGGTATTTCGAGCAACGGGAACCCTTGTTAGGCCCGAGCGCCATACATGGCGATAGGGACTATTGCTTCTGCAACGCAGGGGGGCACCAGGGTGCGCTTCGATGGCGTACGGAGTGCACAACGGACACGACAGCGACCACCGACCACGACAGACGCATAGGACTCGGCCAGAGCTTTCCGAAAATGTCTAATGTGTAAAAACAGCTACAATGGAAAAACGCCTATATTGTTTTTGCTTTTGCAGAAAAGCCTTCCCGGGGGCTTCAGCGGCCAACCGCGCGCTCCACGTACACGCCAGAAAAAAATGACCCACAACTTTTTTGTGCGCCTTAGCCAGAGCTTTCCAACGGTGTACAGCATGTGGTGGTAACGGCAACGCCTTAGGTTTTATTGGCAAAAAACGATTATTTTTCTTTCTTTCTTTCAATCTTCTTTCCCACTCTTAAAACTGGATTTTGACCCCCTGAACGTGCGCGAAAACTCAATTAAAAATCACCGAAAAATCCGGTCTGGTGAAAAATTGACGAAAATGTGAGTGTCCAATGTGGGACGTGCAAAATGGCACAACAGCGCCACCTGCACATTTGAAAAAAATAATTCAGTGACGGAGAGCCTCCACCAACTTGGACACACACTCGCGCCTTTGGGCACAGACATTGTCCAGGTCGTGACCAGCAAAAAACATTATTATGACCCCGCCCCCTGACAAACAGGAAGTCCCCTATTTTGAGTGGAAAAATGAGGAAAAGTCAAATTGCCTACACGCTGATGTCGCATTTGAACGAACTCCTCCGTGGGCGTTTGTCCGAATGAGCTTCTGATCGCTTCTAACTCATCTACACATGTTGGGGATCAAAAGTTATCCACGGAATTTTGCTATGTTTTGCGGTCTTCGTCCAGTGGAGCCCCAAAGTTGACCTTTATTTTGGCGATTTCTGAGACCTCAATAATGGCCCCCGTTCGCACAAACTAGCTCGGATTATTACCAAAACTCATACACATGTTGCCCCTTCACCCCCGCATACATGACATGAGGTTTGGTGGCAGTGGACCCAACAGCGCCCCCTATAAAATGCATGTTAATGTCATCACTCATTCACTGGGTACGTACCAGAGACTAATGACCCTGACAGTTGCATGCGCCTTGGTCAGAGCTTTCCGAAAATGTATAATATATGGTATTTCGAGCAACGGGAACCCTTGTTAGGCCCGAGCGCCATACATGGCGATAGGGACTATTGCTTCTGCAACGCAGGGGGGCACCAGGGTGCGCTTCGATGGCGTACGGAGTGCACAACGGACACGACAGCGACCACCGACCACGACAGACGCATAGGACTCGGCCAGAGCTTTCCGAAAATGTCTAATGTGTAAAAACAGCTACAATGGAAAAACGCCTATATTGTTTTTGCTTTTGCAGAAAAGCCTTCCCGGGGGCTTCAGCGGCCAACCGCGCGCTCCACGTACACGCCAGAAAAAAATGACCCACAACTTTTTTGTGCGCCTTAGCCAGAGCTTTCCAACGGTGTACAGCATGTGGTGGTAACGGCAACGCCTTAGGTTTTATTGGCAAAAAACGATTATTTTTCTTTCTTTCTTTCAATCTTCTTTCCCACTCTTAAAACTGGATTTTGACCCCCTGAACGTGCGCGAAAACTCAATTAAAAATCACCGAAAAATCCGGTCTGGTGAAAAATTGACGAAAATGTGAGTGTCCAATGTGGGACGTGCAAAATGGCACAACAGCGCCACCTGCACATTTGAAAAAAATAATTCAGTGACGGAGAGCCTCCACCAACTTGGACACACACTCGCGCCTTTGGGCACAGACATTGTCCAGGTCGTGACCAGCAAAAAACATTATTATGACCCCGCCCCCTGACAAACAGGAAGTCCCCTATTTTGAGTGGAAAAATGAGGAAAAGTCAAATTGCCTACACGCTGATGTCGCATTTGAACGAACTCCTCCGTGGGCGTTTGTCCGAATGAGCTTCTGATCGCTTCTAACTCATCTACACATGTTGGGGATCAAAAGTTATCCACGGAATTTTGCTATGTTTTGCGGTCTTCGTCCAGTGGAGCCCCAAAGTTGACCTTTATTTTGGCGATTTCTGAGACCTCAATAATGGCCCCCGTTCGCACAAACTAGCTCGGATTATTACCAAAACTCATACACATGTTGCCCCTTCACCCCCGCATACATGACATGAGGTTTGGTGGCAGTGGACCCAACAGCGCCCCCTATAAAATGCATGTTAATGTCATCACTCATTCACTGGGTACGTACCAGAGACTAATGACCCTGACAGTTGCATGCGCCTTGGTCAGAGCTTTCCGAAAATGTATAATATATGGTATTTCGAGCAACGGGAACCCTTGTTAGGCCCGAGCGCCATACATGGCGATAGGGACTATTGCTTCTGCAACGCAGGGGGGCACCAGGGTGCGCTTCGATGGCGTACGGAGTGCACAACGGACACGACAGCGACCACCGACCACGACAGACGCATAGGACTCGGCCAGAGCTTTCCGAAAATGTCTAATGTGTAAAAACAGCTACAATGGAAAAACGCCTATATTGTTTTTGCTTTTGCAGAAAAGCCTTCCCGGGGGCTTCAGCGGCCAACCGCGCGCTCCACGTACACGCCAGAAAAAAATGACCCACAACTTTTTTGTGCGCCTTAGCCAGAGCTTTCCAACGGTGTACAGCATGTGGTGGTAACGGCAACGCCTTAGGTTTTATTGGCAAAAAACGATTATTTTTCTTTCTTTCTTTCAATCTTCTTTCCCACTCTTAAAACTGGATTTTGACCCCCTGAACGTGCGCGAAAACTCAATTAAAAATCACCGAAAAATCCGGTCTGGTGAAAAATTGACGAAAATGTGAGTGTCCAATGTGGGACGTGCAAAATGGCACAACAGCGCCACCTGCACATTTGAAAAAAATAATTCAGTGACGGAGAGCCTCCACCAACTTGGACACACACTCGCGCCTTTGGGCCTTAAGTGGTTCTAAGTGGTCCCACCCATCCTCCATGGAAATGGCCAGAGGTCTTAGCCAGGCAGCGTGCTGGCATCTGTAAGAGTTTTCTCTGAAATTCGTCATTTCTCCAAATTTCCTCCTTTATTCACCACGGCTACAGTTTTAGACTCGTACATGTTTAGACTACCCCTCTGTCACAGAAAGACGCTTTCATTTAGACGTTTTTGACTAAAAAATCAACTTTTTCTAAAGTTTATATTCACAGGAAGTTCAGTTTACCCGTTTCCTGTCCGTCCCTCTGTGTGTTCCTCGTACTTTTTCGCTCACAACCAAATATTCTTTATATCGAGAGTGCTGCTGGGCTGGTGCACCCTCTCATCAAATCTTTGGGCGGTCAGAGGAATTTACCCTAATTAAACATTGTTAAATATATTAATGCTTAAGCTGTAATTTCCGTTCTCTGCAAATATACAAGTGCAGTCTTCCATAACATTAATCCTAAATTGGCTGTAACATCCACTCAACTTGTGAAGCTCAATTGGTAGAGTGCTGGGTTCCCATACGGGAGATTGCTGGATCAATCCCAGCCATCACCTTTTTTTTTTTTTTTTATTGGACTCAGTACTTTCTGGTCCCACCCTCATGAAAAATGGGAAAATGATCCCTCTCCTCCAGTGGGGTGCTGTGCCCTAATTTTGGTCTGAGAATTGAGAGAACCCTCACCCTCATCAGGCCCATGCTTGTATGGACTTAAATCTCAGTAGTAGCAAGGTTGTCTTCAGTGAATGAGCTAGTCCTAACACAGCCTTCACACTTTTCTTATGCTTTCTCATTTTACATGGACCACTGTACACATTGTCTCAGCCTAAGACCATGAGTGCGGGTGTTTCATAAGATATTTTTTGTTCGACTAAGATATTGTCTGTGCCTGTATAGTGTCATGGGCAGAGCATTGGGTTTATAACCAAGAGGTCCCTGGATCAATTCTGACCTTAGCAACATTTTTTTTTTTTTTTTTTTGACCCTTTCTGGGCAGAACATGAATTAACGCCTCTTGTCCCACCCGCATGAAAAATGGGGAAATTATCCTCTCCTCCAGTGGGGTGCTGTCCCCTAATTTTGGCCCAGAAATTTAGAGAAGCCTTGCCCTCATCAGGCCCATGTTTGTATGGACTTATATCTCAGTGGTAGCAAGGTAGTCTTAGATGAAGGAGGTAGCTAGTCCTAACACAGCTTTCACACGTTTCGATTGCTTTCTCCTTTAACATGGCCCACTGTGCATATTGTCTAAGCGTAAGATCAAGTGCAGGACATTTCCTAACATATTTATTAGTTCAATTGGTACATCCCTGTGCCAGTATGGTGTCATAGGTAGAGAATTGGGTTCACAACCATGAGGCTGCTTGATCAATTCTGACCTTCACTATTTTTTTTTTTTTTTCACCCCAGCACCCACTGGAAATTACATAATTCAGCACCTATGTTCCCACCCTCATGAAAAATGTGTAAAGAACGCTTACAGAATTTGCATAACTAAAGACATGGCAGGATAGTAGGGCAACTATTGAGGCAACACCAGGGACTATGTCGAAAACAATCTAGAAAATGGAGAGGGAAAATTGACCAAAAATTACCTCTCCTCAGGTGCTGGGACCTAATTTTGGAGCGTTATTCTAGAGAATAGTAGCCCACATCATGTCAATGATAGTATGAATTTATAGCTCAGTGATAGTGTGCTGGTCTCTGGTATAGGAGGTTGCCAGTTCAAACACTGCTGTGACAATTTTCCAATTCTTTGTTTTTTCACATGAATCACATATTTTCCAGCCTGATAAAAGTACACAATGAGAACCAAGTAATGTGACACAATTGTGTATTCCCTTCCCCTCTTCACTCGTGCAGCCCATTGCAGAGAGGTGTTCCATTGAAACACCCCTCTGGTTCGTTCCACATTACAGTAAAACGTGTCTTCCTACAACAAGTATGAAAAGTTTGATGCAACGTCTTTTTCTGATTCTCCTGTATCCGTTTGTTATTTTTGATAGACTTACATGACTTTTAGGCTTGTGTTACAAGCTTCATATCTGGAACAGCAGCCAAGGCCAGGCACAGGGGGCCTTCAGGCTGAGGCAACAGTGGGCCAGCACCAAAGCTACTTGGGACAAGAGTGAGGCCGGTGTGTGACAAAGCTCAGGCGAGAGTAGGATGGGTTAGCGACGTCAGACAGTGGTTTGGGTGTGAGACAGAGGCTAAAGCAGGTTTGGGTGACAGCGAACGTGGGCATTCGCAAGGGGGGAGGTCGCCAGGGGCAAGAGCGATCAGAAGGGCTCACAAAGAGCATAGCAATCGGGGGGCTCGCATGGGGCGACAGCGAGCAGGGGCGGTTGCAAGGGGGGGAATGCCAGGGGCGAGGGCCGCACGACGCCGCTTGCGGCTTTAATTATACATGTTTTTAGTGGTAGTGGAAACCAGAGACCCGAAGGAAACCTACACAGACACGGGGAGAACATGCAAACTCCACACAGAAAAGCTCCGTCCAGGTGGGGATCGAACCCTGGACCTTCTAGCTGTGAAGCACGAGTGCTAACCACCCTGCTGCTGTATATGGAAGAAGTTCAGAACCGTCAGGACTCTGCACAGAGCTCCGTCCAAATGGAGCAATCAGGCAGAAGGGCCTTGGTGAGCAGGAACGTGATGGTCACTCTCACAGAGCTGCAGCCGGACAACCTTCTCTGATGATGCTGATGCTCGAGTGCGGGAGTGTGAATACTTCAGTACACGCAATATTCCAGAGTTTTACATTTTGTTAATGTTTTTCACTTCATGTCATTGTGGAGTATTGTGTGTAGATTGATGAGGGAAAACAAACAAACAAAAAAGATATGAAATCCATTTTGGAATGAGGCTGTAAAATTTCAGAATGTGGGAAAGGTTTAGGGGTGTCAATACTTTCCAGATGCACTTGTAAGTAAAAAAAATAAAAAAAATAAAAGAAAAAAGCCAAAATTTGCTCTTTCCATTGTTTTTCATTGTTTTCTTATGATGTTTTTAGTCGACTTTGGATTTTGTCCTGAAATCACTCGAACATGGCCGCTGTGTTCCCCACATGGATCCCTTTAAAGAATCTCCCCGACAAATCCAAATATGGTCATTTCCTTTGTGGAAGACGCCGACCACGAAAGTCGACAGAGAATGTGCATGTGCAGGATCTCATCACACTCATGCCTCTCCGCTTCAGTCGCTCACAAAACTTTCTTGGCCTGAACAATAATTTGACTTTTTTCCCGCTGAATTTCTCAATATTTAACTCCCAGCCTGATTTATTGGGTTTAGAGCCCCAAAGGGAAACAGTATTTTTTACAGATTATTTCACTTACTGCTACAGAAATAAACAAATCTGAACAAATCTTTCTAACTACAGCAAATGTTTCACATAATCACATATTGCGTCTCTAAATTCAATTGTAAACATATTATAACACTGTCCCGTAGAGAGGAGCTCTTTCGGCTTCAGCTGACTGAGTCCGTCTGTTGCAAAAGAAAGCAGCCCCGATCTGTATGTCCTGGATCTGGTTACAGTAAAAGATACAACATGGAAGACTTTTGAGTTTAGGACAACAAAGAGGACATACTGAATCCACTTGCAACTTACTTTGAATGTTTTTATGAGGAAAACAGCCGTCACCACGGTCTCTGAGGCAGAAAAGGCCTCAATAAAATCGTTCATCACAACATATTCAACTTCAATTTCTGCATGACAGGCCAATGTCACATGGCCAAAAACAACGACTGGGTTTCAGGCGACATCACAGCGTTCTAAAGGCCTATAATATCATATAGAGGTTAAATTATTATGTTTTGAGGACATTTTTGGTCTTGTACAGAGAGATCATGGACCCAGTGACTGATATTAATGATAATTTTTGTAATTCATACATTTTCTTTTTAGCTACGACTTGTGAAAATGTAATGCTATTAATAAGAAAAACTGGCTCCTCCCCCCAACTGGGTCCGATGACATCACCACATTCTAGAACCTGCAACCCAGCAATTTGCTGGGTTGCAGGTTCTAGAATGTGATGATGTCATCGGACCCAGCGGGGGGCAAGAGCCAGTTTTTCCTATTAATAACATTACACTTTCACAAGTCATAGCTAAAAAGAAAATATATGAATTTAAAAAATGATCTTTAATATCAGTCACTGGGTCCAAGATCTCTCTGTACAAGACCAAAAATTTCCTCAAAAACAAAATAATTTTTCCTCTATATAATAGTATAGGCCTTTAGAACGCTGTGATGTCACCTGCAACCCAGCAATAGATACAGACGGCATCTCTGGAATCGCCCATAAATGGTCATATTTAAAAACAGTTAAGGGGAAATAAACAATTTGGAGAAAAATCTTAACTTTCTCTAATTATTCAAAAACTACTTTAACAAATGCTGAACTATGAATAGAGTTTCTACTAAATAAAGATACAAAGACATGGAGACGAGCAAAGTGGTTCAACAGCACATAAATACATAAATAACAGAGAATACTAACCTGATGCTTCATGTTAGCATTGGGCTTATGCTAACGGTTAGCTAGTGCTAGCTACAGCGGCCGTTTTTTCACTTCTACTGAACAATCTGCTGTGAGAAAATATCCATATGGGCCCGATTTACACTTGACTCTATTTATGTGATAAATAAGTTCATATTCCACCAGAACATTTTTACTGTCACTCAAAACGTTGTATATTGAAGTGACAGTGTTTCAAAGTAACTGGGTCCAGCGCGCGTGACGTCATGGACATGCCCAAGCAGCTGTTTGTCTGCTGTAAACAGAGCAGACGTCAAACGGGAGGTAACTTCTGAACATGGGGGATGGATTCACTCACACACCCCAAGAAAACACAAGAAACAACTGTCGAGTGTAACTAAAGGATGTAAACTGGAGTCAGACGGCCGCAGGTCATTTTGCGTGATATGTTCTTACCTGAGCTCAGACAAGTTAATACTTACCCGTCTGGTCTTTGCCCATGGAAGAGCTTGATCACTTCTAACTTCACCCTGTTTGGGGCAATAGTAATATACTGGGAGAGGACAAATGCTAACAACATCTTTTTGGTCTTTTTGTGTGACTGTTTGCACACACAAAGACCAGACAGGTACGCATCAACTCGTCTAAGCTCAGATAAGAACGTATCTCAGTATGGAAAAACTGTGGCCTGTGCCTTTAACATAGAGACTACTGAGGTGGCAGTAGCGAGTAAAAAAACAAACTTCCATCTAGTCCAGGGTGCCTAAAGTGGGGCCCGCGTCCCAAATTTGGCCTGCCGAAACAATTCTGTCAGCCCGCCAGAGAGTGACCAACTTTTGCGCTGCGTGTGGTTAAAACTCTTCCATTCATTCTCAATGGTAAATGTGGATGCAGTACACTTTTTGACCACCAGCGTCAAATTGGGGGCGCTGTTTCACTCCTTTTGGAAACACTGTAGTGGTGTCTTGGTATTTATCAATCACAGAGTGTTGTAGCATCGACTTTCAGCTTTTATTGCAAAGGTTGTTAACATCGACAACAGTATATGTTAAAAATGGACTTATAAAAGAATTGATGCTGAACTGACACTTTCAAAATAATCTAATGTGGCATTTTCTTTGAGTTAAAGGGGGGGTATTATGCAAAATCGCCTTTTTCAAGCTTTACATCATGTTATTATGTCATTCCCTCATTAAAAACATGGCTGAAGTGTTGCCTTGGCACATTCACGTATTTTTGAGTAATCTGTAAAAACTCTGATGGCGGCCATTTTAGGGATAGGTTTGCCTGAGTCCTCCTAGGAACGCCCCCACCTCCTGGAGACGCCTCCGAGCTTTCGTCACCAGCCGAGTAACCAACCACTGCTCCTCAGCAGAACCCCCTCCCCACTGATGCCACAGACAGCGTGTGGAGGGGGCGTGTCGGAAAGGCTCAGAGGTTCATAAAGTGACAGAGGCCTATTTCAAGACATTCACTACAGCCATTTTGAGAGAGACATTTTATACAAGGCAGTTATTCTAATTTACTGCATTTACAGACCAACAGAAGGTTTGGTCATCATTGTAGTGTGATGTAGACTGGTGTGATTGAAAAAAACATAATACCCCCTCTTTAACGAATGAGGTAAACTTACTGTAGGTGCTGCAGATGCAGGTGTTTTTGTTTTTGTTTTACATTTTGCACTAAATTGCTACAATTGTTGATTTTGTTCTACTAAAACTAGGCTTTTGCCATAGTTACCATTTGTTTTTATATGGTAAATGGTAAATGGTCTCAACTTATACAGCGCTTTTCCACCTACATGAGGCACTCACAGCGCTTTACAGCAGGGATCCACTCACCCATTCATACTCTCATTCATACACCAATGTACACAAACACTATAGCATGACAATATAGCACGTTATTTGCATAGATAGAATCAAATGCAAATGAAATTGACATCGCCGTGTTTGGCCCGCACTTTTTCATTTTGGCCCTCGGAGACAAAAAGTTTGGGCACCCCTGATCTAGTCCCTTTAACCTGACCGCTGTCTGTCACTGAACAGCTTTGATCACAACCACACTGTTAGGGTTTGGATAATATCCTAACTGGGCCATGTTTTGTCTGATTTTTTCTTCCAGCTTTGATGCTTAAATTATGTATTCGTGCCACTGTGATTAAACTTTCGGACCTGACAACTGGAACACAGCAACTCCAAGGAACCATCTCTCCCAGCTCGGTGCTTCGATACCGGGGTTTTGGCAGATTTTATGCTGCCCCTGAGCTTTGTATAATGATATATTGGCTTGTCCAAAGTAATATCAGAATCTGAGCATATAAAATCACCCCAAAAACTCAAGCATAGCACGATGTAAAGTCAATAGTTTATTCATTCAGCCAGTGAGCCTTGAGAACTCTCTCTTTCAGCCAGAATGAAGCATAATAAAACTTTCAGAAAAAAGGTACTCCATGTGACAGGGGGATTAAGCTTGCAGTCCTCGGGAATCTCTATCTCATCCCCTCTCTGTTCTCCCGAAGAAGCCGTACCTCTGCCGGAGTCGGCCATGTTTGTTTACTCCGAGGCGTTTGATCATTAGAAGTGAGAGATTCCCCGAGTTCAAAGTCGCAGATACGAGGAGCGTCTTTGTGCCTGTGCCGTCGCGTCCCCGTGCGGCGCTACAAACAAATGTTATACTTTTGTTTACGACGGCTCCCAATAAAGGACGTCCTTGGAACATTGTCAACGGCTAGCACACACCAGAACAGAGATGTGTTCGGTCAGAGGAAACTCTTACTGTTATTTATTTGTAGACTTTTGTATGACTCTTTTGTCCCCAACGGCAAAGTGGCAAGAAAGATTGAATGACTGGGCGGGGCTTATAGGTACAACTGATGACAGACAGAAAGGTTCTTCCAGCCCCCTGATTCCTCCCTTTGAAAGTCTTATGGCTTGGTTCCACCTACTCTACTCTACTCTACTTGACTGTACACTACTGTACCCTACTGTACTCTACTCGATTTGATTGCGTTTCCATTGCTCTTTTGTATCCATGGATACCGCGTTTTGTGGGCGGGGAAATTAACCAGCGTGAGCATTACAGTAGGTGGCGGTAAAGTTGTCAGCCGACTATCATCTGAAGAAGTGAAAGAAAATAAACAAACAAAATGGAGGATGCCAAGGTGGTTGTTTTCCTTTTTCTGCTTTTGTCGCTTTTTGTTCTCACAAAGTGGAAAGATTTGAGACAGAGGAGGCTACAGGCAGCGAAACAAAACACTCGAGAGAAGTACAGGAGAGTTTTGGAAGCCGTACAGCGCTGTCAGGCCGAAGATGCGACGTTACGAGCTGTCAAGCAACGCCGGCTACGGGTATGTTTGCCATTATAACAGCAAAAGCTTGTTATTTTCTATGGGCACTTTGTACGTTTGTTTGTTTTTATATATATATTACGTTTAGTTTGGGGGTATGTGAGGAATCCCACACGCAGGATTTGCCATTAGCCTAACACTAGAGCTAAAAACAAAATTCATTTTTTTGTCTTTTTATTATTGTATCATTTTTGTTGTATTTGCGAGATCTCTGTTCATAACTAAAATCTATTCCCTATTTAAGCTACTAGACCAATAATTTGTGGCTTGTAATATTTGAAAGCTGATCTACTTACTTAGGAGCAAATGCTAATGATAATACCAATGATATTGAAACGTTTCTTAAACAGATTATTTATTGATTGTTATCGTTATTATTGTTAGTAGTAATTAATAGTAGTTGTAGTTGTCAGGATTACTTGTACTTTAATTCTTAGCAATTTTAAAATCCGCATAAAGAAACAGAAGTCACACTTTGAAATTATACCTACGTTTAGAATTGTAATCATATTGCATTTAATGTGTGTGTTTCAGAGGGCTCTCATGTCAAGAGGGGCTCGTCGAAGGCCTATAGTGTGGGCCTTCAGCAGAGCTGCGCAGTGGTGGGATGCAATTGTTCCCAGTTTTTCTGCCTCCCAGTGGGTACAAAACTTCCGCCTGTCAGAAGAAACCTTCGTCTACCTCTGCAACAAGATGCGCCCATTCATGGAACGGCAAGATACTGCCTTTCGATTCTGTGTACCCCTGAGGAAGAGAGTCGCAATCGCGTTGTGGAAGCTTGCCACAGGTTCAGAATACAGGAGCATTGGTCATCTTTTTGGTGTGAGCAAGGCCACAGTGTGTCGGTGTGTCCAGGAGTTCTGTGTGGCAGCAGAAGCATCGCTGGTGCCGGAACTAGTGTGCATTCCAGACGCAGATAAATTCAAGGAATTAGCTGCGTACTTTGAGAACAGGTGGGGGCTTCCACATTGCGTTGGTGCCATAGATGGCTCACATATACCAATCATTGCACCCAAAGACTTCCACTGCGACTACTTTAACCGAAAGGGATGGCATTCAATTATCTTGCAAGGCGTTGTTGATGGGAAGGGGCTATTTTGGAATGCCTATGCAGGACAACCTGGGAGCATGCACGATGCCAGAGTTTTGAGACTGTCCTTACTGTGGGAGTTGGCCAGCCAAGGAAGCCTTTTTCCTGACCACACCATGGACATTGGGGGGATCACTGCTGGGTACTACATTTTAGGAGACTCAGCCTATCCCCTGCAGAAATGGCTCCTAAAACCCTTTCATGACACTGGCCGCCTGACAGCAGACCAACAGCTTTTTAACAGGAAGTTCAGTCGTGGAAGGGTCGTGGTTGAAAATGCCTTTGGGAGGCTTAAGGGGCGTTGGCGGTGCCTCCTAAAAAGGAATGATTGTGACATCAGCTTGGTAAAGTCGATGGTGCTGACATGCTGTGCTCTCCACAACCTGTGTGAGACACATGGGGAAATGTATGAGGCAACATGGGATGCACCGAGCGCAGCAGCCGCAGAGCCAGCAGCTGGAGCTGTAGACGCCGGAGAAGATGCTGGTAAAGAGGTTCGGGAAGGCTTGTTGAGGCACTTGATGCTCCACATGTGAGTTCACATTTTTTCAAGTACATGTACTTGAGTTACTTTTTGAAGAAATTGTATTTAGTTTAGTTTTTACATACAGTACTTTATACTTCTACTTGACTGAAATTATAATGAACAGTGTTGGGGAGAATACTTTGAAATTGTATTGAAATACTAAATACTGAATACTTGCCTTTAAAATGTATTTTGTAACGTATTCCGTTACTTTGTCGAATCAGAGTACTGTGTTCTGAATACTTCGAATACTTTTAGAATATTTTCATACTGATTGTCCTTATATCTATGTATAAATATGGCGTATAATTACAAAAATGAAGACTGCGATTGTTGGAAAACCCATTATAAACTCACTTACCAATAATTAGAAATTCTTTAACTCTGTTGGCAAATGGAGCAGATACAGCATCATGTGACACACATGTGCAGTGTTTGTATGAACTGTGGCATAAGGTGTTCAACAGGTCAACATTAAAGTTCTTTCTTAATAATATATATAATAATATAATATGTAGCTGAAATGTAATGATTGCTACTGGGATGTATTCCCTTGATATTTGGAAAGTAACTGTATTCTAAATACTCTCAAATGAAAGTGTAACTTTACCAGAATACAGTTACTCAAAATAAGTATTCTGAATACGTATTCTAGTACATGTATTTAGTTACTCCCCAACACTGATAATACAGTATCCGTTTATTACTTGAGTGAATAATTGTTACTTGTTCCACTGTGAGTAAATATTTAAGTGTCAAAGAAATATTTTCCCCAAACACCGTTTTACTTGAGTAACTGTTTGGATCAATTATTTTTAATTGTATTTGAGTAAAATTGTATATAGTAACGTTACTCGGTTATTTGAGTAAATATTTTGCCGATTCTACCCACCTCTGACAATATTTACGTATAAGAGCTTTTCAAGGGTCTTGGCATAACCAATTGTTTATTTTTGTTGTTTTCTGTTATTTGTGTGACAAAATGATTGTAAATAAGTTCTTAGAAATCTATTTGTTTTGAAATACCAATTGATATATTTTTCTTCAATTGTGCTTCAATAAGTTTGCTTCGTGTACAATTCTGACTTGTTGCCTATGAAATGCAAATCAATAAATGTTTTATGCTTTTGCTGACACCCGTTTTCTCTTTCTGCATGATCTTACAGTGTGTTTGTGAAGGCTCTCATTGGTCCGGAAAGTATTCATCACCATGAGACTTTAATCGCCGACGCCGACTGGACTGGGTTTAGTTGAGTTGAGGACGTTTCGCTTCTATACACAGAAGCTTCTTCTTAGCTAGTGTGGTCAGAATGAGAGCTAGGAAGAAGCATTTGTGTATAGAAGAAAAACCTCAACTAAACACAGTCCAGTCGACGATTAAAGCTTTAGGACTATTATCTTTTTACCTAGCAATAAACCATTTTATTGCGGAAATAGAGAACAAATGTAGAGTTCTATTTATATTTAATCAACAATTTACTAAACATTTTCATATCAATATGACTTATTATACAAATATATTAAAGTTGATTGACAAAATGAGGCTCAATCTGGAAAACAGTGTAAGTGCAACTTAATGCCAAAATTGATATCTTATTTAAAAATGTTGGATCTTTAAAATTTTGTTCAGAACAGGCACTAAACACCAAACATTAACAAAACTGAACATCTACTACTATAGAAATGCCAAAACGTCATTGTTCATGTCCTCCCACGTTGCGGCCACTCATCGCTTTTGCAAGCTGGGTCAGAGCGGTCAGAAACGATTGATTGAAGGCAGCATTGTGCACACTCTCTTCCCTCCGCAAGGCAGACTCCATCTCCCTTGCTTCACGTGCATCATCCAGGAGCATTTGGACATGATTGTCGCGCTGGACTCTGTTTAACTCCTGTTGTCTTAAGTCTTCTGAATGAATTTCTTTCAGGACTGATGGAACATCTTGGAACAATGTCCTTTTTCTCTTGCCTAAAAACACAGTAAATTATAAGTCATTAGTTAATTGTTGACTAGGAATCTCTCATCCCAATGCTGGCAGACATGCTATAACTGTACATTTACCTCATTTACCACATTTCATCTACCACTTTGTTTATATTGCTCCTCGTTAACTACATTTCTCCCAAACAGTTTAAAGAAAACTTACGTTGCATTGCAGCTGGTGCTGAAGCTGATATCGGTGCAGCTGAAGCTGGTGCTGGTGTTGATGCTCCAGCCGGTGCAGAGGCTGAGGCTGCGGATGGCGGAGGGGAGTTTAGGGGGAGTTCAATGGTGTAGACAGAATTCTCCTCACTTAATGAAAAGGAATCTGTAACAAATATTAACACATACACTTTAGATACAAGACAGACCATTGTTGTTGTTTTATAATTTAAATGTTTAAAAAAAAAAAAAAACATCCTTGGGTTGGAGTAATGTGTTGATTTGATAATAACATTCTTAGCTAGCCTAACCTCTTAACCCAGCGCTTTTTCTCCAGTTTAGCTTTACTCAAATCTAAAAGCTTCTCGACGAGTTTACAGCCTATAGGCCAGAGTAACGTCTCATCTGAAAGCTAGAAGCAGATCTTTTTCCTTGTGTTGTTGACGTGATGCCGTTTTTGTCACTTTTCTGTTTCAGTTTTATACTGCTTTTTTCGAGAAGCCTTTAGATCTGGGTATTGCCAAACTGGAGAAAATGTGGTCAGTTCAGGTGGGGGGTAATGGGTTAATTACGGACATCGATATATGGTTAAAATTACGTGTTGATTCGATGTTGCTTTTATTCGGGCTTTACTCGTAAGTCTGGTTTGTGCTCTGCTTTAAAACGAGTCTTTACCATAATCAGATCAAAACCAAGGACAATACTGGTACTAAAGCAAAGGTAGTTAAAAATCACGTTACAGCAAACCTATCAAAACATAGCGTGTAACCTAGCTTTTCAGACGCCAAATTTGGAAACTGGCGTCTGAAAGCGAGCGTAAATACAAGTAACTTCATTCTAACACAGGTTGGAGAAGACACATTTCAGGCTGTTTGCACTGTTAACACTTCTGAAACACTCACCTTCCTCTTCTGTCAGTGACTCCAACAGCGCGGTAGCAGCAGAGTCATGTCCACCGTCCCTGCCACTGTTGACCGGACGGTGACCGTAAATTGCGTCCATCTGGTGAAACCACTTCCACACTTTTTTGTCCGCTCCACTCTTGGAATTGTAGTCTTTGTTTTCTTTATAATCGCTCTTTAGCTTTTTGAGCTTCTCTCTGCACTGGGTGGAGGTCCGAGTGTACCCGAACTCAGCCATCCGCTCCGCCAGCTCTTGGAAAATCCGCTCATTTCGCGTTGCTCCATCAAGTTCCCTCTGGATTTTCTCGTCCCCGACTAAACAAATAAATGTCTGGACCTCACTGATTGACCAGGGATTAACCTTTCGTCCCGCAGCAGTCATTGTTTTTTTTTTCCTTTGCTATGTTTGGTCTGTTGTTGTTGTTGTCGTCTTCGGTCTTTTAAAAATGGCGGTTTTCGCTTCTCGCTCAGCTCCGCCCAGCTCTTGCCACTGTTGGCCTCTGATTGGTCAGAGAATTCTGACCAATCAGAGGTCATCAGTCTCTGACGTCACGGACCTGCTTGGCCTGATTAGAACCCCGGCCAAGCAGGTCCTAAAAAAGGGCCCGAGTAACGGTAAAGTGGGCTGATCGAAACACTTATAACAGGGGTAGAACCAAGTAGAGTAGAGTAGAGTAGAGTAGGTGGAACCAAGCCATTAGTAACATCAAGGGTCAATGGCCGCTGGTTGCGCTGCTTTACAGAACCATCACACTGAACAGGGGGGCTCCCCAAGGCTGTGTGCTGAGCCCCCTCCTGTTCACTCTGCTGACCCGTGACTGCACTCCAAAGTACGACTCAAACCTCTTCATCAAGTGGTGGGCTTCATCAGCAACAGAGACGAGTCAAACTACAGGAGTGAGGTGAGCAGTCTGGCCATGTGGTGCACACAGAACAATCTCCCTCTAAATGTGGAGTAGACAAAAGAGATTGTTGTGGACTTTCGAAGAGTCCAGCATGTTCCTCTAACAATCAACGGTGCTGCAGTGGAGAGGGTGACCAGCACTAAGTTCCTAGGTCTGCACATCACAGAGAAGCTCTCCTGGACCATACACTCTACATCACTGGTCAAGAAAAGTAATCAGCGTCTCTACTTTCTCCGCAAGTTGAGAAGAGCCAGAGTCCCAGCCTCCGTTATGTCCAACTTCTACAGAGGGACTATAGAGAGCATCCTGACCATCACTGTGTGGTTCTTCTACAGAGGGACTATAGAGAGCATCCCGACCAGCTCCATCACTGCACGGCGCCAGCACTGCCTCCTGCCGAAGGAGCCTCCAGCGCATCGTGAGAGCAGTGGAGAAGATCTGTGGAGCTCCTCTCCCATCTACTAAGGACATGTACTCCACCTGTCTCACCCGCAAAGCCATCAAAATCGCCAGGAACCCTTCGCACCATCACACAGTCTCTTCAAGGTTATGCCTTCAGGGAGGAGACTGCGGAATCTACGGGCCAGTTCCAGTCGACTCAGGAACAGATTCGTACACAGGGCCGTCAGAAAGCTGAACTCCCTGCCCTTATATCCTGATTAGGGTTAACTAACCCCAGCGCCCTGATCAGGGGAGATAACAGGTAACAGGTCAAAAGTGTGTGTGTAAACATCTGGGAGCCAATAGTTTCATTTCTACTATTGTCTGCTGCTCTAGACATTCTTCTAGACATTCACAAGGCCCGGACTTTGACATTATTGTGTTCTAAATATGTTATTGTCCACCAGAAAACATCTAAAATAAGAGAAAAAATGTGATTCCCGTGACGCGCTTCCTCACAAC
Organism: Gobius niger; assembly: GCF_951799975.1. Taxonomy (NCBI): domain Eukaryota; kingdom Metazoa; phylum Chordata; class Actinopteri; order Gobiiformes; family Gobiidae; genus Gobius; species Gobius niger. The sequence continues at coordinate 38,833,313 of NC_136855.1, read as the reverse complement.
ACATGCTCCAAGTCCTTTCTTTGCTCAAAAACAGAAGAATGAAACTGAAACCTTCGGCCTGAGGTCAGCATTCTTCACGCTCCTGAGGACGACTGAAGACGCTCCAAGAGAGACACCAGGTCCAGCAGCTTCTAAAGCCCCTTTTGTTTGGCCTAAACCGCTCCAGAGTAAACACGATGAGTTCAGCAACATGTAACCTGGAACGTCTTTGAAAAGTTGGAAGCAGACTGTTTTTCTTTTTGACTGGATATCTATTCTTTCTTATCCTCTTCCCTCAGACTCGCTGACGTGTTGTCGAGGTGATTGCTGCGCTCATTAATGTTTCTGACTTTTCTTTGAACCGGGCCTAAGGGACAGCGCACTCACCCACCCGCCTCCAGCCCCAAGCAGGCACCCAGCTGACACGGCCCTTTGATCACGCCACACGTTTGCAGATCTGCTCCTCTAATCTCAGACGAGCAGGCGTGTCTACGGCTGTTTGGAAATGTTCAAAACTCACAGTGCTGCGTCATATCAAAAACACACATTTTCACTCAAGACAGTGCCATTAGTTTGAGGTATTTCTATATCTGCTTCATATCATTGCAGGCAGAACTTATTTAATTTGTAAAAGTGACACCAAAATGTTCACAACAAAACCGCAGGAAGATCAATCTTAATATACAGTGTCCGTCAGTTAGTCCTTTTTCAACAATATTCACAATTTCTCTTCATTTATGTCCAAATCTCTAAATATTTACAGTTTTAACAGATATTTTTTTGCGGTTTATGTACAAATAGTCCTGTCACGATATCAGAATTTGTATTTTGAGCCATGAAAATATTGCGATGTTACAAAAGACCTTTTAATGCCACAAAAGCTAAAAAAAATACTGAAAAGTACTTCCAGAGATATAGAAGGGGGCGTGGCTTCGGCGAGGGGGAAAATAGAATCATTTGGGAAACACAATTTTTCACTCTTTTTAGCCATTTTCTGGTGGAACATAAACTTATTTATCACATACAAATAAAGTCAAACCTAATTCGTGTCCATATGGATATTTATTCACAGAATATTGTTCTGTAGAAGCGGAAAAATGGCAGTCATAGCAAGCGCTAGCTAGCATTAGCATTCTCCATTTCTTTTTAGGTATTTACGGGCTGTTGAACCACTGCTCCTCCCCATGTCTTTTTATCTTTATTTAGTAGAAAGCCATATTTTTAATTCAGCATTTGTTAATGTAGTTTTAGAGAAAGTTTAGATTTTTCTCCAAATTGTTTTCCCCCTTAACTGTTTTCAAACGTGACCATATATGGGCGATTCCAGAGCTGCCGTCTGTATCTATAGACCCTTTAATTGTTTGTAAACATTCCGGGCTTCGCTGGAGGCGGGAAGCTAGATTCCTATCTATTTCCATAGATACAGACGGCATCTTGTCATAGAAGGGGGCGTGGCTTCGCCGAGGGGGAAAATAGAATCTTTAGAGAAACACTATTTTCCACTCTTTTCAGATATTTTCACACAAAAATAAAGTCAAGCCTAAATCGGGCCCATATGGATATTTTCTCTCAGCAGATTGTTCAGTAGAAGTGAAAAAACGGCAGTTGTAGCAAGCGCTAGCTAACCACTAGCATTAGCCCGATGCTAACATGGAGCATCGTGTTAACGTTCTCTGTTATTTATGTATTTATGGGCTGTTGAACCACTTTGCTCCTCCCCATGTCTTTGTATCTTTATTTAGTAAAAAACTATATTCATATTATTTTTTGAATAATTAGAGAAAGTCTAGATTTTTCTCAAAATTATTAACTCTTAACTGTTTTCAAACATGACCATACATGGGCGATTCCAGAGATGCCGTCTGTATCTATTGTAGCTGTTGTCATAGTAACGATAGACAAATGTATAACTGTTGTTGGAAATATCAGATAAACCTTATTTTATTTAAATGTCATTCCACTTGTTATTGCACCTTAAGCCACAACAGGACCACATTTTTTTGTTGTAGTTTCACACTTATAATCGCTAGTTTTAGTTTAATCTTGTTTCTCTTGATCACTTCCCGCCTCCAGCTGATGTCACTGATGATGTAAAGCAGCGAAAGGGTCTATAAAGTGAGTAAAGCAGATTGGTTTTGAGAAAATTTGACTTTATGTAACACCACGATGGATATAGCTATTTTTCCTCTTGTATAATTCATGTAATATTCTACTACTCCGTTCTATTGAGCATATTTCACTTTGACCCGAAGCCGAACTCTACGAAAACCGTTACCAAGACAAAAGGAGAACATGCGAACACGAACCCAGATCCTTCGTGCTCCGAGGCGGTTGTACAGTTGGCGGCGTGACAGAAACGGACGCCAAGAATAGTCTCCGTTGTAATCATTTTTTTGAGCTGAAGTGTGACCAATCAGAAGGAGAGGGAGAAAGTGGTTTAGTGTTGGAGCAGTGAGGCTATTTCTGTGAGATTGGCACTGGATTCTGCTGCGCTGGCACTTCCGTCAGCCCCATGCTGTTCTTCCCGCTTTGAATACAATCACGCCCCACTTTCTTTAGCGTCCGATGAAGAGTGACCGGTTACATCACAGTGGAAATGAGGACAAAGACGGTCCCTGCCCCCAATGGCTGAAGGATGGGTCAAATTCAGAGGAAGCAATTTCCAACTTAAAGACGACTGAAATGTCCATGAGGGGAACTTTGTCCACTGTATTTGACCCGTCCATGAATCCCTTTGGGGCAGGAACAGTTCTGTATCTATATAGACAGGCATACGAAAACTACTTTAACAAATGCTGTATTATAAATATAGTTTTCTGCTAAATAAAGATACAAAGACATGGAGAGGAGCAAAGTGCCCATGAATACATAAACCACGGAGAATGCAACTTGATGCTTCATGTTAGCATCGTGCTAATTCTAATGCTATGACTGCCGTTTTTGTTTTTCGCTTCTACTGAACAATCTGCTGTGAATAAACATCCATATGGACCCGATTTAGACTTGACTTTAATTGTATGTGATAAATAAGATCCTATTTTGCCAGAATTTCCCAAAAGATTCCGTTTTTTCCCCTCTGTGAGGCCACGCCCCTTTCTATGATCTGTATCTATAGGCTCTTTAGAATGTTGTGATGTCACATGAACGCAACCTATTGGTTGTTTTCAGGTTCTAGAATGTGATGATAGATACAGACGGCATCTCTGGAATCGCCCATATATGGTCATGTTTGAAAACAGTTAAGGGGGAAAACACTTTGGAGGAAAAATCTAAACTTTCTTTGACACTTTATGAATATAGTTTCTACTAAATAAAGATACAAAGACATGGGGAGGAGCAAAGTGGTTCAACAGCCCATTAATACATAAATAACAGAGAATGCTAACATGACCCTTCATGTTAGCATCGTGCTAATTCTAATGCTAGCTAGCGCTTGCTACGACTGCCGTTTTTCGCTTCTACTGAACAATCTGCTGTGAGAAAATATCCATATGGACCAAATTTACACTTGACTTTATTTGTATGTGATAAATGAGATAATATTTTGCCAGAAAATGGCTAAAAAGGGTGGAAAATTTTGTTTTCCAAAAGATTCATGAATTTTCCCCCCTTGGTGAGGCCACGCCCCCTTTTATGATGCGATGCCGTGTATCTGTAGGCTCTTTAGAATGTTGTGATGTCATGTGAACGCAACCAATAGGCTGCAACCAATAGGCTGCGTTCACATGACATCACAACATTCTAAAGAGCCTATAGTTTAACATTGAGGTGGAGCAACTGACGGTAACTATGGTAACTGTGGTAACTGACAACATGCATATTTTTATGTCTTTGGAATCCACATGAAACAAAAACTGTCACAGAGCTCATTATCTCCTCTGTCAGAACAGATGAACTAATGTACGTGACAATATGCAAAAACATGAGCGTGATGTTGTCCTATAGAAAAAAAAAATAATATCACAGGTTTGTGAATCCAATCACGATCAAATACTGATGGAGAAAAACATCTGTCAATTTTCATTTGGGAGATTTATTACAAAAACTGCATTTCTCCCATAGAGTTGTATTGCTGGGTTGCAGATGACATCACAGCGTTCTAATGCTGCGTTTACACATAACGACGACAAGTCACGAATGCCACGAATCCACATTCGTGGCCGAGGATCACGAATGTGGGTGATTCGGGGTAGAGGTTTCACGCGCCGCCACGAACTGTTGCGACCTGTTACTGCATGTTACGATTAATGGCACGAATTATTACGCACGGTCACGAATATGCGTCCCGCACTGCTGCGTGCTGTTGCGAGCTGTTGCGTTCTGTTGCGCGCTGTTGCGAGTTATTAGGAATTGTCGCGTTCTGTCAAAAATCTGTCAAGAATTGGGCGAATGTGGACAAGATCGCCCGCGCACACCGGGTTGGAGGCGGAGCAGAGAGATCTCGCTCCGCCGTGCGCCGCTGACTCCTTGGGCTCTTGCCAAATCGGGTTAAACAAAAAGCAAATAGACCAGCTCAGGCCTGTCAATATACTGAAGAATAACAATAGTTTTTCAGTCTATGGGACAGTCACACCAGTTCAACCCCGCTCCTGTCAACGTGTAACACGGGCAAACGCATCAACAAACGCACGCGCTTCATGTCAGATAAGTCAGTGCAACAGCCGCACAATTTGGGCTGACTTTGCTCCACAGAATAAACATAAAAACACTACACTCGCTGTGCACTCGATCTTCTGAGGATCCGTCGTAGAACTCGCTGCTCTTAAACCTCTTTATCCATGATTCTCACTCGTCTGGTCAGTCTCAGCTCCATTTGGAAAAACTTTATAATCCACAAACACAGACGCGTGTCTTCACCTGCCCCGCGCCCACCGCCGCTTGTTTTACGTGTCTAAGGTTGTAAATAAGCCTTAACTTCTCTGTGGTGTAGCTGCTGGAACCACGCGCTGTTGTTTTGTTTTGGTGCGAGTGAGGCAGCGTGGGAGATGCGTTCAGGGACCGTGGGAAAGGCGCACTTCTTACTGTCCCTTTTTCCCCACAAACGCGGGGAAAATCGGGGGGGGGGGGGGGGGGGGGGGGGGGGGGCAGGGACTGGCTCCCAAACATCAGGAGGAACGAGCGCAGGAGGAGGAAAAGCACCTGAGGAGCGGCGGCGGCAGGTGCTGTCCCGGGCCTGGAGCGCGGACTGGCCGAGTCTGTGTGACTTTCCTTTTGCCACTGCAGGTCCGAAAATGTACTTTTCGGCGTAGCTTGTGTTTCCATCAATTTTGTGCGTGAAAACAGTGATTCTGCTCTACGAATGCTGTACGAATGCCCTCACGCTGAATTACGAAGCGCCACGACGCATCACGGAAGGACGCGCTCCGCTGCGAACTCCACGAACAGAGGGTGATTCGTGACATTCGTGGAAGATTTTTTGACAGACAAAAACTTTCTCCACGAACATCACGAATGTCACGAACTGATGCGCTCTGTTAAGAATCCCATTAAGACGCGTTAAGTCATGTTACGAACGTTACGAATGACGAAAAAATGCCATTCGTAACGCATCGTGCCTATGTGTAAACCCAGCATAAAGGCCTATACTATTATATAGAGGAAAACATATTTTGTCTTTGAGGACATTTTTGGTCTTGTACAGAGAGATCATGGACCCAGTGACTGATATTAATGATCATTTTTTAAATTCATATATTTTCTTTTTAGCTACGACTTGTGAAAGTGTAATGCTGTTAATAAGAAAAACTGGCTCCTTCCTCCCGCTGGGTCCGGTGACATCATCATATTCTAGAACCTGCAACCCAGCAATAGGCCCCTGACATTATGACATCATCACATTCTAAATCGTGAACGCCACCTATTGGTTGTTTTCAGGTTCTAGAATGTGATGATGTCACACTACCCAGTGGGGGCAGAAGCCAGTTTTTCCTATTAACAGCAAACAAAAAAATCAAAAATGATCATTAACATCATTGACTGGGTCCATGATCTCTCTGTACAAGACCACAAAAACAAAATCATCATACCTGCCCCCACCTCATTAAATATTATAGGCCTGTAGAACGCTGTGATGTCACCTGAGACCCAGCAGTAGATTTAGAATGTGATGATGTCATAATGTCAGGTGGAGGGCGGGGCCAGTAGATCCAGACGGCATCTCTGGAATCGCCCATATATGGTCATGTTTGAAAATAGTTAAGGGGGAAAACAATTTTGAAAAAATGTAAACTTTCTCTAACGACTTTAACAAATGCTGAATTCTGAATATAGTTTTCTACTAAATAAAGATACAAAGACATGGGCAGGAGCAAAGTGGTTCAACAGCCCATCAATACATAAATAACGGAGAATGCTAACATAATGCTACATGTTAGCATCAGGCTAATGCTAGAGGTTAGCTAGTGCTAGCTAGAACTGCCGTTTTTTTCACTTCTACAGAACAATCTGCTGTGAGAAAATATCCACATGGGCCCGATTTACACTTGACTTTATTTGTATGTGATAAATAAGTTAATATTCCACCAGAAAATGGCTAAAAGGAGTGAAAAATTGTGTTTCCCAAAAGATTCTATTTCCCCCCTCTTTACAACTCTATTAGTCCATGGGCCAAACCCCAAAATCTGGCAAATCGGTACCGAAAAGGTGGCAAAGGCTATCGTCGATTTTTAAGTAGGTCCATGTCTGAGGTTTATATTTTTGTATGATAGCCTTTTCAGAGTTACAGCTTTATCATAGTTTTCAGCTGTTGAAGTGAACCAACGCCATGTCAAAAAAGTCGCTTTTGACACTCGTCCATATTTTGGTTGAGGCCATTTCCAGCCCATTAGATACTGATTTACACCATTGTATTTGGTATCATTGTAAAGAAGACGTTTTCATGTTTCATTTGAGCCCAAATGTACTACTCTGTGACTATTACCGTGGTAACCATAGCTCCTCAAACTCAAACCTGAGGACATTTTTTCACCATTTTCATCAAAACAGTTTTAACAGTTTAACGCTGTTTCTTCAAAGAACATCACTAAGACAAATGTTTGATATTGGAGAACTCTCTAGACTCTGAGGATTCAGGAAATGTATAAAATGTCAGTACTTTTTCAACTTAAGGCCTCACAGTGAGCCACGAAGTAAAAGAATGTCCACCTCACATGAGCCTCTCCCATTGAAATGAGCCTATATCTGCCATTCTAAGGTTGGAACAGCTGGTGAGACTTTCTGTCCAGGACAGGCCAATGCAACTTGAAAATGCATTTATAAAAATTACAGTTATTCTGTATTATATAACCTGTATACTAAATTGTAAAAAAAAAAAAAAAAAAAACATATTATGTAGCCTATACACTGTTTATGCACTCACTCAATCACTTTCACTCATTCACTACTGAAACCACATAATTCTACATTGGTAATTGGCAAATAAATAAAGTTTCTAGCAATATAACATTGCAGACACCATTGTCTTTTGCTTCCAGAGAGTTGTGCAGTCGAATGGCCCTCGGGACAAAGACAAAAGGGGGTTAACTATTGCTAGATTTTGAGCCAAAAGCTAGGTTAGAAGTACCAAGGTGTTCTACCGTACTAGAACTGGATTATACAGAAAATTGACTCAGGAGACATGAAACAAAAAGAAGAACATGCAAACTCTACACAGAAAGGTCCCCATGGCCTGGGATATCCAACCCAGGAATGTCTTGCTGTGAGGTGACAGCTAGACAGTCACTCTTGAATCCCCTTGTACAAAAACCATTATGCTGATAGAAAAGGGTGAAGGGAATACCTTTATGTCCAAGAAGTTGTGGAAATTGTAAGTTTAGCTACAGCTTAAACACAGCCACAGTTCTGTGTCCTGCATAACTCCTGCAGGTGAGGGAGATCTGGGAGAGCTGTCTCCCAGAGACACAAACTGTAGTTGGTTAGACAGTTGGTTATGCAAGAACCAAGCTTTTCCTGCAACAGTTGACAATGGCGACCTGTGGCCAATAGCAATGTTATGTTTTCTTCCAACCAGACTCTGCGACTGTGAAGGGGCAAGGGAGAAGTGGGGGTGAATTTCGGCTGAGTACAGACTGGAACCACAGCAGGACCGGCTTTACATCTTTTTCTCTCAGACACGGACAGTGGTTAGCTCAAGTTTTTTGTTTGATCTGATAGAGCTTATAGAAGCCCATAACACTAAAGGAAGAACATGAGGCAGCACGATGTAAGCTAGGAAAATAATGTGGGTCTTGTCTTGTTTGGAGCAGCGCTGTCTTTGCGCCAGGTGTAAGATCTGGCCCAAAAATTATTGAATGCGCAGGAGAGATTGCATGCCCTCAGTGGTTAGTCTTAGTGCTTAGCGTTGTCTTGCCTCTCAGTATAAAGCTCAATGTAGGTGTTTTTGTGTGGAGTTTACATCCTCTGTCTGTGTGGACAGATTTTCTTTGGATGCTTTGGTTTCTTCCATTAACATAAAAGATGCTGGTATTGAGATAAAATGTGCACAAGAGGCAACAAGAGCTTTCAGAGGTGGTGCCTGCTGAGCTCCCAAGAGACAGATTTCTAGTTGCATTTGACTGAGCTCGATATAACTATTGTCAGCCCGAGGTGATGCTGAGCCCTGCAGAGGTGGCTCAGCGAGGGGAGGGTTCTCTTGTAAACGCGTAACATGCATGATGCAGCGTGCAATGTTTAATAAAGATTAAAGAAATCAAAGTGTCCCTCCGCTGCTGCAGATCCAAGCTGAGCGAGCGGGACAGAGAGGCAGCAGCCTCACGTTGGACACCGTTCGAATGCGCAAAGTTACGAAATGTACAGGATTTAATTGATCAGAAACTATACAATCGGCTGCAGAGGGGTCCGACTTATGCAGCAGTTGCAAGAAAACTGTAGCATATTGGAACATTTGCGCTACAGCTGCAGGATTCTTGGAGCGGCTGAATTGGAAAAAAAAAACGTTGCTCTGCGCCCTGTAAAATGCGCTTCTTTCTTTTGGACTGAGCTGTGGCATCATCAGGAGGTAAAGACTGACACACAATGGAAATGTCTCCTTAAAACTCAGATCAGACCTGGTGTTGTGGCACTTGAGGCATGAGTGGTTTATTTGTGGAAAACTGTTGTTGTTTTGGTGGTCGGGGTGTGTTTGGTGTTAGGGGTGTGTGTGTTGATCTACTGTATCAAAGTAGGCCGTGCGTATCCTACGCTCAAACAGACTTTTCAAGGCAATTTTGCTTTTGTTTTCAATTTGACGTAGAAGAAGACAAGGCAGCGTGATGTAAAGAGGAACATAATGTGAAGGTTGCCATAGAAGAGCAGCGCGAGTGCTGCTTATAATGAACCACGCCTCAGTCGGCCTCTTTTTCTTAAACAACGCCCTCTCCCTAGCAGCACAGCCTTTAGCGCAAAACCTGCGCCACATGCAAGATCGCACGTGCACCACGTTGCGTTTAGAGTTGCGCACGGACTGTGCCAGTCACAAGATCTGGCCCTTGAACTTTGTACACGGCACCAAGGATTGGCATCGGCAAGTCTGAGGTCTGGGGTTTTAGAGGAGGCATGCTTTGAGTGGTCAAGTTAAAATATATTGAGATATAGTTCATAACTAGGGAAGAAAGGATAGAGTATGAGTATAAGGAATACTCTTCACATGAGACAAGTCGCCCAAACGAATTCATTCAGTCCACACTTGGTGGTAAGATAATTAACCCATGGTCAGGTCATGGAGGCAGCAGCAAAGCAGAGATTTCCAGACATCCCTCTCCACTTCCTCCAGCTTTTTTGAAGGGATCCCGAAGCTTCCCAGGCCACATAGAGACAGTGTGTCCCCGAGCCACCTAAGATGGCTCTCCCCGATGGGAAGAAGCAGCGGCTCTATTCCAAGCTCCTCTTAGGTGACTGAGAAAACTCCTTTCGGCCGCCTGCATCTGCGACCTTGTCCTTTCGGTCATTACCCAGATCTTATCACCATAGGTGAGGGTAGAACATAGATCAATAAGCAAATCAGCTCCCTCTTCACCACAACAGTCCGACACAACGATCGCTACCGATGTCGCACTGATCTGTCTATCGATCTCACGCTCCATCCGTCCCTTACTCGTGAACACGACCCTGAGATACTTGAACTCCTCCACTTGAGGCAAGGCCTCTCCACCGACCTGGAGAGGGAAAGCCACCCATGGCCTCGGATTTGGAGGTGCTCATACTCATCCCACTTCACACTTGGCTGCAAACTGCCCCAGGGCAGCTGAAGGTCCTGATTTGATGAAACCAACAGAACAACACCTGAGATCCTGGGGTTCCCAAACCGGACACCCTCCGGTTCCTGGCTGTGTCTTTAAGTCCTGTCCATAAAACTAATAAGTAAACTTTTGTTTATTCATTTATACAGCATATTTCATGTGCACAGACTCAATATGCCTGGGAAGGAAATAAATAAATTACACAACATAAAAAAACTCAAATACATTAATACAGCACATACACAAAAAAACAGAAAAGCGGGAGAAATTCCTCTGTGATTTAGTTCTGGATGAGGCTAAGCTTTATTTTTGAGTTGACTCTTCATGTCCTGGTTATAATCTATAACACCTCACACCTCACCATATCCATACTACTATATTTTATTTATTTGTAATGAAATAAAACAACTTTACTGAAATGACCTTACAAAATGTTTTACTTTATTAACTTACTAATCAGTAAACAAGGATGTTGTTCAAATGTGTGGTTTATGAAAAATTCAAATTCAACTTCAATTTCAAATTCAACTTCAAATTCAAATTCAACTTCAGAACAAACTTTCTACAGCAAATACATTAACAACTAAGTTAGTATCTGGTGTAAAATATGGTCTTTTTTGGCACAACCATGTGGTGTCTACAAAGAAACACTTTTGGAATTATCTTGGATTATTGAGACATTTTAGACAAATGTACAGGACTACGTATAGTAAAGAAACAGATTGGCACTGTGTGTATATAGCATATTATATGATAAATATCTACAATATATAAAATAGATAAACAACTTTTTGGTGAAAATACAGAACTGTTCTTCTCCACAAATGTAATTTCAAGTTGCATTGGCCTGTCCTGGACAGAAAGTCTCACCAGCTGTTCCAACCTTAGAATGGCAGATATAGGCTTATTTCAATGGGAGAGGCTCATGTGAGGTGGACATTCTTTTACTTCGTGGCTCACTGTGAGGCCTTAAGTTGAAAAAGTACTGACATTTTATACATTTCCTGAATCCTCAGAGTCTAGAGAGTTCTCCAATATCAAACATTTGTCTTAGTGATGTTCTTTGAAGAAACAGCGTTAAACATAGTAAAACTGTTTTGATGAAAATGGTGAAAAAATGTCCTCAGGTTTGAGTTTGAGGAGCTATGGTTACCACGGTAATAGTCACAGAGTAGTACATTTGGGCTCAAATGAAACATGAAAACGTCTTCTTTACAATGATACCAAATACAATGGTGTAAATCAGTATCTAATGGGCTGGAAATGGCCTCAACCAAGAAAAGGACCAGTGTCAAAAGCGACTTTTTTGACTTGGCGTTGGTTCACTTCAACAGCTGAAAACTATGATAAAGCTGTAACTCTGAAAAGGCTATCATACAAAAATATAAACCTCAGACATGGACCTACTTAAAAATCAACAATAGCCTTTGCCACCTTTTCGGTACCGATATTTGGTCTGGCCCATGGACTATATGGGAGACATGCAGTTTTTGTAAGAAATCTCCAAAACGAAAATCAACAAATGTTTTGGATTCACAAACTTGACATATTATTTTTATGTCTGGAAGTCCTTCCAACAACATCACACTCCTGCTTTTGAATATTGTCATAACTTTTGGACGCCTTTATGAGATAATAATAAGACATTAGTTCATATATCCTGACAGAGGAGACTGATGATGCAATTCGCCAGTTACCATAGTTACCATCACCATTATACAATTTTCAGTTGCCCTCCACCTAAACTATAGGCTCTTTAGAATGTGAAAACGTGAAAACACCCTATTTGAAAATGCCCTTTTTTATCTAATGTTACAGTGTTTGCTAGTGCAACGTAAAATGGCGGATTACTCTCTAGCTCTTGAGAGTTGGGACCAAAGATTGCTGCGGTGACTCTGATGGATCAGCCCATGAACATTAGCCTGTCAATAGGACCGTTATGGCGGCCGTCGGCGCTGTTTCCTGTGGAGATCAATAAACCGTCTGACTAATGCACGAGGGGCTTCTAAATTACCTTTAACAAAGCTATTATCTTGTTACAGCTGCAACTTCTAGCAATAGACTACAGTCAATTACTAGACTCAAGAGCAACGAGCAGCTCGGAGACAGGATCGCCCTCCGACTGTAATTACAAGACAAGAAAACTTTGGAAGCATGAACTCCTTAATCATTTAGTTCGATGACATTTACAAAGTCCTTTTAATGGAAACCGTTACATCTTCAGGAATCAAATAAGCCAAAGTTTCATGGCCGACTATGCCATGTTATTGACCGAAGCAGTTCACATCAGTCATCAGACAATCACTGCATAAGTCTAGTTGAATCAAAGAAGCAGGAGTTCTTAAGCTATAGACGTTAACATAGAATGAAAAAGAAGAAATGGCATTTTTTCCTCAAGTGTCCCGGTTAGTCTGGGAAACGTCTCAGTATTTGTTAACCTGCTCAATGTATTTGATGATGATGATGATGATGATGATGATGATGCCTGATGATGTATTGCACTTTACAAGCCTATATGACCAAGTGTCTCAAAGCGCTACACTGTCGTCATTATTCATTCATTCTATACTCGGCGGTGGTGAGCTAGTAGCCACAGCTGCCCTGGGGTAGACTGACGGAAGCGAGGCTACCAGTCTGTGCCATCGGCCCCTCCGACCACCACCAACCATTCCCTCGTACACATTCACCCCAGGCTTCCTGGTGTTTCCCAAACGGTCTCCCATCCAAGTACCGCCCAGGCCCTTCCCTGCTGAGCTTCCAAGGTCTGACGGGATCGGGCAGAGCAAAGGGGGTGTGGCCTTGAATATAGAAACTGCAGTTACGTGTAAGACCTGTAAGCTAGCGTAAAGCTAACAGAGAGCTAACCTAAAGCTAACAGAGAGCTAACGTAAAGCTAACAGAGAGCTAACGTAAAGCTAACAGAGAGATAACGTAAAGCTAACAGAGAGATATCGTAAAGCTAACAGAGAGATAACGTAAAGCTAACAGAGAGATAACGTAAAGCTAACAGAGAGATAACGTAAAGCTAACGTAGGGATAACAGAGAGCTAACGTAAAGCTAACAGAGAGATAACGTAAAGCTAACGTAGGGATAACAGAGAGCTAACGTAAAGCTAACAGAGAGATATCGTAAAGCTAACAGAGAGATATCGTAAAGCTAACAGAGAGATATCGTAAAGCTAACAGAGAGATAACGTAAAGCTAACGTAGGGATAACAGAGAGCTAACGTAAAGCTAACAGAGAGATAACGTAAAGCTAACAGAGAGATATCGTAAAGCTAACAGAGAGATAACGTAAAGCTAACGTAGGGATAACAGAGAGCTAACATAAAGCTAACGTAGAGATAACAGAGAGATAACGTAAAGCAAACAGCTGCTGTTATGACCTGCCCTCCCTCAGCCACAGCAGATTCAGCTCCTGTATTTTATTTAAGCTTTAGGCTAAAACGGGTACTTTTTGCCTGTGGTTAATACGATCTTAATTGGCAGTAATACATCATTTTCTAAGTGAATATCCTGCAAGTGACAGAATATGATATTGGAGATTTGGAAAGAAAGAGACAAACAATTGTCAAGGAAGATGAATAATAATGGATTGAAAACACAAAACTAAAGAAGAACAATGCAAAAAATGTATAATCAAATTATATAAAATCACTCTATTATTAATATGAAAAACTACATTTTAAAAAGTTTGAACATTATTTTAATCATTATTACATGTCTATAACTGTCCATGGTTTAATTTATTAAAATGGTGAATTTTGATCTTGTGTCTCGAGTCTGTGCGATCAAATGAAAAAGTTGGTAGCACCAGCGCTACTAAAATAAAAGCTAGTCTGGAGCCCTGGGTTTTGCCGGCCCCTATCAAACGGTAATATGTTAGCTGTGGTCATAATCTTTATACAAAAACAACAACTGTACAATGAAATTTGACCCATCCTTTGACGCCGCCGGTACCACTCGTACGGAGCAGTCGGCGGCGGCAAACTCGATGCTGATGAGGCAGTTGTGGCTCTGTAGTAGTGGTGTCATCGCTTATATGCATCAGCAAAAATACACTGACAACTTTGTTCAAATGTAGAGCAACACATTGTTTTGCACAAAGGCTTTTCCCCCCAGCGTAAGAAAGATTCAGCCTCATAACCAGGCAAGATGATCCGGCTAAAGATACTTCGTGTGAGTAGTAACTGTCAAAACAAAAATAAAAGTGGACTTTGATTTATAATTCCGACAGATCATTGTGTAGAGCTTCAAAATCTCACTGAAATAAGGGTTTCAGTCTGTAGGGTTCCTTGGCTGCGGTTGTTGCAATATTATTACAGTCTGGTCAGCACTGATATTGGTCAAGAAGGAGAAGAGAAAGAAGTACAGTAGAAGTATAACATGTCAGCAATGTAAACCTCTCATTTTACACGTAGCTCTATCAGGTTACTTTCCATATATATGCCTTTCAGTCATGTGACTTTTGTAGTTATGGCAGCCATTTTGAATACCGAAGTAGAATTATGCAGTACTACAACATGTAACAATATCTCTACAGGATAGAAATGAAAGACAACTGATTGACAGTGGCATTTTTATGTATTCGTAATCATTGCTCAAGAAGATAACAGTTAAACACGGCCCCAGAGACGCATGTTTATATGAAGAAACAAAGGAGTCAGTTTTTAAGCTGCTCAAGACGTTAGCATGCGGTTAGCATTTAGCTTCAACAGCTCCGCTCCGACCTCTCCAAGAGAAAGCCTTGAACCACACTGGATACAACACATGACAGAGTCCAGAGCTGAGCTGTTACTGTAGTGTTTCCTGAGTGTTCACAGATGTGAGCCACACATGTTTTTATTGCGCTGAAGCCATTGACAGTTGGTTGACAGTTGCTAACCGGTAGCATGCTAACGTCTTGAGCAGCTTAAACACTGACTCAGACTGAGGCTGTATCCGAATGTCCACACTATTCCCTAACCCCTCATTCACTACATAGGCCCGCACTATATAGTCGACTATAGTCACTGATTCTGTTGGCGATTATGTTTTTTTGTTTTGTTTTTTAATCTGAATTTATTTATTGTCACAAACGTTTATTTTATGAAACAGAACGACTGTTTTGGCACTTTTACAGGTGTTTTATTTGTCATTTAAATTAAAATTAAAACTATCATCACAAAAAAAGAAAAGTCACTCCAGCGTTAGCTCAGAGACACCGAAAGTAGGTCAGAGCCCGGTGTCCGAAGCACCGGCAGATTGAGTGACTACATCTGATAAAGGTTCGCAAAACTCCGTAAAAATGTATTTCGGCGATAAAGACCAACCTCAGAGACAGTGGAATATTTACGGATAAATACGAGTCAGATACACTTTTACTTCACATGGATTTTACATGAATGGCTTGGATTATTCGAGAGGAAGCTGTCGGTCATTTAACAGCTCAAGCTAAAGGTTAGCAGCTAACGTTAGCATCTTTTCACCGTAACCGGTTATATTTTGGTCGTTTATTCACGAGAAACACAAACACACGACTGAAACAGCTGATTTACTTCAGTCGTGTTTAGTTCAAAGACCTGTCTCTGTCAGGCTCTTCTCCGACTCTCGCAATGCATTGTGGTCTATATTGACCCATTTAGTGACCATCGATGCTCACTACTTTTCCAGATGCATTGTGGGAAATTTCGAGTGCACTACTTTTTTCTCTCTGGACATTCGGACACCCCTACAAAATGGCGTGACCACTATAGTGCACTATATAGGGAATAGTGTGGACATTCGGATACAGCCTGAGACTCTGTTGACATGACAAACTATTTAAATCACAGAAAAAGGTTTTCAGTTTCCTCTTTAATGTGTTCATTTAGTCTTCAGAGTGAAACATCTTTAGTAAATCCTGCTGTAGCTCGACAGACAGAGCTGAAACGTCTACACATTTGCTGGTTATGTCACATAAACGTGCGTCTCTGGGGCCGTCTTTTTACTGTTATCTTCTTGAAGAATGATTACAAGTAAAGAAACATGCCACAGTCAATCAGTCGTCTTTCATTTTCATCCTGAGTAGAGATATTGTTACATGTTGCATAATTGGACTTCGGTGTTCAAAATGGCCGCCGGAACTATGTGTGATGTCATTGGAAATGCATGTATAAAGTAGGACAAAAGTTGCAATCCCTTTTTTACTCACTTTTGTGTCAGTAATATCTCTAAATGGATTTCCCCCTATTTTCGCAGCATCTCTTGCCTTAATGTCACCCTTGTAAATCTCCCAAAAAATCTTTCCCCACAAAGCCTCGCTCCCAAACATCCCCAGAGTGCACTTGAAAGCCTCTTACCGCCAGCAGCAGGGGCCGGCTCTCCTTCACGGCGCCCACGCAGCCCAGGCAGCCGATCACCATGATGATGGTCCCCACGGCGATGAGCAGGTTGGCGGCCGACAGCGAGGGCAGGGAGGCGGAGAGCGTGGCGAAGCTGCCCTGGGTCACCGACAGCCAGACGCCCACCCCGAGGATCCCGCAGCCCCCCAGCTGTGGAGAGAGAGAGAGGAGTCAGCGGACAGGCGCCATACGGGAGGGGACAGTGTCACGGTGAGACCACATCATGTTATGGGATGTGTCACCGGGAGAATCGCTCACCATCACAAACATGTCCGAGCGAGTGAGTCACACACCATGACTCAACAGGCCGTCAGAGGGGCCACAGTGGAAACTCAAACTGTCAGTGTGCACCTGTTTGTATCGCTCAGAAGTTTTGTTAAAGCACTAGAGCTGAGCACAGACGCCGCCATTTTCTCAGTCTCAAAAGATGTTGTGAAGAACAACAACGAACAAGAACGCAACACGACTGAATTTAGCACGACTTATACTATTTCAGCAGAAAAATGCAGAAAGAAATTTATTTTGGGAAAGCCTCTTTATACGTTTGTTAAAGGGACTATACAGTTTAAAAATGTTAAAATTAAGTATTTTCCTCCCCCTACATGTTCCAACAATGTCCTAATGTGTTGAATGAGCTCAGACCTGTTCACCACAACTGCCTCTAAAATCCTGC
This sequence comes from Gobius niger, assembly GCF_951799975.1. NCBI lineage: Eukaryota > Metazoa > Chordata > Actinopteri > Gobiiformes > Gobiidae > Gobius > Gobius niger. The sequence goes on along the minus strand of NC_136855.1, from coordinate 38,816,085 downwards.
ACTGTGACTCTGAAAGGTGTAAATTCGGGTCCGATTTGTGGTCATACACAAGCTCAATATAGAAGCTGCAGTTGCATGTACGACCTGAGGTGGCAGTAGTGAGTATAAAATGGCTAACTTGCATTTAGCCCCTTTAAGTGTGACGTCAAGACTACTGCTTCGGGGTCCTAGCAGACCGGCAAATATACGAGAAAAAAACACAAAAAACTTAAAAACAACCATGAATATTTCTGAAAGTAAACAGAGAGTTACTGAACCTACTTATTTCTCAGACTCATTAGCCAAAAATGCTGCAACTACTGCTAAAAAAGTAATATTTACTAAAGTCACTACTTCCGGGGTTAGCGTAGCTGCTGCGCCGTTAGCGTTTATCTCCGCTAACCCGGATGTAGCGATTTTGGTAAAAATTACTTTTATAGCAGTAACTTCAGCATTTTTGGCTAATGGGCTTGATAAATAAGTATGTTCTGTTACTCTCTGTTGAGTTTCACAAATATTGATTGTGGTATTTAAGAGTTTTTTGTAGTTTCTCGTACATCTGCGAACCCGGAAGTAGAGCTGTGACGTCACCACTTAACACACTTATAGATACAGACGGCATCTCTGGAATCACCCATATATGGTCATGTTTGAAAACAGTTAAGGGGAAACAAATTTGGAGAAAAATCTAAACTTTCTCTAATTATTCAAAAACTGCTTTAACAAATGCTGAATTATGAATATAGTTTTCTACTAAATAAAAATACAAAGACATGGAGAGGAGCAAAGTGGTTCAACAGCCCATAAATACATAAATAATGGAATGTTAGCTAATGCTAGCGCTAGCTACGTCTGCCGTTTTTTCACTTCTTCTGAACATTCTGCTGAGAGAAAATATCCATATGGGCTCGATTTACACTTGACTTTATTTATTTGTGGTAAATAAGTTTATATACCACCAGAAAATGTCAAAAAAGAGTGTTAAAATTGGGTTTCTCAAAAGATATTTTCCCCCTCGGCGAAGCCACGCCCCCTTCTATGACGCGATGCCGTCTGTATCTCTCGACTAAAAACAGTTTCGGGTCCTGGGCCACCAGTTGAGAACCACTGGTTGATGCAAAAAGTGAGTGTCATGCAGAAAGAACTCTTTCAGCATAAAATAGTCATAAATCATTAACACAATAAACAGTGTTAAGGCTGGATTTGAACACCGCCAGTGTTGACCCGGCGGCGAGTCCAGCCGTTTGTCCTGGGGTGGTCCAGGGGAGGCTCTCGGTTTTGCTGGGATGGCACAACGGCCAGGGTTTTGAAGCACTTTTTTTGAGATTCACAATGTACAGTCTGAAGAACACCAAAGGTCAGCTTAAGGTCTAATTTAATTATTTATCTTTATTTTATGTGCTGAATAAAAAACAAGCAAACAAGCAGGCAAAAGCTTGTTTGTCACATTAATATTAAATGCTTGCTAACACACCATAGCATTAATATTCATTTGATCAGTGTATTCCATCTTGGTAAAGATGTTAGTCTGAACAATCCACGATTCAGCGGGTAGAGAAACTAGCGCTGGCATCGCCATCACTGGTATCAGGTCACTGTTGATTAGGATATTTTCAACAACACAATATCTACTGTGTACCACAAGAAGTTACAGTTTATTGTAAAATCACTGAGATCATCTGACTCAGAGTTTAAAACAAGGCTTAAAAATGTGTACAAGTTCAGTTTTAGTCCTAGTTTTCCCAATTTATTTTGGTCCACAATTGCTTTGACAAAATTTGCCGATGAAACCCCAGACTGCTTACGACTTTTGTTTAAAGCTCATCGGTCATACTGTGTTGAATTGGTTTTGTAAAAAAAAAAAAAACAAGAATACCATAACGACACACAGCCATGGGTTATAAATAGGCCTTCATGAAAGGAATCATCCAACATTCGTACATTTCATTACGAGTATGCGATTGGGTGTCTACTCTCAAACCACTCAAACAAATGCACTCTCTCTGCCCACGTCCAGAGTCATTACTGCACAAAGCACGTTCACTCCCACAGTTAACTTGAGTCTCCTGCGAGGCCCGGGGAGTACTCGAGCTAATCCCCGGCAGATGGCATGTTAATAGCAGCAAAATCAGCATTAACCACCGTAGAATCACACGGTTAATTATCCATACGCTGTTCCTGGGAGCCGCACATTAAAAATCAATTTCATCATTTCGGTTTCATTAATGCTTATGAGCCAAGTGCTATTACGGATTCATTAATGTGAAATGTTACAGGAAACACTCTGTTTGATCTATTACACGTCAGGCAGTCGTAGGATTTCTTCGACACGTAGAAATCAAAGGAGCGGAAAGGGCTTTTTCTTTTCACCATGGCTGTATCCGGTGTGCGTCACGTTTACATACGTGATCTGATTTGTGGTAGTTGAAGCAGCAGTAGCAGTAAGTAGTACTTTCAGTCAGGGATGCGCCGATCCAACACTGGTATCGGATATCGGAGCCTATTCTGGAAAAAATAAGATATTTGGTATCGGCTACACATATCCGATACCAGTTTTGGTTCTCACTGCTTTCACCGACTAAATCTCAGTGAATATGGGCGAAGTCTGGATCTATATCATAAAGAACATAGATACAGACGGCATCTCTGGAATCGCCCATATATGGTCATGTTTGAAAACAGTTAAGGGGAAAACAATTTTGAAAAAATGTAAACTTTCTCTATTTATCCAAAAACTTCTTTAACAAATGCTGAATTATGAATAAAGTTTTCTACTAAATAAAGATACAAAGACATGGAGAGGAGTAAAGTGGTTCAACTGCCCATAAATACATGGATAACGCAGAATGCTAACTTGATGCCTCATGTTTGCATCGGGCTAATGCTAACGGTTAGCTAGCGCTTGCTACAACTGCTGATTTTTCACTTCTACTGAACAATCTGCTGTGAGAAAATATCCATATGGACCTGATTTACACTGGACTTTATTTATGTGGGATAAATAACCAGAAAATGGAAAAAAGAGTGGAAAATTGTGTTTCTCTAAAGATTCTATTTCCCCCCTCGGCGAAGCCACGCCCCCTTCTATGACGAGATGCCGTCTGTATCTATACCGAAGTCTCTATCTCACTCCAAACTCACTACAACAACAATCGGCATGGCAACAACCTGGGCACGGAGGCGTAACTGCACCGTTTACGAGCCTCTCCCGGCAGCACGTTTTCCAAGCTCTCATTTGTGAACTCGTTCCTCTCGCTGTGGCCATCGTTCATTCATTCATTCATTGCGGTAAGAGTCACCTCCGCTTCTCGCTCACTCCAGACTTTCTTTCTGCTGCTCGATTTGCCTGCAGTGCCCCCTAGCGGCATGTGAATTTGTATACTTGAATTAATAAAATAAATAAAAATCACTCCCAGTTTCCACACCAACAATTTGCACAACCAAATACAACGCTCACTCTCAATATCGACCGCGTTATTAGTCGTGGTTATTACAAGTATTTATTGCCCATCACTTTGACTCCACTGCCAGAGCGTCTTCTGCATATTTCTTAATCATCCAGGGTCGGCCCGTCTCACCGTGATTAATTGCCTTTTTAGTGAACGCACAAAGACGAGGCAGCGGCACACAAGCGCCGGTCAATATCCAATAAGGCTCTCCAATGCAATCAGGCTGGAAGCGATCATTTATAACCCGATTTTACATCCCTGTTTGATCAGCGAGGCGAGAGCGCGTGCACAGGACTCTGCCCGCTGCTCGGAGACGGGAGGATGGAATATTTTTCATTTAAAGCGAGGGAAAAGCCGGATTGGACTAATTATGGTTTCCCAGGCGGCGGATTTGAAGCTTTACGGCAGCGGATGGGGCTGCGAGAGAAACATGAAATACAAGGGAACTTAATATTTTACATTTTCATTCATTTTTGACCATTGCAGAAGATTTAAAAATTCCAATATATTATGCATTATGAAGATGTTACAACACACGGTACACTGCACTTGTTCTGGCACTGTTGTTTTGTGTTTTTGCAGCTCGTCTTTGGTGGAATCACGGTTCCTTTTCCATCTTTGTCCCTGGACGGCCGGTTTAAGGAGCCACACAAAGTCAAGCTCAGGACTAAATGCAGGAGATGAGCTGGAGACTCGAGTTGCCGCTGGTCACAGAGATGTCTCCGAGACGTCCCCTGTAGATAAGACAAGTCTCCAGGTTTCTTACATAGTCTCAAGCAGCTGTGGCAACATTGCGAACACTCAACCTGTGAGACGTTTCTGTGACGTCCCTGCAATGTCTCCGAGATACCAAGGAGATCCAAGGAGAAAAAAGTATCATTTTCATTTACATATTTAAGTAGTCCTAAGTAGCATGTTTACCTCAATAAATCCTTTTCATAGTCCCTCTGGGGTTAATACAAGTGTTAATGGGATGATTGGGGGGGTCTTTCATCTCCCCCTGGTGCACCAATACACACTAATAGAATCACGAAGAAGAAGCTAACAGGCTAACGGGCAAAGCTAACTGTGGGCTAGCACCACTTAAACAGTATTTACAGCCAATTTTGTGTGAAAAAATGATCTCCATTGTGTAACTGGATGTACAATATCCCTCTGTCCCTTTGTCTTTTCTGTCAGCGTAGTATTTACTCTCACGGACAATTAATGAGTAAGAAAACGTAACATGCTACGACACCTGCAGTGGCGCTTATGGCCTCTAGGGGCAGGAGTTACTTGTGCTGCTTTAGTAATATAAAATAACCCGTTTTAGAAATGTACTGTATATTGATTGAAATGCATTTACCTATACAGTATATAATGACCAGTATCGACAAAAATGACCCCAAAAGTATAAGTATTAAAGTACCGGGACCATAGTTTTAGAGGTAAATATCCATCGTCCAATGTGAAACCGAAATCGTTCACTAACCGCACGCTGTCTATGCCTTGAGTCATCGTTTATATGTTTTTTGCACTTGGACGGTGTGGAGTTTGCATGTTCTCCCTGTGCCTGCGTAGGTTTCCTCCGGGCACTCCAGTTTTCCTACCACTAAAAACATGTACAAAAGGTTAATCCTCCAGCCACGTGATTCTGACCATCGGTGAACATCATGTCTCCTTTAAATGAGGGATGTAAAGGCGACTTGGCCTCTGCATTGGATATGCAGCTGCCCTTTTACACTTGCTCATCTGATTAATTTCTCATTTGCTCATTAAGAACTATGAACGGGCTTCATACTCTGCATTATAATCAATGGAAGTGCACGGCCTACGACCTGCACTTTTGAGTTACGACACAAGATTTTCTCCACGATGAGTAATCTTTCATCTCAAATGGTCAGATTACACCTCATCTTAAATTAGGGGCTGCACAATTTATCATCAAACTATTGTTATCGGTTGCAGCCCTTTAAGAGTAGAATAGAGAGTAGAATAGCGGTGGGCATATATAATCTATGGCTTCATCGAGAAAGTCCCCAAACATAATGAGATGTTGGAAAAGGGCACAGGGCGTGACATGAGACGAGATTAACATGTCGCTGTGCACCTATACGAGCAAGTCCCTTTATCTACAGTATATTCATCCACGGAATATAAAACTCTACGTCTTCATGTCAATTTAGAAAAACATGAAAATCTATCAAAGCTGCCAGCTAACTGCAAGAAACAATTTGTTCCGACACAGGAAGGGTCTATAGTCAGACGTTTGAAAAGATGCATATAAATAAATGAAAAGCAGTCTCTCGGTGGGATGTAAACAACGCTATAGTGCTGGCCTTGGCAGTACTCGTACATACAGTACAGTACAGCTCTGCACAGTTTAAGCACTTTTCGACTTGGGATGCGGGCGTCTCCCCGAGGTAATCAGCTTTTCCAGGCTAAACGCTCCATTATGGCCCCCCTACTCCGCTCGCCTCTGTCTATCCCCCGCTCCACACTGGGTTTACCTAATGAGACTGCAGCTAAAGTGGGGCACCGGCACTTAAATAACCGTAAAGCACTGTCCTGATAGGCGAGCAGTGTTACTCAAGTACTCCTGAGCTTTTCGGTGAGAATACAAATGTGTGTTTATAGGATGGGGAGGTGGGAGACGGAGCTCCTGCAAATGCACGACCCACGCAATAAACACCGGTCAAAAGTTTGGAAAGACTTTTTATTAATAGTTTTTTCTTTATTTTAATTTACAATTTACCTAATGAACACACTCCCTTCAGAATCCAACAGCTCCGTGGCAGAGGGGACAGAAGAGTTGGAGAAACAATACGTTTTCCAAGAAGGCACAGCAAACGAAGCCCCAAAGGCATGAGCGAAAACTATGAGGACAGAACAAGGAGGGAATGACCCAAGACACATTTAGCTTTCTTTAGCCAACACAGAGAGACTCTACAAAGATAAACCAATGCATAAAAAAGGCGTTTCCAAACTTTTAAGCTGTACTGCGCAAAGAAATCAAACCATAGAAGTCCTAAAGAAAGTGTCATAAAGAAATTGCTCAAACTATCCCACCTTTGTGACCCACTTTCCCCCCATTCAATAAAGCAACAGCGTGTTCACGGTATACGGTAATCCTATTTTCCAGGTATTCTGTCTTCTTTCTCTCTCTCCATCAACATAAGCCCGGTCTTGCCAATCTAATATCACATCGCGAGTCGAAATCTCACTTGTCAGGCCTCGATCCATCCAATCCCCCCGCCGCTCTCCAGATTGCCAATTCTCCAACCCGGCAACCGCTGCGAGATTAAGACAGTGCCTTTACAAACGCCACAGAGCGATCGAATTTCATCAAACACTTTGCGCGGCGTCGCCTTATTCCCGGCCCCCCCCGCGGCTCCCGGGGCAATAGTTTGGAAGGCATCAGGCAACATGTTTTTGAAATTCCAAGTCGTATTTTGAAATAATTGAGCGGAGATACCCGGAGTCCCGACACGGCTTGTGAAAAACACATAATTAAATGGAGTGCGTTTGAGTCGGGAGGCGAGGAGGGGGGGAGCGGGTTCGCGCGGATCGCGGGCGTGGCGTTTTGTATTTCCGAGCGTAGCGGGGTCCGGCGAGGGGAGCGTAATGGATCTTTTAATGCGGTTTTTGCTGATTTCATTTGCCGTATAAACAGGATGTGTCGGGCGGTGAACGCACAGCGCCGAGGGACGTCAAACGCTACAAGGTTAGAGGAGGCGTTTTGTTGCTTTGAGGAAACATATTGAAGTAGTTAGGGGGGGTTTCATAAACAATGCAGTCAATGTATGGGGAAAAGCCCTAATGACCAAGTGCTGTAAATTAAAGCTGACATACTTATTGTTTTGTATTTGAGTTATGAGAATATATTGCCAGAGTGTAACTAAAGAATTGTTTGCCTCAAGACTATATATATACATCAAAGTAAAACTAAAATGTCTAAAGCAGAGGCAGAATGTCAGTATATGCCTGTTTTGTAATATATTGTTTGTTTGTTTGTACTTTATTGTCCCCGTAGGAAAATTTGTCGCCCGTGGCCCCATCTCCATGATGTGGAGCCAGGCTGATGGTCAGAATCACCTGGCTGGAGGATTCACCTATTGTACATGTTTTTAGTGGTAGCGGGCAAAGCTCTCGATTTACCGATCGATCTACGTTCCCACTCTCACCTATGGTCATGAGATTTGGGTAATGACCGAAAGGACAAGATCGCGAATACAAGCGGCCGAAATGAGTTTCCTTCGCAGGGTGGCTGGGCGCACCCTTCGAGATCGGGTGAGGAGCTCAGGTACCCGGGAGGAGCTCGGAGTAGAGTCGCTGCTCCTTCACGTCGAAAGGAGCAGCTGAGGTGGCTCGGGCATCTGCTCCTCCTGGTCGCCTCCCGCGGGAGGTGTTCCAGGCATGTCCTAGTGGGAAGAGGCCTCGTGGAAGACCCAGGGCACGCTGGTGGGACTATAGATACAGACAGCATCTCTGGAATCGCCCATATATGGTCATTTTTGAAAACATGGGGGGAAAAATTTAGAAGAAATGTAGATTTTCTCTAATTATTCAAAAACTACTGTAACAAACGCTGAATTATGAATATAGTTTTCTACTAAATAATGATACAAAGACATGGAGAGGAGCAAAGTGGTTCAACATCCCATAAATACATGAATAACGGAAAATGCTAACTTGATGCTACATGTTAGCATCGGGCTAATGCTAACGGTTAGCTAGCGCTAGCTACTGAACAATCTGCTGTGAGAAAATATCCATATGGGCCCGATTTACACTTGACTTTATTTATGTGATAAAAAAGTTCATATTCCACCAGAAAATGGCTAAAAAGAGGGAAAAATTGTGTTTCCCAAAAGATTCTATTTTCCCCCTTGGTGAAGCCACGCCCCCTTCTATGACGAGATGCCGTCTGTATCTATGTCTCCGAGCTGGCCTGGTGTCAATAGAATCATTTTAACCGTTTTGCATTTAAAATAACTTATATTTGAGCAGCATCAGCTTCGTGGTTGTATAAGCTACGCAGCGGCGGAGTGATCTGCAAGAAAATAGTCCCTCAAAATGCGATCATTCATGTGATGCAGGTCAGTTATATCAAAAATATATTCTATTGACACAAACATTTATATGGTTAGTCTGATGTTATAAGTGATTTGCCTCAGGTGCTCTGTGGAGCGGCTCACACTGTTTTTAATGCAGGCTAGCTGATACCATAGACATGCACTAGCCTTGCACCACTAAGCTCTTCAAACATAAGAACTGCATGAATTACAAAAAAAAAAATATCTCCAGAAATCAGCAACACTCTGGATAACTATGAGGTCCTATGTCAAAAATCCTGAAATATCCCTTTAACTTTGAAAAAGGAGGGAAACAGCGCCCCCCATTTGACGCTGGTGGCCATTAAGTGTACTGCATCCATATTTACCATTGAGATTGAATGGCACAAAAGTACGTAGGTCACACTCTGGCGGGCCAACAGAATTGTTCCGGGCTTTAGACTATAACTATCCCGCGGACGAGGTAATCTTCATTCCTACCAATACCAGAGCCTCTTCTCAGCTCCGTTCTCTTTCTCTCGGGCTTAAACACCATCTTTTTCAAAACACGAAAACGAATGCTACAATGACGAGAGTGAGTTTAAGCAGCCTGGATAAAGTGCACGCTGAGAGAGAACTGGAGGCGCTTCTGCTCTTCTGCTCCGCGAGGGAGGCTGGATTGGAACATCACAGTGTGTCATTAGAGGATAAACCCGTTGCATCTGCACAGGAGAGGGTCCGCTGTCCGATACGGCGCTCCGCGAGGGGCCACTTTAACACGCCGATCAGGGCCAGTGAGAAAGGATGTTATGTAACGCGGAGGATAATGTGTGCTGCAAAAATGAATGGAGATGAGACAGATGAAGAGACGGTAAACTCTCACGTGCTAATGGACTGCCTCTGGACTTAAAGGAATAGGCCACCGTTTTTACATACTGAGATATGTTCTTACCTTAGCTTTGACGAGTTCTTTAGGACCTGTCTGATCTTCCCCCGTGCCTTCAGTCACGTAAACACAGCGCAGACGGCGTTAGCATTTAGCCTCTCCCTCTCTCCTCTATAGCTCCAAAACAGGTCAAGATAGAAGCTACCAAGCTCTTCCACGTTTTCCCTATTTAAATATGGTTACGTGAAGTGTTACACTACAAAGTATAATTACACAAAATTAAACAATGTGGATTTTCTAAGCGGATAAAAGGGGGAACTATATTGTAAGGCGTAATAATACCAGGAGTAGTTTGAAATCTGCGCAGTAATCTTCACTTTACTGTGTGGATGCCAAATTACTCCTGGTATTATTACGCCTTATTATACGGCTCTTCACAACGTAAGTAGAACGCTCCGTTGATTTGAATGGGATTTCCCAACGTTCTACCGGTCATTATTTTCTGATAAAGGACCTCTGAGAAAAATAATGACCGCTGCCAATGGCAACGGAGTTGGTGCTTTCATATCACTCCGCACGTACGTAGTAGCGGCACTATCTGTCCCCGTCACTTCGAGAGAAGTCGGGGAATCGCTCGTGAAGTTAGCGTGAGTCTGACTTTCAACTTACCCAGAGATTCACCACCATTTCTCCACTCCAACTTCAACTAAGTAGCTAGGCTAGCTGCTAGCCTTGCTGCTTCTAGCCTAGCAAAACGTTGCTTAGCAACGCGCAAACTTTTGGGAACTATTTGTCGCGGAAGTCATTAAATAAACCTTTCGACCTTCATAAAAGCGTACGAAGTTTATGTTGTGTGTGTTCAGTTGGCAAATGGCCGTTTAATAAGCGGGATAATGTATAGAACACTGGTCATTATCGGGAAAATAAGAACCTTCAGGGAGAAACAAGACCCCTCCGCTTCGCGTCGGGGTCCGGTTCGCCCTGTCGCTGCTTATTTTCCCGATAATGACCAGTGTTCTATACATTATCCCTTACTTACAATATAGTTCCCCCTTTTATCCGCTTTGAAAATCCACATTGTTTGATTTTGTGTAATTATACTTTGTAGTGGAACACTTCACGTAACCATATTTAAATAGGGAAAACGTGGAAGAGCTTGGTAGCTTCTATCTTGACCTGTTTTGGAGCTATAGAGGAGAGAGGGAGAGGCTAAATGCTGTTTTTTCATTTGCCAATTAAGAAGCACCGATAAACCTAAAATAAAATACCTTAAAAAAAATGAAAGTAGAGACTTAGATCTTTGTTTTAGTACAAAGCATGTGGTTATCAGAGTTGTACAACAGTTACTATGGGCAGAAATTCTAGCAGTCTGGGGGGTGGATTTTGAAAAAGGGCTGGCAGGCAAAACAATTAAACCTCTTGCCTCCCGCCTGAACCAAGGGCATTTTCTCTAGTTCAGCTTCACCAAAATCTAAAAACTGGAGTGGACTGGAGAGCAACGGTGTAATGCCTCATTTGAAAGCTAAGATCTACAAAACATATATATATATACATACATAACTTTTTTGTCACGTCGTCAATGAGATCCTGTCACATTTTTGGAGCATTATTGTCGTGTTTTCGTCACATTTTCTGTCATATTTCTGACACTTTATTGTTGCCTTTCCTGCACGTTTTTGTCGCTCTTTTGTCACTTTTTTTTATTGCTTTTCATCGCTTTTTTTCTTCTTTTTTTTTCTTTTCTGACGCGTTTCTGTTGCTTTTTTAATCATGTTTTCATTTATTTATTTATTTTCACTTTGTTGCATTTTCGTCCTCATTATTGACACTATTTTGATGCTTTGTTTTTTAAGCCTTTAGATTTGGGTAAAGCCGAACTGGAGAAAAATGTGCTCGGTTCGGGTGGGGGTTGAGAGGTTAAGATATTCAAAATTCCCTTTGTTGGCAATTTGTCATCAGAATAAAACAATCGATATAAACCTATACGTCTTTCCATTACATTTTGTCGAAAATACAGGGAGTTTTGCCAATTTGTACTTAAAGCAATACTAAGTAACTCATGCCCCTTGAGGCCATAAGCGCCACTGCAGGTGTCGTAGCATGTTACGGTTTTTCACTCATTCATTGTCCGTGAGAGTAAATACTACGCTGACAGAAAAGACAAAGGGACAGAGGGATATTGTACATCCAGTTACACAATGGAGATCATTTTTTTCACTCAAACTTGGCTGTAAATACTGTTTAAGTGGCGCTAGCCCGCGGTTAGCTTTGCCTATTAGCCTGTTAGCTTCTTCTTCGTGATTCCATTAGTGTATTGAGCCTCCAGGTTGGAGCAGGGAAAGCTGCAAGGGTGGTTTTCTGGCCAGAGAGACCAGGGGGAGATGAAAGACGCCCCAATCATCCCATCTGTAATGTAAGTTCTAAAAGTTTCAAATTGGAACCCTTTCTCGTACTTTACACAAGCAGAGTTTAAAGTTAATTTATATTCCTTTCCGCTGTGTACACATGTTTGCAGCATCAGCCTCGCTCTGAACTGTATTTTCCAATCCAGCGCAGGAGAAATGAGTATATAGGGCATATAGTATTGTTGTCCCGGGGCGGAGAGTGTGCAGCAGCTCTCATTCCCACTCACACATTTGGCTCACGCAGACTCTACAGCGATAGTGCCTGGAGCGCAGCATCTCGCTCCAGAGGCTCAATAACAGCTTCTCCACTACGGCCCCTTTTGTGCACACACGAGTCAATGTGCAAGATGTCCGGGAGAATCTCCAATCTGACGAACTGGTTTAGCTCCTGCTGCTCACATTTTGACCTTGTTATGAGTTTGAAGCGTTTGCAAATTCAATCATGAGAGACTGGGTTTTCTGTGTTTTTTTTTTGTTTTTTTTTCATGCATTGCAAAGGAGTGCGTGGATATTGGACTTTCATGTCTTAAAGGGGACATATGCAGAATTAACTTTGTTTTAAAGCTTTTTCAGGTTATAAAGTTGTTCCCTTGTCCAAAACGTGCCTCATCATTCACAGAGAATGAGTTCGAATCTGTATATTTACTGTAATATGCATAACTTTAATGATGTATAATATGGGTGTATTGGTAGACTAAGATGACATTTCATCCAACCATTTGGAGAGCATCGTTTGCTCATTTTTCTAAGCAAAAAACATAGAAAATATCCTTGCAAAATTTAAAGCAGAACTATGTAACTCCTGCCCCTAGCATATTGCGTTGTTTTTTCCTCATTAATTGTCCGTGAGAGTAAATACTACGCTGACAGAAAAGACAAAGGGACAGAGGGATATTGTACATCCAATTACACAATGGAAATATTTTTTTTCACTCAAACCTGGCTGTAAATACTGTTTAAGTGGTGCTAGCCCGCAGTTAGCTTTGCCCGTTAGCCTGTTAGCGTCTTCTTCGTGATTCTATTAGTGTGTATTGGTGGCTCCGACCCGGAGGCAGCGAAGTTGTAATTATGGATTACTGGCCAGAGATACCAGGGGGAGATGAAAGACCCCCCCAATCATCCCATTAACACTTGTATTACCCCTAGAGGGACGACGGGAAGGATTTATTAAAGGGGGGGTATTATGCAAATCGACTTTTTCAAGCTTTCCATCATGTTATTATGTCACTCCCTCATTAAAAACATGCCTGAAGTGCTGCCTTGGCACATTCACGTATTTTTGAGTATTCTGTAAAAACTCTGATGGCGGCCATTTTAGGGATAGGTTTGCCTGAGTCCTCCTAGGAACGCCCCCACCTCCTGGAGACGCCTCCGAGCTTTCGTCACCAGCCGAGTAACCAACCACTGCTCCTCAGCAGAACCCCCTCCCCACTGATGCCACAGACAGCGTGTGGAGGGGGCGTGTCGGAAAGGCTCAGAGGTTCTTAAAGAGACAGAGGCCTATTTCAAGACATTCACTACAGCCATTTTGAGAGAGCCATTTTATACAAGGCAGTTATTCTAATTTACTGCATTTACAGACCAACAGAAGGTTTGGTCATCATTGTAGTGAGATATAGACTGGTGCTATGGAACTGAAAAAAGCATAATACCCCCTCTTTAAACATTATTTAAACCCATTCATAGATTTATGTTTTTCCCAGTGGGTCAGAATCAATCTCACAAACTTGTGTTGATCTAATCTAAACGAGCAGATCATTGCACCGCCTCCACACCTATGTAAAAACCAAACTGCACTCACTGCAAAAAGTGAATATCAAGCATTGGCTTAAATGAGTTGAATTGAGGAAATGTTTCTTGTTTTGAGCGGTTTTCACTCATTTAGACACTTTTCCTGATCGGACCAAGTTTACTTTGCTTGTTTGAGGACATTTCAGACCAGTTCTAGGGTAAATCTCGCTTGAAATAAAAAAGTAAAATTGCTAGACCAGTTTTCTTTCCCCATTGGCAAAGAAAATGACCTGAAATAAGGACGAAATGTATTGGAACGAGTCAGAAACATCTCAGAACAAGTGAAATAATCTGGGACAAATGCCCAACTTCTGAACTAGTCAAAACAACAAAAAATTGGATTATTGTGCTCAAATTGAGATGTTTATACTGATCTAGTTAATTACTTTTTGCAGTGAGGGAAAAGAAAGATGGCTCTTGTGATTTCCAAGTTATATCTATTGAATCATTTGTAATTAGGGCAATTGTTCCCAAAGATTTGGGATCGGCACCAAAGAACCCATTTGAGTATCTCTAAAAAATGTAATTACAATAGTTTCACAAGATTTATCCATCAAATCATTGCTTCAGCCAACTTTCGATCTCATGGCAGACCTGAAAGGTAAAAAAATGCTTCCATAATGCACCTTTTAACATTGGCTTTGAACATGTGACCAGTGATGATGAGATAATACAGACTCATCACAGCAAATATGGAGGGAAAAGTAAAAAACAATGAGTGGTTTGGATGTGTGGTGAAAGAGGATGAGGTCAACGCGTTTGCCGTCGCCTCCAGAACACTCCGGGCTTCTCTCCGGTTTTTTTCCCAGCCCTCTCTCAGGATAAAAAGCCCTTCCCTCACGCTCCGCTCCTGGCTCAGTTTGCACACGCTCTGGAAGTCTCCCCGGAGGCTGTGGAACTTGTTAAGACGGGGGCGCGGACTGAAGGAAGCGGCGCAGCTTTGAAAACCGCTTTGTGATCCGAGGTTTTAACACTGCCTGCTGTTCCGGTCTGAGGGCGCGATCACACAACGGTTTTTACACTGTCAAAGGAACTGTTCCACACAAAGAGCACTATATGTCACTTTTCAAAAGGCAAGGAAAAGTATCAGCTGCTGTTAACGAGTTCTTGAGGGGTCTCGGTTTGAAGATTTTCCGTTCCTTGTAGTAGATTTCTAATGTTTTATCAAATGAAGTCTGAGTGTGATGGGATAATGGCTATGGTCAGTATTAATCATAGTTGTACAGGTAGGATTTTTTGGTTATGTTGGAAGAGAGAGAGTTTCCTGTTCTAGGAAGTTACAGTTTGATTCTAAGCAGGGCTGGACTGGCCATCGTTTTCCCGGTGGGCCGACGTACTTTTGGGCCGGTCAGATCGAGAAAAGGCCCGTAATACCTGACACCGGCCACTAGAATCTCTGTCATTACATAGATGCAATTACACAATTCCTCCAATAGGGGGATGTGACGCCTTTTATACCCTGCTAGTGATGCTTTCTTGAGTTATGGTTCCAAGATAATCTCGTATAATGAGCAACGACACCTCGACATAACACTCATGCCCCTCACATTGCCAAAATAAGAGGAAATAGTTTATTGTAGCTCCCTCCAGGAACCACAGAACCTTAGACATCTATTTTTTAGTTCATTTTAGACAAATGTTTGCAAAGAAGTGCATGCTGGGAGTTGTCAGGTGACTCCATCTTGCCCCTCGTCGTCAGTGCAGTTTGGAAATCTTCTAGTTTCCATTGAAAGGATTTACAATGTTTGGCCTTTTTGGGACTTCTACTCTCACTACACACATCTTATACAGTGGGATCATTTGGTTGGTTTTGAGAAGTTTATTTGTGCTGCAGTCACAAGAAGAACTTCATTAACGGAACGCACACAAGTAATTTTACAAAAGTTCCATCAAGTTATAAATGACAAGATGGAAGTGTTGAGTGCGATGAGGTGTTAGCTTGAAACAACAGCAACTATTGTCCTCGATTCGTAGCTTATACTGTTCAAGCCAACACTGCAAAAAGTAATTAACTAGATCAGTATAAACATCAATCAATTTGAGCACAATAATCCAAATTTTAGCTGTTTTGACTAGTTAAGAAGTTCTTGGGCATTTGTCCTCGATTATTTCACTTGTTCTGAGATGTTTCTGACTCGTTTCGATACATTTCGTCCTTATTTCAGGTCATTTTCTTTGCCAATGGGGTAAGAAAATTGGTCTTATCTCATTGGCAATTTTACATTCTTATTTCAAGCGAGATTTACCCTAGAACTGGTCTGAAATGTCCTCAAACAAGCAAAGCAAACTTGGTCCGATCAGGAAAAGTGTCTAAATGAGTGAAAACCGCTCAAAACAAGATACATTTCCTCAATTCAACTCTTTTAAGCCAATGCTTGATTTTCACTTTTTGCAGTGAAGGGCTTATTGTTTTGCTCATCACCTCGACGGTTGCAGGTTCTAGAATATGATGATGTAACCGGACTCAGTGGGGGTCGTAGCTAAAAAGAAAATGCATGAATTAGAAATAAATGATCATTAATATCAGCCACTGGGTCCGTGATCTCTCTGTACAAGACCAAAAATGTCCTCAAAAACAAAATATTTTTTCCTCTACTTAATAAATAGTATAGGCCTTTAGAATGCTGCCAGTCCAGCCCTGATCCTAAGGTTATCCACCGAGTCATTTAGTTGCTTGTTGCTCGTATAGAAAGTGTCCGACACCTAATCCAAGTGTTCACTGTGAAAATAAAAGCCCCGGTGCCACAATGGAGCCTCTTTTCATACAGTTGTCTAACATAAATAAAGAGATAGGGCCTTCGTTCCATTCATGCATTTCTTTAACCGATGGAACAATCAATGATTCCACAATCCCAATACGGCCTGCTTTGTTCCTCCTTTAAGCGCGGTATGGATTAAGAAAGCTTCCGAAGGCCTGCATTGACAGTAAACAGCAGGGAACCCCCAGTCTGGCTGTGTTGACGCCAGGAGCAGCGGCAGCAGCAGCAGCAGCAGCACATTGACTTACCCACAGAGTTCTCCAGCTCCAGCCTCCCAGGGACCTGGCGTTCTGTGCGCTGTTGTTCATTTGCATTTCTCTATTTGCAACTTCTCTCCCCAAAGTTTGAAATCCACCCACCCACGCGCATCCAATCCATCCACCCCTCTGTCAGCGCCTCAGAGCAGTGAAGTGGGGAAGCATTGCACAAGGGGGCTCGGGGGTTAGCGCTCTGGCTTCACAGCTAGAAGGTCCCAGGTAAGGCTGCACGATCAAACTACAACAAATCAACACCGCTGTTTTAATTACTGCAATAACCGAACCTCCAGCAGGTTCACGATCAGGGATGTCGAGCTCCAATGCCCTTTGACCTTGTGGCTAATCCAAAACAAGCATGTTCTGCCCTGCACTGTAAACAAACAGTATGTGAGTCTCGCAATAAGTTTTCATGATGAGGTGAATCTCTATAGCCTGGAGTTTGAACAAAGCCTCGCCCCCAGATTCCACATTTATTGTTCACCCCGCACTCCGCAGCAAATACTTTGAGAAACATTCCACATCCTCCTCTCCGCTACAAGGGCCTCCACCGCTCTGTTCCTCCCCGACAAAAATACAGATCAGCTCTATTGTCAGGTCCGTCAGAGTCCGGCCAGATCAAGCTCCACAGTTTCAAAGTAAATACAAAAATGGCAATATTCTACACAAAGTAACCTCGATATTTCCAATCTGTAGGGTCATCTGTTAGTTATCGAAAAACAATCACATGACCCGGGTAAGCTTGTATTGCTTGTCTCAGTGAAAGAGAATGGGGCGAGCTTCAAAACGATCTCCTCTGTGAAAGGAGTTTACAGCTCGCCCGCCCCTACACTGCAAAAAGCATTGTCTTAAATGACTGGAATTGAGGAAATGTATCTTGTTTTGAGCGGTTTTCACTCATTTAGACACTTTTCCTGATCGGACCAAGTTCACTTTGCTTGTTTGAGGACATTTCAGACCAGTTCTAGGGTAAATCTCGCTTGAAATAAGAAACTAAAATTGCCAATGAGTAAAGAACAATTTTCTTACCCCATTGGCAAAGAAAATTACCTGAAATA
This sequence comes from Gobius niger, assembly GCF_951799975.1. Classification (NCBI taxonomy): domain Eukaryota; kingdom Metazoa; phylum Chordata; class Actinopteri; order Gobiiformes; family Gobiidae; genus Gobius; species Gobius niger. The sequence continues at coordinate 38,798,471 of NC_136855.1, read as the reverse complement.
AGGACGAAATGTGTTGAAATGAGTCAGAAACATCTCAGAACAAGTGAAATAATCTAGGACAAATGCCCAAGAACTTCTTAACTAGTCAAAACAACAAAACATTGGATTATTATGCTCAAATTGAGATGTTTATACTAGTCTAGTTAATTAGTTTATGCAGTGTAAAGAGTTATTTATTATATTATTCTGAGATTCATTTCAGGAACTAGCCGCCGTGTGCCTGCTCACTTTGATCTCCTCTTGGACCTGCGGTGGAGAGGAGTGGGGCGGACTTTAGTGGAGATAGTGAGCAAACAGACGGAAGATGTGGAATCTGGGCAGATAGTGTGAGGAGCTCAGAGGCCCGAGAGGAGCTTGGAGTGTTGCCGCTGCTCCTTCACATTCAGAGGAGTCAGCCCAGCCGAAGTCGACCATGAAGCACCTCGCAGCGGGAACGAGGAAGTTACGTCACCTCCAGCAGATTCATAAAAACGACATCACCCAGACAATATACACTCCACATCCTCCTGCAACGATTTAATGACATCACCAACCGGACACACTCCTCTTTGCTAAGAGGAGCCGTTTGTTGATTTAATTCGCTACTAAGGCAATTCCTCAGATTGGAATTGCCGCATAGATCTCACGGTTAAAGCCTAAATATACATTAAAAATGATTGTGCCGTGAGCAGTAGTTTAAGTTGTGTAAGTCTGAAAGGAGGGGGAGGGCCTTATAAGTTATAACTAACTTCTTCACTGCAAAAAGTGAATATCAAGCATTGGCTTAAATGAGTTGAACTGAGGAAATGTATCTTGTTTTGAGCGGTTTTCACTCATTTAGACACTTTTCCTGATCGGACCAAATTCGCTTTGCTCGTTTGAGGACATTTCAGACCAGTTCTAGGGTAAATCTCGCTTGAAATAAGAAAGTAGAAAGTAGAAGTATAAGTAGAAAGTAGAAGAAAGTGATTTAGATCACAGTGCTCAAATTACTGTTTTAAGGAAGCCTAAAAAGTAAATAGGGGTGGGACTAAATAAGTGTTTACTTCCCCCCACTCCTTTTCGGACAGCCTAATCTCAAAGGTGCAAAAGGTAAAACAAAATTGTTTGTACTAAACTGTAAATGTATTGAGCTGCACGTCTGAAACTGAGCTCACAACTGCCTCAATCATGGCATGTTGTATTTTGAGTTCGTATGAGTTTGTGTTTTTATGTTTTGTTTATGGTCCGAATAAAGATTATTCATTCATTCATTCATTCAAGTACAATTGCCAATGAGATAAGACCAATTTTCTTACCCCATTGGCAAAGAAAATTACCTGAAATAAGGACGAAATGTATTGAAACGAGTCAGAAACATCTCAGAACCAGTGAAATAATCTAGGACAAATGCCCAACAACTTCTTAACTAGTCAGAACAGCTAAAATTTGGATTATTGTGCTCAAATTGAGATGTTTATACTGATCTAGTTAATTACTTTTTGCAGTGTTCCTACTCCCTTTGAGCAGCACTAATACCTCTTATGTTGTGAAAAATTCTGTATGTTATATGTATACTATACCTGTATGCATCTGTTGCTCAAATAAACTAAACTAACATAATCCGAGCGGCTGCAAAAATGCGAAAAGGTTGAGTTACATAAACAACTCTATATAAACATCACAGACAATTGTCACTGACTCTGAAAGTTTCACACATGAACCACTGCCAACACGATGTGAAGCTGCACAGAACGATGATGAAAAACAGTGGCACACAGCCAGGGCCCTGAGCAAAAATCCACAGGGGGGCCCCTACAGTAGCATCCCATGGCTATTCGACAATGAGCGAACTCAAAAACAGTTCCACTGTGCAGCAGAGAAGGGCAGAGGTGGAACATAATGACCTCTTTTCAGGCCCTGACCCACTGTGTGAGAACCACTAACCACTAAGCCACTGTCAGACTGGAGTTTAGGACTACTACTCGTAAGGCTGTCACGATAATTACTACATCGACTTATCGTTCAATAAATAACACACAAACGATATATTTTTGGGCTCGGTATTTATGGTCTGTGCATTAATTACATTATATTTCATGTTTATTGCAGGTTTTGTGGTATTTTAGGATATTATGATGCACTTTTAGCTAGGGCTGCTCAATTATTGAAAGAATGATAATCACAATTATTTTAGTCATAATTGAAATCACAATTATTTGGAAAAAGTCTTCATTTCATTTCTATATTTATTAATTAAAATGCTGAATATTTTCTGTTTTCCGAACAGTCATAAAAGTACAAATGATTTCAAGTTTGCCTCGATTAAGGAGAGGTCTCTGCTTCACACCTGCCCCTGCTGGCCAGTCCTCACACCTGCGCAAGTAAACTGAGCAGCGCGGCCTGATGACATCATCACACAGCGCCGTTTGTTTTTATGTCAGGCAAAAGCATGAGCCACGGCACGTGAAATGTGAAGGGAAAATAATCCCAGCGCCGTGAAATAATGCAAGTCTGCTTAGCAAAAAAAAAAAAAAATGTAAATCTTTTTTTTTTTTTATGCTAATTTTGTAATCGTTTAGTGTAATAATCGAAATTGTAGCAGCCCTACTTTTAGTACAAATATTTACTGTCACTTTTATGCCTGAGAGTTGACTTCAAATTTGTTGTTGTGACAGGCCTAACTACTCGTCTATTTCCCCCACTTTTCAAATGGTAAATGGTCACATTCTCTCACCTCTGGTCCCTGAACCACAGTTTGGGAACCGCTGATTTAAAACTAACTGAAACCTGCACCTGACGGTTATTTCTGTCTTACCACTGATGAATTAGTCGGACAGCAACTCGGTTCAGACTGTGCACATTCATAGAACCAGAGTTATTGAAAGTAACTGCACCCATGACAACTGTGTGGATTAAACTAGACTTCACTCTCGTCTATTCGCCAAACTGCAGTCCTGATGCTCCGCTACAGACAATAAGAAGAGAGTTTAAATGAGAGTGTGGCCGATGCAACCCCCGAGTCCGCGAAGAGGAAAACAAAAAAATGAGGCGAGGCGAGCACCGGCAGACAGGCAGCCGAGCGGGGACGCAAGCAGAAAAGCACTCGCTCCTTGGGGGTGACGGTTCATCCACCAGACTGCTCTGTTTTAGTGTTATATGTGGCAAAGTGGGCGGAGAGCGAGCAAGCGCCGCCAGAGAGCCCATCGTCATAACAATGCGTCGATTGACAAGCAAAACAACACCGTAATTTGGCTGAGATGCGGTCTGTGTATAGGAAAAAATGGCTCTGTCACAGCAAAACAAACTCCGGTCAAATATTCCACCAAATCCTGTCCTTTAGTTCACGCAGACAGCCGTGTTCGTGGCACAGTCAGGTCTGGAGTTTATGCACTGGCTTCCTGTCGCTCAGAGAATAGACTTTAAAACAGCTCTGCTCGTTACAAGTCTTTTCATGGTTTAGCTCCAAAGTCCATCTCTGACATGTTACAGCCGTATGAACCATCTCGGGCCCTGAGAACTTCAGGGAGGGGTCTCCTGGTGGTTCCCAGAGTCAATAATAAACACGGTGAGGCTGGTTTCAGTTTCATGCAGCTAAAATCTGGAACAGTCTTCATGAGGATGTGAGACAGGCCTCAACTCTTTTTGCCCATGCATATGACTGAAAGTATTTTTTCTGCACTCTGGCCTTTTACTGTAATTAATGAATTCTATGTTGATGTTTTATTGATTTTCTAAGTTTTCTTTTATGCAACTGTGAAGCACTTTGAATTGCCTAGTGCAGGGGTGGCCAACCCGCGGCTCTCGAGCCGCATGCGGCTCTTGGCCAATCAGAGTGCGGCTCTTTGCATGATTGGAGATGTTTAATACACTGCGGCTCTTTGCAAAATAATTGGTAAATATTTCCCATAAACTGTAACAGTCTTTGACCAAAAATCCAACCAACGTCCTACAGACCCTGTTTCCATCTCTACATGAATGAGAGTCCGTATCTCTCTCCTTTTCGAGGCGGCGTGTAAAAGGAGCCCTCGCAGCCTCACTCACAGCGGGATGTAGGTTAAACAACAAGCAGGCAGATCGTGGCACTAGGATTAGCTTCTGTGCCTTTCAGATTTCTGATCAGCCTACTCTTTATTTGATGTAATTTGGCCACATATTCACAGAAAAAGATCAAAATTAGGAAATGGAAAAAAGCGGAGCTCTTTTGAAGCATATGATGCGAAGCGCGACATCGTAACGCGGAAATACGCAAAGTCATGACTTTTCTTTCACACGTGCTATAACTGTAACAGATGCAACTTAAAACAGACTCTCAGATCCTCCAGAGGCTCCTGATTAAAGTTTATGAACTTTGTGCAGCCTAGAGTGCGTTCTTTGCACAGTCCAGTCAGGACGAAGCTGCAGGCACAGAGCGCACAGGCCAGGGGCGGATCAGAGAAGGGGGCTCCGTGGGCAGGGCCCCACATACAAACACACCCCAGCATTAAAAATAATAAAAATAATAATAATAATAATCTAATTCTGTCTCAGTCAGAACAGGAAACACAAAATGTCATTTAATATACATGTATTTCAATCTTGTTGAGGAGTAAAACCATTCAATCTAACACAATTATTAAAAAAAAGAAAAGAAAAAGGCATAAAGTTATAGTTTATTGTGATTAAATAAAACGGTCACATTCTATTTAATCACAATAAAGTACCGCCCCGGGATCTCGCTAATGGTCGGTGCCTTTGTGGCTCTTCACAGGATCAAGATTGAAAATTTCGGCTCTTGGTCTCCGACTGGTTGGCCACCCCTGGCCTAGTGTATGAATTGAGCTCTACAAATAAACCTGCCTTGCCTTGCCTTGTGCAAATGAGGGCAGATTTTCATCATTGCCAAAACACCAAGGGCCGAACCTCACCATTGTAGCTCAAAGAAAAGAACCATTTCCTGCAAATGCCAATGTTTTACATTATATAGCAGATATTGGGATGATCGGCCAGGAAACGACAGTTTTCCCTGCGTTTCAGAGTACTTTAACAGGTATTTGATCTCTTACTTCAGATCAAATTCACTTTATTTTTCTTCGTTAGGAACTTTTCGTTAGGAAAAAGTGCGGGGCCGATAAAAACAGTACATCCACAGTCATACAACACAATCAACAAGTGCAATTATCAATACATTGAAAACAATATAGTGGGCCTGTGATAGACCGAAGTGTACAGGAGGAGGAGTTTCGGAGGAAAGTGGTTGAAATCATAATTTTAACATTGCTATGTTCAAAATATATTATAAATGAATAAGTATGCCAGTGTGTTCAGTTATGAGTATGACGTATATTCTTCCTACACTACGTGGGAGGTATTTGTAACCTATGGGACAAGGAATGTGTTTTTCTATCTTAAGGCCTCACATATATGGCTGTCCTGTCACCGTGACAGTGATTGATACGGGGCCTCACAGACAGACGGTCTGTCTCAACTAGCCTCACCGAGAATAACAACTTTTACTTAGAATTTGGTCTCCAGCCTATCATCTTTAAGGATACGCCCTGTAACATACCTCATTTACACACTAGGATAAAAACCTATGTCTATCGTTGTTCGTTGTGAAAATGTGAACATGCTCTGTACTCTTCACCCAGTAAATATTCTCCACACTACTGGTCTCGAGTTGTTCTTCACGCCGTTGATTTCAGAGGTCGCCCTCTTTGTCCCCCGAGAGACAAACCTGGACCTGTGCCCTGACGACAACAGGGCGTAGTGAAAGTGCAGTGTGTGAGGGGTCTGTGGAGATCTAGGTTCCTTTCCTCAGAACTCTGGAGTCATGAGTGAGTCCTGCTCCTGACCGATGATTATATTTTGATAATTTTATTGAGCATACTTGTATAACAATTTTTCTCAAAATCACCTTGAGGGCCAGGGGTTCTGTGCTGGAGGGCCGGATTAGGGGTAGGGGTAGGGGTAGGGGTAGGCCTGACGTTGCCTACCCCTGCTGTAGTGGCTCTAACGCTGGTATGACCTGCTTTACACTTTCATTCATCAAGGATAACACTCATATTTCTATTGAATGAAACGGAATGCAGTGAACCCGTCAATCATTTCAGACTCGTGCGGGTATCGACCGAGTTTGGAAACCTTCGGGGGCAGCGTAGTGGATTGTGGGATTGTTCCCAACTCTTTACGAGCTGATGAGGAACAACCCCGAGGTCCCTCCTTTCCTAACTCCCTCCTAACTGCGCTGACACATTCGGATGTTCCTTGTCAAGGCTTATTCACACTTTTCAGATGCAGCCTACGTCTTTCCGTGGCCTAGAAACATTTCGGGTTTCTCCCAGAGCAGCTGGAGGAGGTGTGCGTGGATAAGGAAGTCCGACCTGGCCCCGAACAATCAATCAAACTTTATTTATAAAGCGCTTTTCATACCGAAAGGTTTCACAAAGTGCTTTACAGATTACAACATTTAAAACAATACCCCTGGCACAACCTCCCATATATATATTTTGTATAATAGGACTAAATAAATAGATTAGTCAGTTAAAAGCTAAGCTAAAAAGGTGGGTCTTGAGCTGCTCTTAAAAACATGAACGTTCTCTGCAGCCCTGAGCTCCTCCTCAGCCCTGAGCTCCTCCTCAGGTCTGAGCTCCTCCTCAGGTCTGAGCTCCTCCTCAGGTCTGAGCTCCTCAGCCCTGAGCTCCTCCTCAGCCCTGAGCTCCTCCTCAGCCCTGAGCTCCTCCTCAGGTCTGAGCTCCTCCTCAGGTGGTTCCAGAGGCGAAGGCCGTAATATTGAGTCTCTGTGTTGACTTTAGGAATAACTAGGAGCCCCCTGCCGGAGGAGCAAAAGGGCGGTGAAGGTTCATAAGGTAAAAGCTGTTCTGAAAGATAAGAAGGACCAAGACCACACTGCAAAAAGTAAATATCAAGCATTGGCTTAAATGACTTGAATTGAGGAAATGTATCTTGTTTTGAGCGGTTTTCACTCATTTAGACACTTTTCCTGATCGGACCAAGTTTGCTTTGCTTGTTTGAGGACATTTCAGACCAGTTCTGAGGTAAATCTCGCTTGACATAAGAAAGTAAAATTGCCAATGAGACAAGACCAATTTTCTTACCCCATTGGCAAAGAAAATGACCTGAAATAAGAACGAAATGTATCGAAACGAGTCAAAAACATCTCAGAACAAGTGAAATAATCTAGGATAAACGCCCTAGAACTTCTTTACTTGTCAAAACAGCTAAAATTTTGATTATTGTGCTCAAATTGAGATGTTTATACTGATCTAGTTCATTACTTTTTGCAGTGCATGAAGACATTAAAAAACATTAAAAGAACTTTAAAGTCGATCCTGAAACACACGGGAGCCAATTCAGCGATTCTAAAACCGGTGCAATGTGGTCCCGCCTCCTGGTCTTCGTCAGATGGTAAAAACCTGTCTTTGTGATGTTCTTAATGTGTGGAATAAAAATCAGCTCAGAGTCAAAGATCACGCCCAGGTTCTTCACCTGTGGGGAAGGATTCATAGACAGTGACTGCAGTTTGGGTAAAAGTCTCTCTCTCTGGGACTAAGATAAACATTTCAGTTCACAAAGATGGATGGATAAACGAAATGACGAATATAATTGAGTTATTTCAGTAATCACTCCGACTCAGAACGCACCAGACTTACATGCAACACCCGGAGATTAGCTAATAGACACTAATCCAAAGTAATTCCATCAAAACTTTTCAAAACTTCATCTAATACGCCTCTTTTACAATGGAACCATAGTTAATTTCCTCTGCCAGACCATCTGCCTGTTGTATAAAGACGTACCGCTCTATATAAAAAGTCAGAGCTTATGAACTTGTCGGCTCGGAAGCGTCGACGTGCCCGCACCCTCTAATCAGCCGCTCTTAAGCGCTCTGTCAGATAAACTTTGGATATCTTTATCGTTTCTTAATTGTACGTCCGTGTCCTCCTCGGTCTGTCAGGTGGAACGGCTCTGTTTACTCTGTGAAAAGATCGAGACTTCAAACTCCAGACAGCATCAAACGGAGCTGAGCGGGGAATATATGCACCGGAGGATACGCCTGAGCTATCAAATATTAAAGACCCACGCACAAACACGCGGCTGACAGCTCGCGAATATAGAAGGAACGGAAAGTTGGGGTTTGTCGGCTAACAAGGTGACATTAGATTTAGGCAAAAGTGTTGTAGAGGAGAGGCCAGTTTTGTTGTACAATGTATTAACTTGAAGATCGCTTGAAGGACTCATTTTATGCTTCAACTTTTGAACTATTCACCACACAAACAGGTCCCAGGGGTGAACTGCTGTATATCAGACACACGAGGCACATTATAGACTTCAGTATAAAGAAAACAGATATGCAGGAAAATGCTACTGTTACTTTGGAATAACAATAGCATTTTCCAATAAAAAGCGACAGTTCTGCATAAAATACATTCTCCCGATATTGCAGATAAAAAGACAACAAAGCGTGCATGGCCGGAGCTCAGGCCCCGCCCGCCCACGCGGTAAGTTATTGACAGTGCAAGGTGGTGCCAACATTAGCACTATATAGACGTCTATAGCATTCCATCCATAAAAGGCCGGTCCATACTGTCAGTGCCGGTCTAGTCAATAAAGTTTTCACTTTTAAACATCCCACATTTAAATGCCTCTCCCAAACCATGCAGAGAAATAATGTTACCTTGTTAGTCAGTGTGACATGTTCAAGTTTGTGCTCCAAACCACATGTACAGTTTAGAGCTAAATAATAAATGGTAAATGGTAAATGGTCTCAACTTATATAGCGCTTTTCCACCTACATTAGGCACTCAAAGCGCTTTACAGCAAGGATCCACTCACCCATTCATACTCTCATTCATACACCAATGTACGCAGACACTGGGGGCAATGTGGGTGAAGTGTCTTGCCCAAGGACACAACGACAGTGTGCACTTTCAGGAGGTGGGAATCGAACCCCCGATCTTCCGATCATGAGACGACCTGCTCTACCATCTGCGCCACCGTCGCCCTAAATGATTTTTAAAGGGGGGGTATTATGCAAAATGGACTTTTTCAAGCTTTACATCATGTTATTCTGTCACTCCCTCATTAAAAAACATGCCTGAAGTGTTGCCTTGGCACATTGACGTATTTTTGAGTAATCTGTAAAAACTCTGATGGCGGCCATTTTAGGGATAGGTTTGCCTGAGTCCTCCTAGGAACGCCCCCACCTCCTGGAGACGCCTCCGAGCTTTCGTCACCAGCCGAGTAACCAACCACTGCTCCTCAGCAGAACCCCCTCCCCACTGATGCCACAGACAGCGTGTGGAGGGGGCGTGTCGGAAAGGCTCAGAGGTTCTTAAAGAGACAGAGGCCTATTTCAAGACATTCACTACAGCCATTTTGAGAGAGACATTTTATACAAGGCAGTTATTCTAATTTACTGCATTCACAGACCAACAGAAGGTTTGTCATCATTGTAGTGTGATATAGACTGGTGCTATGTGACTGAAAAAAGCAGAATACCCCCTCTTTAAGGTGCAAAGGTTGCAAAGCTTTGAGTTGCCTTGTGTTCGAAATGCGTGATATAAATAAAGTTGCCGTGCCTTGACAAAACTGATTAAAATAGGAAATCCCGATCATCATCATCAGTAAAGGGACCTATTGTATTGTTTTTATTTAGTTTACTTTAAAGGGACTATACAGAATTTGAAAATGTTCCAGCCATGTCCTAATGTATAGAATGAGCTCAGACCTGTTCACCAAAACTGCCTCTAAAATCCTGCACTGTCAATAAAAAAGGTGTCGGGTCCGTCATGCACGAGCTTAATATAGAAGCTGCAGTTACACATGTGACCTGAGGTGGCAGTCGTGAGTATAAAATGGCTAACTTGCATCTAGCCCCTTTAATTTAATTTTTTTTTATCATGATGACTGGAAGGTGTCGCCCATTAGTCAAACAACACATTAGTCCAACGTCTCATCATTCTGAAAATGTCCCATTGAGTAGGGGTTGAAAAATAAAACTAGGTTTAGGCAAGAGTCCACTGACCTCATCCAATGTAGCCATGGAAACGTTTTGTAACTGATGACAGTTCCATGGCAACAAGGCAAAAGTGACTGGACTTTGTTCTGCAGCTCAGGGTGCAAAGGTGTGAAACAGCCTTGTCTGTGTATTGCATGAGAACTAAAGTAAACGGCCGTTAACTAAGGCCAAAGCTCTATTTTGTTTTTTCATTATTAATTCCTGCTGGTGAATTGATCCGTCCATCAACCATGTTATAAAAACGATGTGAATTTACAGTTATTAGCAGTGTTTTTGTTTTTGCACATTGATGAAAATCTGTGTAGTCTATATCAGGGGTAGGCAACGTCAGGCCCGAGGGCTAAATGCGGCCCTGCAGTATAGAACCTATGCTGTTTTGAATGGTTTGGAAGATTACATTAATACACAAGTCAGAGATCAGAGGACTGAGGAAAATGTGCAAAATACAGTCAATTCTTTCTGGGTAAAATTACATTACAAATATTTTTTTTCTATACCGATGCCTGAACAATACTTTTTCCAATACCGATACGCAAATAGTTGTCGTCTAGAAGCAGAAAACAGAACAATAACGTGTGGAAGATCTGCACATTTACATTATCAGGCTCATCTCCAATGTCAATAAATGTGGGGAAAATGGGGAGTCATTTGTTGGGAAGTGGGGCAAAAAAATTGGGAATAAATGGGGAATAAATTGGGGGAAATGGGGAGAAATAGGGAAAACATTAGTACTAAAAAATTGGCAATAATAAAAAAAAAAATGATATAGATAAAAACAAAACAAAAAGATTTTGGCAAAAATAATGGGGAAAACAAATAATTTTTATTTGAGCTGAAACAACCAGGGGCAACAGCATCAACAGCTTAGATGCTGTTGCTCCTGGATCAACAGCATCAAAGCTGTATTTTACTTTTCCGTACCTGCTTTAGACACCAGTAAAACCTAAACTCTCTTCCCCGATACCAGACTGGTGTCGTTTAACGGTACCAAGCTCTACTCATGTACAACGCTGGCATTTGTAGAAAATGGTGCTTTACTTTTGGCTAAAATTGGCAGATCCGGCCCAGTGTTAATTTCGTCGACTCAAATATTTAGTCTTAATTTTAGTCAAAGTGATATTTTTGACGACTAAAATTGGACTAAACCTAAATTAAAAGTTTCTCATGAGACTAAAACTATGACTAAAATGTCCTGATATTTTAGTCTAAACTACAATGAGACTAAACAAAAATGAAAAGGAGAGACTAAAATCATCCAAACTTCTATTGAGCGTCTGAAAGAGCCTCAGATCATGTAAATTCTCTGCCAAAGGATCAGCTCTGAGCTTTGTTCATGTGGAGCGTCTTAAATTTAGTCGAAATTACTAGCAATTTTAGTCGACTAAAACTAGACTAATATTAAAGATATTTTTTTTAACTAAAACTAGATTAAAATCGTATTACATTTTCGTCGAAAGACTAAGACTAAAACTAAACTAAAATATGTTGTCAAAATTAACTCTGGTCCGGCCCTTGGTCTTTTTACAATGAGGAAAATCGTCCGTCCGCCAAGCAAACTTGCCTTCCTCTGGTTTATTTTTATTTATTTATTTATTTATTTATTTATTTATTTATTTATTTATTTATTTATTTATTTATTTATTTATTTATTTATTTATTTATTTATTTATTTATTTTTATTTTTATTTATCAGGGACGATACAATCAACATAGTTACAATTAATATTTGCAGCTGATGCGATGCATGAAGAGCTTGTAGCTAGTGCTAGTTCGCAGCTCATGTTCCTGGTTGGGCCTTTCTACACAGTTTACAATAATAAAATACATAAGTACAACATTTATATAAAACTTTGTCAGTCACACTCATGCACACTGTATGCACTCACACCTACGTTCACTCAGACTCAGTGCTATTTACAAATGGGCACAGCTTTGGTTTGTTTTTAGCCAGGACTTAACATTTTAAACTTAGATATGGTTTTAAGTTCTGTGGGTAGTGAGGTCCACAGCTTCGGACCAGAGTAAGAAATGTCAGACTGACCAAATGCGGTTTTACGGTTTTATGCAGTTTTATATCTTGCTTTTTCGATTTGAATGCGTTGAATGTTTATATCTCGACGTTAATACAATAAGGATGTATCTTTCAGCCCTATTTGAGGCCCAGCACGGTTATATCCGGCAGGCATGACCGTCATTCACGTAGACGCCAGAGTGTCTTGAAACCTTTTGGCTCAGAAAATGGGGGATGAGCAGGATTTGTTTCGGCACTTTACCCACTGTTTATAGTGTTTGGAAATCTCAGACTTGAATGTCACGAACCATTTGATAAAGTAGCGGCACTTTAAGCTGAAAACATCTCTTCTTTACTGAATTGCTTGTCTTCCAAGCTCACCCCATGTGGTCGAGTGGAAGAAGGTACTGTGCACTCCGTGGCACTGCCTCTGTGCGGGAACCCTGCTGTGCCTGCGCCATAAACACGAGCAAACAAGTCACAGCCGCCTCCTGCCTTAACCACAACGCTACATCCAGCCAGGAATACACAGAGAAATCCATCGTGAGCGGACGGCCTCTGCATTTGCCAGCAGCGACAAGTAAGTCCTTTATGCTTGTGAAAACAAAAGTAAACAGTCTTTAGACCTTTCGGAAGTGGTTTATGATCGAAACATCCACAAACAAAAAGCTCACGGTCGTTTATGATTGCACAAACGGGAGTATTTATAACAAAAAAAGAACAATATCTTCCATACGGTGATTTCTACTGAAGGTCGAAGGCTGGAAATGTGTTTATTTAAGATGGGACAGTGGAGACTACTTAACATGAGCCCTTCAAAGTCCACATGTGCTAATATTTATCTGAAACAAAGGCAAACATTCTGAAGCTGTGTTAAAATAGCATTTCCGAATAATGGAAATTAAGTTAAGGAGCGGCCCCGCAGGAAGGCTGTTCACAAAATGCACATTTCTTCAATTCTCTTTTAATTCGAAGAGCGGTAAAGGAGATATGGTCATTGTGAGGTGGGCTGTATTGTAAATTGAAAGGTGCTCAGGTGTACTTAATTTCTTTAAGTAATGTGGAAAATTAAATACTATTAAAAACTAGAAATGGAAGAATTCCGCAGTCAATCAATGAACTTGCCGGGCTTCTACATCTGCAAGATCTCACTTTTTCATCTACGCAACATTTCAAAACTCCTCCAGGTTAAGGTCTATGTTTTATAACACAGCACGTCTGTCCTCTCTACCGCCTCATTTCTCCTCAGGCTTCAAAAACTGACCCCAAATCCGCAAAGACAGGCCTGTGTTTGTGAGCGTGGGAAAACGTGTGTGTCCCGATTGGTCAACGGTAATGTCACAACAGCGCAGCGCTAGGCTAATGCTACTACGAAGACTTCAACTTGGCAAGAGTTCTGTCATCCATCCATCCATCCATTTTCTTCCGCTTTATCCGGGTCAGGGTCTCGGGGGCAGCAGTCTCAGCAGAGATGCCCAAACTTCCCGGTCCACACACACCTCCTCCAGCTGTTCTGACCCCGAGGCGACACCAGGCCAGCTCGGAGACATAGTCCCACCACCGTGTCCTGGGTCTTCCACGAGGCCTTGTCCCACTAGGACATGCCTGGAACACCTCCTGCGGGAGGCGACCAGGAGGCATCCGGAACAGATGCCCGAGCCACCTCAGGTGCTCCTTTCAACGTGAAGGAGCAGCGACTCTATTCTGAGCTCTTCCCGGGTAACTGAGCTCCTCACCCGATCTCGAAGGGTGCGCCCAGACACCCTGCGAAGGAAACTCATTTCGGCCGCTTGTATTCGCGATCTTGTCCTTTCGGTCATTACCCAAATCTCATGACCATAGGTGAGGGTGGGAACGTAGATCGATCGGTAAATCGAGAGCTTTGCCCCGACTCAGCTCCCTCTTCACCACGACAGACCGATACAGCGACCGCATCACTGCTGACGCCGCACCGATCCGTCTGTCCATCTCACGCTCCATCCGTCCCTCACTCGTGAACAAGACCCCGAGATACTTGAACTCCTCCACTTGAGGTAAGGACCTCAAGAAGGTAGTTCTGTCAAATGGAGATAAAAGTCGATGACACAAAGAAACGGGACGTATTTCAGTGGATTTAATAAGAAAAGGAGACGAGATGGAGGAGGCGGAGGAGAAAGCGGTGAAAGCGGAGAGAGGCAAGAGGCGAGGTGAAGCTGAACAGTTCGTCTCCAAACTCAGTAAGTGCCGCTAAACTCTGCTCGTGGTTGAAATGTAGCTTGAAAAGGTGGTCCTCGTGAACTTTTGGTGATATAAAGTGGTGCTGTTTCGTGTGGGGCTGTGGCCATGAAATGAGTTGCTTTAACAGAGAAATGAGAAGGGAGGCGCTGCAGTGTTTTTCTGTCTTTACTTCACTCTGTCATTGGCCGCTGCTTTCTGTGTGTTCACATTTGGGACGGTAAAATCCCCCACGTTTCTCCTGTGCGTCCAAAATCGGGCTTAAAAATCAAACATGTTTGATTTCCTGCGACTGTCGTCTGACTGCCGCCCAAACGATACGATTCGAATGCGAGTCCAGTTGTGACCCCTCCCACACTACGAGACACAACTCTCTTCGACTATAGCCACGAGTCGACGCAACAGAGAATTGCATCAAAGTCTGGCATGAAAATCGTGTAGTGTGTGCTGACCTTAGACTCCTGCCAAGCACTTTTCATTGGGAAGAGTCTTCAGTGACTGCAGAGCATCCAGAACAGCGCTGCCAAGGTCCTGATGAGGGTGCGGAGGTATGAGCACATCACCCCCATCACTACACTGGCTCCCATCCAGCAGAGAGTACAGTTCAAAATCTGACTCTTTACCCACCAACATCTTAGGGCACACCCTCCTGGAACCGCCACCTTAACGTGGTGGAGGGGCTTGAGCACCCGAATGATCCTGGAGCTCTGTTGTCGGAGGCTTCGTGCCCCTGGAAGGGTCTCCCATGGAAAACAGGTCCTAGGTGACGGGTCAGACAAAGAGCGGTTCAGAAGATCCTTTTGAGAGACCAGCAGGCCCGGTTTGAATCGCGAGGCCGTCCTTCTGTGGACCCACCACCTGCAGGAGGAGCCATAAGGGGCTCCAACAGCTGCCCCAGCGACCCGGCAACGGACAAGTGGAAGAAAATGGATGGATGGATGGATGGATGGATGGATGGATGGATGGATGGATGGATGGATGGATGGATGGATCTTAGGGCACCACAGTCTGTAGACTCTTTAAAAACTTGCTGCTTTATTCTTTTTTTTATACTCATTGCTTTTGCTGCCATTTTATTGTAGCACTTTGAGATTTGTTTACTATATGTCAAGTGCATTATGATTAAAATCCATCATCATTATTATTATTATTACCTGAAAGTGTAAGCCAGGCCTAGTAAATTGGCAGCTCGGGGCCTGATAACAGGTTAAACTCTCACCAAGGAGGCTCTGCACCTGGTAAAAGTAGGACGATGACAGAGAATTGTTGCTGCAGTGCCTGAAAAGTAGAGTCAGAATGGAACTAAAAGTACGTCCTTCTGCTTATGCATAGTAAGTGGCCCTGCGCTTCCTGGTGTGTGCTTGAAGTCAGACCTTCAGAGAAATACAATAGAGCTTTTTTATGTTTAGTTGTACTTGAGCAATGATTTATCCTAAAAAATATGAATACGTTTGCTGAAAGTGGCGGTGGATCTCGCCAGATGATAGGCCCAGTCGAAAAATCTGTCCCAGTTCAGAAATGTCATTGAATAACCCTGGTGTAAGTGCAGTACAGGGGGCTGCGAAGGACGAACATGGACCGTTGCAAACCACATCAAGAGAGTGAAGAGGCAGTCGTGTTTCGATACATGATGGATATTCTTTTCTTAACATGAATATTAAAAGAGTTTTCAGATTTTCCGATGACAGCTGAGTTTGTAAATTCCACAAACCTCATAGCTCCACTTAACAGACGCTACCAAATTGCTCCGTCGCTCTCAAATTGCCTCTCTTTTCTCCGTCTGTCTCTGCATCCCGGCGTGTTTATGTACGCCGACAAGATTACGCACGGATTCAGACGGGTTTATGCAAAGCTCGAAACCGTCTCGCCTTCTGAGGCCTCTCCAAATGTCGAATGTCGGCGTCCTCGGCGCACAAAATAAAGTTCACCCACACCTCCGCGCTCGGGAGTGAAAGGAGTAGAAAATGGGATAATGCTTCATATGTAAATCCTTTTATTTCTCCCAACTCGGCGGGAACATAATAGCCCGCCACCTCCTGCCAAACCGGATCAAGGTGTCAGGAAGGCTTTTGAGTTACTGAAGCTTTCATTTCAGCTCGGGCGGCGGCGGCGAGGAGCCCCGTCGCGGATTCCTCTGCTCTGTCGACGAGACTGAATTACAGCGGCCGTGAACACGTGAGATCGAGGAGAGCGGGGACGAGGTCTCGGTTGTTGTGTGTGATATTTGGGTTCTGGGACGCGGCGGTTAAGATGCAATAAAGAGCTTTTTCCAACAACATGACAATTTAAGTGCGGGACGATTAAAGCAAGACCGGTGTATTGACGAAAGCACTTTTTCCACTCGTTTAAAGCCAATCGTTCACAGTCGGCGTTTTTCTGGCTTGTTTAAGGACTTAAAACACGTAGAGACTGTTAGCTCTCTCTCAAACCCACATCCAATCCAAGTGCATTGGGAATTGAACCGTACATGTGGAAGGTTTCTGACAGTTACAGTTTTCTCATTTGCTGGAAAACAATCTGGCTGCATTTCACGGTGCAGCAACAGCCCCGTAATAGGATGAACATACATTTACAATACATACTATAGCACTTATATGTGGAATGGATAATCTCGCCAACCAGACTCCGCTTTTTTACAGAAGAGGGTCTGGCAACACTCCATTGCGCTTTCAAAGGAAGTGACGCAGCGACATGGAGCCTACCGACCAATCAGAGCAGCTCCCTGAACGGGCGTCACGTTGTTGCGCCTTTGTTTTGTAGTTTTTCAACACAAACAACTTCACGTAATGCTCTGGTATGCTTGTATTCTTAAGTTTTTCTAACATAAACGACAGAAGTCATTTACTGAACTCCGTGTGGCAGGAGCGCCATTGTTAATGTCCGAATGACGACAACTTTCTTGTCGCTGTTTCTGTCGTCACATCTGCTATGTTCTCATTGGCTGCTGCGCTTCGGTTGTCCCACATTAGTCCCGCCTCCAGCAGTAGCTTTTCTACGACAGGGTCGCCAGACTAGTCTCCTGTTTATTAATTAATAAACATCGGAGATTAGTCTGGATGCCCGGCTATGGAATGGAAGCTTTTCCCATGACACAGAACACCCAAAGTGCTTCACACAGTGTAGGGTTGTCCAAACTTTTTTCATTAAAGTGTATAGGCTATAAGGCTGCAATTCTGTTTAAGCCCCGGGGTCTATGGGTACATTAAGTTGGGCCTGTCCACGGGCGGGCCGGCACTTTGTATTGAACAGACGAGCCAGGTGGAGACTATTTTTCCACAAACGGCGCACATGGCGGCGTGTACACGTCAGCGCACGTGGCAGAGAGTGGCAGAAATTGGCTCTCGTTCATTATTATTTTATTTATACGTTTTTATTCAGCCTCAGTCCCACAGCTACAGTCGAATCAAACCAACAGCCTGTGATTAACAAAACACTTCTGAGACTTAAAGGGACTATACAGAGTTTAAACATTAAGTATTTTCCTCCCCCTACATGTTCCAACAATGTCCTAATGTGTAGAATGAGCTCAGACCTGTTCACCACAACTGCCTCTAAAATCCTGCACTGTCTTTCAAAAAGGTGTTACTTCGGGTCTGAAGTGCCGTCATGCATGAGCTTAATATAGAAGCTGCAGTTACACGTATGACCTGAGGTGGCAGTAGTGAGTATAAAATGGCTAACTTGCATCTAGCCCCTTTAATCCGAAGATGATGACGGTCTATATTTGTATTTTAGTGTATAGTGTATGCGCTAATAGAACATAAATTAGGTCCAAATGGAGAATAAAAGTGTAATAAAAATAAATATAGGCCTAGGCTAGTCAGATAGAGCCTCTATCTAATCTTCTTTTTTCCTTTCAATGTACCGATAAAAGTACAGGATCGATAAGGAGTATCGATACGAGTAGTAGTATCGATCAATCCTTAACGATACCCATCCATACTGGTGTAGGGCAGTGTTTCCCAACCAGGGGTACGAGGACCTAGCAGGGGGTACATATTTCAGATTCAACAAAAAAGTGAAACTGAGAAGAATTTAATTTCAAAGGAAAGTTAGTTTTAGTTATGTTTTTTCAGTGAAACGTTTTGATTTTGAGAATATTTTAGCTTCATTTTGAACGAAACACACTTTTCTGTAATAATATCGGCACGGTCCTGGAGGGAGGTGTTACTCGGAGTGTAATGAGCCTGAGGCCAAAGGAAGTAAGAAAGCAAACAAACCAGCCTCTGTCATATGCAAATTGTTTACAATTTAAACTAGTGTGGAAAAAAAAGACTTGCTTTTGGATTTGTCTTCTAAGCTCACCCCATGTGGCCCAGTGGAAGGAGGCGTTGTGCGCTCAGCTGCGTGTCTTTGTGCCGGAGCCCTGCCGTGTGACTGTGCCATAATACGGCAGATGCAGACAAACAAGTCACAACCAGCGTCTAAGAACGACAGGCAGATTCAAACTATAGGATATTCACAAGTGGAAAAAAACCTTCATCATATCTGAAAAATATAATGTAAAGACGCCGAGCTTTACTTTGTTTCTTTCCCAGTGTCAGTCTAACTTTAGCAGGACTCGCCCAGTCTGCTTTTGATCACTGTCGTCACCGCAACCAACTTGGACTTGTTGATTGTGAATCTGGGGACTGTACCAGGGCTAAACAGAACTACATCAGTAGGTACGGGGATTTTTGTATTGAGATAGAGAGTAATTTCATGTTTATTACAACCTGGATTTAGTCATCTGGCAACTCAATGACTGGGGTTCATGCAGCAGTATGATTGAAAGATTAACCACTTCTGACTGTTCTGATGAAGATCACCTTATTCCTGAAGAAGAAACAATGATTTTTGGATTGTTTTTTTTTGTTTTTTTGTTTTTTCAATTGAAATTTTTGTGTGAAAATCACAATTAAAAAACTTTTATAACTTTTATAATTATAAGTAGATTTCCTCCATATATGATCTGATCTGATACTGTATTAATTTCTGTAGAGAAATGAGTTCTCTGCATTTGACCCATCCTCAGTATCGCATGGGGCGACCTGTAGGATCAGTGGCTGCCAGCAGTGGCAGGCGCTCAGGGACCCATCTCCATGATGTGGAGCCAGGCTGGTGGTCAGAAACACCTGGCTGGAGGATTTTAACCTATTGCACATGTTTTTTATAACCTACCACTAACCTACGCAGACACGGGAGAACATGCAAACTCCACACAGAAAGGCCCCGTCCAGGTGGGAATCGAACCCGGGACCTTCGAGCTGTGAGGCACGAGCACTAACCGCTGCGCCACCGTGTCCATCATGACTCCATCATGAGTCATGATGTTCATGTATGATCCTCATGATCATGATTGGTTGATTATTTTATTGTCATTTCATTGCCGTTTTAGTGAATTCATGGTATTCTTCTGTGATCCTCATGATTATGATGAATTATTAAGATTTTCATGTACAATCATTACAGCAGTTACACGTTTAATTCAGGGATTAAGTCAACCAGGAACCAACATGTGATCATGTTTGTTCCTGAGAAGTCATGATGTAGTAATGCATGAATGTATCATGAAATCATACATTAATTCATACATAAGTTCATGAAAATCATGCATGAACTCATGTACCATTCTTATAAAGTTCTAGCCGAGGTCCTTGGTCCGTAAATCCAAGTCACAACCTCAAGTTACGTCCCAAATAATCAGTCCCAAGTCTAAATCATGTCACAAGTCGTGCAAAGCGAGTCTGATTGGTTCCAAAGTCCTGGCCCGTTATCCTCTGGCACACTGCGGTCCTCCCGCTAAAAAGAGCCGTCAGCGCTCGACAATGATATCTGATCATCTCTGAATAAACCGAAGAAGGCGCTGCTCTCGATGCGGGGACTGTTTGCCATCGTTCAGCTGAGAGAGAGATCTCGTATTGTCCCCGAACAAATGGATTCTCTGCCTTTTCCCATCAGTCACGACCCGTTAGCGGCCGACTGGGGAGTTGTATACGCTCTTGTACAGACAGCCTCGCAGAGAGAAGAGGTTGAACTCGTGACCCCGCTGTTGTGACAGTGACAGCTTCATGTAGTGGAAGGAGCGGGTGAGTATTGCATGTCGTGGCGCTGCATTCTGTGACTTTGAGATGAACAGTAGGTATGGGATGTTTATGATTTCAGACAGATGATCAATGATTCATGGATGTTTCACACGTTCTGTCTTTGGTGCTCGTCGAACCATCGCACAGTGTTGTTCTCTCATCAAACACAGACCTGGAGTTGTGCAGTTAGAAGGTCCCGGGTTCAAACTCTGGATGGGGCCTTTCTGTCTGGAGTTTGCATGTTCTCCTCATGTCCGCAGAGGTTTCCTCCCTAATACTAAAACACGTTCAATAGGCAAATCCTCCAGCCAGGTGTTTCCTACAGGTGATGAGTCCTACAGGTTGCCCCAGTGGTAGGGCTGGGCAAAAAATCCATTTGATTTAAAAATCGAGTTGGTCAGTCAAATCGATTCATATTTTCAGATTTTTTTAGTATTATTAGTTTGGATGTTTTTGTTTTGTTTTGTTTTTTACAGTGATTGCCTGTGATATTTTTCAAGGTTTGTCGATGCACTTTTAACTGAAAACAATACATAAGGTTAGGGTTATATTTAAAATATATTTACAGTCAGCAATGCCACTCTACCCAATAGCATTGAATATGGGTCTAATGCAGAGAATGAATTCAGTATAACTTAAACTTTTGAGTAATCTTTGGATCGTCTGCAGTGGCTGTTCTGTGCAGCTCCCGAGTTCTTATGCATCCAGGAAACGCTTTAACTACCACTCAATCTCTTGCTAAGCCCAATACTTTGTCTTGGAGGATCAGGAAGTGAAACTACTGGATAGAAATTAAGTTTATAAGTAAGTGCTTTATTGTCATTGTACAACTAAAGAGTGTTCAGGTGTCAGTCCTGAGCCGCGCTGCCACTGTGGGTCAACCTGACCAGCATGACCCTGGAGGTCGAGGAAACTGTAGCACTGGGAAGAAACCTGGCTGGCTGCCCTGTGTCTCCTCTGAAACGTTGCAGCGCCTCCTGGGTTTGTCCCTGCTTCAGAGCGTGGTGTCCTGCACTGGTCAGCTCCCTCCGCTCCACAACTGTCTTTCACTATCTCCTCGCTTGTCCCTTTTTCGTTTCCTGTAGCCCCTCTTGTGACGCCTCCACTGTGCTGCAGGTGTGGGGGCTCTTCAGTGTCTCAGAAGAAGAAATGTGTAGATCTCAAATGGGTTAAGCTGATTCTTCAGGATCATTTTGGACTCTCAAAATAAACAAATCCACCAAACCTTCACAAAAACACCGCAAAGACGTACAACTTGGATGCCAAACATCCAAGGGCCAAATCTCATCATCGTAGCCAGAACTATTTTCCTGCAAATGCCAATGTTTTACATCAGTGGTTCCCAAGTGTCAGGGCTTTGGAACCCCATTACCCTCGGATGACGAGCCGAGGACCCAAATAAAACTGTAGTTTGTCTTATATCGTATAAAATATTGTATTTACCACACAAGTATTTTTGAACAAGCAGTAGTAGATTCCCCATTAAGTCTGAAATTGTGCTCAAAACAACCCAATAACATTCATTTTAACAAACACAGTTAGTGTTTCCATGCAATAAAAGTTCCCTATAGACTCGCGACCCACTGAAAATGGTTCCGTGACCCACTTTTGGGTTCCGACCCACCAGCAGAGAATCACTGATGGGTCACTATACATTACATAGGACCAAGCAGGATGTTCTGACAGGACATTTTTAAAACACTGACACTGATTTCTAGCATTTTCATACTACTTTAACTACTACTTTTATTTGCACAAAAATATTTCTCAAAATCATCTTGTGCCAGCAAAGGGCTCAGTCTCAATATCACTACAGCAAGTGAAAAGGGAAGCAGTTCAAGCTGAAAGCAAAGCGCAGACAAGAGAGATGGACTAAATATGTTGTGGATCAGGGTGGAAATGACATGAGCTTGAATAACGCATCACACAGGACCGCTGAACTCCGTGACGCTCGGAAGACGACATTAGCCGCGCGGATTACGCACGGCTAAAGCACTTCAAACATATCGGCGCGTTATCGCCAGTGACAGCGGGATCCGGGAGTGAAATTAAGAACGCTGATAAGACGGCAGTAGATTTAGGGGAACGGGCCAGATCTGGTTTAGAAATCGGGTGTTATGTAAGACCGGAGAGGAAAGAGGAAGGAAAGAGTTCTTGAGACAAAGGGGGAAGAGATACGGTGGACAGGATGAGGGGCGTTGACCTGCAGCGAGATGGTAAAAGGTTTAATGTGCAGTCTCAGAGGCACAATGATGAGCAGGGTTAGCCAGGTCTAAAGGACGGCAGCGTTTTAGGGCTACATAAAACCAAAAACACTAGTACTAACAAGCCCCAACCTGGAGTCTGATTGGCCACTGCATTCTAGTGATGGGATTTATGGCTGGTTAAAGACTGGCTCATTTTATAAAGATTGTTTTTATGGAGCCAGAAAAGTTGTCTGATTTAAATGACTAATCCTTACAATGGGATTCAATCTATCCTCTGAAATGTGGTCATGAAACTTTGTGCCACAATTAATGATAAGAGGCTACAAGTGCCTGACCAATCATTTTTCACTCAAAGACCTTTTACTTGTGGTTCCTGCTCTGCTCATGTGCAGATTTGCATGAAAAAACAGGTGAACAGATAAAGATGAGGCCGTTTTCCACAGTCCTTCACACACATTGGCAATCCACCGATGAACCTCGATAGGTATCGGGCCTGTCCCTTTAAGAGGAGGCTCCAGGGAAGACCCATGAGACGCTGAATGGGCTACGCCTCGGGACCCCCCCAGAACAGCTGGAGTAACTGTTCTTTGAGAGAGAAGTCTGGGCATCTCTGCTGAGAGTGATGCCTACACTGTGTGGAGTTTGCATGTTCTCCCTGTGTCTGTGTAGGTTTCCTCTGGGTGCTCCGGTTTCCCCCACCACTAAAAATATGTACGATAGTTTCCCCTCTGCAGCCAGGACTCCTCTGAAAAGAGATTCCAAGGCCCTGTCCATACGAAGTCATGCTGAGGACCAAACGCAAAGATATTTCATCAATCCAGTGTGTCATCCATATGTTTTGAGGGTCTGTAAACAAACATTTTCCAAACTAGGTCCCAGAGCGGAAAGATCTAACGCAATTTATACTAAAGCGATGACGTCACAGCTCCAGAGTCTGTGATCCATAATCTACTGACCTTCTGATGAGTTTTCCTCATGGATCTGTGATGGTTTGACTCCGCCCCTCTTTGCTCCACTGCCGTCCACAAGCCGCAGGTGACGAGTAGAAAAACACGAGTCAGTCTGTGTTTTTGGACTGACAGTAAAAGTCACCGACAGGTTTTTACGTCTGAAGAAAAAACTCTCCTCCTCGTCTCTTCTGTAGATCCTAAATCCTTGAATCAGTTTAATTTTCACTGTTTACATTCCACAAAAGTTCCCTCTACATCTTGTCCTATCATCTGTGTTAGCATCACAGCGCCTCACACAGGCCTGGAGGGGTCGACCCTGCTTCATGCTTACAAAAAAGGTTTCTGACAAAATAATAGAAGCATTTTGTCTTCGTGTGGATGTAGTCTTAATCCCAGTGTGACTTTCCTGGTTAAATAAATGTCAAATAAAAAATGAAAGTTATAATATCATTAGAATGATGGACTAATTTTATTAAAACTAAGTCAAAAGACTCTTCAACTTCACAGATGTTTTTTTTTTTTTTTCCTTCATTTATTTTTTACACTACAAGGAAATCCCCACTGGGATAGAGAAAAATAATGATTTTACTGTAAGTAAGTAAGGTTCAAAGTAGGCCTGTCACTACAACATATTTGAAGTTCGATTTACTGAGGCAGGAAAGTATCGCGATAAACGATGTTATTGTCTCTAACGATATTAGATACAATCAACTCTCAAGCATCAAAATGACTGTAAACCTTTGTTCTAAAAGTGCATACCGTAAATTCTCTAATACTGGCCTGTATTCCATTAGCGGCTGGGTCTCTAACAGAGGCCGGGTTCGCGGTTAGCGAAGGCAAATTAAAGCCGGTCTCTAAAACAGGCCGGGGCTTTTATTAGAAACTATAACAGTAGAAATATTCCCCATGTTAGGAATTAGTCTCATACTCGTGTAAATGAAAACTCACGTGCAGGAAGTAAACAAACGGGAACCCGGGCCGATGGGGACGCTGCGGAGGAGCTGATCCGAGCGTAGCTTTGACACAGATTTAGCCACTTTTCAAACCTCCAGTGACTATATTTGGAAACAGGGCAAGAAACAAATGTTGGTGACCCTCCAGGGTTTTTATAAAGTCAAAAATAACTCCTCCCATCAGCGCGAGCGTCTCGTCTTCTCTCGGGTCAGTCTCATGATCGATCACAAACACAAACGCTCCGTCTAAACTCGCCTTTACACAAGATAACAACAAATAATCCGGTCCGCGGTAAAAACGAAACAGAAACCTGCAGTGACATTGATGTCAAAGCTCCGCTAACAGCAACGAAACACTTCCTGTTGTCCCGACAAAATAAAAGACGTCAATGTTCCAGCCGCTGGGAGAGGGTTTGAAATGTTAATTAATAAATGAACCTAATATTTTAGGTCCAAATGGACACAAATCTCATTTTTCTTTTCCTGGTCGTCCGTTTTGCTCAAATAGAAATAAAGGCCTGTCTCTAATTTTGGCCTGGTTCAATTAAAGGCCTGGTCCTAGATGCCCTTGAGTAAATAAAGGCCCGGGCCTATATTAGAGCATTTACGGCAATCGTAATCCTGAAATACCACACAAGCTGCAATAAACATGACATATAATGTGACTCAATTTGCTTCAGTTAAAATCAAAGTTTTACAAAGAAAAATGCTGGAGCCCAAAAATCCGTTATTTATCCGTTATTTATTGAAAAGATAATATATAGTAGTTATCCTGACATATTGTGAGTCTGACTGGTGTTATTGAAATGTTACATCAAAAAAAGCCACCACATAATATTGGATATTTAAGGCCTGTAGCGCCAACACCATCAGCAGTTGTTTCACTTTGTCTCAGGAGATTCAATATTCGACTTATCAACAACATGGAGAGATAAATGACGCCGACCTACCACACACAGCCAGCCAGACTATATTCTCTCCACCATCCAGTCATTTAAATCCACGCTCTGACAAACCTCGGACTAATGCGCTCTTTATTGGCTGAATTACAAAACCCTCAGAAGTTTGCGTTGCATTCATGTCCGTACAGTCGGAGCAATAACCGCCCTAACAACACGCCGCGGACCCTCGTGTTCTGCGTCGCATAAATATGTCACTTACAAACGAGAGCCACGCTGCTCATCATTTATTCATCCGATTCATGAATAAAGATCCGCCGCCGCGCTCGGAGGCTCGGAGGAGACGGAGTACGGCGCTCCTTTAGGTCCTCCTGAATGATCCTGTTATTCTGCTTTAGTCAGGTCAAACGTTACTGTGACCGCAATATCTAAGGTAGAACTTCAGATCCCGAATGTGAATGAGAACCTGGAGAAATCAATCCACCCAATAGGCTCCCCTCGTGACATAACGATCCATACGGGGCAGAGAGGCAGAAGGATTGGGAATGTAAAGGTCAATCCAGGGGCGGTGCAGTTGAGGGGGGAGAAGAGGGCAGAGGGATGGGGTGGGGGAGCTTTTGATTTCTGTGTCATTTTCTGGAAAGCATTCACACTGTCATGAGATCCTGATGCAAAGGCAAAAAAAAAAGTTCTAGTTTTGTGGTTGGGTTGTGGGGGTGATGTGCTCGTGTTTTCGCCCCCTCATCAGGATCCTGGCAGCGCTGTTTTGAACATCCTGGAGCTTTTGGAGGCTCCTGCCAGGGATCCCGATGAGGAGTGCACTACAGTAGTCCAGCCTGGAGGAGACAAAAGCATGAATGAGCTTCTCTGCAGCAGGAAGGGAGAGGGTGGGGCGCAGTTTGGAAATATTACGGAGGTGAAAGAAGGCGGTTTTGCAGATGGAGGTGACATGATTTTCTAATACATATGTACAACGAATCGTATCCATAGCCCATGAAATAGCCTTTGTCTGTACCTGTATGTGAGAGAACGTGTGTGACTGCGTTATTAGTATTATTTTTTATTTATTTATTTTTTCTCTTCTTTCATATTTCTTATTATTTAGGTTTTTTTTTCTTTCCATTTGTTTGCTCTTCCTTTTTTGTATCTGTTCTATGTTTTAACCAATGTCATTTCCCATGTACAACTAATGAAGTTAAAAGAAAAATAATAAAAATATATATATATAAAAAAAAAAAAAGATTGTCAAAGGAAAGTTGGGGGTCAAATTTAACCCCTAGGTTAGTGACAGAGGGAGAGAGGGGAATGGTGTGTCCAAAGAATGAAACAGTTGGAGAGGAGCAGAGTTGATGAGAGGTTCCAGTTTGAATGGCTTCTGTTTTAGAGCCGTTGAGCTGCAGGAGGTTTTGACTCATCCACGCCTCTTTCTCCTCCAGGCAGGAGCTGAGGCGGGGCAGCCGTGGCAGAGGGGGAGCTGGAGGGAGTGGCTCGGAGGTAGAGTTGTGTGTCGTCAGCATAGCAGTGGAAATGAATTCCATGCTTGCTGACGACACGACCCAGGGGAAGCATGTAAATGGTGAAGAGGGTCGGACCAAAGGAAAACTTCTCCGCACCCCACATTGGCTCTTGGTTGCAGCGCCCTCACCGCCGACTCACAAGCTGAACGATATTCCCACCAAAAACAAAGATCGTATTAGCATGAACGTATGAATTCCATTGATCAAAATGAAATGTTTCTATGCATTTGTACAGCGGCCTGAGGATATTTAATTTATTCAGTATTCACTAATCACACGGACATCATTATAGAAGTAGCCCCTGCTCTGCACATGCGGTTATATTGGAAATGAATGAATGCATGAGAGCACGCTGATGGATTATTCATAAGGAAAGGTCACGAGTAAAGGTTCCATCATTCACATTCACATGGTTGGAAATTAGAATTACTTTTGGACGCCACACGATGATGCTTAAGCCTCATAGAGCTTCAAGTATTCTATTATGTGGCATTTGTATTGTAGAAGTAGCATCAATGGGACATTTTGTTGTTGATTTCTGAACCTTTATTTAACCAGTGCTGAAGTGGGCTGAACTCATCCTGGATAAGTGTTATGCACCACAAAATCAGACAGACTAATCTAAAACCTACAGCTGCTCGTGCAGAAAAGGCTGCAACAGGCTTTATTCAGGCGATCACCGGGGGTCGCGATCCTTCCTTTCTCGATATTTTCACCAATAAAGATCAGCGATGTCTTCAGAAAATAGTTCAAGAAAAAACTGATGATACTGATGGGTGTAATAAACATTACGTTGGATGTAAAGGAAACTTCTGTGCTTATTGAGGAGGAGTTCCTTTTTTTTTAAGTGGTAAAAACACCACCAAAAAAAAAATGAAACAACTAAAAGTATTTATACTAAAGACAGGCTGTTCAAAATCTTGGTGCTATTTTATTCTTTTATTAGCGTTAGCCGTTAGCTTCAAGACAAAACACCTACAGTAATGAGCAGGAAGTTTCCTCCAGTGAATTCTTTCCTCCTGACGATTCTAACCTGATGCAGAACCGCTGAACATCCAGGGGGAGAACACTGAGGAGGTGGACAGTTTCAGGTACCTGGGTGTTCACCTCAACAATAAACTGGACTGGTCCCACAACACCAACGCCCTGTACAAGACGGGCCAAAGTCGCCTCCACCTTCTGAGGAGACTGAGGTCCTTCTATGACTCTGTGGTGGCCTCTGCTCTCCACTACGCTGCCGTGTGCTGGGCCCCGGGCCGCACAGAGCGGGACAAGACCAGACTGAACAAGCTGGTCAGGAGGGCCAGCTCTGTCCTGGGGCCCCCTGGACTCTGTGGAGGAGGTGAGGGACGGGAGCGCACCTCCATCATGGACAACACCTCCCACCCACTGCACGGGACTGTAGAGGAGCTGAGCAGCTCTTTCAGTGGCAGACTGAGACACCCTCAGTGCAAGAAGGAGCAGGTCCTTCATCCCCACTGCTGTCAGACTCAGGGGCGGACTGGGACTGAAAAACAGCCCTGGACTCTGACCAGCCTGGCCCAAATTAGCGTAAATGTGACACTTCCACAAATACATATTTTAACCTCTTACCCCCCGCCTTAACATTAACGATTGCATTTTCCCCAGTTCGGCTTTTTATTATTATTTTTTTGATTGGTATCATCAGCAAAAAGAACGGGAAAGGTGGTCGTAGAAACAGAAGCAAAATCATTAATATAAATAATAAATAATAATGGTCCCAAAATTGAACCTTGTGGTGCACCATACCCCACGGAAACCCTTTTAGATTCATGGTTTTTTTTACAATGGGCTTTACCCAAATCTAAAAGCTTCTCGATGGGAGATCAACAATGTAACGCCTCATTTGAAAGCTAAGACCTACAAAAGTGACGGAAACTTTTCGTCACGTCGCCACATTTTTGTCATATTGTTTTTGTTTTTTTAATAATTTTTTTCTATCATTTTTTGTTTTGTTTTTTCTCACGTTTTTTATTTGTCTGTGTTTTTCTCATGTTTTTGTTGACTTTTCATTCTCTTTTTCTCGCTATTTTGATGCTTTTCTTTTTAGCTTTTAGATTTGGGTAAAGCTCGGTTGAGGCGGGACCGGTGGCCCGAGAGCCAGTGGCCCTTCTGTGCTCTTCCAGAATACAGGACATATGGCCAGTCCGCCCCTGGTCAGACTGTACAACAAGACTGTAAAGTAACACGTGCAATAATCTCTGTACCAGCGTCACTTATTGACAACCTGCACTAGGACTGTAAACTTTGCACCTCGATGTTCTACCTTTTATAATCTGTTGTAATTTTCATCCTATTTTTATTTATTCCCTTATTGTTATAGTTCCGCCCCTAAAGATTTTTGCTTTTACTTATTGTACATAAGACACCTCTTTTTCTACTATTTAACTGTTTGTAGATTTCCTGTCTGTTTTGCACACCCTGAGTGATCTTATTGACATGCCGATTGTAGCAAGTGAATTTCTCCTTTGTGAGATCAATAAAGGATCATCTTTATCTCATCTTGTCTCTTATCTTATCTTCTGTCAGTAACTCACTGTCTGCCTGTAATCTTGAACTATTTATTTATTTGGACAAGACACCAACTCATAGGGAAATAACGGGACAGGAAGAGCAGAGGAGGAAACTGACTCACTTGGAAATCAATAACCATAAAGACCAACCACAGAAAACCACCATAGACAATGAAACAGAGCAGCATGACTGGTACTTCATTGTGATTATTATGTTATGTTGTTATTATGTTTCTGTCACTAAAACTCCTCATAATCCTTCATTCCTTGTGAGACATGTTACACAGTGTGGCTTTAAAGAGGGAACACAGTCTCCTCTGTCTTTCCAAGTTCACATCGATACAGCAAAGTGTTGTACAAACAGTTTTTTTTTCACCTCGGCTCATTATGTCCTCATTACCTTCATAAACACATGCCATTTCACATATTTGTTTGCACAGCCTTCATTGGCTGTTACCATAGCACCGGATCATCCTGTTTTGCGTGCCCACACAACGACAGTGGATCACACGCCACTATGTTTGTAGCCCACTTAGAACGGAGCCCCGGAATCAGCCTTGGCGCTCGATCCAAGGCCCGAGAGAGGTAAACAGGACGCTGGGGCACTACGACGGCGTGTTTCAGGGTCTCTAAAGCCACAGTGCGGAACGTTGAAGGCCATGTCGTCATGTCACAAGAGGAAGTCGAAGTCAGAGGAGTCGCTGAGAGTCAAGGCGCTCAGCAAACAACTCGACGACAGAAGTGCTTTTCTTTGTCGAATATGAGCCTGGAAACCTTGGACTTACATTTTTACGTGTTGCTTGAATCTACTGTTTACATTGTAGATTCCTCCAGAACTCTGTGTGTGGAGCTCTATCCACACACAAAACACAACTCAACTTTAAGGGTCAAAGTAACGCTCAGGACTGGTTGAAGCACTGTTGTTGTTTTTACTTTATTAGATCACAAAATGTATTCAAATGTATTTATTTATTGAGCTTTATTTAACCAGGATATATATATAAATTTAAAAATGTATTAAAATGTGTTCTAGCGCCTACAGGGTTAAGTTTTTTTTACTTTGCAGTTACCATGGAGATTCTTTGCAGCAGTTAGTATACATTTCCATTGACTAACATTAGCTAAAAATAGTATAAAAAGTGGAGAAAATTGCTGTGGAACAACTCTATTAGCTGCTGAGATACTGCTGGTAAAAACATCCAACTCACAGTGGTGTCCAAGTGTTTACAATCGCTGCTAATCCCATAATTAGTGATGGCCAAAAAACTCAGCGCTCCGGAGCTTGTGTCGCTCTTCCTGAAGCAGATGCTTCAAAACTCTGCGTCGGAGCCTCTTTCAGTAACATCTAGTCACGTGACTGAAAACGGCTTCATTCTGTGAGTGTCTTAAAGCGGGTCATCGGCTCAGAGCGTCTCACTGAGCTGCCTTTAGCGGCGAGGCCTAAACAACGGAGGCTTCCTCGTTCATACAGTGATGTGAATCATTGTCAAATGTGCTGTATTTCCCCCATTTCCCATTGGCGAAAGTGTCTGTGGGCCAGAATACATTTTGTATTTTCTTATTCTTTACAAAATCCTGCTTTTGAACTAAAGCAGGCGTGGAGCTGATCAGGCGAGTGTTGCAGCCATTTGAGGCACAGTTGACCATAGAGTTTCTGAAGAGGTTTTATTTTTGGTAAAAAAAAGGTACAAGCATCGGCTCTCAATACCCGTGCCTCTGCTGCGCTGTAAACTGAAGTAGTAGTACAATACCCGGTGAGGCGTTCGGGGGCAATCAGTAAGTTAGAGCGTTTACCTTAGAACATTGAACAATGTTACAAAATGACACACAAAATAAGAAA
This sequence comes from Gobius niger, assembly GCF_951799975.1. Classification (NCBI taxonomy): domain Eukaryota; kingdom Metazoa; phylum Chordata; class Actinopteri; order Gobiiformes; family Gobiidae; genus Gobius; species Gobius niger. The sequence goes on along the minus strand of NC_136855.1, from coordinate 38,767,302 downwards.
AACGTTGTGGGGTGTCTTTGAACCATTTGTAAATGTCTTACTTATAACACTAAATCTGAAATAAGTATAATAGTCCATATCTCTTACACGAGGGAAACATAAGGAGCGCCATCTACAGCAAATAGTGCCTAAAGTAGCTCTGACTGAATGAAGTAAAAAGATCGCGCATTGATGTCCTGCCTTTAGCAGCAGAGCCGCAGGTGACTGAGGCCCCGCCCACTGGAGCTCCGCCCACAGATCCACGTTACAAAGAAAATGACTCTAATTTATCAGCCTATGATTGATTTGATCAAACCTCAATATCAGGCTGTAATAATGAAACTGTCACACGTCTGTTTGAAACTCCTCTTCCACATGATTGTGTTGGCGCTTCAGTCATGTTTATGAGAATAATAAAGTTTGTCCACAAGAGGTCAGAGTTCAAACAGAATGAAATAAGAAAGCCTCAAAGTGCTACAAGGTTTCACTCGTCCATCACTACCCACAATGCTTAGCGATATGACATCACATTCCCGAACTCTATATGACTCTCTCTCTCCAGCAAATGGTGCCCTAAAGTGGTCGCCTGGTTCGCCCGTGCCCTGAAACTACCCTGAAAAAGCATTCCGGGACTGTAATGCTTCCCTCTCGTCTGCACTCAGAATGCCAGCCCACACTCTGAACTGCTCCACACAGAACAATCCATCAAGTTTGCTTTAAAATCCTCCCCAAAAAAAAGTCAAGACGAAGATGTCTCACTAGAGCAACAAAAGCCCGAAGAAATATTATCACTTTAAAAAACAAGTTCGCTCAACAACTTCTTCCGCGGCTACAAACAGAGCGGAGAAGATTCGGTCCAATCCAATTAGCGGCGGTGATTTGATTATCCGGGCTGCCACAGATTACAGCGGCGAACATTGTGTTTCTCTTGGACATGAAGACATCCTGCTGTTTATGCAAAGAGGAGCCGGGGAAAATTCATTTGTGACGCTACAACAAGTTATCAGCAGATTAAAAGCCAGGCACAGCGCGGCCACACTTCAGATGTCAGTAATTTCCCTTCTATCTCGAACACCGTCCGCTGAACAGAAGCCCTCTCCGCAGAATGCAAGCAGCCAGCCAGCACCAGACTGTCAAGATAATTTCATGTGGCACAGCTTCTGAATCCCGAGGAGCGTCTCAGTAATTCGGTCGTAAAGGAGCCTGTGCTAAGTTGACTTTTAAAGGGAGTGTTTGTGGGATCCGGACAAAAAGCGCAGGTTTCATACCAGACCATGGGAACGTTTCACTGTTCTTGGTGCTGTTTCGTACTCAATCCAGACATTAACTTTGTGCATCATGAAAAGAGGCTGTAATGAGAGTGAATCCTTAGCCCTGTTCGATTAGAATTACCTCAGGACCTCAGGGGAAAAGTTAATATGACTGACGTCCTCAGAGTTTCCGTTCAAGTTTCAAGTGTAATGGTTTTGTACAGCCCAACATCACAACAGAAGTCGCCTCACAGCTGCACCAAACATTAAGGCAATAAAACAGAGCAATAAATATGACAATTAAAAGTTCAGGTGAATCCAGGCAAATATAATGTCCAATAGGAGGTGGCGACGAGCGGCGTGGGCGTTCCCCGTCCTTAGACTCTCCAGCACGGCGAGGAAAAACTCACAAACCCGGCAGGAGAAAAGAGAAACCTTGGGGAGAACCACAGAAGGAGAGATCCACTCCCATGGACGGACAGGCTATAGAGACCCAGGGCCGAAGGATCCCTCAGCAGACGGGCCGAGATCACAGACCGTCCAGTCCTCAGATTCCAGAATGCAGGTTCCTCCGTTCATTCCCGTGCGAATCTGCCATGTCGTCAAAATTTCCACCGATTTTTACTTCTGCAAACTCTGAGGTCCCCCAGGTGACACGTCAGAGTTTGGAGAGTTGTTAACCAGCGTAATGAAGTTTTAATCCCGTAATTGTATCAGTATATTTAGGTCCGCATTGTAATAATATCATGCATCAAAGCATTAAAGGAGAAAGTGCTGTTTTATGAGAAGAGCAAAATTGGCAAGACACTTGTGTGCGTACATTGGTGAATGAATGGGTGACTGGTTCCTTACTGTAAAGCGCTTTGGGCCTGATGAAGGTAGAAAAGCGCTATATAAGTTGAGTCCATATACCATGACGCTGATGTCGTCGGTCGTAGCGTAAGAAATGGCTTTTCTCGCTAAAGCAAAGCTCATAAACAAACCTGAGAGTCAGTGCTCATATGGCGAATGAATAAAAGGCTTGTAGTCCTCATTCAGTGTTCATTAACTATCTGGCATTTCCAGAAAAAAGTCGAAGTCCTGGTGTAATTTCAGTTTTACCGACATCCCCAGGTCATTCTAGTCCTGTGTGAATAGGGCTCATGTCTTTCTGTAAAATCCCAACACCTGCTAATTCCTCCCTTCTGAAATATGTGCTAGGTCAATGTTTAGGTCCTCGGAAGGACGGCCTCACGGTTCAAACCGGGCCTGTTGGTCTCTCATGAGGGGCTTCTGAACCGCTCTTTGTCTGACCCGTCACCCAGGACCTGTTGGTCAGGAGACCCTACCAAGGGCATGAAGCCCCCGACAACAGAGCTCCAGGATTATTCGGGCTCAAACCCCTCCACCACGTGGCAGTTCCAGGAGGGGATAAGATTAACAATAATCATAAATAAATGGCTAATCACAATGCACTCGCTAATGCTAATGCAGCTAACGTTCACGCCGCTTTATAAACACTCTCACTGAGGAGGCTCTGCTCCTGATAAAAGCATCATGATTACAAGGAAAGACATACTTTTGCAGTGCTTTCATGTCGCCTTTAGAGGTTTGACTCAGAACTCTGTTAGACTCAGTGTCCAACAGCTGTAATCGGAGCTATACGTCCTTTTGTACAGCTGCATATTGGAGTAGTCATGTGCTCCGGGCGCAACTCAGCCTTTTAAAGTAATACAATAAAACTTAGAGGGCCGTTAGGCGCCAACAGGACTTAAACAGCACGAGTCTGTCACTGTGAGAGTTATAAAACTGCATCTGCTGCTGCTGATGTGGTGTTTAAAGGGGCTTGTTGCTGCTGCATGCTGGGAAATACTTCATGTTTATGTCCCGACTCTTTCTCTTGTGTGGAAACTCGGAACTCAACTCAACACTAACCCAGCACACATTTAGGATGTGAGGAATTGTACGCTGCAGTTATTGCTCAAGTATGAGTATGTCGTGGTGAAAAGTGCGATCCGGATGCTTTTTCTGCTCAAATCGCCGCCGCTGATGATATTTGAGCATGTCATTTACCCTCTAATGATTTGAGAATTTGCGTTGATTGTTCTAAATCCAATGACATGAACAGCAAACGGCCTACTGTCTTATTATAGACATGAGGCTAATTGCCACGTCTAGAGGTCTGACAGCCTATGATTATGGTTTTGTTTGTTTAGATTGGAATTCTGAGGGACCTCCCTGTTCTCTTCTATATTCACTCTCTGCCTCTAAAATTGCTCTTGTGCCTTATTGTACTTTGGTATTGCAAACATTGTAAGCAAAGATGTTGACTTCTCTTTGTTTTCCTTCCAAACATGCTTTCCCGAGTGCGCAAGGACCACATGAATGCGCCAAATCACAGATATTAAAGGATCTGTATCCTGCTATTTTAGCCATTCCAAAGTAAACTATGGGCATTTATATGATATATATGATATACAGTACCTCTACTACTATGGAGCACTCATTTTTGTGATAAATATAATTATTTTCTGGAGGTATTTTTCAAACACGGAAGACACAACGATTCAATTCAGTTAACTCCGCCCCCTCTCTCCGCTCATACAACTTTAGCAGTAGTAGACATATAAATAAACAGCAAAAAGTGAAGTTACTTCACAATGGAGTTATGAGGAGTTGACATCTGCAACACAGCTTCATAGATGGCGAACGCACACACTGGCGAAGGTTCACCAAACATCCATCAAGAGACAGGCACAGAAAAACACTATTTTGGTGATAGTCGCTGAATCCCGGAGAGAAATTCCAACTTCTGCCGAATGGCCTCTTCTTTAGGAAGGTTGAATAAAGTCCTGCACCTCTCGCAGCCAAACGCACTTTTCTCTGACATTATTAGCCAAAAAAACACTCTGGGGGTGTTTTTGAAAAGGAAATAGTAGAACAACATGGCTAAAAGCTCCAAAAAGTCGATTTTGCATGACCTTTAAAGGTATTAAAAGTATTATGCAAAATGGACTTTTTCAAGCTTTCCATCATGTTATTATGTCATTCCCTCATTAAAAACATGCCTGAAGTGTTGCCTTGGCACATTCACGTATTTTTGAGTAATCTGTAAAAACTCTGATGGCGGCCATTTTAGGGATAGGTTTGCCTGAGTCCTCCTAGGAACGCCCCCACCTCCTGGAGACGCCTCCGAGCTTTCGTCACCAGCCGAGTAACCAACCACTGCTCCTCAGCAGAACCCCCTCCCCACTGATGCCACAGACAGCGTGTGGAGGGGGCGTGTCGGAAAGGCTCAGAGGTTCTTAAAGAGACAGAGGCCTATTTCAAGACATTCACTACAGCCATTGTGAGAGAGCAATTTTATACAAGGCAGTTATTCTAATTTACTGCATTTACAGACCAACAGAAGGTTTGGTCATCACTGTAGTGTGATATAGACTGGTGCTATGTGACTGAAAAATGCATAATACCCCCTCTTTAAAGCAAGTAGTTTATGATGACAACAATCCACTTTTTATGTGCACATCTAACATCCAATATTTCTAATCCAACTCTTTCTGCCTCCGCTGTCCATAAAGACCTCCGGATGTTTGTTCCCAAAGTTCGTAAAACAATGCTCTCTGATTGACTGCGCTCCATCCACGCAGCTTTGATCCTCACGCGCACTGAGTGTTTCGATGTGGATGTGGCACGTCTATTATTTGTAAAAGTGCCCATCCACTTTGTCAAAGTGTCCGCGCCAATTTGGAGACAATATCGTAACAGACAGAATGAAACTTGTTTAGGATGAATGGATTTAAATTAGCTCAACGAGAAGACACAGTATTCACAGTCTCTAAAGTGTGCGGTGCCAATCAACGGGAAGTTAAGGGGCCAGGCTGTTATACATTCAACAAAGTATGAAAGGAGTTGACCTTTGTACACTTTCTTTTACAATCTTGCCGGTCTAGGAATATAAAACATGGAAAAGAAAATGAACCTTTTTCCGCCGTCTCGCCAGAAACCAGGACCCTCTCACTGGGACATCCCGACGGCGCTGTTACTGTTCCTTCTCCACTCGGTTCCAGGAGCTGTCAGCGCCGCTCTCGGACTAAACTGCCACTTTGGGCCACTGCACAATACGCTATACTTTACTTTGTCCTCTTCTCCTCAGCATTTTGTTGAAGTCGTGACAATGCTCTACAGCAGTGTTTCTCAAACCTTTCACACCAAGTACCACTTCGTAAAATATGTGGCCTCCCTCGAACCACCAGGTCTAGATCAAGATCAAAACAGAACTAAATGGCATATAACAAAGGGTCGGGGTCGGATCTAAAGTGGACCCATGTCTAAAACTCATGGAGCATAAATGAAATGATGTCCAGTGAAGGGGATATGAGGAACCTTTCGACCAAAAATCTGCTCATGATCTGATTTCTGGAGGATTTCTGGAGGATTACGGACGTGGCATGTAAAGAGAATAATCTGATTTCCTTCTGATTTTTCACAATTGTGCATAAACTATCCAGAAAATAGGCCAAATTAATGTCACAAAGATGGTCGAGTGGTTAAGGCACTGCACATATGATTGTGAGTTTGATTCCCAGGTCAGATTATTAACTGTTTAAATCATGTCTACCTTTTCTTCAGCCCTACATTTCTTTAGAAGTTGAAGCACAGTTTGTTCTATTTGTATTTCATTAAACTTTACCACTACAGTCAGTGAAGAAAATAAGACATCGCTGACTGTGGCCATATCCACACGAAGACAAAACGTTTATATTTTCAGAAACTTTCTTTAACACAGAGAATAGAGCAAGATGTAGAGGCGCATGTGCAGTAAACCTTTGTGGAAGAGTGAAAATGAAACTGATTCAAGGATTTAGGATTTACAGAAGAGACAAGCTTAAAAAATCATTACATACTAGACATAAATAAGTGCGATCTAAGCATTAAAAGCTAGTTTGAAAAGATGTGTCTTGAATCTGGACAGATCTGTGAGAATCCGCAGACAGGGGCAGGCTGTTCCACAGTTTAGGCGCTGCAACCCTGAAGGAACGATCGCCCCACTGTTTGTACTGGGACCTGGGCATGTAGACTATGGATAAACAGACACCACTCTGGCGCTGTGATGTCATCGTTTTAGTAAAAGTTGCGGAGACGTCGTAACAACGGAGCCACGTAAACGGCGTTTTGAGATCTTTCCAGTCTGGGACCTAGTTTGGAAAATGTTCGTTTACAGACCCCCAAAACGCCGGGCTCGTACGGACGATATGTTCTCTGGATTAATAAACTATCTTTGTGTTTAGTCCTAGCCTAGATTTCGTATGGAGAGGGCCTGAGTTTGAACCCCAGACCTTTGAGTTACTAAACCTGTGCTGTATCCACTCAGCACAAGACGCTGCTGCCACACGGACAGCAGTTTGACTCCGAGTCCAAATGTGGAGGCGTAATCATTCTCCACCTGGCTCTGCAGCTGGGCCTGACTGAAAAGAGGGAGATATTTCAGTTTCTCTAAAAATCCTGGCGTTTTGGATGCACTGATGACCATGGTAGCCACTGTCACAAGCAGGAAAAGGCTAATCTGCAATACTCAAACACAAACGCTTAGAAAGGTTTACAAGCCAATATCTAAATCATCTGTATTCATCATTTACATCTTATAATATCATAAATTAAACACAAGGACGCCGATAAAAACTGTGCTTTCAGACCCGTTTCACATGCCCCTGGACAATCTGTCACGAGCAGTGGGTGGGAGCAGCTTGGTTCCAGACTTTGGCCTAGTTGGAGGATGTGGGCCAGACCTCGGCATGGTTCCACAGACATGAAAACAAGCGCTGTCAATATGAACTATCTTCATAATCAACCCTCGTGCTAACGCCGCTGATCCGTTTATTGAGGATAGCACACAGCAACCGTCGTTTTTTGAAGCCTCTCGGCGTGTTTGCCCTTGCGTGAATGAAACGAAACACAAATCAGGGTATGTTTTTCATCAGAGGATAGCATTATGGCTCAACAAAGTCTGTTTGGCGGAATCTGTGCCCTGTGGTTTACATGGGAAATCGATGGTGGCTATGACAGAGGAGTCTGTGCATGCTTCTACAGCCTGCCAGCACATTAGGACGGGAGTCATGGTGATCTCTGCAGGCGGATAACTATCTGATGAGCTTGACATCGTCATTAAGGAGAATTGTAGAACTGGTGAGGATGTGCACAATAACATAGTATATGTGAAAATCCATAGCCATTGTGTTCTGATTGGAGCGGCGCCTGCTGGGACATGGTTAGGCCTGAACAATGACAATGTTTACACACAACATTTGCAATAACATGGTCGTGAATGGCCATCTTTACACCAGCAAAAACCCAAACATGACCCCTGGGTTACTCGAGTATTTGGTCATGTAAACGTGCATTGGAATCGAAAGGAACATAAATTTGGGTTCTGTGTAAGTTTAAGGATCTTGATCATTTGAGCAAAGGAAGTACTTGTATGCGGGATCTATAGTCTGGAGGAGGAAAGCGATTACTTTATTAGTGTGGTGTGGTGAAAGGCATGACTATGATGTCTTTATATCCATCCATCCATCCATCCATCCATCCATCCATCCATCCATCCATCCATCCATCCATCCATCCATCCATCCATCCATCCATCCATCCATCCATCCATCCATCCTTCCATCATTGCACCAGCCCCTGATGGCTCCTCCTGCAGGTGGTGGGTCCACAGAAGGACGGCCTCATGGTTCTAACCGGGCCTGTTGGTCTCTCATAAGGGGCTTCTGAACCGCTCTTTGTCTGACCCGTCAGCGAGGAACTGTTTGCCATGAGAGACCCTACCAGGGATACAAATGCAATGATTTAAAATAGTCAAGTGTCTGTGTCTTATGTGGAGAGGCAGTTAACTCCACAATTTAGGAGTTGCAACAGAGAAAGTCCTGTCACCTTTGGGCACATGCTTTGAGCGAGGAACCTTCAACAGCAGCTGATCAGCAGATCTCATTGCCCTAGCAGGGACGTGACATACACGAACCTCAGAAAAATACAGAGGAGCAGTGCCATGTAGACATTTGAAGGCAATAAGTAACAGCTTAACACAGGGGTGATGAGCTGTTGTTTTTTGGTCCCTGTGAGGAGACGAGCAGCTGCGTTTTGTAACCCCTGGAGACAACGAATTGAACTCTGATCAAGACCGATGTACACAGAATTACAATAATGAAGTCGTAAAGTTATACATGCATGAATGCCATCCATCCATCCATCCATCCATCCATCCATCCATCCATCCATCCATCCATCCATCCATCCATCCACCCACCCACCCATCCATCCATCCACCCACCCACCCACCCACCCATCCATCCATCCATCCATCCATCCATCCATTTTCTTCCGCTTTATCCGGGACGGGTTGCGGGGGCAGCAGTCTCAGCAGAAATGCCCAGACTTCCCGATCCACACACACCTCCTCCAGCTGTTCTGACCCCGAGGCGACACCAGGCTAGCTCGGAGACATAGTCCCACCAGCGAGTCCTGGGCCTTCCACGAGGCCTTGTCCCAAAAGGTCATGCCTGGAACACCTCCTGGACACAACCAGGAGGCATCCGGAACAGATGCCCGAGCCACCTCAGCTGCTCGACATGAAGGATCAGCGACTCTACACCGAGCTCCTCCCGGGTAACTGAGCTCCTCACCCGATCTCGAAGGGTGCGCCCAATTTCAAATGTTTCAGACACCGGAATATTGGCTTTAACCGAATATTTGCAATGTAACATATACCCTGCATCTAAAATGATATCCCCGAGTATATTTCATACATTCATCGATTCATTGCGTCACCATTTACCTTTAATATATGAGAAACATCTTGCAATAAGAATAAATAAAGTGTGTGGAATACGCTTTGGGCTTTAACCAGCGTAAACCTGCACTGGCACAAATTAGGACTTGATTGGGGAAAACGAAAGAGTTCACAGCATTTAGTGTCGATGATCATTAATGCCAACACTAATTAAATGCAATTCCTTCAGTATCCCAAGTTTTTTTTTTCTGCTTACAAACTGGAACAACTGCAGCTCATTCTTTTTTTAATTGTTGCTTGTGGTCCCAACTTATTCCGAACTTTTCCAAACACTTTCCCAACATCCCGATTCTTCACATGGATGAGTTTGCCCGTTTGACAGCAGCCCCGGGGTGATGTTCACAATATTAGCCTGGAACGTGCAAAGCGTTTGAGCAACAGTGCTTCTTCTAGGTTTGCGATCGCTCCAAACACACTTCAGATGCCACACAGCGTTCTACTCCCCCCCCCTCCCCACATGTCCGCGAGCCTCTATCATCACAAATCCTACCTTCATGATTTGAAAAGCTTCATCCACAGGGCTGTCAGGAAGCTTAACTCCCCCTCACCCCCCCTCCCATTTGTGTACATTTGATATTCCCCTGTTCGTAGGCTTTCTGCCCCATGGGTTTGAGAGTCACGTGGTTGTTTAGAGCGCGAGTGAATTGAATGCACCCGATGTAGCAGAGGGAAACAGTAACCACCATCCGCTTCTTCAGCCAAGAAACATCAAAATCATCATTATTTTTTCCCCACAGTATTTCTAAAATGAATGGAAAGAGCAGTGGTTGTCAGACTTTTTACACCAGGTACCGTCTCGTGAAGTATTTGATCTTCCAAGTACAACCAGGCCTAGATCAAAATCAAATCAGGAGTAAACCGGGTCTACACTGCTTTCCAAATTATTATGCAAATGACATTTTTCTCTGATTTTCTAAACTGTCAACACAAATGAGAGTAACCATAATTTTCAAGTCTTTAACTGGTAGAGGATCATTTGAATGTGCTTGAAAAAAACTCCCAGTGATAACATAATTTTCAAAAATAAATATAGTAAACAACTCACTGTTCTAAATATTTATGCAACTCATCGTTTCAATACATTTTAAAGCTTGTAATTAACTGAAAATGGTGTTTGTTGAATTTGTAGCATTAGGAGGTCATATTTACTGAAATCAGAAGTTATTTCAATCAAAAACATCTTAACAGGTCAAGTTATATTTCAACATACTAGCCCTTATTTGATAGGAGCTTCAAAATGCTAAAAAAAACATTAAACTTGAGAGTTTTTGGACAGTTTCTCCTTGGATTTCTTTGCAGGATGTTAGAATAGCCTCCCAGAGCTGCTGTTTGGATGAAGACTGCCTCCCACCCTCATAGATGTTTTGCTTGTTGAGGCTCCAAAGGTTCTCAATGGGGTTGAGGTCAGGGGAGGAGGGGGTCCACATCATGAGTTTCTCTCCTTTTATGCCCAATGATGCAGAGGTATTATAGGAATCTTCATGCATGACATGGTGAGTTGTCATGCATGTTCTTTTTGTACCATGGAGGACAGTGGTCAGTCATATTTTTCAGGGGTTATTTTCACACCTTCAGGGATCCTAAAGGGACTGACCAGCTCTCTCCTCATGATTCTGGCCCAAAACGTGACTCCGCCCCCTCTTTACTGACGTCACAGCCTTGTTGGGACATGGTGGCCATTCACCAACATCCACTACTCCATCAATCTGACCATCCAGGGTTACACGCCCTAATCAGTGAACAAGATGTTTGAAAATGAGTCCTCATGTATTTCTGAGCCACTGCAGCCGTTTCTGCTTCAGCTTCAATGAACAGTTTAGGGGAGGCCGGATAGAAGGTTTATGCAAAACTGCAGCCTCTGGAGGGTCCTACACCTTGATGTTCGGGAGACTCCTGAGGCACCAGCAGCTTCAAATACCTGTCTGCTGCTTTGTAGCAGTTGTTCTCTTAATCTGACGTGTTTGTCTGGCAGAAACCGTCCTCATTGTGCCTTTATCTGACATTTTCTTTCCCAAATTGCTTGAAAATGATGATCTGCCTAATAATGTGGAATGTCCATTTTCAGTTTTTTTCCCCTTAACTGGGCTTAACCTGACAACTAATCATCACAGGCGTCTGAGATTGATGTCAGTGATTCAAAGAGCCCTGAGACACAACACCATCCATGAGCTTCATTGAGGTATTTACCTTTATGTCACCGAAAAACAATTTGCATAATCATTTGGAACGCAGTGTATAAAGGGTCCAAAATAGTCCTAAATCAAACAGAATTGTGTCCAAATTAGGTGGAAACAATGAAACAATGACAATGAACACCACATGTAAATGCACTATGGCAGGAGTGAAAGGAGCTCTAATTAAAGTCTATTAAGTCTAAAATCCCTGTAGCCCCATTTTGACAGGCCCAGAACAGGACAGACCACTTGAGACCAGTTTGTTTTGAAGGGGGCGCCTTTTGAAGAGAGCGGCCCGGAGCGGTTGGGGATTGGCCAACAGGAGGCGCTGTGGGACTACATTCATGCCCGTTAATGCAGAGGGAGAACAATCTCATGCTCCTTTGCCAAGTTGTGTATATGAATTTCAAGCCTATGCCCCTTTGTGCTACATTTTAACAACCCATAAGGCAAGTTTACAAGTGGTAGATGCTTTTTTAATGTTTCCAAACAAGAGATGCATAGGATTCCCAGACCAGAGACAGCTGTTGCTAATATACTAGGGGTGTTTTTTTCTCAAGTCTCCCTCATATTGTAGCTGCTGTTGCGTCTCTTCTCTTATCTGTGCAACTACTATAAACATACAACTCCTGTAAAAGTCTGATTTGGATTATTTATAGCACGGTGTAGCAGCAGAGCATGCCCTCCTCTGGCAGAGACCCATTGCATCCCTCCGTCAAAACCATCGGAGACCTCATTTATTAAGGCCGGATGAGATGAGCTGTGTGTGTCTCAAGCAGCTTTATTTGTCTGCTAACTGGATCAGGCTGGAGTGGAGCGAGGAATGGTGTTTTCGTGGGCAGACAGGCAGAGCGGCGGAGAGGCAGGTCACAGCGCCATGCCAAAACCACACACCACTATAAATAAACCAGCAAACAGGGCCAGCAGGAGAGAGAAGGAGGGATGGGGAAGAGGAGAACAGCGATCGATAAATCTCTCATCTTCACATGGCTTGTTCCCCCCGGTCAACGCGTGCTATTACAACTCAGAAAGTGTTACCACAGCAACCGGACTGGGACGATAGATTGTAATTTTGTTTAGCTTGAGTAAATTAGTGAATAAAAATAACACATGTGCGTCATGAACAAATGCACATGTGTTTGAGGATTGCTGTGCTCCTACAAGGCCCTTGGTTCAGTTCCTAAATCGTGTGGAGGAATTGCATTTTTTACTCACACGACATTCTCTCATTTACATATCTGACCTGGGACCCTAATTCTGTCATACAGGACCATTCAAATGGTTAATTAGGTGCAACATGCCCACAAAATGGTATATATGTTTCAGCTTGCACTTGCACTGCTAAAAGCAATTAACTAGATCAGTATAAACATCTCAATTTGAGCATACTAATCAAAATTTTAGTTGTTTTGACTAGTTAAGATGTTGTTGGGCATTTGTCCTAGATTATGTCACTTGTTCTGAGATGCTTCTGACTCGTTTCAATGCATTTCGTCCTTTTTTCAGGTCATTTTCTTTGCCAATGGGGTAAGAAAATTGGTCTTGTCTCATTGGCAATTTTACTCTCTTATTTCAAGCGAGATTTACCCTAGAACTGGTCCGAAATGTCCTCAAACAAGCAAAGTAAACTTGGTCCGATCAGGAAAAGCGTCTAAATGAGTGAAAACCGCTCAAAACAAGAGACATTTCCTCAATTCAAGTCATTTAAGGCAATGCTTAATATTTACTTTTTGCAGTATTTAGCACTTGGGTCAGTTCCTTTTGCTCCCTGTAAACCTTGGGTCAGTTCCTTTGCTCTCAGTAAACCATGGGTCGATTCCTCTTGCTCTCAGTAAGCCTTGGGTCGATTCCTTTCTCTCCTTGTAAACCTTGGGTCGATTACTCTTGCTCTCTGTAAACCTTAGGTCTGTTCCTTTTTCCTCCTGTAAACCTTGGGTCAGTTCCTTTCTCTCCTTGTAAACCTTGGGTCAGTTCCTTTTGCTCTCTAAAAACCTTGGGTCAGTTCCTTTTGCTCTCTATAAACCTTGGGTCGATTCCTTTTTCCCTCTGTAAACCTTGGGTCAGTTCCTTTCGCTCTCTATAAACCTTGGGTCGATTCCTTTTTCCCTCTGTAAACCTTGGGTCAGTTCCTTTTGCTCTCTGTAAACCTTAGGTCAGTTCCTTTTGCTCTCTGTAAACCTTGGGTCAGTTCCTTTTGCTCTCTGTAAACCTTAGGTCAGTTCCTTTTGCTCTCTGTAAACCTTGGGTCAGTTCCTTTTGCTCTCTGTAAACCTTAGGTCAGTTCCTTTTACTCCCTGTAAACCTTTGGCCAATTCCTTTCTCTCCTTGTAAACCTTGGGTCAGTTCCTTTCGCTCTCTATAAACCTTGGGTCAGTTCCTCTCGCTCTCTGTAAACCTTGGGTCGATTCCTTTCTCTCCTTGTAAACCTTGGGTCAGTTCCTTTCGCTCTCTGTAAACCTTGGGTCAGATCCTTTTGATCTCTATAAACCTTGGGTCGATTCCTCTTGCTCTCTATAAACCTTGGGTCAGTTCTTTTTTCCCCCTGTAAACCTTGGGTCAGATCCTTTTTCTCCCTGTAAACCTTGGGTCAATTCCTCTTGCTCTCTATAAACCTTGGGTCAGATCCTTTTTCCAATAAAGCTGCATTGGACCAATTTATTCTTATCCATAAAATTGAAAGCTTTATTATGCGCACGTCAAGAACCGCCTCGGGTCATAATTACACGTCTCACACGAACATGACAGCCGGCTGGATATGGACACGGATGAAGCACGGTCCGTTCGTGTACGCTGGTTGCCATGGCGCTCTCTGTCTGTCATCCGGCGCAGATACACTTCCGAATGAGGCAGGGGATTTACATAATGTATACAGTACACGGACATCGGGATGTGCTTTTCAGATTTATAGGTTCGGCCCGTGGCAGCGTGAAGCAGAATTGAATTTGTTGAATGCAAAACAGCTGACTGAGTGACACGGCGCCGATATCACGAGCCGGGCATGATGATCACGGCCTGATAATAATGCAGATTGTGATGGTGGGAAAGAACGCACATTTGAACAGACTTGTCACTCATTGCACGATCCAAAAAGGTGAACACTGAGGCGAATGCAACGGACTCTGGAACTGAGCCAGAGAGCGGAAACTAAATCAGGAAGTAAGACAATTGATACAGACGGCATCTCGTCATAGAAGGGGGCGTGGCTTCGCCGAGGGGGGAAATAGAATCTTTTGGGAAACACAATTTTTCACTCTTTTTAGCCATTTCCTGGTGGAATATGAACTTATTTATCACATACAAATAAAGTCAAGTGTAAATCGGGCCCATATGGATATTTTCTCACAGCAGATTGTTCTGTAGAAGTGAAAAAACGGCAGTTGTAGCTAACGCTAGCTAACCGTTAGCATTAGCTCGATGCTAACATGAAACTTCCTGTTAGCATTCTCCATTATTTATGTATTTATGGGCTGTTGAACCGCTTTGCATATTTGGGCGATTCCAGAGATGCCGTCTGTATCTATCCTGACACTCATCACGGAATGTTGTGGTTTCTATTTATAATGAAAAGAACCCTCTATGATAAAGACGGCATCTCTGGAATCGCCCATATATGGTCATATCTGAAAAAAGTAAAGGGGGAAAACAATTTGGAGAAAAATCTAAACTTTCTCTAATTATTCAAAAACTACTTTATGCTGAATTATGAATATAGTTTTCTAATAAATTCTACACAAAAAAAAAAGATTCAAAGTAGGGATGGGCGATACCACATTTTTTGGAATCGATACGATACCGATACTTTTTGGGTCATTTTTGTCGATACCGATACCGATACTGGTCATTTCATATGGGTGAATGTATTTCAATCAATATACATCTCTAAAACTGGTTATTTTATACCATTAACTGGTAAATTAAAATTATATAACTTTAACTGGTTAATTAAACAATACTAATGTGAAATTGAATACATAAACAAAATTTGAAATTAACACTTAAATGACAAACAGAACCTAAAACAGAATTATATGCCCGGCTCAGTTCAATCCTTTGCTGTTGTGACTGTTTTGGCTCAGAACAAAGAAATAAATCTTCCTTTTGTGTTGATAATTGCTGCCCCGCCTTCTTTTAGAATATGCAAATTAGTACCGATACTTTTTGCCCAATATCGATGCATTAAAAATAGCCGTTTGGTATATATATATCGATACTTTGGTATCGATTTATCGATACTTTGGTATCGATCCGCCCATCCCTAATTCAAAGACATGGGGAGGAGCAAAGTGGTTCAACAGCCCATAAATACATAAATAACAGAGAATGCTAACTTGATGCTTCATATTAGCATTGGGCTAATGCTAATGTTAGCTAGCGCTAGCTACAACTGCCTTTTTTTCACTTCTACTGAACAATCTGATGGGAGAAAATATCCATATCGACCCGATTTACACTTGACTTTATTTGTGTGTGATAAATAAGTTGATATTCCACCAGAAAATGAAGGAGGCTGAAGAGAGTGGAAAAATGTTGTTTCTCTAAAGATTCTATTTTCCCCCTCGGCGAAGCCACGCCCCCTTCTATGGCGAGATGCCGTCTGTTCGATTTGATTATTTTTGTTTTAAAGAATAAAACAATAAATATGGCCTTTCCTGGACTTACAAGTAAACAGATGCTGTCGCTACCTCATCAGCAAAAACAAGCTCCACACTTCTAGCCTCACAGAACAGCCTCCCTCACCTGCCCAGTGCCCACGCAACACAGACACATCTGCAAAGGAGACAGCAAAGAGAGAAATGTTTGAAGAACGTCAGAAGCGAGAACTGCCGCCTGGCTCGGCTTCAAGGCCACGACTTACAGAGTGAAGCGCTAACAACTTACTATGTACATAAATAAATACTCATCGTAAACAGCACATTTATAGGTAGAAAAAAAGATCAAGCTCACAATTCACTGGTTAAGTCCAGCTAATCCACGGCTGCAGCCTCAAAAATAGCGATTTTCCCCTTTGAAGGTAAACTTCTCTCCCCGTGTATGTCCTGGTCCTCTGAGGCTCCTCGTGTGTTTCTGTTTTGCTCTTTAGACAAGTTAGCACGAGTTTGTAGCTGATTTTACACTGAAAATCACCAGGTCCTCTCCTCTTTGTGCCGCATGTGCCGTCCTGTGCTTCCTGTTTGTTGAATGTTCGAATGTGCACAGACTAAAGCGAGTTGGGGCGACTCACAGGCTAATTCTCAGAGGTCAGACAGAAATAACCGTCAGGTGCAGGTTTCAGCTAGTTTTAAATCAGCGGTTCCCAAACTGTGGGTCAGGGACCAGAGGTGAGAGAATGGGACCATTTGCCGTTTTAAAAAGCTGGGAAATAGACTTGTAGAAGTCCTAAATCCCAGTCTCACAGTGGCTTAGTGGCTTAGTGGTTCTCACACAGTGGGTCAGGGCCTGCATTGAGGTCATTATTTTCCACTTTTGCCCTGCACTGCTGCACAGTGGAACCGTTTTTGACCGTAAATGGATTCGCTCTTTCGAATAACCATATGATGCGAACCGTAGGGCCCCGTGTGGATTTTTGCTGTTGTCTCAGGTATAGAGCAGATATCTCAATGGTCCACTGCCTCGCCAGCTGCTCATGATGCCAATCTGCCAGGTATTAAAAAGTGCGAAAAGAAAAACCAACACAGCCACAATATTTTGTAAACAAGAGACGGAAAAGGAAGTTGTGTTTAAGGGGAGACACTACAGGCAAAACTCATTTTTTTTTCAGTTTTCAGGTTTTGGGCCAAATTGGTCTCTGAACATACAAGCTTTCACCCAGAAACCAAAAATATGCCTAATCTTCACAAAAACATGTTTAAATATTGCGCTGATTCAATGTTCTCCCATAGACTTATATGGGAGAAAACAATTTCAAGGGCCTATTTCTCAAAACACATTTTTCTGTCATTGTGGCGACACTATGTCCACGTCAGTCGGACCTAAAGACTTCACATTTTCCAGCCTTGGACTGAACAATATTTGGAAGATTTTTTCAGAGAGATTTTTTATTATTTAATCTCTTATCCCATTTATTGAGTTTTGAAAGTCAAAAAATGAGGCGAAAATTAAATTTTTAGACATTTTTCCACTAAAAAACAGCTTATTTTAAAACTAAAAAAGAAATCCAAAATCCCCTCTGAGAAAGTCTTGGTAACTCATTCATCAATAAAATGAATTAATAAATTTGAATGTAGCTCTATCCATTATTCAGATTTCGTCGCCGAAAAGATGGGAAATTTTGGGGCATTTTTAGGCATAAAACACCTTGTTCTTATGAAAAGATAAAATGACAGAAAACTTGCAATGTATTTTTTTCTCACATTTATGCCAGATCGACAGCAACAGTTTCAAATTGATATCTGTAAATTTACATTTTTCTCCCTATTCACCTGCAGTGTCTCGCCTTAATCGACCAATCAGGTAAGCGTCACTGTTTTTCAGCACGTCTCCTGTAGAAGGTTTGTTACAGAGCCACCACAGGATTTCTTCATCAAAAATAATGATTTGATCGACAAAAACGATGACAATTTTGGTCCCCAATTGAACAGAGTCTCAGGTGTGAGTTCTACGGCGGTAACCGGGGGAAACCATTAAAATACCTAATGAGAAAGTCCCTCGTGTTTACAGTGCATGTGTGTTTTTAAATGTTTTTGAAAATACCTCACTCTCTCAAGCCTCTTTATTCAACCAGCTCTACAAAGACCGTTATCAAAGCTTTGCACTCCTGGGTCAACTGCGCGCTTTGTTTTCAAAAGGTGAACTCATAGACATAATGAGACCCCGGCTATTTTCCAAATGAACACAGTCTAATTGGCAGACGCTTAAATTGCTGTTCCAATTCGACCACGATTGATTGTGTGAACCGAACGTGAACCCGCAGCTCGTGATTCACTGCGGGCGGAGGCTGTGATTTGTCGGTTGCCATGGCGCGCGTTTCGTCATCGGTTGTTGACGGGTCTTGATTTAGTCCCGGGGTAAAGCCGGACAGCTCTAACTCATATGCAGCCGGTTATCTCCATAAAGACGTGCGTCCTGCTGCCCCATCTGTCACTGTCTGCAGCAGGGCACCCGCTCTCGCCTGTCGCCTGCGCCCTGTCCCAGCACGACACGCACTTCAAATCCAACGTGATGTATGTGTTTGAATCTGCATATTACGCTAACATACAGGGCCAGACGACTGCACTCGTCCAGAGATGCTGTACCAGGGTCCTAGACTTGGACTTGTGACTCCGCTCTGGATTTTTTAGCTAGTTTTCACCCTTAACATCTTTTGTTCTTGTTTTTTTTGTCAGTCTTGTATTTCCCTTGCTTTTCATTCGCTAATATTGACATGTTTGGTATCCAAGTGTAGCACGAAAGGCAAGCGAGATGATGCTGTAATCCATGTATGGTCATTTCCTTTCTGGGAGACAGCTGCAGGTAAAGAAGGGAGAAATGTACATGTGCATGTGCTGACGTTACAAAACTTAAAGGGGCTAGATGAAAGTGAGTCATTTTATACTCACTACTGCCACTTCAGGTCTTACGTGTAACTGTACCTTCAACATTAAAGGGGGGGTATTATGCAAAATCAACTTTTTCAAGCTTTACATCATGTTATTATGTCATTCCCTCATTAAAAACATGCCTGAAGTGTTGCCTTGGCACATTCACGTATTTCTGAGTAATCTGTAAAAACTCTGATGGCGGCCATTTTAGGGATAGGTTTGCCTGAGTCCTCCTAGGAACGCCCCCACCTCCTGGAGACGCCTCCGAGCTTTGGTCACCAGCCGAGTAACCAACCACTGCTCCTCAGCAGAACCCCCTCCCCACTGATGCCACAGACAGCGTGTGGAGGGGGCGTGTCTTAAAGGGTCAGAGGTTCTTAAAGAGACAGAGGCCTATTTCAAGACATTCGCTACAGACATTTTGAGAGAGCAATTTTATACAAGGCAGTTATTCTTAATTTACTGCAGTTACAGACCAACAGAAGGTTTGCTCATCATTGTAGTGTGATATAGACTGGTTTTATGTGATTGAAAAAAGCATAATACCCCCTCTTTAAGCTCATGACGGCACTTCAGACCCGAAGTAACAACTTTTTGAGTGACAGTGCAGGATTTTAGAGGCAGTTGTGGTGAACAGGTCTGGGCTCATTCTACACATTAGGACATGGCTGGAACATGTAGGGGGAGGAAAATACTTACTTTTAACATTTTTTATCTCCGTATAGTCCCTTTAAGTGAGTTTTTTATGGGTAGAACTATGAAAAGTAGGTCGAAATAAATTACTCTCAATTTATCTCATATCGTGCCGCTCTAAATGAATGTGAGTGAATAAATCATGCACAAAAATGAGTCAGCACATGTTTATATAAATGTCATGATTAATAATACATGTCTTTGCATGTATTGCCAAATGCATCTTTTAATATTGATATGTTGCTGATAGAAATTATTGCATGTAAATATATAGTATGTTCATCACTTATTCAGGTATTTCATGAACCAGACTGTTTACATTGTGGCATTCATGCATAAACTATTTGCTCACTCTTGTAATCTTCTATTATGCTGTTTTTGTTTTGAAAGCTTGTTGCATTGGTTCGGTGGAACATGTGGCATCAGTGTCCATGTTGACACAATTTTTCTTTTCTTAGCATAATGCACAGTCTCATGGACAAAGCACCAGATATGTTCCTTACAAGTTTTGTGGCTTTTTCAAACTCTGCCATTGAATCTTAGATAGTCCTTTTCATGCTTCATTAGTTTTCAATAGTCAACCCGGCCCGGATAAAGCGGACAAAAATGGATGGATGGATATTTCTTGGTGTTTGTCATAGTTTTAGTCATTTAATCAAGTTTTAGTTTGCTTTTAGCTGCCAAAATATTGGACCAAATTTGTGATAAAACATTGAAGGCGACAAAACTGCTTCTTGAAACTTGAACTCCAGCTGAGATGTTCTTCTAGTGGATTCAAGTGAACGTCTGGATGTGCGGAAGGCTCTGTGTGGGAGCCAGAAGCGAGTTTAGCCAATAGCTGAGAGACTTTACTCAATGTCAATGTCAACTTTATTTGTATAGCACGTTTACAACAACACTAGGCGCCCAAAGTGCTTCACATACATACATAAAATGACAGTACAAAACAACAAGAGAAGCACACACAGTAGAGTTATAATACAGCTCAGCTTGAATTGAACGCCAACGCAAACAGATGTGTTTTAAGGGCCGTCTTAAAGGTTTCTATGGTTGGAGCAGCTCTGACATTTAGGGGGAGACTGTTCCAGAGTTTGGGAGCAGCCACACTAAACGCTCGATCTCCTCGGGTCTTTAAACGGGATCTGGGCACGTTCAGAGACAGCTGGTTCGCAGACCTTACTGATCTAGAGATAGAGATATGCAGGAGTAGATCCATCAAGACATTTAAACACAAGCATCAAGATGAGTAAATTCTATAGCTGACGGGCAGCCAATGGAGGGAAGCCAGCCAGGGTGATATGCTCCGCCTCCTCGTCCCTGTCAGTAAGCGAGCAGCAGCGTTCTAGACTTGTTGTAGGCGGTTGAGTGAGGATTTGTCCAGCCCACAATAGGGCGAGTTACAATAGTCGAGACGCGACGATATAAACATATGAATAACTCGATCAAAACGCTGTGCGGAAGATAAACTTTCACTTTACTTAGAATTCTAAGCTGGAAGAAGCTGGCTTTTATCACAGAATTAATTTACACTCAACTTATACTCAACTATCTGGCATGTACAGTTCCTTATGGAGCTCGATTATCTTCTTTTCACTATTATTCTCCAAATGCTTCATTTATACCAAAGCCTCCTATTTTCTCATTTCCATTCACTTCGCATAAAAAGATCTAAATTAGCTTCTTAGCTTCCCCGTCCCCTTGGTGTGTTCTGAACTTGTGGCCTCTCTTCCTCAGCCGCCCCCCTGCTGTATTCACGTGTGCCGTCCCACCGGCTTCGGGCTCCTAATGAAAATAATCAGGCGAAAGCTTAACCGCGTGAATACCAAAGCTCTGCCGACGCCGCTCGACTCCTCCGTAATTGTGTGTCTTCATCATCTCGATTTTTTTCATGGCGTGATTGACACCTTGATGGACACGGACAGTCGTTTGCACTCGCTTATTCAGTAACCCCCATTTGACTTGCAAACACTACCGTTCCGGAGTGATGCAGATTTATGCAAGGGTGCGCTCGGCACGTTTACGGCAACGGGGAAAGTATCACATTCTTCTATTGGCAGGAGATAAATGATATCAACACAAGCAAGACATGAAAAGAGAGACTGCCTGGAGGGAAATAGCGGGATAAATTAGATCGATTTGTTTTCTTCACTTAAAAATATAGTGGATTGCAAAAGTTAAAGGCACTTATGCTTTACAATGGGGCGATATAGCCTAAAATTCATGTCATGATATAAAAGAGGTGATATTATTGAGCTTTTAACACATTGAGTGCCAAAAAAGTTAAATCGGTCCAAGGACGGCTGAGAAACATCCTGTTAAAGTCTTCAATCTGAGAACCAGGCTGTTTAAATGCATGTGCCATAAAAAGTGATCGATAACCTGCAGTGTGCTATGTTTTTGGCCAGATGTGCATGTTTTTGTCTCCCTCTTGTGGCTCTTTGTTTTGGTTTTTAGGCTTGGTCCTGGTGGGGCGTGGACTCCGAGCAGGCACACCTGGCTCCAATTGCTCATCTATGCAATACAAAGACCTCAGACTCACCTCCCCTCATCGTGGGATTGTTCCGTCTATGTTGCGGTACTTCAGCTCAGTGATAGCTTGTATTCTTTGATTGTTTGTCAGGTTTTAAAAAAAATCTGTTTTAGTACCCGAGCCTGCTCTGGAGCCACACCCAGGACCAAGCCAAGCCACGAGGACAATTTTTGTTAATAAACTAACTGCGAACCACGCTTTGGGTGTTGAGTCTGTTTAAGGGTCCAACTTAACAAACCTTAACACAGTGTTTCAAAACATGTCAACAATTATGTCGTTGAAAATTGAGTTGAAACTGAGATATTTAGGCATTTACCTCTTCCCATAACGTTAGTGTCCGTCCAGAGAGGAGAGAGGAGTTAATCAGAAAGTGTGTTGCATAAAACCACTGTTATCTTCGAATCTAGAAAAAAATCTGTAATTTTGATCAATACTAGCCTCTGTTTAGCTTTGGATTTCTCAGGAATTGAGGCGCGTAGAATTAAACTGTTTTCACCTACGGAGAGCTTAGAGTCTCGTGTTTCAAACGAGCCACATCATGTGTCCATAGCTATAACATAGAATACGCTGTGGTGCTACAAATATCATGAAAAATGGCCTGGATTGTTGGCGCTCAACAGGTACATCCTCAAAACAGCGCGGCCTCAATGTGTTAAAAGAAGCTGTTGGTGACATGTACTGTATTTGGTTATAATATGACAGTTTTTAAGCTATTTCACTCATCAATGTTGTTGGTGCCATGGCAACCAAGAGCACGCAGTTACGCACACACTCAGAAGAACAGAGAGATGGTAGACGAGCTAGTTATTCATTTTGATTTGACCTTTATCTAACATAGAAAGTCCCACTGAGATTCTGGCCCCAGAGGGGAACCTATTGTTCATATTAATAGTGGTAGAGGAAACCCGGAGGAAACCTGCACAGACATGGCGAGAACACGGGGAGAACCCAGGACCGTATTGCTGTGAGGCACGAGCACTAACTGCTGCAGCATTGGGCCGCCCAGTCTTGAGACTCACGTGAAGACGGCAAAAACTACACCGGTAATACCCATTTGTTGTAGCCATTTGCTTTTTAACTTCAGCTTTCTCATAGATGGAGTTACGGTTTCCTTCAAAATTTGTTGGACATTCATTTAATCCATTCTTCGCTCGACCTAAGAAATGGTCCCTGTGCCACTGGCTGCAATACAACCCCGAAGCATGATTGATCCACCTCCAGGCTTGACAGTTGGACAGATGTGCACCTCTCATACAACCTGCAGGAATCATTGCGATGTTTTGTAACCAATAACCTGTCTTTTTGAGCAGCTGATAGATAAGAACATGTGTGATCTGAGTTCTCTTGTGAACTCAGAATAGAATCATCGTAGTTGGAGTCGATTCAGTGTGCATATAAACTGGGAGATGGGCCAACAGCAGATAAGCAGCTGTGTGGTGTATGGCCAGTGCATGTGTGTCCATATTGTAGAGCGTAATTATGCTCTGCACATATGTAGTCAGAGGAAGCTAACAGCCTGGCCTCAATGCTCCAATACACAAGCTCACTGCAGGGGCTGGGGGGATTCAAAAGTTGCATTTTTGCATTTTACATTAACCAAAGACACTGAGGGAAAAGTAAAGACTTAAAATAGAAAGAGGGAAGAACTTAAGTGTTTGAGTCCACACAACTCTGAGAAAACAGCGCTGACCAGGCTCCAAGGAAGGAGGAGTTTATTTCACTCATTAACATTGAGCTTTTGCTCCGGTTCAAAAGCAGTGACTCCTAAAGTCCTCAGGCGAACGCCACCGGATCACATGGTAAAAAGAAACAGCATTTATCTGTCAGAAAAAAAGCCTAAACCCAAGTAAGTATGGAGATTTTATTTTTTCAAAAACATTTGTTCCCAGCCACAGGAATCAGGGACACATGTCGGTTCTGGGGCATTTTGAGCTTTTCACAGATTGTTAAAGTTTTCTCTCCAAGCTTTCCAACAATGTACAACACATCTGATAATATTTGGAGTTGAATTTAACAACTCTAAAAAGCCCAAAAGACAGAACAAGCCTTCCAAAGTTTTGGGTTGTTCTCCCCTCTCTCTGCTGCTCGAGTGACAATAGGGCTCATTTACATCTCATTTAGACAAGCCATGCCCGCTCCCCCCGTAAAGCTGTAAAGCACAGGGGGGAGAAAAGGCAAAAAGCAAGAAAAATGTGCCATCAAAGAAAAATATATACAGTATATAGGTTTGCAAACAGGTAATATATAATTAAACATCTCTTGCACTTCCCATAGAGCCGACCTCTACCTCTACAGCAACTAGCAACACAATGACAACTAGCAACATTATCCAAACACACACACATTTGACCAGAGGGAAAGAAGAACACACACACGGTCAGTAATGCCATGGATAATGACTGCGTTATATTATCCCACACATACGACCAAAAACAAAACGCAAACAAATCCAGTCAACTGAAAACACGCCACGTTAGCGTCTCACGTTAGCTTACAGCACAACAATGGGCTCATCAAAAAGAAAACAGACACGATGGCACAGCGGCCACCAGACAAAATAAACACCCCTCCCCCGTCTGAAGTAACCTTTCTGCTCAGCAAAGTCTTGATCAAATAAATTTTCCTCGCTCAGATCTTTTCAATGTAGAGTTATCCAAATCCGCGCTACATCCTTGTATGGAATGGAATGGAAACGTAATGGTCAGCAGGGGGCGCTGTGCATGCTTACAGCCAGGGCGTCATCAGTCAAACTGGAAAAGTTCACTGGTTTCACGCAGAAAAACGATCTTCTGTAGTAGCATTCCAGCGTTAGCATTCGGCTATTCGCGCTCGTAAAATCCTGGAGGGACTGAGTAATGTATTCGTTTGATGCAGTGATTGCTTTTCGAGTACTGCTTTGCTGCGCCCAGTTGTGCAGACTTCCAGCGTGCTCTATGTACTCCGCTCACACTGGAACATCTGACAGTGTTGTGAAAACCTCTGGGTCAGCCGCACACCGACCAAAGTCCAGGCAAAAGGTCGCGGGGCTGACTACATGCTCGCTGAGAAGACAGCTTTAGCCCGGGGCAATGACCACCTCTGCTGCCATGGCAACAGCTTCCCCGTCCATACCCACACATGAGGAGGAGGAGGAGGAGGAGGAGGAGGTGACCGCTGAAATGTGGATTTTTGAGTTTACGTCTGAGCCCTACATGGCAGCTCCAGTGTTTAGTCCTCTGGGAAAAAAAGTTTTAGGAACCACCTAAAACACAACTTAAACCCTCAGCTTTTCTCCAGGAATGAGTTATTGTCAGAGGTGTTAGTAGTAAACCCTGCATTGGACCCCCTCACCTAACTTTACCCCCTGCCCTTATGATGCGTTCAAAGGGGAAAAGAAATCACTGTAACGCTTTATAATAACTGCACCTCATTTAGCCTTAAAGGGATTATACAGAGTTTATAAATGTTAAAACAATGTATTTTCCTCCCCCTTCATGTTCCAGCCATGTCCTAATGAAGAATGAGATCAGACCTTTTCACCACAATCCTGTACTGTCGCTCAGAAAGGTGTTTATTCGGGTTTCAAGTGCCGTCATGCACGAGCTTAATATAGAAGCTGCAGTTACACGTATGACCTGAGGTGGCAGTAGTGAGTATTAAATGGCAAACTTGCATCTAGCCCCTTTAATGAATGATAAGTTAACACTTAATTTATCTTGAGCAATTCATTAGTTAATAATAATACCTATACTTAACAATGAATAAGTGAAGTATGTGAAGAACTACTCAGTATGAGTTAGGCCAGCCATTTTTTCAAAAGAATTTGTTATAATTTTACAGCTAAAATGACATAAAAGCGACATCTAGCAATGACCGTGGCTAAATACTGGTGTGAAGTAGTACATTTTGGTAAATCAATGTATTTTTTCCTTTCAAAATCAATGTTTCTCAAAGCTTGTTTTGTAGAGAAGCTTTGGGGGCCCCCCCGAAGTGCCTCTGAGGCCCCCCAGTGGGCCCCGGACCCCGCATTGGGAACCGCTGAGTTAGGCAATAACTATAGTAGTTATCTAGTTATCAAGTGTTAGTCACACTTAACTAGACAAACTTGATATTATTATAAGCGATATATCGCTATTGGAGAATGCTAACATGATGCTACATGTTAGTGTCGTGCTAATGCTAATGCTAGCTAGCGCTTGCCGTTATTGCACTTCTACTGAACAATCTGCTGTGAATAAACATCCATAAGGACCTGATTTAGACTTGACTTTATCAAGTGTTATCAAGTGTTAGTCACACTTAACTAATAGTTCATTTTATGCACTTGGTAATGGTTTGAGACAAAAAACAAAATGATTAATAATTAGACACACTTGATATTATTATAAGTGATACATCGCTGAATAATCCATAACCAAAACTAACATTAACCTTAATTGTTTTCCTGTTTCTTCCGACTCCTGGCCCTAACCTTGATCAGGTTGATACTGTCCAGATCAAACACATGTGACGGTAAAATAGCCGGAAATCATCCAACAACATCGTGATTTTTATTAATTATCTACTATTAAGTGCAATGAGCCTTTTTATGTCTCTGTGTCCTTGGGCAAGACAATTCCCCCATCAGTGCACACTGCTGTGTGAGCGTCTGAGTAAGTTGGACATTCTTAGTGTGTGCGTTCAGTCACAAATCCAAAGTGTTCTGGTTCAATTATCAGAAGCTTGTACGATTATTTCCATGTCCTTGGGCAAGACACTTCTCCCATATGAATACTAACCACTAACCAAATGGCAGCTGGTTTGATTCCCCACTATTGCAAAACCCACACTGGCATTATGTCACTGAGCTAGACACTTCCCCCGACAGTGTGCATGCTTGTGACAGTGAATGCTTCCTCTGCTGCCCAATAAAGAGAGAGAAGAGAAAAGCACTGTCTCGTCGGCCTCTATTTTAAACTATCTCACTTTGTAAAACTTTTGGAGTAATTTCCTTTTTGTTTTCTGACAGTGATGGATTTATCTCCAGACGTGAGCGCTCACCGCTCTCCCAAGTGGCAATTTGTGCCAGGCATCAGCGTCACTCAGCCGCCCTGATAATGGCCCTAAAGTACACTCGCGTTTGCTTTGGACATCACACCGACAATTATTTATATCAGCGCCATGTTGTTCAAAAGTTTCTCCTCCCAATCTGCCACGTTTGTGTCCTTGAAACTTATGACAGGAGAAGTTTAACCAGAGATGGGCAGTAAATCACAATGTTATTTTGTTACTTAAGTACATATACTTCAGTATTGTACTTAGAGTTCTTGAGTAAATGTACTTAACTCAAGCAGTATTTTTTTGTTGAGAACGTATTACTTTTACTCCACTACATTTGAAAGATCAATATATATTTCTATCAATTTCTACTCTGCCAAACACTTCAAATCATCCAGTTCTATTTATATTAAATTTAACATTAGTTTCCTATTTTAAAATAGTATTTCTGTACTTTTTTTTAACACTACATGAACTATATTTATTAAACATGGAACAGACAACGAATGCGAACCACTGAAGCCTGGGAATGAATGGAGAAAACAAAGCTAATACGGCTAAACAACACCACTAAAAAACTTCCTGACTGAAATACCTAGACTTATTAGTGATAAACCAATCACAAACAATGAGTGTATCTCACATTCTGTCGTTGAATCAATGAAAATGTTGCTCCTAGTTTTCCATTGGTTGCTTTAGGTGTTAGCCTCACTGGCCGGTCACAAGATGGCCGCCACATTTGCCACGTCAACGAGCGCCATGTCTGATCTAGAGTTTTCTAAAAGTACTTTGATAGCACTTATCTTTGGTCTTCATGGCGGGGGCTGACATTGCTGTGATATCACCCCCTAGTGGCTGGGAGCAACTCCAGAAATTTTGCTATAGATACAGACGGCATCTCCGGAATCGTCCATATATGGTCATGTTTGAAAACAGTTAAGGGGGAAAACAATTTGGAGAAAAATCTAAACTGTCTTTGAATTATGCTGAATTATGAATATAGTTTTCTACTAAATAAAGATACAAAGACATGGGAAGGAGCAAAGTGGTTCAAAAGCCCATAGATACATAAAAACAACAGAGAATGCTAGCGTGATACTACAAGTTAGTGTCGTGCTAATGCTAATGCTAGCTGGCGCTTGCTATGACGATTTTTCGCTTCTACTGAACAATCTGCTATGAATAAATATCCACATGGACCGGATTTAGACTTGACTTTATTTGTATATGAAAAATAAATTTACATTTCGCCAGAAAATGGCTAAAAAGAGTGAAAAACTGTTTCCCAAAAGATTCTATTTTCCCCTTGGCGAGGCCATGCCCCCTTCTAAGACGAGATGCTGTCTGTGTCTATAACATGGATTTCAATGGGGACTTCACACGTGTCAAAAACAACTCAAAAGCCTGGCTCCAAAGACAACTCTGATTGTCTTTTAGCTGCTTCTTTCCTCTAGTATTTGCCTTGGCACCTCTGAATAATTCCATGAACCCCACCAAAAGGCAGTATTTGACGGCATCGTTCTTCCTTCAGTAATGTACTGTCTGCGGTCCATTTGTAATGTAAATGCTTCATGTGACCAAACAGAGCTGGGTTGACCGCGCCCTACGTGGACAAACTGCACAAATGTTTGAATGAGCATTTTTCAAGTAATGAAATCAAGCACTTTGCTTTTCTTTGAAAGGGTGAATTTTCTCTGTGCTCAGACAAACGCCTCTCAAGCAATTCATACAAGTGCACTCTCCCTCCCCCATTCGCCCTGCCCTTTTGGCCACACATCCCTCTGAGACCGCTGAGGGGATGAGACCTGCCATACAGGAAGTCGGGCGCCCACGGGGAAAGAGAATAAAGCGACTAATGAGAACAACACACGGCAAAAAGGATTCACCCAGGACAGCCTCAGCATCGACCCCATGGAGAAGTGCTGTTAATGAGGTTTGACATTGCAGAAGCTTAAGGCATGTGACATATGTAAATCTGCTTTTGATTCAGGAGAAGAAAAGCAGAAAGAAAAAGATACAAATTGTTCATAAATGTCCCGTCGTTTCCAGTGTAACATTGCTTTTATCGTCATGTGGCGGTGTTTAGACGGCGCCGCCGCTCGTATATCCGTAAAGCCTCCTATCAGCTGCATTAAAAGCGGACACTAAACTCTAGTGCGTTTTAATAGCGCTGCATTAAAAGTGCAGAGGGGAGCTGAGTGTGCACTTGATGGAGCAGACAAGAGCGATGGAGTGGACATAACTCCCGCGGTGTTTTTATGAGAGCGGCGGAATCACCAGAGGACATGACTCCCACGAGAGGCGCCGCTCGCTGTAGTAAAAAAGTTTCAGGGAGACGTTTCAGGCGAAATCAACTTTCTTTTCAGCTTTTAAACCAGGTCAGTACGTCATTTCTGCTTTCTTGTACCTGAAATTTACTTTACTTACTCACTGCCCACAGGGTTCATACGGGTGGCAGAAAAAGATTTTAATGACAAAATACTTTTTAAATGCCACAAAGATGCATGTATGATTTCGAGATAGAAAAATGGCTTGAAATGTGTTTGAATTAAAGGCACACTGTGTAACATTTTGGACTATACTGTTGCCATCAACACAAAACATGCTCTCAATGACCAGCCCGTCATAGAAATTACTATTTTTGTAGTGGATAGTCAAAGAATGGATCTGGATGAGGGCATAACCTGTTTAACTTTCAATACTCCTGACTTTGGTCGACATCTCCATGGAAACGAGCTGGAGAAGTACCCACTCCCGGTAAAGTTATAGGCTGTATCCGAATGTTCACACTAGTCCCTGACCCCTCATTCACTACATAGGCCCGCACTATATAGTCGACCATATAGTCACTGATTCTGTTGGCAATTCGGACACAAGCCACTACTTTCTCCGCGCTGCGTGACGTCACGCGCGCTGCAGCTGCAGATATGTTTTTTAAATTTTTTTATGTAATTCATGAATTTTTTTTCTAGCTATAGCAACTTGTGAAAGTGTAATGCAGTTAATAGGAAAAACTGGCTCCTCCCCCCACTGGGTCCGGTGACATCATCACATTCTAGAACCTGCAACCCTACCTATTGACATAACATGGTTGTCACAGCAACAAAAATGCCTCAATCTTCGTCACTTCCTGTCAGTGTCCAATAAAAAAGTGAAACTATAAACATTAGAAAAATGTCGAACTAAAGATAGATGGGCCCATTTTTTAACCTCTTTTAACTCCCACCTGAACGGATCCCGTTTTCTCCAGTTTGGCGTTACCTTAATCAAAAAGCTTCTTTGGAAAAAACACCAAAACAGCCACAAAAAAATGAGAAGAAAACAAGGATGTAAACGCAACCAAAAAAATTACAAAAACTGAACAAGTATTTTACAAAAATTCAACAAAAATGTGACAAAAACTCAACCAACAAGTGACCAAAAATGTAAAAAGAAATGTGAGAAAAACTCAACCAAAATGTGAGAAAAACTCTACAAAAAAAAGACAAAAACTCGACAAAAAAAAAAAAAAACACACAACAAAAATGCGACAAAAATTTGAAAAAAAATGTGACAAAAACTCAACAAAGATGTGACAAAAAGTCAATCAACAAGAGACCAATAATAAAAAAAAAAACAAGTGAGAAAAACTCAACAAAAATGTGACAAAATTTTGAAAAAAAATGTGACAAAAAATTCAAGCAAAAAGTGACAAAAATTTAATTAAAATTAAAAAAATAAAAATAAACATAAAAAAGGTGACACAAAACAGCAACAACACGAGGAAAAATATAAATTTTGTGGGTCTTAGCTTTCAAATGAGGTGTTACACAGGCCTATAGCCAAAGAGGGCAGCATGCATTCGGTTTAGCCGGGTGGTAAGAGGTTAAGGAAAATCTTAAATATGATTATTTTAACTATGTTTTAGCAAAAAATATGTCTAACGTGTCAGACGCACTTTAAAGAAAAATGTGCTATCATTAAAACTAAAAATGTAAATCATTCTTGGTCCAAACCAACTCAAAATCAGCACAAACTCTGAAAATTCAAGCACTTTAGAGTCATTTTTGTCTAAGATAAGATAGCATTTTCCCCTGTATCCATTCACACACAGAGAAATGATGGAAAATTGGATAGCAGATTTAAAGTGGACACAGTGGGAAACTTTTATTTGTGTAAAACTGAATTTCTGATCAAACCTGCAACAGACGGGGTTTCAGCTCTTCTTTTTTAAGCTCTAGAAAAACAAAATCCGAAACACAATAATGATCTGATATCCCTGACTGAGGCGCATTGTTCGAGACATTGTCTGAACTAAACCAATTAAACGTACCTTGAAGAAACAGCTCCTGATTGCACTTTCTCATTAGCAGGTAAATGATAAAAACGAGCACTGCCAATAAGCGCCTTGGCTCCTCCAACATACCAACGAAAACAGTAATCAACCCAACTGGCACCGCGTAGACGTCCTCGGGGCGAGTCGGTTACATTCTACACAAAGGTCAGACAATATGTGTTTATCTGTGTTTTGGACTGGCCAAAACACCACACTGTTTTCATGTTCTGAACTCCAACTCGAAAGCTTCATTACGAATGTTTAATTGCTTTTCGCTGTAATTATCGCCGCTGCTGTGAAAGTGAAAATGAGGCACTTTAGCCAAAAAGCTCCACACTTTGATAATTATCGATGTGTTTTGACTCCATGACTCAGACAATAACAAAGTGATTCAGTGGCTGAAATGTCTTCATAGATGCGTCAATAATAAACAGTTGAAACAAAGCTACACCGCGTTCCAAATTATTATACAAATTGTATTTCAGTGTCAAAAAGGTATTAAAAAAAAGTTTTTCAATGAAACTCATGGATGGTTTTGTGTGTCAGGGCTTTTTGAATCACTGACATTAGTCTCAGAGACCTGGAATGATTAGTTTTCATGTTAAGCTCAGTTAAGGGAAAAACTACTGAAAAAGGATGTTCCACATTATTAAGCAGATCATCATTTTCGAACAATATGGGAAAGAAAAAGGATCTCTCTGCTGATGAAAAGCGTGAAATAGTTCAATGTCTAGGTATAAAAAACTTTCGATATTTCATGAAAGATTAAGCGTAATCATCAAACTGAGAAGAGATTTGTGGATGATTCAGACACACTCGGGTTTGGGTAAATAAAGGCACAATGAGGACGGTTTCAGCCAGAAAAACACATCTGATGAATAGAACAGCAGCTACAAAGCAGCAGACAGGTATTTGAAGCTGCTGGTGCCTCTGGAGTCTCCCGAACATCAAGGTGTAGGACCAATGGGCGAGGAACATGCTTCTCTATGGTCCTTATGGCGGGGAGCTGGCATTGCTGTAACACCACCCCCTGGTGGCCAGGGCGACTCCAAGAGACACTTGGGAGCATTGATTCTAACGACACTTCCGACCTCCCAAAAACGGCTTAAAAGCCTGGCTCTAAAGAGTTTTTCTTTTTCTAAAAAATGCTATAATCCATGTGACCACACTGGGGTAGGTGTGGAGGCTCTGCCCGCCTCATGAGCGCAGGGCTTCCCGCCTTTTTGCCCGTTTAAGGAACAGGCTGCGTAGGAGGAGACAGAACGGCCACTAAGGTTCACACAGGACTCTGGACCTTTTCTATGAATGGGGCTGAATTGGTATTAATCCATCTCTAATTATTATATCTATGTGTAGGACCCTCCAGAGGCTGCAGTTTGGCATAAACCTTCTATGGTCAGATCAGTGAAGTAGTAGACGGTTGGTGAATGGCCACCATGTCCCATCAAGGCTGTGATGTCGGTAAGGAGGTGGCGGAGTCATGTTTTGGGCCCGAATCATGGTGAGAGAGCTGGTCGGCCCCTTTAGGCTCCCGGAAGGTGTGAAAATGACTGAAAAATATGTGGAGTTTCTGACTGACCACTGTCTTCTATGCTACAAAAAGAAGAGCCGTGTTTTCCCGAACAAGATCATCTTCATGCATGACAACGCACCATGTCCTGCTGTAAAGAAAACCTCTGCATCATTGGCTGCTATGGGCATAAAAGGAGAGAAACTCATGAGGGTCCTACACCTTATAATAATTTGGAACGCGGTGCATATCTGGGCTTCAGCTTGAATTGTTTATAGCTGCATTTGAACTGTGCTGGCTGTCTGCATTTCTTGGCAAACGTCTGAGAGAAACACACTTCCTGATGTGACGCAATTTCATTCACATATTTCCCAACCCTTCACTGCAAATTAAACCTGATTTGTTTTGTTATTTTTATCCCCTCTCTTGAGCGTCTGGTGTTTCCCGGTGAGCCTGGAGGGGAAATCAGGTCAGACCCCTTCATCAAACATTAATCCTGTGGTGTGGAAAGCGATTAGGTTTTCGGAGACGGGACCCTGCCTCACCTCGGCGGGAGGGGGGGTGCAGCCAGCCAGGACCATCATATCCGAGCCCGTGTTTGCTACAGCTGTGTTTGTAAATCCGCGCAAATTATGAATAATAGAGATCTCAGACGAGTCATTAAACACGAGCTGCACTCGCTTACGTTTTCATTTTTAAAAAATGGTAAAAAGCGGCTTCCGAACAGCGCCGCCGACCTTTCCGTTTACACACAATAGAATGTGGATGAAGAGCTTTGGTGTAAAAGAAGGATTGCAGTTTAAATAAGCGGGATAATGAGAATTAGGAAAAGGTTGCAGCGCTATTGTCGGAGATGATTGTGGCCATTGAACTCGCTCGGCCGCTCAAATTGGGTTGTCATGATTTGGGTGAGTTACATTACATCTTAGGAGGTTCCTGCTTAGAAACGGCTCTGTAGAGCAGGGGTGAGCAATGTCAGGCCCGGAGGCCAAAACAAGGCCCTCCATCATCAAACTCTGGCCCTCGAGATGATTTTGAGATATTATGAGCCAAATCAGAGATCAAATGCTCTAGAAATGTGGAAAAAAACCTGTCAATTCCTTAAAATGTCTTTGCAGAGCACCCTTTTAGGCCATAATCCTAAAAGAATATTAAAAATCCTAAGAAATGACTTAAATCTCCATCCATCCATCCATTTTCTTCCGCTTTATCCGGGGCCGGGTCTCAGGTGCAGCAGCCTCAGCAGAGATGCCCAGACTTCCCGATCCACACACACCTCCTCCAGCTGTTCTGACCCCGAGGCGACACAAGGCCAGCTCGGAGACATAGTCCCACCAGCGTGTCCTGGGCCTTCCACGAGGCCTGGTCCCACTAGGACGTGCCTGGAACACCTCCCACGGGAGGCGACCAGGAGGCATCCGAAACAGACGCCCCTAATAGAATCACGAAGAAGAAGCAAACAGGCTAAAAAATACATATCTCAATGGTGTAATTGAGTTAGTATTGTTTTACTCTCGTGGAAAATTAATGAGTGGGTCCGGTGACATGATCACATTCTAGAACCTGCAACCCTGCTATTGACATAACATGGTTGTCACAGCAACAAAAATGGTTTGCCTCAATCTATGACACTTCCTGTCAGTGTCCAATAGAAAAGTGAAACTATAAACATTAGAAAAATGTCGAACTAAAGATAGATGGGCACATTTTTTAACCTCTTAACTCCCACCTGAACGGATCCCATTTTCTCCAGTTTGGCTTTACCCTAATCAAAAAGCTTCTTGGGAATAAGCACCGAAACAGCCACAAAAAAATGAGAAAACAAGGATGTAAACGCAACAAAAAAATGACAAAAACTGAACAAATATTTGACAAAAACTCAACAAAAATGTGACAAAAACTCAAAAAAATATGTGACAAAAATTCAACAAAAATGTGACAAAAACTCAACCAAAATGTGACAAAAACTCAACAAAAAAATGAAAAAAACTCAACAAAAATGCGACAAAAATTTGAAAAAAATGTGACAAAAACTCAACAAAAATGTGACAAAAACTCAAAAAATATGTGACAAAAACTCAACAAAAAAATGAAAAAAACTCAACAAAAATGCGACAAAAATTTGAAAAAAAATGTGACAAAAACTCAACAAAAATGCGACAAAAATTGGAAAAATATGTGACAAAAATTCTACAAAAATGTGACAAAAAATCAACCAAAATGTGACAAAAACTCAACAAAAAAATGAAAAAAACTCAACAAAAATGCGACAAAAATTTGAAAAAAATGTGACAAAAACTCAACAAAAATGTGACAAAAACTCAAAAAAAATGTGACAAAAATTTGATAAAAATGTGACAAAAAAATCAAGCAAAAAGTGACAAAAATTCAACAAAGATGTGACAGATATTTGAAAAAAAAAACATAAAAAGGTGACACAACACAGCAACAACACGAGGAAAAACATCAATTTTGTGGGTCTTAGCTTTCAAATGAGGTGTTACACAGGCCTATAGCCAAAGAGGGAAGCATGCATTTTAATGAGTAAAAAAAAAGGCTTATGACCTGTGAGGGCATAAGTTACTTAGTTCTGCTGCTGCTGAAAAAGTACCAGTATCGGTTCAGTCATAAGGTACAAGCAGAGTGGGCAAGCCGACTGCTGTGGGAAACCTTTCAATTCTCATGGAGATCTTGAATGTGATTTTTTACTTTCGTCACCCTGCAGATTCTCGACTGTCGAGCCACATTCCCGTGGAGGACCCTGAACCTAATAAAGTTTACTCAGAGCCCTCCTACACGCGCTCTCCTCCTCCCAGCTGCTGCCCGAAGTTGTTTTAGCAGGTTGTAGGCTGTGATTTGGCACCGCTCTGACCGTTTGTAAGAGTGTGATAGTGGGAGGGATGGTGTTTCTCTCGCTGCCTTGCTTTTGAGCTACGGAGCGTTTTTTTTTTGCTAATTGGGGTCACATAGTCAGCGCTGGCAAAACGGCTGCAAAATGCTGATGTTACTGGAGCCTGTTTTTAGTCCCAGCGGCATATTATATTGCAATATACAATAACGTGCATATGTGGACGGGCACTGACTTGTTAAGTCGTTTGTGGGAGCCTGATGTTCTGCAGTGGAGCGTAAGGCTAAGGTTTGACCATCCGAATAACTTTTACTCACAGTTATTTGCCTTGACATGATCCAGATTCATCATCACCGTTATAAGTATAGGGCTGCAAACGGCCGGCGGTTCTAGTGTTGTTCCGATACTATTTTGTCTCAATCCGATAACGATACTCCCTTGTCTGTGACAAGGGAGTCACAGACACCGAGTACCAGCACAATATCACAGGACACATATACACTGCCATTCAAAAGTTTGGGGTCACTTAAAATGATCAAAGATACAGTGTAGATCAGTGATTCTCAACTGGTATGTGTTTATTAACCCCATTGTGAGCTAAACAATGTTCACGTCTCTGCTGTGGCGCAGATCGGCCCACACTTGGTGTGAATGCGAAACAAAACAAATGCACATGTTCATCGATACCACTTTTTCTAAAACCGATACGAGTACTTTGATTTATGTGGATTATTGTATTTGCACTAAAGAATTCTCCAGTTTGAGCTGCGCCTCGTAGCTGCGCCTCGTAGCTGCGCCTCGTAGCTGCGCTGGCCGCACGTCAAGTGGTATCGGTTTCTGGTATCGGGACCTCATTAATGAGTACGAGTATGAGTACAAGCATGTGGTAACGGCCCAATACCCGATACTGGTATCGGTATCGGTGCATCCCTACTTTTCACTGTTACCAGGGAGATCTGCCATGTTTGTGGGTTCCATAGTTTAACATCAGCTAAAAACAAAATAAAAAGGGAATACATGTAACTCTGTGTCCAAATGTATTGACGTGAACAATAACTCTGATGCTTAGCCATATGACATCACGATCCAGAACTCTATGCCTTCATAAGTGACTGAGACGCATTTCGAGCACCAGTGGTTCATTGTGCTAGCTGATCGTGCTAAAGGCTAATTGATGTTTAGAAAGTCTCTTGTACCGAGAAACTGTTGAAAAAGTTAAATTTCAGCGGAGTCTCTGCATGGCGACTTTTTCAAGTGTCCATGTGGTCTCTGCTGAAACTGAACCTGTTAGTTTTCACCGAGACTACACCGACTCTCCTTATCTCCAGGGGTCGTCTCGGAGACAATCTCCATGACCAGCGGCAACTCGAGAATCCAGGCCAGGCTCTTTATTTCTGTCCCTTTCTGCAGCTGCCTCGTCTTGGCGACAACCCGAGCGAGGGTGCACTTCATCCACAGCCTCCAATTCCACAAACCTGCAATATCTTTCCCTCACAATCAAACATCTCTCCATCCAATAATGGACTTTGCCTTTTCACTTTCCTCCTGTTTCAGCGACTCAAATATCTGCTTCTCCTTGTCAGCGTGCTTTCAGACTCCTCTGTTGATTCTGCAAAAGTCTGTCCGCAGAAGCCGCAGCAAATCAAACGTCTGAAACATTTCCATCAAAACCTTCAAAAACCGCATCCGCAAAAAAGGACGTCTGCGGCTTCGCTTTTGTTTCTGAGGCTCTTTCCGTGATTTAGCCGTCTCTACTCGCAGTGAAGGTCACGCTCACATTTCTCTGATGCCGTTGGTCCCGCCTTGAAATCCAATCTCTACGGAGCGAGTTCCACGCTGACTTACTCTGAATGCGTTAGGAAGCCAGCCAAGGATGTGCACATTCCTCACCGAGTGCAGTAAGACACAGCGCCCGACATGTACAGTATGTCGGATGACCTCAGCGAATGGACCGCCGCTCCTCCATCTTCCCCCCTGTCACTCTCCCCAGACGCTTCCCCCGGTCACATCTCGTCCATTAGGCTCTCCATCACGTTCCTCGCTCTCTTCATCTTCATCATTGCGTAGAAAGTGAACGGCCCGGCGCTCATACATACTTACATGACCCAAAGCCAGCACCATATAAGTTCGTAAAGAGTTCCACACAGCAGCAGTGATTAAAGCAGTCAGTTAAAGGGATGTTTCAGGATTTTTGACATAGGGCCTCAGTTCCTAGTTATCCAGAGTGTTGCTGATTTCTGGAGATATTTCTTTTTGTAATTCAAGCAGTTCTTATGTTTGAAGAGTTTCATGGCGCTAGGCTAGTGCAAGGCTAGAGCATTTCTATGATTTGTGTCGATAGAATAATTTTTGGAATATAACTGACCTGCATCACATGAATGATCGCATTTTGAGGGACTATTTTCTAGCAGATCACTCCACCGCCGTGTAGCTTATACAACCACGAAGCTGATGCTGCTCAAATATAAGTTATTTTAAATGCAAAATGGTTAAAATTACTCTATCAACACAGACATGTATATGGTTAGTCTGGTGTTATAAGTGATTTGCCTCAGGTGCTCTGTGGAGCGGGTCACACTGTTTTTAACGCAGGCTGATACCATAGAAAAGCGCTAGCCTTGCGCTAGCCTAGCACAAGCCTAGCACCATGAAAGTCTTCAAATATAAGAACTTCTTTAATTACAAAAAAAATATCTCCAGAAATCAGCAACACTCTCGATAACTAGGAAATGAGGCCCTATGTCAAAAATCCTGAAATATCCCTTTAAAACAATCTTTACAGGATTTTTCCAGAAGGATTTGCGCGTGAACTCTATCTATCTATCTATCTATCTATCTATCTATCTATCTATCTATCTATCTATCTATCTATCTATCTATCTATCTATCTATCTATCTATCTATCTATCTATCTATCTATCTATCTATCTATCGTGGGAAATTGATGTTTTTTAGCTAATGTTATATTTTATAATGCTATTGAATGTTTTTGATGAATTTAATCTATGTGCTTTAAAGTTTCAGTTGAAAACCAATCTTTTCACACG
Source organism: Gobius niger (assembly GCF_951799975.1). NCBI lineage: Eukaryota > Metazoa > Chordata > Actinopteri > Gobiiformes > Gobiidae > Gobius > Gobius niger. Next base: position 38,728,595 of record NC_136855.1, on the reverse strand, counting down.
CACATTGCTGCAACAATACCGCATTTCTCGCTCTTGCACTCTTTTGCTCATATCTATGGAGACGTCCAGGTGCCCACACCAGTGTGGGCAAAAATAACTCCAAATAAGGCATCAGGAAGACACTTCTAGTGGAAAACTACTGAAAGAAAAGCTTGGTGACCTTGGCCTAAGCTCAACTCATCTCCTATCTCTTCGTGAACGTCACATTTTTGATAATATATATTGTAAGAGCGCAGTTAGACGATGCTTTTCCCGGGACTGCCCCGCTCGAGCACCGTGTGTGTGTTAGTGTAGGGACTTTAGCGCTCGGAGAATATGTGTTTAGAATTGTAATTGTTATAGGGAATAAATCTTCTTTGACTAAAGCTACTGAATTCTGGTGGTTTCTTCTTGGACCTTGGGATCAACGAACACGCTTGGCGAGACCTTTTTGACACTTTAATATTTTAAACTTAACTGTTTAAATGTGTTTAAATTGATCTTATGGAGTCAGATCTTGTGTATATTTGAGTGCTAATATTTCCTGTAAAATCGCCTACACTATCTATCTATCTATCTATCTATCTATCTATCTATCTATCTATCTATCTATCTATCTATCTATCTATCTATCTATCTATCTATCTATCCATCCATCCATCCATCCATCCATCCATCCATCCATCCATCCATCCATCCATCCATCCATCCATCCATCCATCCATCCATCGCCTTGACAGGTTGGTTGGCAGATGATTCCATTAATAATCAGAATACATGTGGAAAGAATGTACTTCAAAACTATTACTGCTATGACTCCAAGGGCCTTGTATCTGGAGTATGACCTCAACTGTATGACTGCTCGTAACCATCATAAAAATCGAATAACAAAACGCCTTTGATCTCCAAACCGAATTGAATGTCAGTCCCTCCTCTCTACGCTTCCCCCGGCATCTCCGGTCAGAGCTTTTCTGGCAGGATCTAAACGGCCACTGACCCGGGCCGGTCGGGTTTGAATGAGGACGCGTTGACGATAGCTATTTCCCGGGCCGCCGGGAGATTGGCTTGTCAGCGCGAAGAATAAAAGCTTATGAAGTGTGCACAAACACGCGGCCGGCTTTAGAAGGACGCTCCGGCGAGGCACTCCAACTCTGCACTTTTACAAGCGGACCACCCCAATCCCTTCTGTGTCACTGGGCAACTCGGTAAACAACTAATTAGATATCTCTCTTCCTTTTTTCTCGGCGAAGACACTCTCGAGATGCCGGAGCGGCGGTTGTAAAAGCTCCGGTCTGGTTGTGGTTGAAGGATTTCTGCAGCGATGGGAAGAATGGGGCTTAATGTGAACTCTCGATTCACAAAGGCCACAGTTTCTTTTCTCTATTCTCCTTCGCAGAGGATGAAATATGCCGTTTGCGCAGAGGCGGGTGAAAACTGTAACCCTGATGTTTAGCTCTCCGCAAAGAAATGTTTGTCGATGAATGTTCGACGTCATATTTCAAGGATCTATTGACAGAAGATGTTTCTTTGAATGTAACAGACCTGATTGACTCAATGACATGTTGTTGTGAGGCTCATTGTGTTGTTTCTGACATGAAATGAGCAGCACAAATACACTAGGTAGCGTTCACGTGACATCACAACATTATAAAGAGCCTATAGTTTAACATTGAGGTGGAGCAACTGTCGGTAACTGTGGTAACTTTATGTCTTTGTTTTTTGGCTCATATCTCAGTCATTACTGGAGGAATCCACATGAAACAAAAACTGTCACAAAGTTCATTATCTCCTCTGTCAGAAAAACGTCTAAAAGTGGTGACAATATGCGTAAACATGACCGTGATGTTGTACAATAGAAAGGACTTTCAGACAAAACAATAATATCACAGGTTTGTGAATCCAAACACAATCAAATACTGATGAGGAAACACATTTGTCAATTTTCGTTTTGGAGATTTCTTAAAAAAACTGTATTTCTCCCATAGAGTTTCATCGACCCCGCGCTCCATCTGACATTATGACATCATCACATTCTACAAACTAACTAAACTACAAAAAACTCTTTAATACCACAATCAATATTTCTGAAACTTAATATTAGCCTATATTAGAGCATTTACGGTGAGCCATTTGAAACAAGAAAATGTTCTGTTCTTTTTCATTTCTAAGCTTGATTATAGTTTTTTTTTTAAGTCATGAATGAACCGCTAAATTTGTCTGAAATTTTAACTGTATAATGGTGAATGGTCTCAACTGATATAGCGCTTTTCCACCTACATTAGGCACTCACAGCGCTTTACAACAAGGATCCACTCACCCATTCATACTCTCATTCATACACCAATGTAATGCAGACACTGACTTTAGTAACTATAACATTTTTTGCAATAGGTGCGGCAAATGACTCTGAGAAATAAGTAGGTTCAGTAACTCTCTATTGAGTTGCAGAAATATTGATGGTTGTTTTTAAGACTTTTTTACTTTCATATTTGCCGGTATGCTAGGACCCGGAGGCGGAAGTCGTGACGTCACACTTAACTAACGTATTAATACAGACAACATCTCTGGAGTTGCCCATATATGGTCATATTTGAAAACAGTAAAGGGGGAAAAAAATTTGGAGAAAAATCTAAACTTTCTCCAATTATTCAAAAACTAGTTTAACAAACGCTGAATTATGAATATACAAATGTATAATTATATGAATTTGTACAATATAGTTCAACAGCCCATAAATACATAAATAACGGAGAATGCTAGCATGATGCTAAATGTTACACGCTAGCTAGCGCTAGCTACGACTGCTGTTTTTTCACTTCTACTGAACAATCTGCTGTGAGAAAATATCCATATGGGCCTGAATTACACTTGACATTATTTATGTGATAAATAATTTCATATTCCACCAGAAAATGGCTAAAAAAAGAAAATTGTGTTTCCCAAAACATTCTATTTTCCCCCTTGGCGAAGCCACGTCCCCTTCTATGACGCGATGCCGTCTGTGTCTATTGCTGGGTTGCAGGCTGTAGAATGTGATGATGTCACAGGACCTGTGGGGGAGGAGCCAGTTTTTTAACTGCAATACACTCTCACAAGTCATATCTAAAAAGAAAATGTATGAATTACGAAAATGATCATTAATATCAGTCACTGGGTCCATGATCTGATACAAGACCAAAAATGTCCTCAAAACAAAATAATTTTACGTCTATATTACATTATAGGCCTTTAGAACACTGTGATGTCACCTGAAACCCAGCAATAGAGTTGTATTTCCGCCCATCTGAGATCATCACATCGTCAAATTCTAGTATTGATTGTGTTCAGGTGTTGGGAACGTGGGAGTCCGTTTCTGTTCATTCCCAGGCTGATTTTAAGAAACACAGGGGATACAGGAGTTAAGTTGGCTGGGCTACAAACCCCGCTCTCGAACGGTCGCACCGCGAGCCTGCTCAGTGTTGCAGCTCACGTCTGGGTTTTCCAATAACAGCGCACGTCCTCTGCAGACGCCGGCGCGCTCAGGTGAAGCTAATGCCATGGAAATGAAGATCTCTGCACGGCCCGCGCTACACCGACCGAAACAATCACTTCAGATCAATGTCCAAGCACCGGCGTTACTACGGAGAACAGCGCGGCCGGGATAGAACAAGCGGCGGCGCATTCTGTCGCGTTAGCAGAACGTTTGAAAGCGTCGCGCTCAGTTATGTCGGGAGTCAAAGAGACGCACGGCTGGTGAAGTCATAAAGAAAAGGCATTTGAAAGAGCGTCAGTCAAGTTCCCATGTTTCCCATATCTACGACTTTTAAGATACCACAAGAAACATACAGAGAAATGAAAATTGCATTACCCTCAAAACTCGCCTCAGAGAGAAAAAGAGAGAAAGAGTAAGAGAATGGGGTCGGGAGGAGAGAAAGGAGGCGAAAAATCTTAAATTAATTAGTAAATGCAGTCAGCCCGTCTTTGACAACAATCCACCTCCTATTTTCAGTTTTATGGTTAGATTGAATTAGATAGAACAATGGGTTTGTGGAGTGAAAAGTAAATAAAATGCGCAAAAGGCAACAAAAGCAGTTGTACAGGAGTCCTGGTGTGACTTCACTGACTCAGGATTTTGACTGTAAATAAAGTTCATATGTGAAAGTAATACCAGCTATGAAAGTGTGAGTGTTGCTCCAATGCAGTGTTTCTCAGCTGGTTTGGCGTCGGGACCCACAATCACCTTGAGATGACAAGCCGCGACTCAAATACAACTTAGACGTGTAAAATAAAGCTTATGCGCAAATTCAACCTGGAAGACCTACCAGCTGCACTCATTCATCACCTCATCACCGGCAGCGCACTCCAATCATCCAATCACGGAACCCGCTCAAGCCGCACCTTCACAACAGCCAATCACCGCAGCTGCTCGTCCCCTCACCAGCCGTTCATCGCTCAGGATTCCCTTTTTAAGCTCCCTGGTCAATCACTCAGCCGTCTGCCAGCCGTGCTACGACCCTCCTCCACCCCTTTCTCCACCTGGCTCCTCCTCAGCTCCGCTCATCAAGTGGCCGACCCAGGTCTCTTCCACCACCACCAGGGTCCAGGCTCCGGGGGAAGATCATGGCTATCATTCGTCAAAGCCATGCATTCCATATCGTTGGTTCAGTCTTCCGCCGGGGTCTGAGCCCCAATTATGATTTATGTTCGTTAATAAGACACTCATGCCGTCATTCCGTTTCTGTGAGTCTTTTCAGGTTGAAATATAATGTAAAATATTGTATTTTCCTCACAAAACATACTCAAGTGGTGATTCTATACCTGCAGCAGCCTAACAGCAGCTTATGAGCTAAAGACATGTGAGACCTACACATTTCTTCTTCTGAAACACTGAAGAGGCACTATTTTTGCCATGAATCGACACTTCTTTTTTCTCTGATTTTCTAAATTGTCAACTCAAATGACAGTCAGCATAATTTTCAAGTCTTTAACTGGTAGAGGATCATTTGAATGTGGTTGATTAAAACCTCCCAGTGATTTTTTCAATAATAAATATAGTAGAAAATCTACTGTTCCAAATTATGCAACTTATCGTTCAATACATTTTAAAGCTTGTAATTAACTGAAAAAGGTCATTTGTTGAATTTGTAGCATTAGGAGGTCATATTTAATCAAGCTTTAATCAAAAGCTATTTCAATCAAAAACATCTTAACAGGTCAAGTTATATTTTCTGTTCATCAGCTTCAATTAACAGTTTAGGGGAGGCCGGATAGAAGGTTTACGCACATGTGCAAGCTTATTGAGGGTCCTACACCTTGATGTTCGGGAGAGTCCAGAGGCACCAGCAGCTTCAAACACCTGTTCTATTCATCTGATGTGTTTGTCTGGCAGAAACCGTCCTTATTGTGCCTTTATCTGCACAAACCTGTGTATGCTCTGAATCAGCCACAAATCTCTTAACGGTACGATGAAGATTTTCACACCTAGACCAAAGCATTCAACTAATCCGTGCTTTTCATCAGCTTGAAAATGATGATCCGCTTAATAAAGTGGAACGTCTTTTTTCAGTAGTTTTTCACTTAACTAATCATCCCTGGTCTCTGAGATTAATGTCAGTGATTCAGAGAGCCCTGAGACACAACACCATCCATGAGTTTCATTGAAAACCTTTTCTTTTTTTTTAGCTTTTTGACACTGAAATACAATTTGCATAATCATTCGGAATTCGTTCACTAAGCAGAGAACGAGGGAAAATGTTCGCCGCTAAAATCCGATGTTTAGAAGATTAAATTGTGTAAATGTCCAATGTTCATTTGTCAACGTTGCACTGTTTCTCTGCACGGCTTTGTATTCGTGTAGAACTGATTTTCTCTTGACTTCAGTCATATGTAAACTAAAAGGAGTGAAAGGGAGGGCACAATTCATGGCGGCGCCCACGAGGACTTCCAGAATAAGGTGAATAAGCCATTTGAAACAAGAAAATGTTCTGTCCTTTTTCATTTCTAAGCTTGATTATAGTTTTTTTTTTAAAGGAACAGGCCACCATTTTTACATACTGAGATATGTTCTTACCTTAGCTTTGACGAGTTCTTTAGGACCTGTCTGATCTTCCCCCGTGCCTTCAGTCACGTAAACACAGCGCAGACGGCGTTAGCATTTAGCCTCTCCCTCTCTCCTCTATAGCTCCAAAACAGGTCAAGATAGAAGCTACCAAGCTCTTCCACGTTTTCCCTATTTAAATATGGTTACGTGAAGTTTTACACTACGAAGTATAATTACACAAAATTAAACAATGTGGATTTTCTAAGCGGATAAAAGGGGGAACTATATTGTAAGGCGTAATAATACCAGGAGTAGTTCGAAATCCGCGCAGTAATCTTCACTTTACTGTGCGGATGCCAAACTACTCCTGGTATTATTACAAAGCTAAGGTAAGAACATATCTCAGTATGGAAAAACGGTGGCCTATTCCTTTAAGTCATGAATGAACTGCTAAATTTGTCTGAAATTTTAACTGTATAACAAAAAAGAAAGAAGAAGAAACCATCCTAAATGACCCGGTTCGCCAAAAAAGAGCTGACAATATCCCAAAATGCCAGATTGCGATCAGACGGATTTTCCGCGTCTTTGAGTCGGTGAAAGCGGGTGAATGCAGGGGGAGAGATTTCCTTCCGTAATCCAGGCCTCTGCCCTTCTGAGATTGGTCCATAATACTGAAAACAGGTCAGCGCAGCCTCGCAGACGTTGTCCATAATACACGAGCCTCTCCTTTGACCAAAAAGTGCATTAGCCGCGAGAGGAGCCGAGGCCGAGCCGAGCCCGCTTAAAAAATTCAACAGTACCGCGCAAATCCATTCGCACCCGCGGCATAAATAATTTTGCCGGAGCCGGATTCCGACATCCCGTGTCTCCCGTGTCCGACATCGAGGCCACCCTTCCAGCCACAAAAGGGACTCATTTTGCGCCTTATCAGTCCTCCCCGCGCGCCCCATTGTTCATTTCATTTCGCTTTTTTCCGGCCGACACTTTGGCATTTATCCCCCGAAACACGCGCCCGAAATGGTTTTCAATTTGTATTTAAATGAATGTTCCAGAAAAAAAGATATAAAAAAATCTTTTGAGCATAGGCGCTGGAGATTAGAACAAGAATCAATCAAAGGCAGCGGAAAATGCATAGCTTGTTTTTTTTAGTTTTTTTTTAGCTGTAACACGTCAGTTGTTTTAAGCCAAATGACGAAAAACGAAAGCCGTAATTACATTTTTGGTCCAGACAAGGATTCTGGCATTTAGGATGTGTTATTTGCTTCCAGCCGCAGATGTGTATCCAGTTTAGTTTTACAATGGCTGGGATTGGGATTGGGTTGGTGGAGTTTTGCAGAAGAAACGGGAGAAGCAAACACCCCATATTTCACAATTAGAGCCTTTAGTTTGCATGGAAAGTTTACACGCTCAGGGAATAAGCATTAATGTACAGATGGAAACAACAAAACATTCACGGCTCTTTATTGGGAGCCGTTCAAAAGACTGGCTCTTTTTAATATACATTTTTAATAGCACAAGCCAGATAACTCACAATATCGATGACATGATCGATAAAAGGCAATTTTGTTTAATGTAAATCATCTAAAATCACAATGGGACTGATATTTAGTCTTTGAAAAGCGCCACAACTAATAAAAAGAGGCTGAAACTGTCTGACAAGTCATTTTAGTGCATTTAAAGGGACTATACAGAGTTTAAAAATGTTAAAATTAAGTATTTTCCTCCCCCTACATCAGGGGTGTCCACACTTTTTTCATGGGGGGTCACATATTGAAGCGTACACGGGGTGAAGGGCCATAGATCGGTGGTTAGAGCCATGAAACCTTTGACAAGCAGAGGTTTAAAATGTGCCCCACACCGTAATTTATGCTTAAAACCTTCGTGCCAGCTCTTTGTAAAAGGTTCATACTGTGTTCTTAGCCTATTATAGTTTTGTTCTTTTAGTAAGACAGAAGGTTCAGTTTACCTGCTTTAGTTTTGATCACTTCCTGTGATCATCCTCCATGCCAGCATACCACATTTTATTGGTTAGTTAGGTTAGAAGCAACTAGGTTAGTTGTTAGGTTAGAATTGTGTCGAATTATTACATTTCAAATAAAAAGGACCATCTCTGATATTTACTGATTCAGAAAAAAGGCGAAGGGCCAACAAAAAATGGTCTGAGGGCCACATTTGGCCCCCGGGCCGCACTTTGGACACCCCCGCCAATGTTCCAACAATGTCCTAATGTGTAGAATGAGCTCAGACCTGTTCACCACAACTGCCTCTAAAATCCTGTCACTCAAAGAGGTGTTAATTCGGGTCCGAAGCGCCTTCATGCACGAGCTTAATACAGAATGTGCAGTTACACATATGACCTGAGGTGGCAGTAGTGAGTATAAAATAGCTAACTTGCATCTAGCCCCTTTAACTTTGACTTTAGCGCAAAAATCTTTCACTACTTGTGTCACCTGCTCCATTGTTGGGCTGACTCTTGTGTTTGTTCTGGGAGAGTTCTGGGTGAAATTAACTGAAAATATAAATCAGTTTCTTTTCACCATTGAGATCCGGTTTGAGCCGTTCACCTGAAGGAGCCGATGGGTCATGAACGTCACATTGCTATTAAACAGAAAACACAAAGGCCTTGTTAAAGATTCCCTTGAAAAAGAGATTCTGAAAACTCCTACATAAATCCTACAATGCCACTTCAGTTTATCAGCGTCACACTGGTGTTTTTCTTATGTTTGAGTGTGGACATTTATTGTAAGACACATCTCTTGAGGTGAGACATGGCAGGTGAACAGATCCATTTTTATTTTTGCTAGTTTCCTCCCTTAACATCCTACCTTTTATGATGACTTTCATTTTATGAGATTTCCCGGAAATAACGATGTCATGCCGCAACAGCCCGTTTCCCACACTTACCGATTTACAAATATTGACATATGTTACGCTCGTGCCCGGAATACCAACTATTTGAGTGACGGTGCAGGATTTTAGTGGCAGTTGTGGTGAACAGGTCTGGGCTCATTCTACACATTAGGACATGGCTGGAGCAAGTCCATCCATCCATTTTCTTCCACTTGTCCGTTTCTGGTCATGGGGGCAGCTGCTGGAGTTGCCCAAATCACATTGCACCAGCCCCTTATGGCTCCTCCTGCAGGTGGTGGGTCCACAGAAGGACGGCCTCACGATTTACCGGTCCTGTTGGTCTCTCATAAAGGGCTTCTGAACTGCGAAGTAACGCCGACTGTAACAAGTGAATTTCTCCTTTGTGAGATCAATAAAGGTTTATCTTATCTTATCTTATCTTTGCCATGGGAGACACGAAGCCCCCGACAACAGAGCTCCCAGGATCATTCGGGTGCTCAAACCCCTCCACCACGTTAAGGTGGCGGTTCCAGGAGGGGGGCTGGAGCAAGTATGAGGTGGAAAAAACACACGATTTTATCCATCCATTTTCTTCCGCTTTATCCGGGGCCGGGTCGCAGAGGCAGCAGTCACAGCAGAGATGCCCAGACTTCCTGATCCACGCACACCTCCTCCTACTGTTCGGGGGGATCCTGAGGCGACACCAGGCCAGCTCGGAGACATAGTCCCACCAGTGTGTCCTGGGTCTTCCATGAGGTATCTTCCCAATAGGACATGCCTGGAACACCTCCCGCGGGAGGCGACCAGGAGGCATCCGGAACAGACGCCTGAGCCACCTCAGCTGCTCCTTTCGATATGAAGGAGCAGCGACTCTACTCCGAGCTCCTCCCGGGTAACTGAGCTCCTCACCCGATCTCGAAGGCGCCCAGCCACCCTGCGAAGGAAACTAATTTCGGCCGCTTGTAATCTTGTCCTTTCGGTCATTACCCAGATCTCATGACCATAGGTGAGGTTGGGAACGTAGAAGGGAAGGTTTTGAGTCATCGGGACTTTTCAATATCTAATGCCTTGCCTGATTTATTGCTTGACTGAGGATGTTCAAGATCCTAAATCGTTGTAACTAACTGACCCACTCATCATAAGTTTTCGATTCGCCTTTTCCCCAGTAAAAAGTAAATATTTGGTCATGTACCCTGAGTTCCCAGAGCGTGGCGTGATGACACAATAAGGCTAATGAAGCTCTTTTCACAAGAACAAAACAAGCCTTTATTCCACTTTCTGTTTGACTAAGTGCCTTGTTTATGCAGCTTTGACTTAACCGGGAGAGTGTTTATTCTCAAGCTGAATTCCAGGCAGGATTGTGGGGTCGGGCTGTGTCAGGCTGATGGTTCGATTGGAACCTGAGCTAAACTGTTTCATTATCTTGGTGCCACCATTTTGCGGAGAAGATTGGAGGGATCGGTGAGTTTTCTTTTAAACTTGACAAACAAATTAGGGCCTTTGGGAGGGAAGACGATTTTTTCAGTGAAGGCTTCTTGGCAAAGTTAATTCAGCTGGAAAAGAAATGGTGGCTTTGTTTGCAGCAAAAACAAAGGGAAAAGGCTTCACGATAAATACTGTAGCAGACTAATGATAAAGTTCAAATCAGTTAAAACCAACTGGAAATAAAGCCACAAGCGGAGGAGGTCGGCCTTTCAGCGGCTCAGTTTTTGGATTTTGAAATGCAATGTTATTATATGACGTTGCTTTGTCAAATTGTTTAAAAGGTTATTTTAGAAATACACGAGGTATAACAACGTATAACAGATCGTCTCTAAACATACATGATGCGTCTCTTATCAGCTGTTTTCCCCACACAGACAGTTTTATTTCTGTTTTTGAAACAAGAAGACATAATGAATGTAATAATTTCATGATTATATGGCGATTTATTATTTTTGTCCTGAACAACTTCATGTATTTACGTGGAAGTAAAGCTTCTAATGAGACTTGGGAATGTGGAGGAGGAGGACTAGGACCAACATTAGATTGTGTTGGACTGTTGTGGTGAAGAGGAGCTGAGTCAGGAGCAAAGCTCTCGATTTACCGAGGTTGGTTCATACCCTGACCTATGGTCGTGAGATCTGGGTAATGACCGAAAGGACAAAATCACAACATCCTTTACTGGGTGGCTGGAGTGAGGAGCTCCGTCACCCGGGAGGAGCAGCTGAGGCGACACGGGTCGTCTCCCTCAGGAGGTGTTCAATGACCCATTGGGAGGAGGCCTCTGGTAAGACCCAGGACAGGCTGGAGGGACATGTCTCTGTGGCCTGATGTCGCCGCGGGATCCCCTCAGAACTGTTGATGGAGGTGTGTGTGGATCTAGCCTGGCCTTAGCCATCTGCAAACTCCGGTCAGTTATCATATCCCTACATGTACGTCTGAGCTCAGTGGTCACGTTACATTGGTTGAATTTCAACCCACCATTCAGCGAGCGGGGGAGGCGGGGCTTATAGGCGACATCATGCATTTGCGCCGCATTTGCTGGTTGTAGTTTGGCAATGGCGGCGGATACGAAAGTAAAGGCTCGGCTCCCAAATATCCAGAAATTTAAATCGAAGCCTTAGAAGAATGTCCCAAGAGTCATGATCGAGTTATGATAGACTTATGATAGAGTTAAAATAGAGTTATGATAGAGTTATAATAGAGTTATGATCGAGTTATGATAGAGTTATGATCGAGTTATGATAGAGTTATGATAGACTTATGATAGAGTTAAAATAGAGTTATGATAGAGTTAAAATAGAGTTATGATAGAGTTATAATAGAGTTATGATAGAGTTATAATAGAGTTATGATCGAGTTATGATAGAGTTATGATCGAGTTATGATAGACTTATGATAGAGTTAAAATAGAGTTATGATAGAGTTAAAATAGAGTTATGATAGAGTTATAATAGAGTTATGATAGAGTTATAATAGAGTTATGATCGAGTTATGATAGAGTTATGATCGAGTTATGATAGACTTATGATAGAGTTAAAATAGAGTTATGATAGAGTTATAATAGAGTTATGATCGAGTTATGATAGACTTATGGTAGAGTTATAATATATTTATGATAGACTTATGATAGAGTTATAATATAGTTATAATAGAGTTATGATAGAGTTATGATAGAGTTATAATATAGTTATAATAGAGTTATGATAGAGTTATGATAGAGCTATGATAGAGTCATGATAGAGCTATGATAGACTTATGATAGAGTTATAATATAGTTATAATAGAGTTATGATATACTTATGATAGAGTTAAGATAGAGCTATGATAGAGCTATGATAGACTTATGATAGAGTTATAATATAGTTATAATAGAGTTATGATATACTTATGATAAAGCTATGATAGACTTATGATAGAGTCATGATAGAGCTATGATAGCTGCTTCACTCACTCGGGTGCATTATATACGTCACGACCAAACACTTGCGAAAATCAGATCCAATCGTTCCAAAGGAGTTCACCCTCCCACCTGATAACGGAGCTCAGTTGTGAAGGTCCAGACCCTTGTACGAAACACAATGAGTACGAGGGTCTGGTAAAACCAGGCTAGTGTGGATCGGGAAGGCGGGGCATTTATGCTCAGACTGCTGCCTCTGCGATCCGGCCCCGGATCAAGCTAAAGAAAATGCACGGATGGATGGACTGATTTCCTTCACTACATCTTCTACTTGTGCGACATTGCAACCTCTCAACTGGAACGTTCGTAAATGTAAGTAAATTGTAAATTGCGATAGAAGCGTATTGTCCCAGCCTTCAAACTAAACCTTTAACCACACGACCAAATAACAGTGATGTAACCAGCGCGCTTTCTGACCTGACCAGCTATTCCGCCTAAAATACATTTTCTGATTACAAAACCTCTACGGGAACAGCCGGAGAAAGTATGAGCTCAAGCATTGTGCGGTGGAGAAAGCGCGGCAGACAGTGACCAATGGGCGCGCTCGCAGGCGATGGCAGCGGCATTGCAAATCAGGGAAGCAGGAGCGGGGACGGGGAGAGTGGCATGAGAAATTATTAATGCGAGAAGAAGGAGAAGCGCAGGGAGGCAGAGGCGGAATAGAAAAGAGAGAGGGTCCCGGGAGGATGACAAAGGGAACTGGCAGCCGGAGTGTGAGGCCACGGCGGAACACGCGGAGAGGCCCATCAGAGCGGGACCGGGCCAGGGGCAGGCGGGGGGGGGGGGGGGCTGGGGATGGCACCAGGGGTTCAAACGCATGAGGGAGTTGAGGTCCTTCATGCTGACACAAAAGCAGGTGTGATAATCCATAAAGACTATCATAATTTTACTGACACTGTAATCAAAACATTCCCAAAGAAAGCAACAGTGACAGGTGAAAACATAGATTTTTCACGCAATGTTGAGATTTTTAGCTAGTTTTCTCCTTTAACATCTTAGTTTTAATGTCAAAGTAGAAAAAAGACAAGGTTTGATGTCCAAAGCCAGTGTCCTGACGAAATCGCACCCCTTGTGAGGACTCCTGCTTATTCCTTCAAGCCGTCAAACTGACACCTCTCAGTTTCATTTATTTTGTTATGATTTACACTCCACGGTACTAAACAGACAAACAAACAAACATTTTGGTCACATTTTTGTTGAATTTTTGTCATTTTTTTTTTGATTTTTTTGTTTTTTGTCACTTTTTGTTGAATTTTTGTCACTTTTTGGTTGAATTGTCGTCACTTTTTGGTTGAATTTTTGTCACATTTCTGTTGAATTTTTGTAATTTGTTTGTTGTATTTTTGTCACATTTTTGTTGAATTTTTGTTATTTTTTTGTTGAATTTTTGTAATTTTTTTGGTTGAATTTTTCTCACATTTTTGTTGAATTTTTGTAATTTTTTGGTTGAATTTTTCTCACATTTTTGTTGAATTTTTGTAATTTTTTTGTTGAATTTTTGTCACTTTTTTGTTGAATTTTTGTCACTTTTTTGTTGAATTTATGTCACATTTTTGTTGACATTTTGTCACTTTTTTGTTGCGTTTACATCCTTGTTTTCTTTTCATATTTTGTAGCTGTTTTGGTGCTTTTTTCCGAATAAGCTTTTTGATTAGGGTAAAGCCAAACTGGAGAAAATGGGATCCGTTCAGGTGGGAGTTAAGAGGTTAATTGACAATGAATGAGTTCATAAAATGTATGTGAAGATGCCGAAAATGTGCTTGAACACCAGTAAGACGAAGGAGATGGTCAGAAGGAAGACACTACCGGACACACCACTGAACATCCAGGGGGAGGACATTGAGGAGGTGCACAGTTTCAAGTACCTGGGTGTTCACCTCAACAATAAACTGGACTAACATTCTGTGCAAAGTCGTCTCCACCTTCTGAGGAGACTTTTTATGACTCTGTGGTCGCCTCTGCTCTCCACTACCGTGTGCTGGGACAAGAACAGACTGAACAAGCTGGTCAGGAGGGCCAGCTCTGTCCTGGGCTGCCCCCTGGACTGTGGAGGAGGTGAGGGACAGGAGCTCACCTCCATCATGGACAACACCTCCCACCCACTGCACGGGACTGTAGAGGAGCTGAGCAGCTCTTTCAGTGGCAGACTGAGACACCCTCAGTGCAAGAAGGAGCAGGTCCTTCATCCCCACTGCTGTCAGACTGTACAAGACTGTGAAGCAACATGTGCAATAACCTCTTTGCAAAACTATGAGCAATAATCTCTGTATCAGCGCCACGTTATTCCCTGTACCAACGTTTTCATAGTCTGTTCTAATTCTTGTTATGTATATATATTTCTTGTCTATTTTGCACACCCTGAGTGATCTTATTAAGTGCCGAATGTAACGCGTGAATTTCTCCATTGTGAGATCAATAAAGGATTTCCAGTCCCCTCCACCTTAACGTGGTGGAGGGGTTTGAGCACCTCAATGATTCTGGGTGCTCAGTTGTCGCGGGGGCTTCGTGCCCCTGGTAGGGTCTCCCAGGGCAAAGAGGTCCTAGGTGACGGGTCAGACAAAGAGCGGTTCAGAAGCCCCTTATGAGAGACCAACAGGCCCGGTTAATCGTAAGGCCGTCCTCCCGTGGATCCACCACCTGCAGGAGGAGCCAGAAGGGGCTGGTGCAATGTGATTTGGGAAGATGGATGGATGGATGGATGGATGGATGGATGGATGGATCCAGTGGACATGGGCATTCTGTGTTCGACTATACAATGGCATCTTCACATAAATATTATACATTTATTCATTATCAGTTAAATCAGTAATATCGTGGAGAAGTGCAAATCATAACTACATAAATGAAGGAACCCACGTTTAGCAAAAAAAAAAAACTACTCACATAACTAGTTAAGCAGGAGTCATTACATTGATAGGGTGGCGATTTCGACAGAACACCGGCTTTCCCTTGCGCATTCATTCACAAATATTGACATACTTTACGCCCACATGTCCTGCAAAGGGTCCCCGAGATGACGCTGTAATCCAAAGAGGGTCATTTTCCTTTCTGGGAGAATCACACGCCAGTTTTTGCTCCACTCATGCAACGACCTCACCACTATAGCTCCTACAGACTCGACACTTTATAAAATAAAAAGTAAACAAAAGGGTAAGTTTACTCTGACATTAAAACTAAGATGTTAAGGGAGAAAGCCAGCGTACAGTCCAGACTACAGTAAGTATTTTGGTAGTGGTCGGTTGCTGCATGGCCGCCGCGTGACAAAGCGCAGCCGGGCCGCGGGGATGTCGGCCATTGTGAGGCTGTGCGGGGCTCAGACACTGAAGAATGCTCCTGCCTCGGCACAAAGCGGCCGACGTGGCACCTCATTACGGGAGCGCCAGCCCCGAGCTCCGCGCATTGTGTCCTGCATGTGGAGACGGTAACGAGCGAGCGGCGGCCTGCATACAGACGAGAGGCACAACACAGAGAGGCTCACAGTCTGGACGTGGAAGTGTGAGTTTGTTAAAGGTCCAAGGGTGGAATCTCCTCTATGGCGATATTCAATTATTGTCTGTCTGGATTATTTCTGGGTTCTTGTGATATGAATTGTGTGGCATTTTGCACCTCCAGAACTCAAAGTAAGCAAGTACAGGTGCTCGATATATAATTAAAATATCATGAAAAAGTTAATTTATTTCAATTCTTCAACTTTAAATGTGAAACTAATATATAATATAGACTCATTACATGCAAAGTGACATATATGTCAAGCCTTTGTTTGTTATAGATACAGACGGCCTCTCTGGAACCGCCCATATGGTCATGTTTTCCCCCTTAACTGTATTCAATACAGTTAAGGGGGAAAACAATTTTGAAAAAAATCTAAACTTTCTCTAATTATTCAAAAAATACTTTAATAAATGCTGAATTGTGAATATAGTTTCTACTAAATCAAGATCCAAAGACATGGAGAGGAGCAAAGTGGCTCAACAGCCCATAAATACATAAAAAAAAGCGGAGAATGCTAACAGGATGCTACATGTTAGCATCGGGCTAATGCTAAAGGTTAGCTGCCGTTTCTTCACTTCTACAGAACAATCTGCTGTGAGAAAATATCCATATGGACCCGATTTACACCTGACTTTATTTTTATGTGAAAAATAAGTTCATATTCCTCCAGAAAATGGCTAAAAAGAGTGAAAATTTGTGTTTCCTTCTTTTCCTTCCATTTTCCCCGTCGGCGAAGCCACGCCCCCTTCTATGACGAGATGCCGTCTGTATCTATAATTTGGATGACTGTAGATACAGACGGCATCGCGCCATAGAAGGGGGCGTGGCTTCGCCGAGGAGGA
Source organism: Gobius niger (assembly GCF_951799975.1). NCBI lineage: Eukaryota > Metazoa > Chordata > Actinopteri > Gobiiformes > Gobiidae > Gobius > Gobius niger. The sequence goes on along the minus strand of NC_136855.1, from coordinate 38,711,971 downwards.
AAACAGAATCTAATTGTTTTGCCATTTTCTGGTAAAAAAAAATAAACTTATTTATCACATACAAATACAGTCAAGTCTAAATCGGGTCCATATGGATATGTATTCACAGCAGATTGTTCAGTAGAAGCGGAAAAAAAACGGCAGTCGTAGCAAGCGCTAGCTAGCGCTAGCACGGTGCTAACATGTAGCATCATGTTAGCATTCTCCGTTATTCATGTATTTATGGGCTGTTGAACCACTTTGCTCCTCCCCATGTCTTTGTATCTTTATTTAGTAGAAAACTTATATTCATAATTCAATAGTTGTTAAAGGAGTTTTTGAATAATTACAGAAAATTTTGATTTTTCTCCAAATTGTTTTCCCCCAACTGTTTTAAAACATGACCATATATGGATGATTCCAGAGATGCCGTCTGTATCTATGGCTTAGGGTCTATTTTAAAAATATTCTAGGTATATGAGATTTTTAATTTGGGGGTTTTGCAAGCTGAGCCATAATAATCAAAATGATGACAAATAAAGGGTGCATATCTCACTTTACATGTAATGAGTCTATCATATATTAGTTTCACAGTTTTCCATGGCATTCTAATTATATTACGAGCACCTGTATATTTAGTTGATTAAATTTAAGATTCCACTTTGCATATCATTATTATAATCATATTTAATCAAGGTCCTCTGATTCCTGGACCTTCTCCCACATGAACAAAGCTCAGAGCTTTAATTTGATGAATGAATGAGGCTCTTTCAGAATGTCATGGAAGTATTGATGATTTTAGTCTCTTCTTTTCATTTTAATTTTAGTCAACGAAAACATCTGGACATTTTAATCATAGTTTTAGTCTCATAAACTACTTTTCCTTTAATTTACTCTGTCTAAAATGATGAAGTATTTCAGTCGAGATAACCACAGGCGTGAGTGAACGGCGGTGGCCGTGGCAACAAACCCAGCTTACCACCACCGTGTAATAAAAAGCTCTTTGTGGCCATGTCTGTGTCTGAATGTCCACTCTATTCCCTAATGCACTTTATAGTGGGCAGTCTGTAGTGGAATCTAAGTCACCAGAAAGAAAATGTACTGCACTCAAACTTTCCCACAATGCATTCTGAAAAGTATCGAGCAGCGATGGTCACAAGTCTGGTGAAAATAAAATGGTAAATGGTCACATCAACGCGTTTTAGATCAAGGAACCGCTCACCCATTCTCACTCGTGCACTAGAGTCAGACTCTGGGAGCGAGGTGGGGGAAGTGTCTTGTGAAGAAGGAAAACACGCACATCCCAAAATCGTGAATACCGTAAATTCTCTAATACTGGCCTGTATTCCATTAGAGGCCAGGTCTCTAACAGAGGCCGGGTTCGTGGCTGGCGGAGGCAAATTAAAGCCGGTCTCTAAAACAGGCCGGGGCTATTGTTAGAAACTATGGCGGTAGAAATATTCCCCATATTAGGAATTTGTCTCATACTCGTGTAAAAGATAACTCACGTGCAGGAAGTAAACAAACGGGAACCCGGGCCGAGGGGGGACGCTGCGAAGGAGCTGATCCGAGCGTAACTTTGACACAGATTTAGCCACTTTTCAAACCTCCTGTGACTGTATTTGGAAACAGGGAAAGCAACAAATGTTGTGTGACCCTCCAGGGTTTTAATAAAGTCTCCATCACGTCAAAGCACGTCCAGCTGCTCCGTGTGCAGGTCAGTCCCACGCCTCAAAATAACTCCTCCCATCAGCGCGAGCGTCTCGTCTTCTCTCGGGTCAGTCTCATGATCGATCACAAACACAAACGCTCCGTCTAAACTCGCCTTTTACACAAGATAACAACAAATAATCCGGTCCAAGGTAAAAACGAAACAGAAACCTGCAGTGACATTGATGTCAAAGCTCCGCTAACAGCAACGAAACACTTCCTGTTGTCCCGACAAAATAAAAGGCGTCAATGTTCCAGCCGCTGGGAGAGGGTTTGAAATGTTAATAAATGAACCTAATATTTTAGGTGCAAATGGACACAAATATCATTTTTCTTCGATTTCCTGGTCGTCTGTTTTGCTCAAATAGAAATAAAGGCCTGTCTCTAATTGTGGCCTGGTTCCAATAAAGGCCTGGTCCCAGATGCCCTTGAGTAAATAAAGGCCCCGGCCTGTATTAGAGCATTTACGGTAGTTAAATAAATAGTCATTTTGCATTTACACACTAATCTGTTTGATTCAGTGACACAGGCCCATGTTCACCCACTGAGCTTAATTGTGATAGGTCAATTAATATCCAGTAACAACGTATCCTAACGGAAGCATGTACAAATTGAACAAGAGGGGCCCCAGAATCGACCCCTGGGGAACCCAACAGGTCAATGCCATTTGGTCTGAGGCACAGTTCCCCACAGCGACTTAGTAAGTTCGTTCCTCGAGGTAGGATCTGAACCACTCGAGAGCCTGTCCAGAGATTCCCACCCATGTACATGTCTTGCAGTGGAGGAAACCTACGCAGAGACGAGGAGAGTGGTGTCGTCCAAAGACCACAATGCATCGTGAGAGTCAGAGGAAAAACAGGTCTTTGAACTAAACACAACATGACTGAATGAAATATGAATTCTTGCAGTGAAAAGTCGCTGACGTTAGCTGCTGACCTTTAGCTCAAGCTGTTAAATGATCAATCGCTTCCTCTCTCGGGCAAAAAGGCAATGACCCAAGCCGTTCTCTTCATTCATACTAAGTTTGATTGAAATCTGTATTAAATCAAACGTATCTGACTAATGTTTATCCATAAATATCTCTTGAATATCTCTCTCTGGAATTTGGTCAGTATCGCAGATCGAAATTGTTATCAGAATTTAACAAACCTACTGATGTTTTGCGTTCACTCTGCTCTGAGTGGACAATATAATCTACTATATAATGGGGCACACACATGAATGAGGAGTTCAGGACTGGGGTGGACATTCGGACACAGCCAATGTCTGCGGAAGGCGCTATACAAATAAATCCCTTCCTTCTTAAAACTAGGGAAATTCTCTCCATTTGTAAGTTTTGGAAAATAAGTAACTTTGTCTAAAAACATTGTACTCGGTCGAACAGTGCACCATCAAAATATATGAGCAGGCGTTAACTAGGGCTGCCACCTTTTGGTCGTTTCGTTGACTAATTGGTCGATGACGTCGTGGTCGACCGAGATTTTCATGGGTCGACTAAATGCAAGCACTTTAGTAACAATTATGATGCTCTTTATTTACACACCAGAGGCCTGGGGGAGGTCTATCTTTTACCTTGGCTGCAATATTTAATTACAAACATAGATATATATAAAATGTACAGACAGAGTGATGTTTGAATCGTTTGTGTGACATGCTTTTGCAAAAAAAAAAAAAACATCGAGGAGAGAAATGAGGTTGCCTGTCCCGCCAAACACTACATGCTTTTTCATAGATATTTCAAAGACATATAGTCTGGGAGCAAGTATGATCTCAACGTTTTCCCGGTGGGCGTGATTGACAGACAGCATCAACCAATCAGAGCAACGCTAGATACGTCGCAGCAACAAGTGTCAGGAAGCCTTTCCAAAAACGTCCTTATTTACGCTGTTTCTTGCTCCGGTTTTAGGGATACATTTTTTTTAAATGATTTAAAACAGACGAAAGAGCAGAAGAAAACATCGTATAACTCGCCACGCACGCCATCTCTAGAGTGTGGTGACGGCTTCCGCCTCTTCAGGGAATGAAGTCCCGCCTCTCGGTGTGTGATTGGAGTGGAGTGGGCGAGACGTTTCCTTCTATAGGCCAAAGTACTACTGTTGTTAAAACCTCAAATACTCTGGTTCTACAGTGAAATCGCCGATACATGAGTCTGACAGTATCCTCTGTCACACGGGAGAACGAAACCAAAAGTAGCATAATAAATGCATAAATGCACCATTGACGTTGCTTCTATGTATAAATAGTAGTTACAGCACAAGCTCCTGTAATTTTAAATCTGATGAGTGCAGTTTGGGTCACACAAGTTATAGTTTAGCCATGCCACGCCCCCTTTTAGTCGACTAATCGCTGCTCAGGGCATGTTTTTGGTCAACCAAGAAAAGAAAATCTTTGATCGGGAACAGCCCAATCAGTAACACATATTGAAAAATGTCCATAAACAAGCACAAACAACTGCCTGTAGCAAACTACTTATATCACAAATGGGTCTTTTCATTTGGGGAAGAAAAATGTACATTATCCGTTTGAAAAAGGTGGTCACTAACAGAGACGCGTTCGGCAAAGCACTCACTTCCAGCCGGCATCTCCGAACATTCACTTTCCCACGTAGAGTTCATAAATTATTTCCCCATAAATTAATTTGACAAACTGAATGAAGTGTAAAATTAATTAGCCGGGCTTTAAAAGAACACTGCAGATGAAGTCGTGACAGGATGACTAATGCCACTCTGCTCTGATGGAACGACGGAGGGGGCGGGCTGCAAAAAAGAACTTACAAAACACTTCAAAGATACTGATAGTTGTTGAGAAGTGGCTCACTTTCTTACATGAAATAAATAAATAGTATGTTTATGAAAAAAAAAGGTATTTTGTCATATTCTCCCATTGCTCCAGACTCCGATCTTAACGGTCTGTAGCAAATTGAAGGGTTTACTGCGGTTAGCCTCACTGATTAGTGGTTTTCTTGCGCCCACACAGCTTCTCTCATTGTGCCTCTGGAAATGCTCTGACTTTCTCTGCTAAGCTTAGCCCTGAGTTTGCACCTGACCATAGTTCCTCCTCCTCCTCGAAGACGACGGCTCCCACTAACCTTCCAGTTTTTAATAATGCGACAGTTCTCATGCCAATTTTAGTAGTTTCTGCAATCTCCTCAGATGTTTTCTCTGCCAAAAGTCAAACAGTCTGACGGTCTGGGGCTGCTTTGCTGCTTCAGGACAACGCGCTGTCATTGGTGGAATAATGCAGTCAGTTCCAACAGTGTGAGGCCTCAAGCTCGAGTGCTCTCGGGTTATGCAGCGGATCCCAAACAGACAAGCAAATCCACTTCTGAATGGGTGAAAAAGAACTATATTAAAGTTCTGGAGAGGCCAGGTCACAGTCTGGACTTAAAGGACCTATGCGGAGTTTAAAAATGCAAAGTATTTTCCTCCCCCTACATGTTCCTGCCATGTCCTAATGTGTAGAATGAGCTCAGACCTGTTCACCACAACTGCCTCTAAAATCCTGCACTGTCACTCAAAAAGGTGTCACTTTGGTGAATTGCTGTCATGCACGAGCTTAAAATAGAAGGTGCAGTTACACATGTGACCTGAGGCGGCAGTAGTGAGCATAAAATGTCCAACCTGCATCTAGCCCCTTCAAGGCGAGACACGGCAGGTGAAAATATAGATTTTTCACGCAGTGGTCAATGTGGGGATTTTTTTTCTTTTTTTACAAGTTTTCTTCCTTAAAAGAAAGACAAAGTTAAAAAATGTTAAAATTATCTTTTTTCCTCCCCCTATTTGCTCCAGGAATGTCCTAATGTGTAGAATGTGGCCATACCGCCTTTGCTCTGCCCAATCCCGTCAGACCTTGGAAGCTCAGCAGGGAAGGGCCTGGTCGGTACTTGGATGGGAGACCGTTTAGGAACACCAGGAAGCCTAGCGAATGTAGTGAGTGGTTGGTGGTGGTCGGAGGGGCCGATGGCTCAGACTGGTTGCCTCGCTTCCGTCAGTCTACCCCAGGGCAGCTGTGGCTACAATAGTAGCTTACCACCACTGAGTATGGAGTGAATGAATAGTGCAATGTAAAGCGTCTTTGAGTGTCCAGGAAAGCGCGATAAAACCAATGCATTATTATTAGAATGAGCCCAGACCTGTTCACCACAACTGCCTCTAAAACTCACTCAAAAAGGTGATAATTCGGGTCCGAAGAACTGTAATGCACGAGCATAGAACCTGCAGCTACGCAGAAGACCTGAGGTGGCAGTAGTGAGCACAAAAATGTAAACTTCCATCCAGGCCCTTTAACATTTTAATTTAGACATATTGCACAATGACTTCATGGAGCAAAAACTGAAAATATCTTATGCTGGTCTAATTCAATAAATACACTCAGTCTGGATTACATTTCGAGATATAACTCACAATGATACATTAGACCAGGGGTCACCAACGTGGTGCCCGCGGGCACCCAGGGGCACTTAGGGGCAAGTCCAGTAGCCCTTGGGACTTTTATTTTCTTGTATCTAATTCTTAAAATTAAATTTATTTATTTTGGTTCTTGTGACTCCATATGAGTTTAAAATAAAGCTATTTTAATATAGTATGGGGTCAATATCCTAAAAGTGAACAGTGTACGTTTAAGTCTTTAGGATTTGTTTTTAACTGGTAGCCCTCGAACAACTTAATGCTCTTAAAGTAGCCCTCAGCCGAAATAAGGTTGGTGACCCCTGCATTAGACAAATATTTGCCTGTACTGTGTGTTGAGAGAACGTTTATTACATAATTAGATGTGTATTGTGTGTATTGATCGATGTATTGTACATATGGTCATTATGTATATCGCTATTTCTGTGATTGTCACTGACGGAGGAAATCAGCACCTTATATTGCTCAATTACACACTTTGCTATACTCGTTGCTATATCAGGTAATTGCAAGAACAGTTCATGCATGTCAACCTGGACTTATTTTTTCTCCTTTTGTTTGTCTTTTTATGTTTCAATGTATTTCCTCATTATGTAAGGGATTGTTTTTTGTGTGATTGTGAGACTATCTCTGCCCATCACAAGGGAAATGGGGATGTGGGGAACAAAAAGGGGAGAAAAAGGAAAGTGTGATGGAAGCAAAAAAAAAGTAAATGCAATGAAACACTTGAATAAAAATTGCTTCCAAAAAAAAAAGACATATTGCACAAGGTCCTTGAGATGACGCTATAATCCAAATATAGTAATTTTCTGTCCGGGAGAAACACGGTTTTCTCAAAATAAGTTTTTTGTTCCACTCATGCAACAACATCTCTACTTTAGTAGCTACAAACTTTTCAGTCAAAGTTTTATTCATTGGGATTTGTATTGAGCTTTGATTGGGATTTTGAATTGACTGAAAATGGTCTTGATGAAGGGGGGGGTATACTTTTTCGCGGCTCTGTGCGCTTTAGAACCCTGCTTAAGAGTCTTTCCCAAACCTCTCCTATTCCCCGGTGCACCCACAGCCTCACCCTCCCGGCCTCTTATCTCCTGTCCACCCTTTACCATCGACTCAGAGCCCTTTGAAACACCCTCCCCCCTCGCTCCCATTACCTGCGTGTCCGATGGGACAGGGGCAGGCATCCCAGCTACCAAACCCCAGCGTGGGGTGCGAACCAGCGTACCTAAATCCCCCCCCGCTGCATATATTCTATTGGATTAATCCCGCTCTTGACATGGCCTTGTTTGGGAAGCGGAGAGCCCGGCGCACCGCGGGGGATTTGCCGATATCGAAAGGGCAGGGATTGGTCCAAATGTCAAAGGGGCGGTGGGAGAGTTGGATGAAAAACAAGAGGCTCACACGGGGCTGGATTGGATTTGGAGAAAGCGCAGATTGGTAGGTGGGATAAACCTTTTAGAGGGTAGAGCTCGAAAAGAGGGCGAGTCGTAAGTGTAACGTCGGCCAGTGATGAGGTGATAATTGCGGCGAGGGATTTGAGGAAAGGTTGTGAGGGGAAATGTCAGGTTCACACATGAAAAAGCCAGGCGGATCGATGCAAAGAACTTTTAGAGGAGCTTTGATGTGAGGGAAGAAAATTGGACTTCTTTGGCAACTGGCACCGTAGTTCTATAGTGTGATTACAGTTACAATGAATAAATCAAATAATGAACCATCTCGCAAACAATAAATGGCCAAACATGTCGTGTATGGACCTCGTGCCTGTGATGTAACTGATAAGTCAAATGATTAAGGGACACACAGCTGAAAACAGTTCTGTGCCATTGTGTCTTAGCGAGAATAAGCTACGAAATCCAGTTAGATTAGATTTAACTTTGTTGTTTGTCTTTGGTTCACCAGCACAGTCACAAAAAGCACAGAGTCACAATAGACAGAACAGACAGTATCAAAGACAATAATGATAAAAAACAATTAAAAACAATTGTGCTGTACACTCCACCTACGCTTATTCAGCAAGTTTATTGCATTAGGCACAAATGAGCCACGTTCACTGTAAGAAATGATTAGTGGTGCTTACTTGAAAAAACCTTGGAAACGCGACACCTTGCTTTAGTCAAGCTAATGTGGCTAATAATTTATAAGTATTGGTAACGCTAAAATAAGACAAAATAAAAATGAGAGACTAAAGTCATCCAAACTTACACTGACCCTCTGGAAGAGCCTCGGATCATGTAAATTCTCTGCCAAAGGAGCAGCTCTGAGCTTTGTTCATGTGGGAGCAGCTCCATGAAGCAGAGGAACGAGATTAAATATGATTATAATGAATGTTGTAAATGCAAAGTCGACGAAATGTGTCTTAAATTTAGTCGACTAAATTTACTTGCCATTTTAGTCGACTAAATCTCGACTAAAATTGAATAACATTTTCGTCAAAAGACTAAAACTAAATTAAAATATGTTGTCAAAATGAACTTTTCACCAGTTAAAGGGACTATACGGCGTTAAACAATGTCCTATGTATAGAATGAGCTCAGACCTGTTCACCACAACTGCCTCTAAAATCCTGCACTGTCACTCAGAAAGGTGTAAATTCGGGTCAGAAGTGCCGTCATGCACGAGCTTCATATAGAAGGTGCAGTTACACGTATGACCTAAGGTGGCAGTAGTGAGTATAAAATGGCAAACTTGCATCTAGCTCCTTTAAGTTTAACTGATTGATGAGGCTCAAGTAAACAACACTGAACATATTCAAGAAAGCACGACTATCACTTTTTTCAGTGTTCTTTGTAGCTAAAGGCGCTCTGTGGCGGCACTCTGTGGCGGCGCTCTGTGGTGGCGCTCTGTGGCGGCGCCCAGAGAGCATCAGACTAAACTCATCAAACAAGGGATGTTCTGAGTCACTGACGATGGATTTGGCTGCTCTACACAGAGCTGTCTGATAAAGGACGTCCAGGGATTTTTGTTCACAGCCAATCACCGTTCATCATTTTAAATTTAAATTTCAATCAGTGGTTTTGTACAGCCCAATATCACAACAGGAGTTGCCTCACAAGACTCCACAAACATTAAGACTATGACACAAAACAATAGACAATTTAGTGTCCAGGCAAACATCATGTCAAACAGTGGTGATATCCAAATAAGCAGCTAGCAGCAGATGGTGACAAGCATTAGGGGCGTCCCCCGTCCTCCATGGCAAGGAAAAACTCAAAAACCCAATGGGAGAAAAGAGAAACCTCAGGGAGAACCACAGAAAGAGAGATCCACTCCCATGGACGGACACTTTTGTTAAGTGGTGACGTCACAGCTCTACTTCCGGGGTCTTAGATGTGTGAGAAACAACAAAAAACTTTAATACAACAATCAATATTTCTGAAACTCAACGGGGAGTGACTGAACCTACTTATTTCTCAGACTCATTAGCCACAAATGCCGCACCTACTGCTAAAAAAGTATTATTTACTAAAATCGGTACTTGCGGTTTAGCGGAGATGAATGCTAACGGCGGAGCAGCTACGCTAACCCCGGAAGCACCGATTTTAGTAAATAATACTTTTTAGCAGTAGGTGCGGCATTTTTGGCGAATGAGTCTGAGAAATAAGTAGGTTCAGTCACTCCCCGATGAGTTTCAGAAATATTGATTGTTGTATTAAAGAGTTTTGAATCTTTTTATTCTCGCATATTAGCCGGTATGCTAGGACCCGGAAGCGGAAGTCGTGACGTCACACTTAACAAACGTACAGACAGACCCAGGCCTTTGCAAACAGGGACAGGACCGCGGAAGAACGACCTGTTTCCTGGTACAAAAAAGTTTACAATTAAGATTCGTAGAAAATATATTCAGTTCCTGTCCAACCATCCAGAAATGTTGCACTTTTTAACAAGACCTGGACCAGTGTGTGAGGGCACAAGTCTCACCCTGACACTTCAAGCGCAGTGAGGGGGAATCCGGCTCACATTTGAGGCGTAGATAAGGGGAAATGTGGGCCCTATGGAGAATCATTATCTCTATTACAAACACATTACCCTAAGTATCTTTCCACTCATCCTCATCCCGTTATAACACATTAAGTTCCTTCACCCACAGTTCTCTCGAGTGTGAAGCGTTAGCAGTAGAGCACACTTTAAGGATGTCACAAAACATTCTAACTGATTAAGAAATTGTGTCTCTCCTGTATGTCCTGAGGTGTCAAATCTGCAGCAGCACTTCGGGTAAAGTCCCTCACCTGTAAATACTGCTAAAGATCTCTCCTTGGAATGTCATGTTTCTGAATCTGAATGAAAACCTATTTTGTTCTCATAATTCTAACACTAACACTTAAAGCTGTGGTAGTGAAATAATGTAGCGTGAAATAATATAGCGTTTTTTAGTAACTGAGGAATGTGACATATTACTTAAAGAGGCTAGATGCAAGTTGGCCATTTTATGCTCACTACTGCCACCTCAGGTCATACGTGTAACTGCAGCTTCTATATTAAGCTCGTGCATGACACTTCGGACCCGAATTGACACCTTTTTGACTGACAGTGTAGGCTCATTCTACACATTAAGACATGGCTGGAACATGTAGGGGGAGGAAAATACTTCATTTTAACATTTAAACTCTGTAAAGTCCCGTTAAAAAAACAACATGCGCTAATATATTAGTCATTGTCATTACAATTTAAGAAACTCAAGATATAAGTGTATTTAAACGGCTTGTATGCAGCACCAAATCAAGCTTAATACAGGCGTATAAGGTCTGCAGTTGTGTGTAGTTAATGTCGTCCAAAAGAAGCACGAGAGAATGGAAATCGGTGGCATTATAACTATTATTCAGAGGTGGGAGAGTTGAGTCAAATGACAATTTTCGGGACTTGACTTACTTGACCAAAGCTCCAAAAAGACTTGACTTGCTGTTTGTGACTTGAGACTTAACTTGGACTTGAGGCCAATGACTCTCAGTGACTCGCTGTGACTTTATAGTTATTATTTATTTGAGTGAAACTGTTGAAAGATCAGGATTCGTTGAGTAAAACCAGCGCATCTACGTTTACATTATGGTAATTAGCCTCATGCGTGTTCGGTTTCCCGACACAAAGCTTCTAATCAATACAGCGCGAAAAAGCAGCAGGAAATGAGTGTTGCTTTGGATGCATTAGACGTTTTCAAAGTGAGTGAAGAGGTTTATGGAGAGGAAAATGTTGAAACACTGGACTGTACCTACAGCGCAGACGGGCGCAACAGGCAAATCTCGGGGGCTTTTCGGTGTTTAAGGCGTTCACACAAAGGTTACAGCATTTAGAGGTTATTTTACGCATCCGCAAACAGCCCAGTGACAGCGGGACTGAAGGCTACGCGGAATCTACTTTGAGCAGGGGCGAATCCGAGTATACAGGGGCTGGGGCAGTACAGGGGAACCACTGACAGAAAAACTGCCAGAAACTAACAAAAAAAAAATATTACTTTATATTTATATTTCAGATTGCAGGGAAAAGCAACTAATGTTTAAAAGGCTCTGTTTAATTTTTTTTTTTCTTCCTTTAAATGCTCTCCCAGCAATTTTGTACATAGACTGGAGCATTCAATATATATATATTTTTTTAATTCTGTGGCGATTAATTATTAATTTTTAAATCTTTAAATCTAAATCCATGAGATTTTAAAAAGTTTTATTTTAGCCTAAATTTTCAAAATCGCTATATCTTGAGAAAGCACTTGTTTTTTTCAAGTAGATTAAACACATATTGAAAAGTATCTTCAATGAAGGTATTCAAGTCGTCTTCTGTACTCAGTGGTTGGTCGAGACTTCAACCACTGAGTACAGAAGACGACTTGAATGCCTTCATTGCAGATGGACAACTCCTGTACGACTGAGAGCTTACACAGACATATTGAAAAGTAGACACGCTGGCGTTTGTGACTTGAAGTGACTTGCCAGCTAAAGCAAGACTTGACTTGACAAAATCTATGACTTGTCTTGATTTAGTAACTTACTCCCACCTCTGCTTTTATTATTTTATATTTTGCCAAAAGTAACTCAAAAGTAACTCAGAATAGTGTAAGCCAGTTACATTTTGGAAACAGTAATATCTAACACAAACATAATCACAATTTGAGGCTAAATTAGCAGAGTGTTAGCATGTCTGTGTCCTCGACTTTGTCTCATCATCAAATCCAGCTGAGGAGGGCCTGTGAGAGCTAGAAACGAGTTTAGGCGACACCTGAGAGATTTTACTACTTTCACTGTTTGATTCAGGTCGTGCAGCTCCATTCCCAGCAGAGGAGTTCCGGGTTAGCAAGATTTACACAAGGTGCTTCCTAATGTAGACAGATTCTTTGGTAGATGGATGGGTGGAATAAAAAATGGCAGCGCAGATAGTTATATCCGACTGAAAATGCCAGAGAAGTCGGGTATTGGCGTGAAAAGAAGAGGCACAGACACACACCCACGCAGCATTCTACAGCCGAGCCTGTCTTCATGCGTTACACTCAGTCCGATGCACAATTAGACGCTCTTTGCTTTAGTTTATGAAATGTCAACGAGTAAGTGTACTTCCCCTCGCGCATCGCTGCAGAGAGAGAGAAAAACGCGCTGGGAGCAGATCCTGGGAAAGACTCTTATCACGTAATTGATGGAGCAGGAGTTCATCTATTCATTTCCTGTATTGTGTTGTGGATTTGCACCTCAAATACACAAACAAATAATATCAGACTGCAACGCTTTAGCAGTAAAAGAAGAAACAATCAATATTATTCAAACGTGCATAAATGAAGCAATAATACCACTACTACTACTACTACTACTGCTACTACTTATGGCTTCACTTCTATTTAACTTTTTCAAGCATGTGTTACCAAGTCTCTCCAAGCACCACACTGGTCATTATACATTGTGTGTCAGTCCCAACATTTCAGACGAGAGTAGAGGCTCAAGATAAACTATAGTCCTATCCAGCTTATTCCTGCGCCCCATGAGGCTTTGTCTGAAAGATGGGGGGGATATCCAAAATCAGAATCAGAATTGTGTTTTATTGCCATTGCTTCTTGGTGAGACGTGCAACATTAAACACAAAAAAACATACAACACAGAGTTTAGATAAAAATAAGCTATAAACTTCGTAACGTTCATTGTGTCTACTTGTGTTCTCGTATCACTTTTTAGGTTTGTTTTGTCAGACACTAAGGTTAGAGATGTTAAAGATCTTTTACCTTTACATGTTTCAGCGCCCTCTGCAGGCCGTCATCAGAAGTATCACCGGCGTGTGGTGACGTGTCACTTATCAGCTGTTCTTACTTCCGAGGCGTGACCAGTCTGACGGTCCCAACAGGTCCGACAGACTGGCCACGCCCCCTGCCGCCCGGTGGATTCAGGGCCACAGGGGGCCTAATCATTGGCACGCCTCGGAAGTAAGAACAGCTGATAAGTGACACGTCACCGCACGCCGGTGATACTTCTGATGAATAAGCTATAAACTTTAAACTATGAGGCTTTAGGGGCATGCATTACAGTCTGTCCTGAGTTATTAGGTCTTAATCGTTCATGAGTCTGACGGCTGTGGGGAAAAAACTGTTCAAGTGGTGGGATCTGTGGGTCTTGATTGACCGTAGCCTCCTGCCTGAGGGGAGTGGGGTGAATAGTCCGTGTCCAGGGTGAGAAGGGTCAGCAGTGATCCGACCCGCACAATGCGCTGCAGTTGGTGCTTGTCCCAGTCTGTAGCGCCGGGAACCACACGGTGATAGAGGAGGAGAGGATGGACTCGATGATGGCCATGTAGAACTGCACCAGCATCTTGGTCGGCAGCTTAAGTTTCCTCAGCTGCCGCAGGAAGAACATCCTCTGCTGGGCATGACCGGGCCCGCTGTTTGTTTGCATGGATCTAATCTATGTGTGAACACGAGCTGTCAGAGTTTTCTGACCCGTGGGCGTGTTGGCCAAGTTGTCTCCACTAAACCTCTGTGGATCTTTCACAAAGACTTCACTCAGATGTGGCACTTTAGGCTTAGAGAATGGATTGTCAGCATAAAAACAGTGTTTTTGTTTTGTGTTGATTGGTCAAATATCAGTGGAGATCTTCACATCTTCAGATTAAACTGAGCTACAGTTTGTTTACGAACCCTCATTACATGCACTAGGTCTGTGTTTCACACCTGCCCCCTGCTGGCCGGCCCTCACACCTGAGCAGCGGGGCCTGATGACATCATCACACAGCGCTGTTTGTTTTTATGTCGGGTAAAAGCATGAGCCATGGCACGTGAAATGCAAAGGGAAAATAATCCCAGTGCCATGAAGTAATGCAAGTCTGCTTTGCAAAATTCATAAAACAAAACAAAAATAATCACATTTTGATTAATTGCACTGCCCAACATACACCACATTTACGTGTAGTTTAATTAGGTTAACGTTTTTGCACAAAAACGACCATAAAAAAGTTGAAATGCTCTTTGTATGAATAAGACATTTAAAATGCAGTGTATTCAGACCCAGATCAGCTTGTGTGGCCTCGGTTCATGTCACTCGTGCAGTGTGAGCAGGTCAGTCAGTCGTGTGTAACAGTGTTGTTTACCTCCGGGGGCTCAGGCTTTCTTCCTACATTTATGTGAGTCAGTGGCAAAATGGCCCCAAACATGTCACAGTTTAACACACAGCGAAACATGTTCCAGAGCTGCGCAAGGACATCTTTTCAAATGTTTCGGAGGCTGATCGTTTAGAAAATCATCTTAAAATGTGGAAATACACCGCTATGTCCGGCACTTCGGACCCGAAGTAACAACGTTTTGAGCGACAGTGCAGGATTTTCTGAGATGTCTGAGCTCATTGTACACATCAGGACATGGCTGGCACATGTAGGGGGAGGAAAATACATGATTTTAACATTTTTAAACTCTGTATAGTCCAGCGGTGCGCAAACTTTTTGTCTCTGAGGGCCAAAATGAAAAAGTGTCTTTGAGTCGCGGGCCAAACACGGCGATGTCAAGCACATATATCTATGCAAATAACATGCTATATTAAAACAAATGGCAACTATGGCAAAAGCCTAGTTTTAGTACACCTCTACAGCACCTACAGTAACTTTACCTCATTCATTCGTTAACTCAAAGAAAATGCCACATTAGATTATTTTGAAAGTGTCAGTTCAGCATCAATTCCTTTATAAGTCAATTTTTAACATAAACTGTTGTCGATGTAACAACCTTTGCAATAAAAGTTGGAAAACTGAAAGTTGATGCTACAAAACTGTGATTAATAAATACCAAGACACCACAACAGTGTTTCCAAAAGGAGTGAAACAGCGCCTCCAAATTGACGCTGGTGGTCAAAGAGTGTACTGCATCCATATTTACCATTGAGAATGAATGGAAGAGAGTTTTAACCACACACAGCGCAAAAGGAGGTCACTCTCTAAATTGTTTCGGCGGGTCAAATTCCATCAGCCTTAAACCATTTAAATGATGCAACATTCAGGGAACAACTCTGGTCCCTCGTTCAGTGGCTAAAATCAAGAGACTGTCCTCCAACAGAAAACGACACAAGTGGTCGTTTGTCTTATCCCTTAATTACGACCATATAAGACGTTTACTAAAACAGCGCCCCCAAGCTCCCATTGAGGGTATGTACATTTACATTACATTTAACCCAATTCAGAAACGACTTTATTTTACGTAGTGTTTTGCGATGACGATTCCAAAACTCAAACGCAAAGAAATAAATCACAAACTTGCAAAATGAGCCCCACATGCAATAAGTAAAGCCGTCCCAGGTCTTCAGCCCCGCCACACCTGTGGAGGAACTGAACGTCCAGAGGTGCCAAAGGCTCTCCAAGCGCGCTCTGCGCTATTACGCATCACACCTCCCCAACCGCAGCAGCGGCTACTATTCACCACTCTCATCATTTATTATATTATATGTGTGAGCTATAGGTTATCGCCATTTTACTCACAACAACAGCGACACCAAAGCACAACTCACCATTGACGCCTTCGTTTCTTCTCCTCCATATGCGTCACTGCCAACTCCATAAACTCTCCTGTCCGCTTCCATCTCTGTCCTCAAACGTCCTCGTGTCTCAGACTCCGTGTCTCCCGTACGTCCGGTTGTCCGGTGACCGCGGCGAGCCTCGGATCCGCCCCGGGTTCCAGAGCGCATGATGCGGGAAACACCGCTGTCACCCCGACAAAGTCGGGCCTCGGCTCCGCTGCTGTTCTCCACAAAGTCCCGCATCTCTGTCAGAGTTCCTCTGGAGAACGTGCTGCCAAATGTCCTGATCAAACTGAGCTCCTTCATTTCTCCGCAGTTTCGTCATTTAAGGATAAAACATGTACAACATTACAGCTGTGTTTAGCTCGCGGGTTTTTCCAACTAGATTTGACGGACACTCGCTCTGTCCAATGAAAACACGTGAATCAGCTCGAGGGCGTTTGGGCAGGTGAGCCTGCGCTCTGATTGGCTGAAGGGTCAGCTACGTCATATCCAGTAATATTTGTTAATAATTATCATCATTTTATTATAAACAATCTGAAATAAACTGTTATAGAGCAATTCCTCTGATGTCTGTGATTTATATGGACTAAAGCAGGATTTAACCCTATAGCAAAAGGTGCACAGGAGGGAAGAAAAAAGAAAGGGGTTTATGTATTTGATTTGATTTATTTATTTGTACATTTCTTATTATCTACTACTTATGCATTTATATATTATTTTGAAGTAGTATCTGTACTCGAGTGTAGTTCTCTTTTTACTGAGTAAATCTGCAAGCGGCAAACTGAAGAAAAAAATGAAAATGAATCAAAGCACAATGAATCTAAACCTGTATTCATTTTCTTGTGTCTTATCAAAATAATTGTGATTTATTTTTTTCTGGGGTATTTTTTACACATATCAGAATTTTCAACATTGTTTTATGTTTTTTCTCTGCTTTATCAACACTAAACCTTAATTAGACAAACATTTACTCAGGGGTTATGATAAAATTAAGAAACAAAAACATAATTCTTATAGTTTTCATCATGTCACGTTTCATCTGGACCGTGAGGGTTCGCACATACATGGGTGCATGTGTGTGTTGGTTGATCATATGTGATGTCGGTGGAGCCACAGGAGAAGCCACAGGAGGAGAAGCCACAGGAGAAGCCACAGGAGGAGAAGCCACAGGAGGAGCCACAGGAGGAGGAGCCACAGGAGGAGCCACAGGAGGAGCCACAGGAGGAGCCACAGGAGGAGGAGCCACAGGAGAAGCCACAGCCACATGTGGATCATCAGTGTTAAGTCATGTAACATAAAAGTTAGTGTGTACATTTGACCATCTCAGTGTCGAACACTGGCTCACAAAGGAACCTAAAGAACTGGACGCAATTGGACTGTCCAGAACTCTATGAAGCACATCTGTCCCTGCAGCTGTTCATTAGATGTTTACATCATAGGGAATGATGATGATGTTCCTCTGCACAAAACAGATCAGAAATAATGCAACCTCATTACTATTTGATAAAGTCATGTTTACATTTCTATATTTTATCAAAACACACTTGACAGTCGTCTGTATGATTTACATGATGGAGGCACATGTGGCTGAGTGGTTAGTGCTCTGACCTCACAGCAAGAGGGTCCTGGGTTAAATTCCCTTTCAGTGTGGAGTTCACCTGCACCCCAACAAAAGATAAGATATGATATGATAAGATAAACGTCTTTAGCCCCAGAGGGGGATTTGTCTTTTTTCTTGGCGACAGAGCCGCTCATCTGCGCACACACAATCAGACATGACGAAACATTCACACTGAACACAAAGTGCCACATCTGCAGTGTCTCTATTACATTTGCTTTAAACATAAAACATGTGCATTAGGTGAATCCTCCAGCAGGTGATTCTGACCATCAGCCTGGCTCCACATCTGGAGATGGTCCCCAGATGCTCCACGCTCCTGCCCTCTGCTCCTGACGGCTCGCCTCAGTCGAAGGAGGGGCCAAATGCAGAGACACATTTTGTAATGACACATAAATGATCTTAACCTTTATCTGCATCATGTGTTTAGCTCATTATGTCATAGAAACACATATGGGCAGAATGATTATTATGACCAAGACATTTATTTTGAATAGAAAAATAATCAAATGTGTAACATTGTTCATATAAATCACAGACATCAGAGGAATTGCTCTATAACAGTTTATTTCAGATTGTTTATAATAAAATGATGATAATTATTAACAAATATTACTGGATATGACGTAGCTGACCCTTCAGCCAATCAGAGCGCAGGCTCACCTTCCCAAACGCCCTCGAGCTGATTCACGTGTTTTCATTGGACAGAGCGAGTGTCCGTCAAATCTAGTTGGAAAAACCCGCGAGTTAAACACAGCTGTGATGTTTTATATTTTTATCCTTATATGACGAAACTGCGGAGAAATGAACCACATCAGTTTGATCAGGACATTTGGAGCTCGTTCTCCAGAGGAACTCTGACAGAGATGCGGGACTTTGTGGAGAACAGCAGCGGAGCCGAGGCCAGACTTTGTCGGGGTGACAGCGGTGTTTCCCCGCATCATGCGCACTGGAACCCGGGGCGGATCCGAGGATCGCCGCGGTCACCGGACAACCGGACGTACGGGAGACACGGAGTCTGAGACACGAGGACGTTTGAGGACAGAGATGGAAGCGGACAGGAGAGTTTATGGAGTTGGCAGTGACGCATATGGAGGAGGAGAAACGAAGGCGTCAATGGTGAGTTGTGCTTTGGTGTTGCTGTTGTTGTGAGTAAAATGGCGATAACCTTTAGCTCACACATATAATATAATAAATGATGAGAGTGGTGAATAGTCGCCGCTGCTGCGGTTGGGGATGTGATGCGTAAAGGCGCAGAGCCGCTTGGAGAGCCTTTGGCACCTCTGGACGTTCAGTTCCTCCACAGGTGTGGCAGGGCTGAAGACCTGGGACGGCTTTACTTATTGCATGTGGGGCTCATTTTGCCAGTTTGTGATTTATTTTTTTTGCGTTTGTGTTTTGGAATCGTCATCGCAAAACACTACGTAAAATAAAGTCGTTTCTGAATTGGGTTAAATGTAATGTAAATGTACATACCCTCAATGGGAGCTTGGGGGCGCTGTTTTAGTAAACGTCTTATATGGTCGTAATTAAGGGATAAGACAAACGACCACTTGTGTCGTATGGATTTGGAGGACTTGTTGAAAATCAAAGTGTGCTTTGTGTTTTTAGTGATGGTAAACTTGGAAGTAGCACTGACGCTAACAACAAACATGCTGGTGCATCATTTGTAAACACATTCTGCACTCTGAAACCTGTCACAACTACAGTTTTGTCCCCATGGATCCTTTGAGAAGAGAACATTTTCCGTCGCGTTGCCCCCTAATGGCGTGGAGGCCCTTTACATGTCCACAGACGACTTATTGCTCGTCCTGTTGGTGCAACTTTTCCAGGATCCAATTAGCGAAATCGATGGCCAGACGCTCGGCTCCAGACATCATAACGCTAAATGTCCCATTGTCTCATCTTTCCACTTTTATGACACGTAGTTTTACCGGTGGCGCTCTGCCTGTTTAATGTACTTGAGAGGCCATCTTGGGTAGAATGGTCACTTAGAGCGCGGTGTTCCGAGCCCGAGACACAATAATCAATGGCTAATCTGCCCGCGGAGACTCACTTGTGTAAAATGACTCACGGCTCGTTGTGAAATATGCTGGCCCTCGGTAATGGCCCTCTTCATCACGCCGGCGTGGCGGTGCAGACGGGTGAGTGTCAGGGGCCGTCAGGAGAGCTTTGTTCTGAGTAATGCGCTCCTCGCCAGGTCACGGAAGAGGCCGGTCGAACTCAAAAACACTTTGATGTCACGCGGCAAAACGCAAGAGATAAGTGGTGTAGGGCAACTCGGCACATTGGAGCAAAATCCCAAACGACCTAATAGTAGGTTTTCATTGCTAACCCTGTAGCTTCGTCACGTGTGTAGAATGTGCACAGGAAGTGATTTATTTGTCACAAAGCACTTTACATTCACTCCATTCATGGTGGTGATGTTTGTAGCCATGGCTGCCTTATAGGGAAGACAGACAGGCGGCATGGCTGCGTCCTCACAGCAAGAAAGTCCCGGGTTCAATCTCATTTCAGTGTGGAGTTTGCATGTTCTCCCCGTGTCCAGGTACTCCAGTTTTTACCATCCATCCATCCATCCATTTTCTTCCGCTTTATCCGGGGCCGGGTCGCGGGGGCAGCAGTCTCAGCAGAGATGCCCAAACTTCCCGATCCACACACACCTCCTCCAGCTGTTCTGGGGGGACCCCGAGGTGACACCAGGCCAGCTCGGAGACATAGTCCCACCACCGTGTCCTGGGTCTTCCACGAGGCCTTTTCCCACTAGGACATGCCTGGAACACCTCCCGCGGGAGGCGACCAGGAGGCATCCGGAACAGATGCCCGAGCCACCTCAGCTGCTCCTTTCGACGTGAAGGAGCAGCGACTCTACTCCGAGCCCCTCCCGGGTAACTGAGCTCCTCACCCGATCTCGGAGGGTGCGCCCAGACACCCTGCGAAGGAAACTCATTTCGGCCGCTTGTATTCGCGATCTTGTCCTTTCGGTCATGACCCAAATCTCATGACCATAGGTGAGGGTAGGAACGTAGATCGATTGGTAAATCGAGAGCTTTGCCCCGACTCAGCTCCCTCTTCACCACGACAGACCGATACAGCGACCGCATCACTGCTGACGCCGCACCGATCCGTCTGTCGATCTCACGCTCCATCCGTCCCTCACTCGTGAACAAGATCCCGAGATACTTGAACTCCTCCACTTGAGGTAAGGACTCCCCACCGACCTGTAGAGGGGAAGCCACCTTTTTCCGGTGGAGAACCATGGCCTCAGATTTGGAGGTGCTGATCCTCATCCCGGCCGCTACACACTCGGCTGCGGTTTTTACAACCACTAAAAACATGTACATTAGGTTAGGATTAATGAGAGTGTGTTTGAGAGAGCGAGTCGGGGGCAACGGATGGAAATGAGCCCAAGTATTGTAATTTCCAGACTATGCTTTTTCCACACGCCTTGAACCTTTCGGCTTGTACAATTTTATAGATTTTTACGGTCATGTGTCCCCTATCGCTGTCTTCCTCCACCTCTGTCCGCGGTGTTAACTGCACACCAGGGTGGAAACTGCAGGACGACATAAAATGTTTCCCAGGATGGGAAAGGCCACATTTGCATATCGACTCCCTGCTTGCTCAGATTCATAATAACACCTGAAAGCACCACTAAACTTAAGCAGTTAGTTTGTAAAACTCCACTATCCTTCCGGTATACGGTTAGTTTGGATTAGTTTGAGAAAGCGTTGTCTTGTCAAGGTCACGTCCACTTATCATTGGCTGCTTATGTCTGTGACTGGCCAATCAGGGAGCGGCTGGCCTTTCCCATCCTGGGGAAAAACATAATTGTTTAACATTCCTTCCTCCGCCATAGCTAATGTGAAATAAATGTGTCTAAGTCTCTCACCGCGATGGTCACCACGAACCCAGCTCAGAGCAGCTTCGAACACCGGGAAACTCCCAAGGTAATGTGTGCAGGCTCTAAACACGGCCACACTCCAGAAAAGGAGCATTTATAAAAGTAAATGTACCTGTAGGCCACCACTCTCTTGGAAAATGTTACTGCGCACAAAGTCAAAAGTCCAGTGTTTCCAGTGCTGATGGTGCTTTGAACACCAGTGCACCAAAATATGTTGGTGCGACTTTTAGTCAGGTGTGCTCAACAGACTAGAGTGGTTCCTAGAGGAAACCAGACATGGGGAGAACATGCAAACTCCACACAGAAAGACCCAGCATGCACAGCAAAAAGATCAGCCGGCCCTCTTTTATTTCTTCCCTACAAGAATAGAAGCACCACCTCCAAAACAGAGTGCTGACTTTGTCCTCCTGATGAGCTCGAGCCCTTCCCCACCTCCCTGTGCACCCCTCACCTGCCTATAGTGCAGGGGCACGAACACCCGGCTCATTAGTCGCATACAGCTCTTGGCCAACGAGATTCATAATGATGTAAAAAGTCATCAAGAAACTCTCTCTAAGTCCTACAGACATTGTTTCCCATCAGTCTAAAACTCTTGAGTGGGAGTCGGCATCTCTCCCTCCGCTCCCTCTCTCTCTCTCTCTCCCTCTCTCTCTCTCTCTCTCTCTCTCTCGCTCTCCTTCCCCTCTCAACACTTCTGATTGAAGTTTGCAAACTCTGCACAGCCAACAGTCAAGTGCTTTCTCTGCACAGTCCAGTCAGTCTGCAGGCGCTGAACAGCTGCAGACCAGGGGTGAATCAGAGGAGGGGCTGGTTACACTGCTTTATGACCGCTTGATGTGGGCGGCAAAACAAGCTAGTTTTCCATTAGATAGCATTGCACTTTACACCCTTGTAAAGCCTGGTTTCTAATTTTGTAGAACTTTATACAGCTAGATATTGCTCCAGTGATAACACAGGGATAGTTACAATTAAGGCGAGACACTGCAGGTGAATAGGGAAAAATAAATAAATGTAGAGATATCAATTTGACTGAACATTGCTGAACATCACAGATATAAATATGAGGAAAAAATGTATTGCACTTTTTCTGTCATTTTAGGTTTTCACATAAAAATAAGGCATTTTGAGCATTAAAATGGCCAAAATTGCCTCTATTTTGCCCTGAAGTTTTGTAGCGAGTGCGCATGCGCGGCCCGTTCTCCGACTCTTCCGCACCAGGCCTGACCAGGCCTCTCGTTGGAGGTAAAATACCAGCACCGTGAAAGCGTCAGCACGGGGCCCCTTAGCAGGACACGTGGATGTAAAATCTGTCAATATTTATGAATGAAAACCCGCGGGAAAGACGGCCTTTCTACGCGGCGCAGCAGCTACTTCCGGGTTGCCCCCACCTCGCAGACAAAACATCATAAAATAAACATCATGCGGGTGAGTTTTGTCATTTTTATACTGACATGAAAACTAAGATGTAAAGGGAGGAAAATAGATTCAAATCTCCACTTCGACCACTGCGTGAAAAATCAATACTTTCACCTGCCGTGTCTCGCCTTAAAGAAACCAAGCTGGATTTCGTAAGGTATATTTTAGAAATCTCGTATACTAATGACTGCCGGATTTGATTGAAAGTCCGTTAGCATTTGAGCTAATGGCACGGCTACATCAAACTACGTGCCCCGCGAGGGCCGAGTCTACAGTAAAGATCCCGCCCTTATGCCCTTTTTAGGAACACCGTTGCAGCAGAGTAGGAGGAGTCAGTTATTTATCATGTCTATGGCTCGGCCCCACTCAGGCCTTGTACTGCAGCTCCTTCACAAAATGATTCGACATTATTGAAAACAACTGCATAAAGCCAGATGTAAAGTTCGAACCTTCGGACCTGAGAGAATTGAAGAAAATGGACTAAACCAGGCGGGAACCAAGGCCAGCTTTTTATTGTTTATTTCTTGACGTTAATCTACCTGGATGCTCGAGGTTGTTTTTTTGTCCCATTTCCATATCCATCATTTCCCCCCCCCCATCATTTCCATACAGAGAATGCGAGTCACAGTGTGCAGAAGCACCTCGAATGCAGTCGCAGACTCCCATTCTGCTTGTATGCATTCACATGAGACACACTCGAACATGTAGCAACAAGCAGCAACTGTATTCAGACTTAACAAGAAAAATTCATAAGACGGGGAGCGACACGCAGACACGTTCCCTGCACAGGCCTGGAATCGCTAAGTAGATGTTTGCATACATCGGAATGCTAATGCCGGGGCAGGATTCGGCTTCCATCACGCGTGCTCATCTCGGTAGAATTAGCGAGACTGGCGGTGACGGCAAATTAGGCTCCAACTATACAAACTCCATCCATTATTTCATTCAGTGCTCAGCTCATGAGACATACAAGGGTTCAATATGGTTAAAATGACTTTACCTTGAGTTCTAACTCCATGCTCATCACAATCGTCCCAAGAGGCGCATCTGATATTCTAGGAGTGGATCGGGCTGCACGTTTCACCCTGAGCTGTCACGTCTCGTAAAGCCTACACGGAACAAGAATCATCCATAAATCTGTTTAATTCTGTCCTCTCTCCGTTATCAAGACATTTTCCAACATGGTAATTAATGTCAAAGCCGTCAAATGGATTAGGTTGCTTGAATTAAAGCAGTACTAAGTAACTCTTCCCCCTAGAGGCCATAAGCGCAACTGCAGGTGTCGTAGCAAGTTACGATTTTTTAACTTATTAATTGTCTTGGAGAGTAAATCCTGCGCCGACAGGAAAGGCGAATGGGGAGAGGTTTACTGTGCATTCAATTATACAATGGAAATATATTTTTTCACTCAAACTTTGCTGTAAATTCTGTTTAAAGTGACGTTAGCCCGTAGTTAGCTTTGCCCGTTAGCATGTTAGCTTCTTCTTCGTGATTACATTAGTGTGTATTGCTTTCTCCGGACCGGTGGCAGTCAAGTTGCAAACATGGTTTTCTGGTCCGAGACACCAGGGGGAGATGAAAGACCCTCCAATCATCCCATAAACACTTGTGTTACCCCCACAGGGACGACGGAAAGGATTTATTAAGATAAACACATTGCTTAGTACTGCTTTAAAGTAAGTAACTTGTGCACCTTAATAAATCCTTTTCGTGGTCCATGTAGGGGTAATGTAAGTGTTAATGGGATGATTGGGGGGTCTTTCATCTCCCTCTGGTGTCTCTGTCCAGAAAACCGCCCTTGCAACTTTCCTGCCTCCGTGTCAGAGGCGCAATACACACTAATGGAATCATGAAGAAGAAGCTAATAGGATAACGGGCAAAGCTAACTGCGGGCTAGCACCACTTAAACAGTATTTACAGCCAAGTTTGAGTGAAAAAAATGATCTCCATTGTGTCTTTGAGTCGTAGCACAATGTACAATATCCCTCTGTCCCTTTGTCTTTTTTGTCAGCGTTGTATTTACTCTCACAGACAATTAATGAGTAAAAAAACGCAACATGCTACGACACCTGTAGTGGCGCTTATGGCCTCTAGGGACATGAGTTACTTAGTTCTGCTTTAAGCACATTTTGCCAGTGGGACGAGATACAAGCAGTCGAAGTGAGTTTCCTTCGCAGGGTGGCTCCTCACCCTTAGAGACCGGGTGAGGAGCTCAATCATCCGGGAGGAGCTCGGTGTAGAGTCACTGCTCCTTCACATCCAAAGAAGAGTAAGTAAGAGGCGTTCCAGGCATGTCCTATTAGGAGGAGGCCTCAGGGAAGACCCAGGACACACTGGAGGGACTATCTCTCTGTGGCCTGGTGTCGCCCCCCAGAGCAGCGGGAGGTAGCGTCTGGGGAGAGGGAAGTTTGGGCATCTCTGCTCAGACTGCTGCCTCCATAACCCGGCACCGGACAAAGCAGAAGGAAATGAATGGATGCCTGTCCTCTTGGTAGCAGTACATTAAAAACTGTTCCCACAAAAGCTCCTCGGGGTCCCATGTAAATAGGAAATGTGTCCTGCTTAGCTTACATCACAAAGTCTACATGGGATTAGGGATGGACGATACCACATTTTTTGGAATCGATGCAATACCAATACTTTTGGGCTCATTTTTCTACCGATACTGGTCATTTTATATGGGTGAATGTATTTCAATCAATGGTAAGGTAAGGTAAATTAAATGATATCACTTTAACTGGTTAATTAAACAATGTTAATGTGAAATTAAATACATGAACAAAGTTTAAAATTAATACTTTAATGACAAACAGAATCTAAACCAGAATGCAATGGCTCAGTTAAATCCTCTGCTGCTGTGGACTGTTTTGGCTCAGAACAAAGATGTAAATCGTCCTTTTATGTTTAAAATTGCTGGCATGCCTTCTTTTTGCATATGCAAATAAGTATCGATACTTTTTGCCCAATATCGATGCTTAAAAAGTAGCTGTTTGGTATCGATATGTCAATGCTGTTGCATCGATCCGCCCATCCCTACATGGCCAGGCTGTTTTTTTTTTCTTTCTTATTTGAACAGCTGCAAAGCATAGGGGAGCAAGGGGTGGGTGGGGCTTAGAGTGAGACTGCTTTATAATCAGGAAGTGAAAGACTGCATTTTCAACCCAGTCTCGTGGACGACTTTGAAAACCCTTTTTACGATCACTGGAGTTATGTTTGAGTAATCCTGCCCGTCCATGTGTCGCTAATCATTTCAGCACTCAAATTGCCACTCAGACTTATTCTAGCCTTGTCTTAGTGGTAAAGTATGAAGAGTTCTTCAGCTGTTTAAACTGTCTCAATAACACATTATGTTGAGCAAACAATCACTCTTGGGTTTCCATCTGAAACACCACTGATTCCTCATCACCGTGTCTGTCTCCATTCTTTGCGTGAGTCGTGTCCGACGCTGTGTCCACATCTCGAAGCCAGTGGAGATTCTTACCAACACAAAGGGGGCATCAGCGGGTGGCGGCGCTGGTCGATTTTGGCCAAATGACTTCTCTCGCTTTCTTTTCCCCCACATAAACAAGAGCGACCGCAGAGAAACAAACTAGGTAAATCAAATCGCACTGACGGACAAAGCAGCGCGGCCCAAAAGTGGAAAATCAACACACGCCTGCCGCTGGTCCACAGCAGAAAGGAACATTTACGGGAATAAATGGCCACTGAAAGATCTAAATTTGTTTTTTTGACCTCGTTTCACACATGGATATGGATTTCTGGGTAACTGGTTTATGAAAAACACCATTAATATTGTCAACCTACCATCTTGACAGAGCCCAGTCTTGACAGATCTCAGATGGGTGATGGTTTGGGGAAGTAGGCGCTGTAACCAGTAAAGACACTAGAGGATTTTAACGTCCTTCACAGTTTTAAAGTGTGAAACAAAGTCCACAAACCACACACATAACATTTTCCGCAATGAATAACCTCTCACTCGTATAAAACCACAGACAAAACGATTCAGATAAATGCAAAATGTGATGCAAGGCCATAAACTTCCCATTTTCTGTTTTGTAAGCCGGGAAAGAGCTTGAGCAACAGCAGGCCAGTCCAGCCCTGACAAATGTAAATATCAAACGCTTTGAGGCAGAGCGGTGGGAACATATGTTGGCTCGTGGCTGCTGCGGGGTAAGATTGCCTCCAAAAATGTGTGCTTATTTCCTATTTATTAATATTGCTTGTAATGCACACACTGCCCACCGGGGGATGCAGCTGCGCTTTCAGCACCCTGGGTTCCCACAGCCTTGGTTTAAGGTTTTGGAGGCTCTGCTTTTGCACTAAATCACACACACGAGCGCCAAGACAAATGATCGCTTACGGAAACTCTTCATCAGGACAGGCCTCACTGAACAGGACACGCCTTCCTGAACAGGACGCGCCTCCCTGAACAGGACGCGCCTCCCTGAACAGGACATGAGGCAAAACTGGGATCAATATCCGGATGAAACTATGCAAGTGTGTCCCCAGCTTTATGTATCGTGTTAGTTCTACGTGTTCAAATACTTTTTCTGCTCAATAACAATAACACACACATAGTTTGGGTTATGTCATCTTTTACCAGTTCACATTTAATTTGCTTGGAAACATAATGAGGAAGCAGATCTTTGTCAAACAACAGGTACGTTGGAGAGATCGTGCATAAAGCTTGTCAATCTCGCGTACACTGTCTATCTTTCAAAAACTGAGATTATTTACTGATGCAACTCCTTCCTGAGGTGTGGAGCCATCTTATTTAGGAGCGGCCGATGATGCCAAAATGACATAACCCACAATAAAAGGTACATAGGCCTTAGGTAAGACAACGATAAAAATACATTATAATCACACATCCATAGAGGATCAATATACACACATTATCCATGTTGGATGCAGTAGAAGAAGATCTTTCTTTCTTTTTATTTCTATAGCGCCTTTCACAGACATGGTCACAAAGCACTTTTACATGGGAGAATTGTATTCTCTCCATTCTCAGTGGTGGTGAGCTACCACTGTAGCTTCAGTTTCCCCTGGGGGAGACTGACAGGAGCGCTGTCTCGACTGCACACGATCCCCATTCATTCACGATCCTTCATCCTGGCCTATTGTACATGTTTTTAATGGTAGGAGGAGGAAGCCTACGCAGACACGGGGAGAACACAGAAAGGTGGGAAACGAACCCGTGACCCACTAGCTGGGAAGCGAGAGCACTAACCACTGCTCTACCATGTGGGAAATAAATATCACAGACAGGCAGGAGAATAGAGATATGAATAGACACATTCACCTGTCTGTGATATTTATTTCTCATATGTATAAGTCATGGATAATGTGTGTATATATCACACCCAACCTACCATCTGATGGGATTTAACCGCTTTGGCCCTTGAAGAAGAGAATTGGATGATTCTTGAAATGTCAGCAACTACTGTATGTATAAACAAAATAATAAAAACTGTAAAAAAAAAATTTGCCTTCTGTGTGATCCATCTTTGTGTGTATATATTGATATATCATTCTATGTATGTACGGTTATTAGAGCTGGGACGACCCACTTTTGTCACGATCCGACACAAATCACGATACTCAGGGGCCGATCCAAGTACTATGTTTAACTTAAAATGTGTAAAGAAAAAGTCATAAAAAGTCATAAGTCCAAAGTTTATAAATCAAATGCCATTTGACATTTATTGAAGCGTTAAGTTTGAAAAGTGCATTAAAAAAAAGTGCTGTGTAACTATTACTGGAAAACAAAGCAGTGTGTGATAAAAATACCTCCAAGTATTGAAAGCATTGTGATAAAGTATACTTGGTATTGCAGCACAAAGTATTGCAATCCGATCCGATATTTTGTCCTAGAGTTTACAATGTATTTTTTATAGTTTTATAGATGATAGTTTTATCATCACAGTGTGGCTGCCAATGAGGCCTACGTACCTTTTATTGTGGGTTCTGTCATTTTGGCATTTTTGATGCAGGAGATTCCTTTCTTTTAAGCTTGGAAGCGTGAAAAACTCTATGAGCTTTATTTAGCTTTGCTTAGGGATTTTCTTTGTACAGTTTGAGCGTCCCAGACGTTTTACTGGCAAACTCTGCTGTTGCCCAATCTGTTCCTTTCAGCAAACAATCAGCTATTTGTTTCCATTGTTTTAAGGAAGCTCTAACGTGCTGTTGCTGTAATTCCATCAAACACACACATCCTAGAAGAAGCCTTAGAACCAACGCTTAAAAATCCAACATATTTATATTATTCCGCCGTTTGAACTCGGTCGTTCTGTTTCCCCTTCGCCAACAATGATAGAGAGTAATTATCTTCCTCTCTGCCCGGAGATATTTACTCACCACATCTATTAACCGGCGCCGCGTTGAATGGCCAATAAGAAATGACGACTTCCTTCTAATAATAGCAGTTCATAAGGCGGTGCGAGGGGGGGTTGGGGTTTGGGGGGGGGGGGACAGCACGTATATATGAGCGCCTGTGAAATATGTTGGCCGCGAAGCCGGGGGAGAGTCACAAGACAGATGGCGACGGGCTAATACTGGGTTTGATGTTGTGTAATCTGCCACTCACTGGTTTATTATGACAGCGAGGCGTAATATTGATATCTTTTGAGGGTTTTTCTCGTCTAAAGCCTCCCAGGAGTGAAGTATGTTTGCTTCATTCACGCAGTTTGGAGTAATCCCGTTCGCTGAGGTCGTTCCGTCTGCTGAAGCGCTTCAATTAGTACTTCCTGGATTTAGCGTCACAGAGGGGACGCAAAACTGTCCTCCACGTTTTGAAAGCCCGTAATCCATCGCCCTGCAGTCAAAGCGGGGTTTACTTTTGTCACATTTTTTTTGCAAAACCAATTGAAAGTCAGTTTGTTCGTTTTCGGTGGTGAGTGAGTGGAGAATTGACTTGATTTTTCCTTTTTCAGTTTCAAGTCAATGAGTTGATTCAGGCAAATTGATCGTCCACTTGAAAAACTGTGGAGTGGATTAAGTGCATCTTTTGGCCAAATCGTTCAACAAATTTGGAATAAATGTTACTTTGGAAATTCTGTTTGTGTTAGCAACCAAAAGTTCAATAAAGCATTGTTTACGTTAAAGAAGACGATGACGCAATCATTTCGTTGGAGCCTAACATAGCTCTTGGACGAGATGTTAATGCTATTAAAGAGCAGCAGTACAGACCTGATCAGCGCGACAGGACAGTGTTTTTTCCCAGTTAAATACAGTGGCAGTTTGACCGCAGAAAGGTTGCTGTAAAAGCCCTGTTCACAATGAGGACATTTGTGCCTTTTGTGGTGGAATCTGTCTGTCAAAAGCTTATTTTTTTGTATTTGTATTTGTATACTTTATTGCCCCCTCCTGGATCCGCCACCTTAGCGTGGTGGAGGGGTTTCAGCACCCGAATGATCCTGGAGCTCTGTTGTCGGGGTCTTCGTGCCCCTGGTTGGGTCTCCCAGGGTAAACAGGTCCGAGGTGACGGGTCAGACAAAGAGCAGTTCAGAAGCCCCTTATGAGAGACCAACAGGCCCGGTTAGAACCATGAGGCCGTCCTTCTGTGGACCCACCACCTGCAGGAGGGGCCATAAGGGGCTGGTGCAATGTGATTTGGGCAGCTCCAACAGCTGCCCCCACAACCCGGCAACGAAAAAGTGTTAGAAAATGGATGGATGGATACTTTATTGTCCCCGTAGGGAAATTTGTCCTCTGCATTTAACCCATCCCATGAAAATCAGAATCACCTGGCTGGAGGATTCACCTATTGTACATGTTTTTACTGGTAGGGGAAACCAAAGCACCCGGAGGAAACCTACACATACACGGGGAGAACATGCTAACTCCACACAGAAAGGCCCCGTCCTGGTGGGAATCGAACCCGGGACCTTCTAGTACAACCTGTCAACCTCAATCAGAATTTCCAAAACTAACAGTATTTCCAATCGGGCCGTGCTGGGAGTTTTATAATATATACCAGCCCTCTTACCCCCAGAGTTTTGGCTCACTTCATAGGGGATTAGCTTTGATAAGTAGGGATTGTAGGATTGGTTCCAACACTTTTCTCTTTTCACATCCCCACAGTCAGCTTTGACTTATGCAAATGCATTTTCTGGCCAGAAAACCACACCCGGAGCACCAATACACAGTACACACTAATGGAATCACGAAGAAGAAGCTAACGGGCAACGCTAACTGCGGGCTAGCACCACTTAAACAGTATTTACAGCCAAGTTACATCTCCATTGTGTAATTGGATGTACAATATCCCTCTGTGTAGTATTTACTCTAACGGACAATTAATGAGTGAAAAACGCAACATGCTACGACACCTGCAGTAGCGCTTATGGCCTCTAGGGGCAAGAGTTACTTAGTACTGCTTTGACTACTTATACATTGGTCCTTCCTTCCTTCCTTCCTTCCTTCCTTCCTTCCTTCCTTCCTTCCTTCCTTCCTTCCTTCCTTCCTTCCTTCCTTCCTTCCTTCCTTCCTTCCTTCCTTCCTTCTTCTTTCTTTCTTTCTTTCTTTCTTTCTTTCTTTCTTTCTTTCTTTCTTTCTTTCTTTCTTTCTTTCTTTCTTTCTTTCTTTCTTTCTTTCTTTCTTTCTTTCTTTCTTTCTTTCTTTCTTTCTTTCTTTCTTTCTTTCTTTCTTTCTTTCTTTCTTTCTTTCTTTCTTTCTTTCCTTCACTTATGTCTAAAACTGCAGCCCAGTTAAAACTTTAGGCCTGTAATAGCACAACTGTGAGAGTCCATTATTATTTGATTATTAATTATTTCTCCCCAAAAGTACAGCGCCCCACCAGCAATGGTCCCGATTCTCCTGATTACACGCCTTTGTTTCCACTATTTTATATTTTATTTATTATTTATCTGAGACTAAAACGCATTTCCATCCAAAAGAAAATGACTAAAACTAAAAAAATATGGGCACAGTCAGGTCCCTTTTATTGTTTTGTTTGTTACTATTGTCTTTAGTTGTTTTTGTCCCCTGCCCAATACAAGATCTTTTGTTCCAGCTCGTTTGGTCCCAGGATTTTTGATTCTTGGTGCAGAATATCCTGAGATGTTGAGGATGATTTTATATTTTCAAACACAAAACATTTCATAAGCAAAAGGAAATTCAGTTTTGGTGAATGCTTTGGTTGCAGATGAGCTCCTCTGAAAGAGAAGGTGATTCATACCCATTTTCGAAGCAAAAGTAAACAATTCTTTGCCTAATCTTCTCTCATTTCGAGTGTATTTTCCCCCTCTCTGTGCGACAGCTCAATTGGCCTGAAACAACTCGCTCTGATACTGTACTCCTGTTTCTGTTTTGCTCGGCAGTGCTTTGTTCATTTGCATAACATTATCCTGATAGTTTCCTGATTGAATTTTAACTCCGCACTTAACATTCATGCCCCAAAAAAAAACTCGCACCAATTTTGGATCGACGGAGAGAACAGTGGCGTGGGCAACGGTCCTCC
Organism: Gobius niger; assembly: GCF_951799975.1. NCBI lineage: Eukaryota > Metazoa > Chordata > Actinopteri > Gobiiformes > Gobiidae > Gobius > Gobius niger. The sequence goes on along the minus strand of NC_136855.1, from coordinate 38,679,513 downwards.
TCAAGCAATAACAATAAAAAATCTAATCAAACTTTTGCTTCATTGTGGATAATAAAAACGCATTTGAACAGTCCCAAAACTGTAAAGCAGGGAAGTTCTCACGCATTTACAAAGTTTTCCGTTCAGGAGCACCTATAGGAACACTTTAGATTACTGCCCGCGAGCTCCATGTGCAGGTACAGGGAACAAGATGTGTATTTGCAACAAAGAGAAGACAATAAAATGTCACTGTGCAGTCACTTGGATTCAAACTGGCATTAAATCTGAATTTCTCTGAAAATAATGACATTACTCAACATTTTTTACTGTATGAGTTCATCAAAAATACAAAAACTATGGGCGAGAACAGTGGTTCACAAACTTTTTTCCTTGAAGCCCCCCTGCACGTTCCGTAGTGCAGGGGGGGCACTGTTGTAGCATCAACTCGTCTTAGCTCAGGTAAGAACATATCTCAGTATAGAAAAGCCGTGGCCTGTTCCTTTAAGGTCAGCACACACTACACGACTTTTCTAGTCGTAAACGATTTTATATAGAATGGGGGGGTCCACACTACACGACTGAATTTAGTGCGATTATAGAACGTCTGGGGGTTCAAACTTAACGACTGAGAATCGTCTGTCCTCTCTACCCCAAATCCGCAAAGACAGGCCTGTGTTTGTGAGCGCGGGATAACGTGTGTGTCCTGATTGGTCAACGGTGTCAACAATGTGACAACACCGCAGCGCTAGCTTACTGCTACTGCGAAGCTTCAACTGGGCTATAGTTCTGTCACATGGAGATAAAAGTTGGCGACAGGAAGAAGCGGGACGTGTTTCAGTGGAATTAATAAGAAAAGGAGACGGGCGTCAACCTCAGGATGGAGGAGACAGCGGAGAAAGCGGGGAGGCTAGCCGGCGTTAGCAGCGAGGTGAAGCTGAACAGTTCGTCTCCAAACTCAGTAAGAGCCGCTAAACTCTGTTCGTGGTTGAAATGTAGCTGGAAAAGGTGGTTGTCGTGAACTTTTGGTGATATAAAGTTGTGCTGTTCCGTGTGTGGGGCTGTGGCCGTGAAATGAGTTGTTTGTGCCGCTGGTTTAACAGAGAAGTGAAAAAAGGAGGCGCGGCGGTGTTTTTCTGTCTTTACATCACTCTGTCATTCACATTTGTGTCGGTAAAATCACCCACGTTTCTCCCGTGCGTCCAAAATCGGGCTTAAAAATCAACATGTTTGATTTCCTACGACTGGAGTCTAGTCATGTCTTTCTGCCGCCCACACTACACGATTCCAACGTCAGTCCAGTCGTGACCCCCCCCACACTACACGACCCCCTCACACTACACGACCCCCCCACACTACACGACCTGACTCTGTGTGACCGCCCTCTACTAGACGCGACTCGATTAGACTCGGCACGACTGAGAATTAGAGCGAAATCGGGCATAAACGTCGTGTAGTGTGAGCTGACCTTTAATGAGCTTAAAAAAGAAGAAACAAACTCTCCAAGATGCTTATTTTATGATGGCGATTTCCACGGAAACAACACTACGGCCACCAGCCGGTTTCCTACGCTTACTAGTTCACAAATATTGACATATTTAGCACCAATGTGTAACACAACTGAGATGAAGATGTAATCCAAATGTGGTCATTTCCGATCAAGCTCCTCCCCCTCCGTTCTGTTGGACCTGACAGCGGGCTGGTTCACGGGAAGAGCTCGTCTCATTGGTCGACTCTGATTTTGATCAATATTTTTTTCTTTCTCACATTAATATCAATAATGTGCAGCAAAGGTTTCAACTTTCCTATTCACCCTTTTAAATGTCCCGAAGCCATTACAGCCGAGAGCCACTGTGCAAATGCGGCGACTATTTAGCGGCTTATAAATGATTAACAGTAAAACTATGTAAATGCTTTATAAATGATTCATGAAGTACAACAAACTACAAACTGCTTTTCTTATTGCACATTACACTGAGGAAGTTGATTACAAAATGCGCTTTTATCGCACAATTAAGTGAAGATTGGATCCCATTTTACATAACGCGGCGTTCAAACCAAATGCAGCTTAACGACACCACTGATGAAGACGCCAATCAGGGTTTTTATGATGTAGCCCCTTAGTTACGACGTCTGCCATATTATGGGTGTCTATGGGGCAAACATGCCAAACTGGGTGCACCAAAAAAACAAATATGGCGCGACTTATGATAACAGAGCTGCAAATAGAGCTTTTTCTCCCACATATGGTCTTGAATGGTGAAGCCAGTGCCTATGACGAGGTAAGAATGTCTGTCTCGTGGCATTTACATAATTTCTATTTCAGTTTCTCCATAATAAATAGATTAGATGATGTTTAGTGGCCATTAGACGTGAACCCGGCCCACAATAAGTAGAAGAAACTGAATGTGTTTTTGAATATTTATATCAAAATATCCACACGAAGACAAAACACTTATATTTTTAGAAATTTTCTTTGTAAGCGTGAAGCCAGCTCAGTGAATGTGTGCGTCCACATGGGTCGACTCAGGTCTGTGAAAACGGCGCGATTCATCCTCCAGGCCTGTGTGAGGCGCTGTGTCCAGTTATGACTACAAGATTATGCCTCTGTCTTCAAATGATGTCTATAGATACAGACGGCATCGCGTCATGGCCTCATCGAGGGAGAGTATGGTTTGGGAAGCACAATATTTCACTCCTTTTAGCCGTTTTCTGACAAAATATAAACTTATTTATCTCACACAAATAAAGTCAAGTCTAAATCGGGTCCATGGAGGTTTTTTCACAGCAGATTGTTCAGTAGAAGCAAAAAAACAGCAGTTGTAGCTAGCTAGCTAATTATGTGCTGAACCACTTTGCCCCTCTCCATGTCTTTGTAACTTTATTGGTTTGAAAACTATATTCATAATTCAGCATTTTAGTAGTTTTGGAGTAATTATAGAACATTTAGATTTTTCTCCTCGTTTTTCCCCCTCGACGGCTTCATTTTTCCCCATTTTTTTTTCCATTTAACCTTTATTTAACCAGGTAAAAAAAAACTCATTGAGATTTACAATCTCTTTTACAAGAGTGACCCGGCCGAGACGCAGCAACACATCATAAAACAGTTGACATCAAATATAATACAAAATATAAAACACATCTTAGGTGAAACAACTGCAACCGTCACGGCTTTGTACTCATTTTTTTAATGGATGTAGGAAAAATAAATTGACCAAAATACAGAATCCTCAAAGTTTTCAGAGGAGGGACGCCATTTCTCCTTTCTATTTTTAGTTGTATAAAGCGTTAAATGTAAAATATACCAAGCCTCTTCTTTCACCTCGTTCCATCTCGCCACGTGGTCCGTGACGTTGTGCCGCCTTCATCAATCTACTGACTTATTCCTTTCTTCGGCCAAACGGTGTCTCGTAAACACAGCCTTATTAAAGCGTCTCTTTCAGATTGCATTCACAGCGCACTGGGGGGGGCACTAACAAGCCGCTGTACATTCCCGCGTCCTCTGTGAGCATTACGTAGAAGTCAGAGATGATTTCTATGCACATAGATGTCGCCTGCGTCACTTCTGCGGTGGTGGCCCCCCTGTGGCCTTCCCCCCGCCGCGCCGCCACGCTCATGTTTTCTGATGTACTCCGAGCCGGGCCCGTGCTGCGGCAGATACTGCATATTTGATGAAGGTGTCGGGGTCGGGGCACGGCGTTTGACTTAACAAAGCTGTCTGTAGCAATGTTGTCGCAAGTGTGGGAGAACATGCACGAGGCACAAAAACTGTTCAGACTTTGCCCTGTGTTCACATTTCAGCAGCTCGAGAAACGGAGGCAGATTTTAACGAGGATTTTCCAATGACCACGGGTGAGCTCATGGAGATAGTTTTATCCTATATGTTCAGAGAGACTGTTTAAGGGGCTCTGCAGGCAAAACGTGCACATGGAAACCAATAAGGTGTTTAATTATCACCGTTTCCCCACAGATGCGCTAACTTCTTCTTTTCTCACATTGTGGCGACGACAAGATTTTGCCTCAGTCTTCAAATGATGTCTATAGATACAGACGGCATCGCGTCATGGCCTCACCGAGGGAGAGTATGGTTCGGGAAACACAATATTTCACTCCTTTTAGCCATTTTCTGATGAAATATAAACTTATTTATCTCACACAAATAAAGTCAAGTCTAAATTGGGGCCATATGGATGTTTTTTCACAGCAGATTGTTCAGAAGAAGTGAAAAAACAGCAGTTGTAGCTAGCGTTAACATGTAGCATGATGCTAACATGATGCCGTTATTGATGTAATTATGGGCTGTTGAACCACTTTGCTCCTCTCCATGTCTTTGCATCTTTATTGGTTAGAAAACTATATTCATAATTCAGCATTTGTTTTAGTAGTTTTGGAGTAATTGGAGAAAATTTAGATTTTTCTCCTCTTCGTTTTCCCCCTCAACTGCTTCAAAGATGACCATATATGGGCGATTTCAGAGATGCCCATAGAGTTGTGCCAAAAGGTTACCGGCCCTTTCTGGGGGGACACCAGAAGCTCTCGTCCACTGATTGAATGAGGAAAGAACGTCTGAGAACTTTTAATTTACATATTTAAAATAAAATGGTTTTATTTCTTTATTTATGGAATGTAAAAAGGCAGCCATGGAAGTGACCCTTTGCAGCAAATGATTCACAGAGAACACGGTTCACGTTTTTACGCTGAGCGGCTAAACACTGCGATCACGGCTTGTCAGGGACATTTGCTTGTGTAACTTTTTCGCTGGTTTCTTTACGATGCCACAACAGCTTCAGCTTTTAGTCTGTCCCTTTTATACTTTCATTAAATAAAATTAAAATCATACAGCCTACGATATAGTTGTGTAGCTTATGAGCGCAAATGGTTCAAGGTTCATTCAGCAGCTATACTCTCTGCTAGTGCTAACGTTAATGTACGATTTAAAGCCCAGAGAATGGTTAATTAGGCCAAACGCTGAGCACATTTAAGTCTGAATATTTACCGATTAAAGACGTCACAAAGTGTAGAATACACGGCCACAATGTGGAGCTGTTTCCTCAATCATCAGCCCTGACTGATTGCAGCAACTTATAAACTGTTAGTCACAGATACTGAGTCAATGTGCTGGACCAGCGAACAGTTAGTGCGGATCTTTTGTCACTTCTTTATAGCAATTGACGAACTCCATCCATCCATCCATCCATCCATCCATCCATCCATCCATCCATCCATCTTCTTCTACTTGTCCGTTTCCGGGTTGTGGGGGCAGCTGTTGGAGCTGCCTATTGCACCAGCCCCTATGGCTCCTCCTGCAGGTGGTGGGTCCGCGGGAAGACGGCCACATGATTAAACAAGCCTGTTAGTCTCTCATAAGGGGCTTCTGAACCGCTCTTTGTCTGACCCGTCACCTAGGCCCTGTTTGCCCTGGGAGACCCTACCAGGGGCACGAAACCCCGACAACAGAGCTCCAGGATCATTCAGGTGCTCAAACCCCTCCACCACGTCAAGGTGGCAGTTCCAGGAGGAGCAATCGATAAACTGGCTTATCTGCTTTTCAACAAGAAATTTAACATTTTTCAATCGTGTTCTGACACTGAGTTGGAATATTTTATCCTCAGAAAGAGCCTTGTTCCCACAGACATGCCAATCTAGTTTTGAACTCTTGATTTCCCCAAAAGGGGGCGTGGCCCAGCATAAGTTCCCGGATGTTGCTCCCATCTACCCTTTGATACAGACGGCTTCTCCGCGTCGCCTCTCCTCAGGTCTAACTTGTACCTTTGCGCGCAGTCGTGTTCCCCTAATAAGTGGGATTTGAATGGCGGATCATAAGTGCACCGAAGCCTTTGCATGATTGGGTTTTGATGAATCAGTTTGAAAAGGCTGAATCCACACAGTCACAGCGAGATGAGAGAGGACGCGCCGAGATCAAAACGCCGCCTCCGTTTGATGTGTCTGCGTGTCCTCGCTCGGTCTCGGGGGGAGGATGTTCAAAATGCGAATGCTAAATGATGATCACGAGTGGCAGAGTTTGTAATCCTTCCACTCGGTAAGACTGTCCCGGGTTTGAATCCAGCGGCCCACCAATAACACACATTTAGTTTAGTCAAAGGTTTTTCTAAACAGTGTCTGATGTTGCTCTGCTCGTGTCTTCTCTTTAGATGAAAACAACATGAAACGTCTAAAAACTGCATGAATGTTGCAAAGAGGACGGCAGGTGTCAGCTGTGCCATAATCAAGTTTAGTCACTGCATAAATCAGCTCTAACAAGTCTGGATTCTGGCTCCTGTAGAACCCTGTCGGCCAATCCCAACCTGCTGCTTGTATTTTTGGCGATCATGAACACGGAAAAAGCCGTGTTGCAATGAATGTGAAGTCTGCCACTGCCTTTTGCCACTTTTTGCTTTGTCTCGGCACTTCCGTTGTCCAGACACTTCCGGTCGAGCGCAAAGCCCGTTCATTTAAACGGAGAACGAGGGAAAATATTCTCCGCTCAAATCCGATGTTTAGTCGATTGATTTGTGTAAAATGGCCGATGTTCATTTGCACCGACATGTCGACACTGCAGCGTTTCTCTGTGCGGCCTGAAAACGGCTTTGTTTTTGTGTAGTGACTGATTTTATGTGGACTTCTCGAGCCCCATGTTAACACATAGGAGAAAAGGGGCAGGCACAAGTAATGGCGACGCCCACGCGAGGCTCCGGGATAAGGTGAACATGATACGCGATACATGGCTCACGATAATAATCTCCCGATACACTGATACTGGGATAATCGATATATTGCACAAAAATAACCTATGATACATCGCTATTAACAAACAAAACAAAAAACATGCAATTTGTAGTCTTTTTTATTTTATTTTATTTTTATAATTATTATTTTTTTTGTTTTCATTTGCATTGTACTATAAGAATAAATGATCCCTGGCTTACACATTGAGGATGGGTTTCTATTGGTGGCATCACTTCACTTACATTTAAAAAAAACAAGAAACCACAGTCCTGTTACCCAGAAAGAATACATCAACCACAAATTAATCTCGTTTATAATTATGAAGTGTTTGGCCCAAGTGCTTAAAATGATAGTGCTGCCCTCCTCTGCTCTGACTGATTATTGGCCTCTATTGACTTAAAGCAGTAGAGCAGTGCTACTTCATTAACATGCAAGATGTCGGTCATTAATCAATCAATCAAAGTTTATTTATATAGCAATTTACAGCAACACCAGGAGGACCAAAGTGCTTCACAGAAAGATAAAACACATTTAAAAACACCAAATAATTACAACCTAGACACAATTCAGTGCTCTAAGTATTAAAAGCAAGTTTGAAGAGATGAGTCTTTAATCTGGATTTAAAATTAATATGCATGACGTCATCAAAAGTATCGATATTGGAATAAGAAGTATCTGTATTAGAACGTCCTGACAAATATCGCAATATATCGCAAAGTCGACATATTGTCACAGCCCTCGTCTGTAGTGGCTCGACTCTGACGGTGCTGGACACGCCCACGTTTAAAAAGGCAACATCAAGTAAAGGTGATGCCGCTTGGAGCAATACTTAAGTAAAGTTTTTGAGGATCTATTCGATGCATTACTTGAGTCGTATTGTTGTTGAGAACTTAGTACTTTTACTCCCAGGGTTTATACAGGCAAAGGCAAGTCAAGTTTAATGCTTTTAAATGCCATTTGTTCATGTCCAAATACTATATTTTAAAGGGACTTTACAGAGTTAAAAAAATCTGTATTTTCCTCCCCCTACATGCAAGCCTAGACATGTTCGCCACAAATCCTGCACTGTCACTCAAAAAGTTGTTACTTCGGGTCTGAAGTGCCGTCATGCACGAGCTTAATATAGAAGGCGCAGTTACGCATGAGACCTGAGGTGGCAGTAGTGAGTATTAAAATGGCCAACTTGCATCCAGTCCAATGGGCGCTGGCTGCTCTGCTTTATGACCACGACACTAGAGGCCGCCATTGCTGTAGTACCTCCATATCGCCACTAGGCCCCCATTGAAAAGCACTGGAGTTTAGACATCTTAAAAACAACTTTAACGCCTGGTTTCAATTTTTTCAACACTAGACTAGGCTCGATCTACCTCCTGAGATAACGCTGGGTTAATCACAATATAAGAAACCAGGCTGGTTTTCGTAAAAATAATTTTTGAAATCTCGTACTTAATGAGGCTCGGACTGTTAGCATTGGAGCAGCGCGAGCTACACGTCACGCAAGGGCGGAGTCTACGGTGCAGATCCCGCCCTTATGCCCTTTTTAGGAACATGCTTCGTCAGAGCTGGGGAGGAGGAGTCTGTAAATCCGCCATGACTTTTCTCCTCGACCGTGGTCATTATGGTAAACGGGGAGGAGTGAGGAGAAGACGTCCATTATTTTTTACAGTCTATGATCCAGTCCCTTCACACGTTGATAAACATTTTTTACACAATTGACTTACAGAAATACGAAAAGAAATCAGCAAATAAATGTACAGACAAGACATTTTGGACCCATACATATATTGTTTATCTTTCATTTATTGAACAATAAGTCGATATAGTAATTATCGTGACAGTCCTCACAACAGTGGACGGATTACGTGGTCCGGACTGGGTAATGGGCACACAGTAAAGTGCTTTGCCTGGGGGCACAACAACAGAACTCTGGCAGTAAACTCCTCCATAGTTCCCAGACAAACACAAATGCCTCTGCACCGGTGCCGCCCCCGGTCCCAAACAACCCAATTACCAGGCTCTGGGTAAGGAGTTTACAAAATCCACAATATGCTCCAAAATGTGCTGATGCTGCAAGTATCAATCCCGTCTCCCAAATGAGCGCTTTCACCAATCAAAGCCTTTCCCGTCTCCTTCAGCGGCTTAATGCCCTGTGGCTGGGCCCCCCACGGCTAACGGCGCACACTGAGGTGGCTTAACCTGTCAGAGGAGTGAAGAGCACCCGCATCGCTGTAATTAAATCATCAGCGAGTGGAGCTGGGTAAGTGTGCTCGACACCTGCCTGAGAAGCCTCATCTGCGTGCTCTCGGCACACGGCGGCACACAGCTGCGCCGCACAGACCGCCAGTCACCGGCGCGGGGACAGAGCGCCGTTTACTGGAGGAGCGGGTGGGGCAGCGGTGGCTTAGTGGTTAGAGCAGATGGGGCAAGCAGCAAATGAATGAAATGCTCTAATAGAGGCCGGGGCCTTTATTTACTCAAGGGCATCTAGGACCAGGCCTTTATTGGAACCAGGCCACAATTAGAGACAGGCCTTTATTTGTATTTGAGCAAAACGGACGACCAGGAAAACGAAGAAAAACGAGATTGTGTCCATTTGCACCTAAAATATTAGGTTCATTTATTAATGAACATTTCAAACCCTCTCCCAGCGGCTGGAACATTGACGCCTTTTATTTTGTCGGGACAACAGGAAGTGTTTCGTTGCTGTTAGCGGAGCTTTGACATCAGTGTCACTGCAGGTTTCTGTTTCGTTTTTACCGCAGACTTGGATTATTTGTTGTTATCTCGTGTAAAAGGCGAGTTTAGACGGAGCGTTTGTGTTTGTGATCGATCATGAGACTGACCCGAGAGAAGACGAGACGCTCGCGCTGATGGGAGGAGTTATTTTGAGGCGTGGGACTGACCTGCACACGGAGCAGCTGGACGTGCTTTGAGGACGCGATGGTGACTTTATTAAAACCCTGGAGGGTCACACAACATTTGCCCTGATTCCAAATACAGTCACAGGAGGTTTGAAAAGTGGCTAAATCTGTGTCAAAGTTACGCTCGGATCAGCTCCTCCGCAGCGTCCCCCTCGGGCCGGGTTCCCGTTTGTTTACTTCCTGCACGTGAGTTTTCATTTACACCAGTATGAGACAAATTCGTAACATGGGGAATATTTCTACCTCTATAGTTTCTAATAAAAGCCCCGGCTTGTTTTAGAGACCGGCTTTAATTTGCCTCCGCCAGCCGCAAACCCGGCCTCCGTCAGAGACCCGGCCGCTAATGGAATACAGGCCAGTATTAGAGAATTTACGGTAAGCTCCGTTCATGTGGTCTGGGGAGCTTGTTTTCCCGAGCTGTGACACTGTGACTCACTTGGTTTGTGTCTTGTGCTTTTTATGTGGGAAAGTGGGGATTTTGATGTCATCAAATAAAAACGGTCTTTTATCACTGATTAGCGCTAAGCTCAGCTAGTTGTTTAAATGTGTCGGTCTCAAAGGCTTAACGGTAGTTTCTGAGTTGTAAAAAATATCACTTGAATTTACTTTTGAAAAAAACGGAGATCATTGTTTTTGGCCCACAGACACAAAGATAAAGTGTTTTCAGTCATCTTGATTCTCTCTTTAAAACCAAAAAATCAGGTTAGAAATCTAGGAGTGATCAAGGACTCAGACCCGAACTTAAACAGCCACATCAAAGCAAAAACATCAGCAGCTTTTTACCATCTGAAAAACATTCACAAGATCAAGAACAAGATCAGAGGAATAGTGTCAAAACCAGACTTAGAGAATCTCTTATCACTTATCCAACCTCTCTAAACGAGCTGTCAGAGCTGCAGAACATCCAGAATGCTGCTGCTCGAGTCCTGACAAGAACCAGGAAATACGACCATATTAGTCCAGTGCTCCGGTCTCTGCTCTGGCTTCCTGTCACTCAGAGAATAGAATTTATAACAGCTCTGCTTGTGTACAAGTCTTTTCATGGTTTAGCACCAAAGTACATCTCTGACATGTTAGAGCCGTATGAACCATCTCGGGCCCTGAGAACTTCAGGGAGGCGTCTCCTGGTGGTTCCAGAGTCAATAATAAACACGGTGAGGCTGCGTTTCAGTTTCATGCAGCTAAAATCTGGAACAGTCTTCACGAGGATGTGAGACTCAACTCTGACAATGTTCGAACCCAGGCTGAAAACAGTTCTTTTTGCGCATGCACATGACTGAAAGTATTTTATCTGCACTCTTGCCTTTTACTGTAATTGATTGATTTTATGTTGATGTTTTTATTGATTCTATTTGCTTTCTTATAATTATGCAACTGTGAAGCACTTTGAATTGCCTTGAATTGTGCTCTACAGATAAACTTGCCTTTTTGCAAGCATTGATGACGGGTATTTCACTCGCAATGTTGTTACTTTCAGGATGATAACAGCTCTCACTAGACTCAGTAAAGTAGCAGCGTTTAAAGGAATAGTTCACAGTTTTTCCATACTGATATATGTTCTTACCTGAGCTTAGACAAGTTGATACGTACCTGTCTGATCTTATGTGTGCCTGTGGAAGATGTGGTAGCTTCTAACTTCACCCTGTTGTGAGCAATAGGAATATACTGGGAGAGGCCAAATGCTAGCAACATCTTTGGTCTTTTTGTGTGACTGAGGCATGCCCCTTGTATGATGGCATTGTGTCATACAAGGAGGGTGGAAAAAAGGACATAATGACAGTGACACATGCAGGACCCGGGATTCAAACCCCCGACCTTCTGATCATGAGACGACCCGCTCTGCCAACTGCGCCACCGTCGTCCCATTAATAAGTTTATATTCCACCATAAAATGCCTAAAAGAATCAAAAATTGTGCTTCCCACAACATACTTCCTTCTATCTAGTGGAGTGTGCAGCACATTTGTTTTGTATCATTAACTTTGATGTCCTGTCTGATTGTCACTGTGTTTTTGTGTTTCAGTTTTAAAAATAATATGTTTTGATGGTCAGCCTCCATTGTCAGTGCATTCAGACAATCCCTTAACCTCTTACCACGCGTCTAAACCAAATGCATTCTGTCCTCTTTGGCTATTATATAGGCCTGTGTAACACCTCATTTGAAAGCTAAGACCCACAAAACTGATCTTTTTTTTTTTTTTGTGTGTGACATTTTTGTGACATTTTTGTGACATTTTTGTGACATTTTTGTTGAATTTTTGTCACATTTTTGTTGAATTTTTGTCACATTTTTATCACATTTTTGTCACATTTTTGTCACATTTTTGTTGATTTTTTGTCACATTTTTGTTGAATTTTTGTCACATTTTTGTCAAATTTTTGTTGAATTTTTGTCACATTTTTGTTGAGTTTTTATCACATTTTTGTCACATCTTTGTTGAATTTTTGTCACGTTTGTTGCGTTTACATCCTTGTTTTCTTCTCATTTTTTGTGGCTGTTTTGGTGCTTTTTTCCCAAGAAGATTTTTGATTGGGGTAAAGCCAAACTGAAGAAAATGGGATCCGTTCAGGTGGGAGTTAAGAGGTTAAAGGGGCTGGATGCAAGTTGGCCAGTATATACTCACTACTGCCACCTCAGGCCATATGTATAACTGCACCTTCTATATTAAGCTCATGCATGACGGCAATTCGGACCCGAAGTGACACCTTTTTGAGTGACTGCAGGATTTTAGAGGCAGTTGTGGTGAACAGGTCTGACGTTAGGACATGGCTGGAACATGTAGGTGGTGGAAAATACTTAATTTTAACATTTTTAAACTCTGTATAGTCCCTTTAACCTTAAAGACTTTTTCAGAGGTAAGATTTTGAACGAGCTCGTAATTAGTGAGAATCAGTTTTTGGGGGTTCAAAGCTCAATAAGGCAGGAACTGTAGAAAATCCTCTAGAACTTTAAAATATGATTAAGTCCATCCCTGGAAAGTTCGGCGTCTGTAGAAGCTAAAGTGGAGATATTGTTGCAAGGGTGAAATGAAAACCTCTTTTTGAGAAAACGAAAATAAGTTTTCACCTGCTCGGTTCAGTGCACTTCATGCGCCCCAATATGAGCGAGATTAAAAAGCATTTCTTGTACTTAAGATATGAGTTCGTTTGTTTATCCTCAGTACTTCAAACTGCGCCGTACTCCAAACAAACACTTCTCGCTTCCTGTAGAGTTCTAATAGTTTGAGACACTACATTTCTGCATAACCTTCCCGCCTCGTCTTATTAATCGACCTGCCACGGAGAGAGTTCCCCGGTGAGCAGAAGGCGCAGCGGCACAGTGGGAAAGTTTGACTTTTTCTCCCAAACAACCAGAAGTCAGACATGAGCTGAAAACAGAGCTTCAAGCTGAAGCCCCTGAAGCTGACAGGATCTGCAGACTGAGGCGTCAAAGTGTTATTGGAGAGGTGACAGGTTAAGTCCAGGAAAAAGAAACCAACAAGAAAAGTACATGAACAACTGTCTATCAGAGTGCTGACACCTGCAAGGTTACTTCGATTACTTTTTACTTTTGTGTGTCATGTTATTTCTATTTCCACATCTGAGACAGGCTCATCAAGTAGACGCCATTACATAAACGATCAGAGGACTTCTTGAAAACGTCTAATGCTACCAATATCATTCCACTTTTATTCATACAGCTCTTCAACCTGTTAACCCCCACCTTAACCAACCGCATTTTGGCTTTACCCAAATCTAAAAGCTTAAAAGGTCAGATGGGACAAAATGTCACTTGTTGGCCCAAATGCAAAATATTATGTATGGGGGGCATCATGCTGTGGGGCTGCTATTCCTCAGCGGGGACTGGGGAGACTGTAAGAATAGTTGGGAACATTGATGGAGCCAAATACAGGGACATTTTGGAGGAAAACCTGCTGGAGTCACAAGAGAACGGAGGCTGGGGCGGAGATTCACCTTCAGCAGGACAATGACCCTAAACACAAAGATAAATCTACAATGGAATAGTTAAAAAAAAAACATATTAATGTGTTAGAATGGCCCAGTTAAAGTCCTGACCTAAATCCTATTGAAAATCTGTGGAAAGACCTGAAAGCTGCTGTTCACAAACGCTCTGCTTCTAATGTGACAGAGCTTGAGTCGTTTTGTATAGAGGAATGGGCTAAAATGTCAGTCTCTACATGAGCAAATCTTAAGACTTGCTGCGGTTATTGCAGCAAAAGGGGTTCCACAAAGTATTCATGCATGCTGTATGAATACTTATGCAAGCCCCACTTTTCGCTTTTCTATTTTTTGAAAAATAACAGAATCATGGATCATTTTGCTTTCACTTCACAGTTGTCTGTTACTTGTGTGTGAACTTTCAATAAAAAATAATGGATGGATGGATGGATGGATGGATGGAACATGACAAAATGTGCAAAAGTTCAAGGTGTATTAGTACTTTCGAGAGGCACTGTATACCTGTGCATACAAACAATGCACCTCTACTCAGTGGTGGCAAATAGCGATGGGCAACGCCACACGAGTCAATAGGAAACTGATTACTTTTGAGTTTATTCAATCCCGATATAAACAAAGTGACTTAGCTAATACATGAATGTTTATGTTCAGGCCAGGTATAATTCAAAAACATGCTGATACACATGACATAAGGAAATGATGGGCCCCTCATCCTGGAGCTAATCAGGCTACAAACATGTTTTACTTCTGAGAGACAAAATCAGGCATTCTCAAAGAGGTGTGACTGCAAACTGATGCAGTATTGATAACAAAACAGCCATTTCATTCAAGCTTTGGACCTTCAAACAAGCTACGAACCCAGAATTATGAATGACTTATCTCAAACAAAGAGGTCAGTTCACTCAGTCTTCGCTCCGGCCCCTGCACAAGCTGCTAAACCAGGCCGCGCCCGGTCTGAACTCTAAAAATAATCCCCCTCCCGACGCAGTTTAAGTGTAGCGTTTCACCAGTACCCACGGCTGAGTTCGCTAATGCCGCTTTACCGATAAAGAGGTCATTTCCTGCAGCACCGGCCTGGCTTTTACCCGCAGCACACCTGCCCCTTCTGAGAGAATCCATTCAGCGCCGCACATGTCCACTCCACCTCTGCACATTCACTCACGCGGGAGCAGACGGCGCGCTTTCAAAGGCCGGGCACAGGCACTTTTTTTTCCTTTTTTTTTTATTAACGCTGATAAAATCTTCTTATCGGCGCGGGACGGAGGGTTGCAGCGCGCCGCTCGGAATAACGATGCGGCTGAGAGGTCCGGGCTGAGGGGAGCGATTCATTTCACGGCGCAGCGACAAGTCAAGAAAGCGGAGAATGTTCGTCTTTACAAGGGCAAACATTGTGGGGTTTGGTGCAAGGGTTTTTGGGGACAGGGGTAGTCGGATCATTTACGTTTCGTGACTATAAAGCAGGGGTAGGCAACGTTAGGCCCGGGGTTAAATGGGAGAAATACTGTTAATACACAACTTAGAATAAAAATAATTTTAAGGAAGAAATGACAGAAACCTACTCGAATTAAGAGATTCAATCTAAAGTATGAGTAGATTTGGTCTGGTCTTAGATCAGATAAAACATTTTATCACCAATGGAACAAGTCATTATTCTCTTAATTCAGATGATATTGTATAATTTCAAGTGAAAAACAAATCTTTTTTTATTTTTATTTTTTTTAGTTTAGTTTATTTCGAACAATTTAAAAACAATGACAATACAAGTGATGGATACCAATACAGCAATTGTTCAAGAAGGAGTGGGTTGAAGTGTGACCTTATTTAGACCCACCCCCTTTTCTACTTGATATTTTTACAGGAGCAAAAGAAGCTCAGATCGTTCTTCTTTTACAACAACCTGCACAACTCAATATTTACAACAATTGTTTTACAAACTCTGAATGTCTTTCCACAATACACACATCACGGCCATAGAAGTCCAGCGACAATAATGTTACGGATTGTTTAAATTGTGGTTTAAATTATAATTAACATCCAGTTCGTTAGTTTTACACCGCAAACAGCGAGGCAGAAACTCCTCCTAGTGGATCGGACAACTGGAGTTTTGAAATTCATGTGACCCCTTTATCTATACCCTTCCTCCTGTTGTCGAAAGAAATCCTGAATACTGGCTGGTAATAGATCATTTTTAGCTTTAAACATCATTATTGCGGTGAAATATTTGATTAGATCCTTTTTAAAAGTAAAAGTTCATTTGTCTGATTTCAAAGTGGGTTTTATGCTTGTTCCATTGGCATTAGCATTTGCATCTTTTATCTTAGATTAGTCCAAACAGACTCAAATTCAACATAAAGAACCTTTTATTCAAGCAATTTTAAGTCATTTATCTCATTTAAGATGGGCATTTTTCCAGTGTAGTGCTTTACTTTGGCCTAAAATTGGCGGCTTCGGCCCTTGGTCTATATACAATGAAAAAAATTGTCCCTCCGTTAAGAAAACTTGCCTCCCCCTGCTATAAAGCATGCTGTGTTTCTCATTAGTTTAATCCCAAACAACATGATCGATATTTCACTTTCACACACTTCCAGATAAATGGTCTACTCTCCCTTGTTGCACATGACTTGCCATGCAATATCAATTCTGTATGAACCGTAATGTACAGCAACAGCAAGCACCGACTGCTATTGGATATCTGTTCATGACAAACTCTCGTAGCAATGAAAAACATCGGCTTTTAAAAGAATCAGAGTCTCCAAATCTCCACAAATCTAATGGGACACTTACATTTGGATCGTAACACAGTACAAAACAGAGAAGAAAATATAATAATGTAATTGAAAACATTAGCTTGAAAGTCAATACAACAAAATTGAGCTGTTGAGATCAAATTTTGGTATTGATCCGCTCATCCCTAATGCATTTCTGGATAAGCTGCTGTAACTTTATATTCAATCCACTTTTTGGGTTGGCAGAACAGAATAGAAGGTAGAAATGTAAAACATGTGTATGGAGAAAATGTTCCACGATATCAGCTAGCCTGCATTAAAAACAGTGTGATCGGCTCCACAGAGCACCTGAGGCAAATCACTTATAACACCAGACTAACCATACAAATGTCTGTGTCGACAGAATAATTTCAACCATTTTGCATTTAAAATAACTTATATTTGAGCAGCATCAGCTTCGTGGTTGTATAAGCTACGCAGCGGTGGAGTGATCTGCTAGAAAATAGTCCCTCAAAATGTGATCATTCATGTGATGCAGGTCAGTTATATTCCAAACATGACTCTATGGACACAGACATTTACATGGTTAGTCTGGTGTTATAAGTGATTTGCCTCAGGTGCTCTGTGGAGCGGGTCACACTGTTTTTAATGCAGGCTAGCTGATACCATAGAAATGTGCTAGCCTTGCACTAGCCTAGCGCCACGAAACTCTTCAAATATAAGAACTGCATGAAAAACAAAAACAAAATATCTCCAGAAATCAGCAACACTCTGGATAACTAGGAATTGAGGCCCTATGTCAAAAATCCTGAAATACCCCTTCAATTTGTGTGGTTCGTATATTTCTCAGGTTTCTGTAATATCAAAAGTTCATTCAAGATCATTTTGTCTTCCCTTTTAATCTCGTTATCTTCATTTCGCCTTTGTTTCTGATCACTCTGTGTGATAAATAACCACAGTGAATACTTTATTTTTATTCATCCTGGACATCCTGGTTTGTATATTGTCTGTGCGGGGCTGAGCTTTACCGAGAAGAAACCTGTGAATGGAGCAGAAAGGTCAAAAGGCACAATCGAACAATGAAGAGTGTGCATAAAAGACTCCACCTATGCAACTTCTACCTCTAAAACAGGGGTGCCCAAAGTGGGGCCCGCGGGCCAAATTTGGCCCACCGAAACAATTCTGCTGGTCCGCCAGAGAGTGACCTACTTTTGCGCTGCGTGTGGTAAATACTAACCCTCTTCCATTCATTCTCAATGGTAAATATGGATGCAGTACACTTTTTGACCACCAGCGTCAAATTGGGGGCGCTGTTTCACCCCTTTCACAAAGTTAAGGAAACACTGTTGTGGTGTCTTGGTATTTATTAATCACAGAGTTGTAGCATCAACTTTCACAGTTTTCCAACTTTTATTGCAAAGGTTGTTAACATCGACAACAGCATATGTTAAAAAGTGACTTATACAAGAATTGATGCTGAAATGACACTTTCAAAATAATCTAATGTTGCATTTTCTTTGAGTTAACGAATGAGGTAAAGTCACTGTAGGTGCTGTAGATGCAGGTGATTTCTTTTTTTTTTGCACTAAATTGCTACAATGGTTGATTTTGTTCTACTAAAACTAGGCTTTTGCCATAGTTACCATTTATTTCAATATAGCAAATGTAGGCTTCCGAAAACATTAAAAGTAAATAAAATAAAGTAACTTTATAATTTGCAGTTATATGTGTTTTTCGTGCTTGACATCGCCGTGTTTGGCCCGCGACTCAGGAGCACTTTTTCATTTTGGCCCTCGTAGACAAAAAGTTTGGGCACCCCTGCTCTAAAACGTACATTTAAGAGTAATTTTCCACAGTATCACGCAGCACCATGAACACACAGTGCAATGAGTCAGATTTATGTTTCCATGTTCAGCTCAACTAATGTTGTTTGATCAAGAAATCAGCCTCTTTCACGACGCCGTCTAAACCGGTGTCTGCCTCACGAGCACAAATAGATATGACTTCATAAAATTTGCGAACATTGATATGAATTGATTCACAGCCTGCCGTTCTCCTCTCCACTCGCTCCTCCGAGGGCTTCAAAGAGGAGTCTTACCTGTAATTGGTCATGCAGCGACCGTATTTGGCCAAACTTTCCATCAGCACAGATCTCTGTGATTAAATCCGATCCAAGCCAAGACCAAAAGTTATTACAACAAGCTCAAAGAGTAATTGAATATAAATGACATGGTGGAGATAAGCGTTCGTTCTGTTTGTCATGTGTTGTCCCTGAATAAGATTATCCACAGTGTGACTCAGAGTCTAAATGAGTCGTGCAGCGTTTCCGTTTGTGCAGGAGCTGTTATCCGGGGCACACATTAGCCAAACTAGCTCCGGGGTCGTGATGCTAATCCACTCGGATTCATGTTTATACCCATGTTGTTGAAAGCTTTCTGTTAAATTTACATGTGAAAGACGAGCGCGGCTAAATGCCTTACATAACCTCATTAGCAACACTTCCCCGTCTGATTTATGCTAACATCACAGTCTTCTCGGAACTGCACTGTTTGCAAACGCAGCATCTCCGAGGAGGCTGAGCTATAGAGTACACGGAGCCGCTTTACAAAGGAACAGACAGTATTATGCTCTGTTTTTCTGCACTTTCATCCTTTCATTGGTATTCCAGAGTTTACAACTAAGATCTGCTCAGTTTTTGATCCTGTACACTGATTTAGGCCCAGGATGTGCACGTCTTCTCGCGGAATTTGCATTTTATTCCATAGTTTAGGCTTAAAAAATCATGTGGAAAACAATTTTATTGTGTAATATCTGTCAGAGAACCCTGGCATTGAGTGCCAAAAACAGAGAAACTAGCTTTTGCTGTTTTTTTTGTATTTATTTTTTATTGTGAAACTAGACGCTCTAATACACCGTATGTGTGATTTTGTAGCTCTGTGACGAACAGAAGTGAAACATGACGATCAAAAACTTGTAAAAAGTCACAATCTGGACATTTTAGATATATTTGCGTTTCTTTTCTCTATTTTTTTAGTCCGAAGGGGCGTGGTGTTTGAACGTTTCTCTGTTTTTAAATAGTCAAAATCGGTCCAAGGACGACTGAGAAACGTCCTGTTAAAGTCTTCAATCCGAGAACCAGGCTGTTTGATCTTGTGGTTCATAGCGCAGGCTGTATTTGATGTTGTGGTGCTTTCCCCAGACCTGCGGAAGGCGGTGGGTCGCATGCGTGATGCAGCATGAATAAAGATTAAAGAAATAAAAGTGTCCCTCTGCTGTTGCAGCCACTCACTGTAGATCAAGATGAGCGGGCGGGACAGAGAGGCAGCAGCCTCGTGTTGGACACCGTTCAAATGCGCAAAGTTACGAAATGTACAGGATTTAATTGATCGGAAACTGTCATATCGGCTGTGGAGGAGTTACAGAGTTATGCAGCAGTTGCAAGAAAACTGTAGCGTATTGGAACATTTGCGCTACAGCTGCAGGATTCTTGGAGCGGCTAAAATTGGAAAAAAAAAGTTGCTCTGCGCCCTGTATAATCCGCTTCTTTCTTTTGGACTGAGCTGTGGCTACACAAGGAGAATCATCAGGAGGTAAAGACTGACACACGATGGAAATGTCTCCTTAAAACTCAGATCAGACCTGGTGTTGTGGCACTTGAGGCGTGTGTGGTTTATTTATGGAAAACTGTTGTTGTTTTGGTGTTAGGGGTGTGTGTGTTGATCTATCAAAGTAAGCCCGTGCGTAACCGACGCTCAAACAGACCTTTCAAGGCAATTTCGCTTTTGTTTTCAATTGTGCTGCTTGTAATGAACCACGCCTCAGTCGCCTCTTTTTCTTAAGTAACGCCCTCTCCTGAGCGGCGCAGCCTTTAGTGCAAAACCTGCGCCACATGCAAGATCGCGCGTGCACCACGTTGCGTTTAGAGATGTGCACGGACTGCGCCGGTCACAAGATCTGGCCCGAGTGTTTCAAAACGTGCCAACAATGTTGTCGTTGAAAACTGACTTGAAATGAATATCTTTAGGCATTTGCCTCTTCATAACATTAGTGCCAGAGGAGAGAGTTTTAGAGAGGAGTTAATCAGAAAGGAGAGTGTTTCATAAAACACTAATCATCTCCGAATCTAGAAATTTTGTTAGCCTCCCTTTAGCTTAGATTTCTCAGGAACCAAGACACGTAGAATAAAACTACTTTACACCTACGGAGAGCTTAGATTCTCGTCTTTCAATAATACAAGTGTTTATGGGATGATTGGAGGGTCTTTCATCTCCCCCTAGTGTCTCTGGCCAGAAAACCACAATTGCAACTTTGCTGCCTCACCAGTAGTCACCAATACACACTAATGGAATCACAAAGAAGAAGCTAACATGCTAACGGGCAAAGCTAACTGAGGGCTAGCTCCATTGAGTAATTGGATTTACAATGTCCCTCTGTCCCTTTGTCTTTTCTGTCAGTGTAGTATTTACTCTCACGGACAATTCATGAGTAAAAAAATGGAAATTGCTAGGACACCTGCAGGCCATAAGTGCCATATCGGACATTACTTTGTCCGATATGAGTATTGTATTCTGAATACTTAGCATAATTTCACATTGACTTTCTTTATGTTTATGCATAAATACGGCGCATAATTACAACAATGGAGGCTATGCTTGTTGGAAAGCTGCTTACAGACTTATTTACCAGTAATTAAGAACACAAACGCTATTTTGGCACACGGGCATTGCCAAAATCGTTCTCATTTTAGGAGGAAAACTGGTTATTGTCTGTGTGGTTTCCTCCGGGTGCTCCGGTTTCCCCGACCACTAAACAGTGATGGGATTTACGGCTTTTTACTGGAAGCCAAGTCTTTGGGATCCGTTCATTTCAAAAAGCCGCTCAAAAGACTGGCCGTTCATTCAAACGTTAGAGCCAGTGAGATAACAGACAACAATATCCAACACACAATCAATAAAGGGCACATTTTATTATTTCAATCATCTGAAATCACAATGGGACTGATATTTACGCTTTGAAAAACATGTTTGTGGACTTTGGTGAGGCCTGCTCCAGTGTTGGGCTGATTCTTGTGTTCATTCAGGGGAGAAAAAACGAATGCAACTCTCTATATTTGCATAGTATTTGTCTTTAGATCTTTGTTGTGTGTAATAGTAACATTTCTCAAAATCACCAGAGGGACCAGATGCCTTTATTACTCGGGGACAGATTTGGCTCTTGCGTCTGACGTTGCCTCCCCCTGTGGTGTAAACATTTGAAACACTTAATTTAGTTGCAAATGACAGATCCGCTGAAAACAGGACCGCAAATGTTTGAAACAAAATCTCCTCCAGATACGTTTTTTGTTGCGGAGACAAAAAGTGGATTTGATACTGAACGTGTTTTTTCCTTTAAGTAAAGCCAAACGGAGGAGATGAGGCAATTCGTGGAGCAGATGGGCTGGTGGGAAACGGGAGACTAACTACCGGAGAGGGTTAGGGAGGAGAACGAAGACAGATGGAGTGAAGGGGACAGGGCGCGGGATGGAGAGGGGAGTGAGGGGGAGGGGGGAGTCCGTAGAGCCTCGGTGACTGTCATGGAAGAACGGGCCGGAGCAGGAAACCAAGTGCAGTGTGGGGCCACGTGAAAATACTGTAGAGCTCCGAGACCTGCGGGGACTTGGTGTGGTAAATGCGGGGCCATGCCTCGTGTGACAGGAGCCCAGTGGAGGAAATTCCCAACTGGTGTGAGAGAGGATGGAGGAGTTTAGACGTCTTATGCAGGAGGAATTTATTCACCATCAGAGACATGAGCCAGTCTGACCGTTCAACTACGGCTATGCTGCCACACAGAGGGATATATAACACCTGTTGTGCGTCATGCTGGTATGCAAGCCTAAACATACCGTGCCTGAGAGCAGGTGCGATCGTACAGCATGACCCAATATATATAAACAGTGAATTAATTTAATCCTGTAGCAGTGTGGACACGTGGGCTCAGTTCGGGACAATCCACTGTGTGTTGTGGCTGTTATGGTGCGTTCCAGGTAACTGTATCTTTCCCTCTTGAAAAGTACGACTTACAACCTCAGAGTGTTCCAGCTGAATATATTTTACTTGTATGCAAACAAAACGCTAATGAACTGTTAGCTACTAAATGCTAACATTACATGAACATGAAACTGCTAAATAACAAAAAAGCTGTTCTTTAGCTGCCGTTACTGTCTTCATCTCACATCCGAACTGGGAGCTTTCTGGAGGTCTCCAAGTTTACAAGTTGTAATTATGAGTTCGAGCGGCTCCAAGGCATTTTTCCAAGTGGAAGGTTGGAAATGTACAAGTTACCAGTTGCCTGGAATGCAATAAATTAGCTAAAACAGTATAAAAAGTGAAGAAAACGCCATGGAACAACTCTGTTAGCTGTTCAGTAGCTGCTGGTACATACATCTGGTAACACTTAATTTTACAGTACCTTGATACATTGTACCAAACTAAATAGTGCAATGTAATGTGCTCTGAAACAATGTGTAATAACATGTACCTATGGGCTAGATACACAATGGAATAATGTGTATTAGTAGTTTGTATGTACATAATTAAATAAGACATAACTCTAACCCCTAACTCTAAGTTGGGGTTAGGGGTCCTATTCATTATGTACCTTCAAACTACAAATACACATTATTCCATTGTGTATCTAACCCAGGGGTCACCAACCTCTTTTCAGCCGAGGGCTACTTCAGGAGCAATAAGTTGTTCGAGAGCTACCGGTTAAAACCAAATCCTAAAGATTTAAATGTACACTGTTAACTTAGGATATTGAACCCTTTTTATATCAAAATATCTTAATTTCAAACCCGTATTGAGTCACAAGAACAGAAATAACTGTATTTTGAAGAATGAGATTCAATAAAATGAACTGTTTTACACCTTAGAAAAAGTCTACTGGACATGCCCCAAAGGGCACCTGGGTGCTCGCGGGCACCACGTTGGTGACCCCTGATTTAACCCATAGGTACAAGTTATAACACATTGTTGCAGAGCACATTACATTGTTCTAAATTTATTTAGGTACAATGTATCTCACTGCAGTGTCCAAGTGCTTTAATGTGAACAACTCCAGTATTTTACCTTTTGCTGCAAATCCCATGATGAAGTAGCCTGGCTAACACCAGACTAAAATCACAAGTGATATTTAGTCTGGGGACCACCAATTCATTTTCTCGTAGGAGAGGTGTGGTTTACGATCGTCCATACTCGTTTATTGGGCGATACGAAAAAAAAAAAAAAAAGTCTCTTGCGTCTGCACGTAGCCACAGCCAATCGTATCATCGTATGAGATGACGTATGACGTACCCGCTGTAAACTTTTGAATATAAACTATTTAGAACAAGGTCTAAAGCTTGATCAAAAAATACCATCGTGTCTGCTGCTGTCATGTTGGATCCGTAAATAAACTTTTTTTTTATTATTATCCGTAAATAAACTACAAGCTTCCATATATCGAATAGCGCGTCATCGTCTTGCCGTCCCTCCTCGCTCTGTGATTGGTTCCCAAATCCACCGGAGATGTCGGCTATGGTCCCCAGGCTGTTGTGCAGTTCGAAATAATTCGAGCGCACACAGCAGCATGGTGTTAGCCAGGTTAATGATGAAGCGAAATTACATCACAGTCCTGAACTCTATAGGAGCAATACTGCAAAGCGATGAGTAATCGGGCAGCACGATTAACCTTTATCGCATCGAAATTGAGGAATAACCTAACCCTAACCTCAAGGGGTTGAGTTCTTTTTTTTATCCTGTCTTGCGCCTCCGCCCTTTGAGTGATAGACATGATAGACATAGACCTGTTCGTCTCTCTTCCTTTGGCTGCTGCTAATTAAAAGTCACTGCAGGAGAGTCATGTTTGTGCATCAGGAACTCAACTCGTGTCTCGCAGAGTTCAAACTGCACACTATTCTCCCCAACAAACAACTTTCAAATGCGAAGTTGCACTGACTTATACAGCTCTCCAGTCAAGAACCTTTTAGATTTGGGTAAGGCCAGCCGAACTGCAGAACATGTACTTTGTTCAGGGGAGGGTTAAGAGGTACAATTATGTTAATTATATTGTTCTGTTAAAGTTGTAACATTTGTCTTTTCGGCAATATAGAAAAAGAGACATTGCAGTATTATGTTTTTTGTGTGACACATTTAAATTGGGAAAACAGGATTATGTTGAGATGAAAAGGATTCCTTGGCCATGAATAATGTGGACTTTAGCAACCATGTTAAATGTCCAGAATGTCTTTCGGAATTTTGAGTGTTCTGAGGGCCTGAGTCTGTTGATCAAATCATCACAGATCCAACGTTTTTGGTTGGATTTTGGTATTTTTTTCTGTGGAATTAGTTTACAGTTGCTTGAAAATAATGGCATATTGACTGATGCCATAACTGGGTGGAATAGTTGATTGCCAATGAAGTAAATATGAAAGTATCAGAAAAATTTGAGAAATCTGCAAAAAAAAAAAATCCATTAAACTGATGCAAAATCATGTAGAAATGTATTTTAAGAGTTATTTTTTCAGTGAGCACATGTGTTCTGTGTATCTGGAATGCATTTATTGACAGCCTACCCAACCCACTGAGGATTTGAGAGGGAAAAAAAACGTTTTTCCCATTTTTCTGATCAAAAATACAGGGTGCTTACACTAAAATGGCCACCATTTTTTTCCGCGATATTTCACAGCAGAGAAGACCCTCCAATTATTGGTCCTTAGGGTCAAAGTTAACGGTTCAATCAGTTTTTGAGACTTTGGGTCCCTGACTAAAGTGTCTCACGACCTACGAGTCGGGTCGTGCCATGGAGTTTTCATTCCTTCGTGGAGCGAGTCGATGAACTGATTGATCATTGCGTTGAAGTTTTTGTTTTTACACAGCGCTTCCCCCGTTCTTCTATATGTTTGTTAGATGATGATCTTAGTGGTAGAATGTTGTCTTATCCTGCACATTCATTCCCTCATGAGGACAATAAATGACCAATTACTGCGACTACAACAATAGAATCCCAGAGTTGAACCTTCACTTCAGGCAAAAAAGGAAATATCTACAAATCTCCCCGACCTACACCCGCTCCTATGGAAAGAATAACAGTCTCCGTCTCACAGGAAGAGACAACTCTGGCAACACGAAGCAGTACAAGACAGGAGTGGGGTAGGAGGAGGTGAGGCGTGAGCCGGGGAACAGGGGACACGCGGAGGTTGCGGTGAACAGGTGGGGAAACAGCAGGTGGCGAGCCCGGGGAGCGAGGATGACATAGATTCGACCCTGGGCTGAGGAATCATAAAGCACCTTGATGATGAAGAGATAAGGAGCTGAAAGAGCGCGCGGACCGAAATAACTCGCGTCGACGAGGGAAGTAAACATGACACGGGAATATGTTACGGGATTCGCTAGATCAGATTCACACGTCTTCCCGCTAACAATGCTGCGAGGAAGAAGTGGAGAGCGGTTTATCGGCACTTGCTAATTCAGGGCGATAACGGGACGTCCCGGTTTGGGAGGCTCAAGGATGGGGGACATTTCACCTGTCACATTTAGACATTTGCCTGTATGTTCTTACAATTACAATAGACATATTTTTTTCACTCAAACTTGGCTGTAAACATTGTGTAACCTCTTAACCCCCACCTGAACCAAACACATTTTTTTCCCCAGTTTGGCCAAATGTTAAAGAGGGGGTATTATGCTTTTTTCAGTCACACAGCACCAGTCAATATCTCACTACAATGATGACCAAACCTTCTGTTGGTCTGTAAATGCAGTAAATTAGAATAACTGCCTTGTATAAAATGTCTCTCTCAAAATGGCCGTAGTGAATGTCTTGAAATAGGCCTCTGTCTCTTTAAGAACCTCTGAGCCTTTAGACACGCCCCCTCCACACGCTGTCTGTGGCATCAGTGGGGAGGGGGTTCTGCTGAGGAGCAGTGGTTGGTTACTCGGCTGGTGACGAAAGCTCGGAGGCGTCTCCAGGAGGTGGGGGCGTTCCTAGGAGGACTCAGGCAAACCTGTCCCTAAAATGGCCGCCATCAGAGTTTTTACAGATTACTCAAAAATACGTGAATGTGCCAAGGCAACACTTCAGGCATGTTTTTAATGAGGGAGTGACATAATAACAAGCTTGAAAAAGTCCATTTTGCATAATACCCCCCCCCCCCCCCCCCCCTTTAAAGCTTCTTGAAAAAAAGAGTCAAAAGAGCGACAAAAGCATGGTAAAAAAGCGACGTTAAAGTGGAAAAAATGCATGGAGAAAGTGATAAAAAGTCATTAAAAAGCAACAAAAGAAACACAAAAAAGCAACAAGAATGCGCCAAAAAGGGGTGAATGTGCAACAAAAAAGTGACAAAAAAGCAAGGAAAAAATTGACAAAAAAAAGTGACAACGACGCACGGAAAAAGATGTGTTTAAATAAGTTTTGTAGGTCTTAGCTTTCAAATGAGGTGTAGCACTGGCTGTAAGCTCTCTGGAGAGAACATGGAGAGAATCGGCTTGGTTAAGGTGAAAGGTTAGAGGTTAAGTGGCGCTAGCCCGCTGTTAGCTTTGCCCGTTAGCCTGTTAGCTTCTTCTTCGTGATTCCATTAGTGTGTATTGGTGACTCCGGTCCGGTGGCAGCCAAGTTGCAAGTGTAGTTTTCTGGCCAGAGACACCAGGAGAAGATGAAAGACCCTCCAATCATCTTAACATTAACACTTGCATTACCCCCAGAGGGACTACGGAGGGATTTAAAAAGGTAAGCAAGTGACTTAGTGCTGCTTTAACTGGACACAACTTTACTCAGCGTAATAGCGTCTCATAGACCCTTCTTGTTTCTCTAGTCGAGACAAGTTTTTAAGCAGCAGAAACAAGTGGTGTTTGTTCTTTGGTAAAAAATTAACAGTGAATAATTGGCGCCTAAATCTGCTTGGCAGTTCTAACTGTGATTTATGAAATAAACATGAGCAAGCAATGTAGCGCTTTGAGAAACTTGTTAATTCAGGCTTGTAAAGCGCATTACAAGTGTAAGGCATTATTATTATTATTATTATAAGTGCCTTTAGCTTCTTTGGTGGCTCGTGCTTCACAGTTAGAAGGTTCGATTCCCACCTGGACGGGGCCTTTCTGTGGCGCAGATGGTAGAGGGGGTCGTCTCATGATCAGAAGGCCCACCTCCTGAAATTGCACACTGTTGTTGTGTCCTTGGGCAAGACACTTCACCCACATTGCCCCCATTATATATATAGTGTCTGCGTACATTGGTGTATGAATGCTGTAAAGCGCTTTGAGTGCTGTATGTAGGTGGAAAAGCACTATATAAGTTGAGACCATTTACCATTTCTGTGTGGAGTTTGCATAGGTTTCCTCCGGGTATAGCTGGTTTCCCCTCCCACAAAAAACATGTACAATAGGTTAATCCTCCAGCCAGCTGATACAGACCATAAGCATCTGGAGTGGGCTGCACTGCGGGCGCCCACTGCTCTTGCCGCAGGGTGGGCAAATTTGTTTGGTCAAGGGTCGATTTTCTTGATCGTCAAAAGACCAGGGGCCGGACCCTCCAACTTTAGGCCGAAGTGAAGCACCACTTTCTAAATGGATGTTCTGTTAAGTAATTTTTAAGTCATACTAAGTAACTTGTTTACCTTAATAAATCCTTTCCGTAGTCCCTCTGGGGGTGATACAAGTGTTAATGGGATGATTGGAGGGTCTTTCATCTCCCCCTGGTGTCTCTGGCCAGAAAACCACACTTGCAACTTGGCTGCCACCGGACCGGAGTCACCAACACACAATAATGGAATCACGAAGAAGAAGCTAACAGGCTAACGGGCAAAGCTAACTGCGGGTTATCATTGTGTAATTGGATGTACAATGTCTCTCTCTCCCTTCGCCTTTTCTGTCAGCGCAGCGTTGCTCTCAAGGACAATTAATAAGGCTACGACACCTGCAGTGGCGCTTATGGCCTAGAGTTACTTAGTTACTTATTTTTCACATCTGGAGTACTTAAACAGGCATTTGATCTAATTTGTGTAATAACATTCCTCAAAGTCATCTTGAAGACCAGAGGTTCTATGATGGAGGGCCGGTTTTGGCACCCGGGCCTGACGTTGCCTGTGATGAATAAATGTCTCTATGGTGGAATTTTTTTTTTTTTTTTTTACAGGAAAACTTGTCAATCCGCATTAACCATTGGTCTGGATTCAAAGGACCCAGTAACAATACTAGGAGAGGGCAGAACGTCAGTGTTGGATGGAAACAGGTGGACCTGATATTACGGCAGAGTTTCACAGATCATCAAGGATAAAGATTAGAAGCGAAACTATTAGCTCTTTTTATAAAGCAAGTTTAAATAGTTTTGACTTACCTGGATGACTGAGAAACAACATTGTTTTATAAAGTTGAGCACAGTGAGACAGACAGGAGACGATATACAGGACATCTGGGTTGCGTTGGTGGAGTTCATCTTTATGCTCGATGTTTGGCCTGAACACATCCCGCCTGCACTTCATTCACTCATTTGTCTCACTTTGACTGACATGACATGCCCAGTCTCCTATAGGTTTTCCATTCTGGTCACAGCGGAGCCGGTTTGCATTCACTAACTGGCCAAATGCGGCGGACTTTCTCAATAAATTTGCTTTAAGTGGACCAAACATGAACACAACTAAAAAGAAATGAGAATAAAACCACTTCACCTCATGTCAGGCTAAGAAATGCAACCATTCTGCCCGCACTCGCTTACGTGTTCGAGGGCAGAATCAACACCGACACCACGCAATTCTGCCATTTTAAATGAAAAGCTGCCCCGGCTTCACCCCGGCACTTTCCTTTTCTGTCTCCTTAGCATTCAGGAGCGTCACCCCTGCCTGCCCCGCGCTCTCACTAATCCGCCTCACCTCTCCGCTCCTCAGCGGACAAAGCAGCCGCCGCAGGAAATAACGCACTCCAAACAAGACACAAAATTGCCTCTCTGATCGTAATGGGATGTTCATGACCGAATCAGATATTGGAGTGGTTCTTTAGAAAGCACGGTTTGAACTGATCTCATTTGTGAAGAGAGTTGGACATTTTTCTCTTGTTTTTCTTTGCAATTTTGCTCCAGATATTGGAAATGTTCTGCACTTCATTGGTTAGAAAATGCAATATTGAAGGAAAAACTTCATCTGAAACAAAATATCCATATGTTCCACTTCCTGATTGTCACGCGATCCCACCCCCCTCCTCTTGCTCCCCTTCTGTTGTGAAGTTATGGTGAGTGTTTTAGCTTTACAATGAAAGTGATCGAGAGGTGAGGACGGCAATTCATGGGAACATAGGAGCTGTCACACAAATAGAATAGCCACTGGAAAAAAAGACAACTCAAAGCTGGTCAGTCAAAAGATGACTCCATTTACAGTATGTTTTTGGTGAGACAACATTGTAACATGATTACAATTAAAGGTGCATTTTGCACAGTTTTAGTTGTGCGTATTTGACCCAGCGGCTGTATGACTGGTCAGCATGGCACCTTCAATTTCCATCGCGGTGGCCTCCCACCAGAAAACCCTCAAAACAATTGATCCTGGATCGATGTAAAACCATGGTGATCGACAATAAAGGTGCCATGCTGACCACTCGTACAGCCGCTAAGTCACTACAAGGTCATATTATCAACGTTTTTTTTGCATAAAAAGTTGCACCTTTAAACAAAGATTTGTAAGTACCACCTGATGAAGATACTAACCAAAGAAGCCAAAACCGGAGTACCTGGAGGAAACCGACGCAGACACGGGAGAACATGCAAACGCCAAACTTTCATAATTTATGATATTTGATGGCTACATGCTAGCGGCGTTAGAAAAAGGCTAACAAACACAGTGGGCCAGATCTTGTGCTGGTGCACAGGCTCTTGGTGAATTATTTTCTGAGTGGCTTTCTAGCTACATCACGCTGCCTTGTGTTAAGCCGAGGCTCTCACAGGTCAAGCTAAAAGCTTTATTTACCCCATCGTGAGCTAAACAATGTTCATGTCTTGAGAGAGAAAGAGCTACAGCGTCCGCCTTGGTGCGGACTGGCCCGCTTGGCATCAACGCGGAACAAAACAAATGCACATGTTCGCCCCCCCTCCCCCACAACCGCTCTCCCGGCCGCGGAGTCGATCTGGTTGGAGGAAAAAGTGTCTCCACCCACTTAGATGCACTAAGTCTGGAGTGGCAAGATCACAAAGTGCGCTCCTACTGAGCACAAAATGTTACGCTATAGTCTGTGTTTTGAGACACAAGATCGGGCCCGAAAAGTTTCCCAGATTAGCCAAATTCTTGTAATTGTAATTAACATTCAACTGTCCATATGTTTACAATTACAAGAATGTTGTGATGTGAATGCTACCAATAGTTTTAAGGTCTTGGCAACAGAGTTATGTTTGTGAGAAATAGGTTCAATCACTTGGCAGCCTGGCGCAGTCAGTGACATTTAGCGCCTTATCGATTGAGAATAAAAAAAGAAGATAAATAAAGGTTAAGATAGACCACTCTTTGAAATGAACAGATCTCAGAGATTTGGCTCCCGCAAAAAAGAAAAAGTCATAACCAGAGTCTTCCCTGTGCTATCGTCCCAGCTCATCTCTCCTCGTCCGGCAGAGGCACCCACACGTAATAACACCCTCCCGACAAGACCCAGAAATTGCCTCTCCGTCCGACGCCACAGATCCACCCAATCAATCTAATGACAGAGCGGCTGGTGGCGGCGGCGGCACCATATTTGCCAAAGCCTGCCCCACAGTGGGATTCTCCCGAGAGCGCCGCTGATCAAAAGCCATTCTTCTTAAACGGTTGGAGAAGAATGAAGGACATCCATTGTGATTGCGCCGCGGGTGGCCCTGGGCTGAAACAATAGTTGTCCTGGGAGGGAGCCAGACAAGAAGGGTGTGCGAGGATTTTCAGAGAGAGAAGGCGCTTTGCTAAACGAGACGAAAACAAACATGCTTTTAGAGGTTCTACATGTTGCATTAGGCAGGATTTTTCAATTAGCCTATTGTGATAAGTCAAGATAATGTACAGTGAGGGCCTGATCTTGTGTTTCTAAACACAGACTATGGCATAAAAAAAAAAATCTGGGTCTTTTTGTTTAGTTTAGAGAGCTTATAAAACCCAACACTTTCCTGCTTCAAGATTCAAGATTTTTTATTTGTCAAACCATGTGAATGATTTGAAATTATATTCCTCTCATTCTTGATTGTGGAGCGGGCCGTGAGGGAAGGCCTTGTGTATGAAACTGTTCTTCAGTCGACTGGAACTGGCACATAGATTGCGCAGTCTCCTCCCAGAAGGCATAACCTTGAAGAGACTGTGTGATGGTGCGAAGGGTCCCTGGTGATTTTGACGGCTTTGCGGATGAGACGGGTGGAGAACATCTCCTTAATAGAGGGGAGAGGAGCTCCACAGATCTTCTCCACTGCTCTCACGATGCGCTGGAGGCTCCTTCGGCAGGAGGCAGTGCTGGCGCCGTGAAACACAGTGATGGAGCTGGTCAGGATGCTCTCTTTAGTCCCTCTGTAGAAGAACCACACAGTGATGGAGCTGGTCAGGATGCTCTCTATAGTCCCTCTGTAGAAGAACCACACAGTGATGGAGCTGGTCAGGATGCTCTCTATAGTCCCTCTGTAGAAGAACCACACAGTGATGGAGCTGGTCAGGATGCTCTCTATAGTTCCTCTGTAGAAGTTGCACATAACGGAGGCTGGGACTCTGGCTCTTCTCAACTTGCGGAGAAAGTAGAGACGCTGATTACTTTTCTTGACCAGTGATGTAGTGTGCATGGTCCAGGAGAGGTTCTCTGTGATGTGCACACCCAGGAACGTAGTGCTGGTCACCCTCTCCACTGCAGCACCGTTGATTGTTACAGGAGCTTGACCTGCGCTCTTAGAAAGTCCACAACAATCTCTTTTGTCTTCTCCACATGTAGAGAGAGATTGTTCTGTGTGCACCACATGGCCAGACTGCTCACCTCACTCCTGTAGTTTGACTCGTCTCTGTTGCTGATGAAGCCCACCACTGTGGTGTCGTCTGTGAACTTGATGAAGAGGTTTGAGTCGTACTTTGGAGTGCAGTCATGGGTCAGCAGAGTGAACAGGAGGGGGCTCAGCACACAGCCTTGGGGAGCCCCTGTGTTCAGTGTGATGGTTCTGGAGGACATGAACAGCCTGTGGTCTCCCCGTCAGAAAGTCCAGCAGCCAGTCCCACAGCGACGTGTTGACCCCCAGGTGGAGCAGTTTGTGCCTCAGCTGCTGTGGGATTATAGTGTTGAACGCTGAGCTAAAGATTTGATCTGTTTTCTTATAATTTTATGCAACTGTGAAGCACTTTGAATTGCCTTGTGTATGAATTGTGCTCTACAAATAAACTTGCCTGCTCGTTTTGAGCATCTTCAACAGTATTATGTTTATTAGAAATGTAAGCTGCTCAACTAAACTAAGATTGGTTCTGACAACCACGGCATAACAGAAAGTGGTTCTAATATAAGAAAAATCCACGAGGGAGATTGTCAAACATAATATGCGCAGGGAAACGAGATTGAGAGAGACCAAATATGCAGGATTTCGGAAACATGAGCATGTGAGGCGTGATTTTTTTGTGTATATATAACCTGTAATACGTATAATGTGACATAATGACATGGTTAAAAGCTCTGTTTGATTCTGCATCATTTATGAAGGATCAGGATTCAGCGTGGAAACAAACAGCTCATACTGTCATTTTGCGTTTCAATGTGGTAATTTCCAAATGACCAGCACCTGCAGTATGAGTCAGCCTTTCAGTCAGGTGTCGGCGAGGAAAGCAGAGCGGTGCAATATGAAAATTAGCACCTTGTCAGTGATTCGTTCATTACACAGACACTATAACCACCGCCCTTTAAACAGCTGCGCAAATGAGACCAACGCGCCATGTAATTACCACAATCTCAATACTTCCCACCATTAATCATCAAATTATATTACCATGAAGCGCTTTGATTGGATGTAGGAATGGTCCAAATTTCTATGACAGGATATTAAATGTGATTACGGCACATAATGAGGCTCTTAGTTGAATATTCTGCGGGGCTAAAATTAGGATTCTATCTCTTCCTTTTTGAATTGAAGCGAGGCCTCTTCGAAAGCGAGTTAAATTTTCAAACTTTTCAGAGTTATGGATTTGTTTTTTTATCTCATCGCCAATTCATCCCACCGTGATGAATCTCCGGCTGGTCTCCACAGGCTGCACGTTCGCAGTAAAAGACATTTCTGAAGTGAATAGCTTTTCCAAGTGTCACACATAGATCAGCGCGACGGCTGCTCACACTTATTTGGCAAATGTACTTTCTCATCTTCTGTAGGACTGTGAATTTATGTGGTTTGAATAAAGTATTTCGGACACTGTAAGCTTTGGTATGTCTGATTTTGTAGGTCTTTTATTATGGTTTCTGCACACTTTTCTTAAGACTAGACGGCTGCACCCGACCCACGATAAGCAGAAAGACAGAATCAGAAGCCACTTTTATACGTTACTTTGCAGACGGACATGGGCGTCTGACGTTGGCGGCGGCAGAGGGTCACCATGGAGGACCCAGAGCGGTTGTAGGAGGTCTGGCAGCGTCAGAGAGCTGAGACCCACTCGAACCCTCCAAGCGGAGCTCCACTTCACGGTGTAGCTGCAGAGGCGGGGTGTGACCCATGCCTCGCCTGTAAGTGTCAACTAGTGGAGTTCATACGTTAGATCTAAGCCCTTATGCATTTACGCGGAGAGGAAAGTTCTGCTGTGGTGTTTGTGTTGGGCTTTGCTTTATGTCCAGGTCAGAACAGAGCAGGAGGAATATGACTGCATGAACCTTCACCTTCATCCTTCATCCTTTATGTTCATAACTATTAACTATTCTTTTTTTTAGCCTTATTGTACTACCTTTATTGTAATACATTGTTTTAACTCTTGAGGGTCGTCAATTTCATTGGTTGCATCGCTCAAGCTCTCATTACAACTTTAAAGGAATAGGCCACCGTTTTTCCATACTGAGATATGTTCTTACCTTAGCTTTGACGAGTTCTTTAGGACCTGTCTGATCTTCACCCGTGCCTTCAGTCACGTAAACACAGCGCAGACGGCGTTAGCATTTAGCCTCTCCCTCTCTCCACTATAGCTCCAAAACAGGTCAAGATAGAAGCTACCAAGCTCTTCCACGTTTTCCCTATTTAAATACGGTTACGTGAAGTGTTCCACTACAAAGTATAATCACACAAAATTAAACAATGTGGATTTTCTAAGCAGATAAAAGGGGGGACTATATTGTAAGGCGTAATAATACCAGGAGTAATTTGGCATCCGCACAGTAAAGTGAAGATTACTGCACGGAGAGGCTTTCTGCGCTGTGTTTACGTGATTGAAGGTGTAGAGGCCTGGAAATAAGTTCAGTAAAAATAGGCACCCCTACAATTTTATTTTTTACATTTAAGTATTTTTTATATACATGAAATCTCATCTGGTTCGAATACATCTCTGTTGAGTTAGATGTAGTCCCTACCCTTGACCACTAGATGGCGCATGTCGGGCATCGATAGAGAATAGCTGAGGCATCGCAGAAGAAGAACAATTCTTTCGTGCTGAAGTAAAAAAAGCAGCTAAACGCATGTGCTCTCTCTATTCTTTTATCGCAGCTGAGTACTTCGCACACACGTATGTCCTCTGAATCCCAGAGGAGCAACAAAGGCACGGGTGAAGAACAGACAGGTCCTATAGAACTCGTCAAAGCTAAGGTAAGAACATATCACAATATGTAAAAATGGTGGCCAATTCCTTTAAAATCATAACTGCATTTCATACAACCTTTCCATAAAACACATACCTGTGACATTGAGCCAGGTTTTGTTGCTTTGTTGTGTTTTTGTTTGTTTACTTTATTGTCCATGTAGGGCACCCTGTAAGGAGCAGTGGTCAACAGCAGTGCCGCGCCCGAGAGCCAGGCTGGTGGTCAGAATCACCTGGCTGGAAGATTCACCTATTGCACATGTTTTTACTGGTAGGGGAAACCGGAGTGCCCGGAGGAAACCTACGCAGACACGGGGAGAACATGCAAACTCCACAGAAAGGCCCCGTCCTGGTGGGAATCGAACCCTGGACCTTCTAGCAGTCCGCTACCGTGCCGCCCATTTAAATGCATGGGTTTTACTATCGGCCGGGATTTTGAATCTGTTGCTTCGGCGTTGAATGAGTGAAAATATCTGTACAAATCATGTGCTAAAAAAAAATACATAATTAGGCTGGAATTAGATATTGACAAAAGTCCTCAGAAGAAACCTTCAAACAACAGTAAAGACTGGCAGGTCTGAAGGAGCTGTTTATGCAGAGATGTTGCCCTTGTCAAAACGTACATTTTGTTATTCCACTTCATTCATGACATTTTTGCAAAGACATGGATAAAACGACCCTCAGATATGCTTGTGGAGTGATGCTTCAAGATGATATAGAACATTTATGAGGAATTTGTGTCATTATCAGCGTCTAAACACATAATAGCAGCTCCAGTAATATCTTCTTTTTTAATAGTCCTTGGTGATAACAGGTATTCACCGGTACATCCGCGGCACATGGCACTCATATTTCCAGACAAAAACGTCTCAATAATCACACGCCGAGCAGAAGGAATCGAGATGGATTACAGACAGTAGGGGGCGTGGCCTAGTGAGAGGGAAGAAAGTGTGGAGAGAAAATCATTTTTCACTCTTTTTAGGCCTTGTCCACCGTAGCAGGGGAGCTCACAAAACAAGGATATTTACCTATGATCTGGTCAATCACCCAAACCAAACCACAGACGTCTGTCCTGAAAAACAAAGCTTTCAAAAACCTCCAGCCAAAGTAAAAATTAAGGATTAAGATTAAGGTTATTTATGTCCGCGACCTGTGTTTGCACCAGAAACAGCATGGATGTCTTAAAACTGTGTTGGTTTAAAGGAACTATACGGAGTTTAAAAATGTTAAACTGAAGTATTTTCCTCCCCCTACATGTTCCAGCCATGTCCTAATGTGTAGAATGAGCCCAGACATGTTTACCACAACTGCCTCTAAAATCCTGCACTGTCACTCAAAAAGGTGTTCATTCGGGTCTGAAGTGCCGTCATGCACGAGCTTAATATAGAAGGTGCAGGTACGTGTATGGCCTGAGGTGGCAGTAGTGACTATGAAATGGCTAACTTGCATCTGGCCCCTTTAATGATTGCTTTTTGCTTGTTTTTACATGCTTCACATTGAAGAGCGCAGGCGAAAGAGCGCTTTGCATTCATCTATTTTCCGCCTAGTAACCATCCCACGTCCAAGACATGTTCCTCGAAATGTTTTTTCAGTCAGACCAGGATGCACTGCAGCTGCTGGAGAAACTGGAGATGACACTCGTCCTCCCGTAGGAAGCGGGGAGACGAATGTCACGGTCCTCGCTGCACTTGTCGGAGTTATTATGTGCGAGGACAGTCTCCTGTCATGCGATCAGGGGCCAGTGTGGTCAAGAAAGTTGCTCGCACACTGTGCTATTTATATGACGGAAGATTATGAAGAACGACAAAATGCCTTTGGTTTGACAAGTCATGTTAGGCAGGTCTGTGAAAGCTATACCTGTGCATTTGGGACCCCAGTTCATACAGTGACAAAATCATGTATGTGCTTAACAATTAATGTACTTGAACACGCATATATGCGGTGAGGTGTGGGTGGCTGTGTGGGCTCAGCCAAGGCATTTTCTGTCGGCCCATAGACATATTTAGCACATGAATGTTTTGAGACTGTGCCCTAGAAGAGAAAAACTGGCATTCAAAGTGTTCATGCTACACTTTGAATGCCAGTTTTAACAGCTAACATTAACATTATGGTAAGCATTCCCTGTTATATGTTCCTCTCACAGATATATATAATAAAGATGAGCGGGTCCCATTCAGTTACATTCATTGAAAAGTTCCCGAGTCGTGTTTGAAATGTAATTGCCGCTCTGCCTCCTCTTATGCAGCCAAAGCCCTGCACTCATGGTGGGGGGCGGAGCCTCCACAGAGCTCCAGAGCTTGATTGACAGGCTCTGCAGCCAGTTAATGCACTGAAAATGCTTCCAATTTTCAGACTTTTAAACAAAAACCAGCGTTGTTAAAAACATTTCACCTACCAGCGTGGTCACATGCATCATAGCAATTTTTAGAAAAAGAAAAACTCTTTGGAGCCAGACTTTTGAAGTCTCATTAGAATCAATGCTCCCAAGTGTCTCTTGGAGTCGCCCCTGGCCACCAGGGGGTGGTATTACAGCAATGTCAGGACCATAGAGAAGCACGTTCCTCGCCCATTGGTTGCTCTCCATGTCTCTGTATCTTTCTTTGGTAGAAAATGCATCCATAATTCATCCTTTGTTAAAGTAGTGGTGGAGGATGAGGTGAAAGAGTATTTCTTTTCCCCTCTCGAACGTGAACCATTTGTGGACATTCCCAAAGATTCCCTCTGTATCTAAATAAGAAGATCACAGATACATCTTTGTAAACATTGGACCATCAAAGACACCCATTTGCCTACAGTTCTAGACATTTTGGAAACTGCACAGCTCCATCATGCGCTTCAGCTCTATCTCACACTGGACTTATCAGTGAGTCTAAAGGAATTCCACTTGTTTGTTTTTTCCTGTTTCTGAACCTAAAATGGGAGATACTTAAGTTTAAAGTTGAAATTCTTCTGGAACAGTCTTTCAAAGGACGTGAGACACGCTTTAAACTTTGAAAACACTCAAATCCAGAATGCAGGAAACGTGCCTGATTACAGACACGAATCCAAGAGCATCCATGAAGTGAAAGCCAAACTCTACAAAAAAACAGAGTCCAAAAAGCAGTTCAAAGGCCGCGTCAAAGCCCGTCTCCCGGATCTCTCTCTCGTGGCTGTGATCGGCGCCGGAGAACCGCGCTTTTTTTTTGTTTCCCTTCAGCCTGTGTTTTGGCGGAATAGATTTTTATTTCCGTCTGTCTGATCAGTGATACCGGATTATGGCGCGCTCCTCCGAGACGCGAGCGCGGCCTAAACCACTTCTTTCATGACACCGCGCTGTCAATTAGGCGCGGATCGACTGGCTGCTTCCCCCCTGCATCAGCAGAGTGGAGGATGTGGAGGATGTGGAGGAGACGTGAGCTCTCTCTCTCTGCTCCCACAACAACTCAAGGCTTTGCAGCAGCGGGAGGAGAGAACAGGATCAGAAAGGGTTTAAAAGGTGCAGAGGCGGTGCAGAATTGGTGACCGGAGCTACTTTGGCACTTGGAGAGGAAGTTGTAAAGTGTATCTCACGCATTTGTTAGACCGGAGAGCGTGTGATTTTACAGTAGAGCCGCATGACTTATCGTTTTAGACGATTTAACAATGTCTTTAATAGGTTATGCCAATTGGTGATAAAGTATCGTTAGCCATGAGGTCACAAACTGCACTCGAGTCGAGGAAAAAAAGACTGTCAAATCCTAGAACCTCTTTCCTCATGGGGACAGTAAAGTTTTAAGTACGATAACGTTATTGTCCACATGGGAATATTGGTTTTCTTTCTTATTGTACTACAGGTTATTCCACAGCTATAGTAACAAAAGGCAAAGTACGTACCATAGACTGTATATAAATGGACAGCTTCTGCTTCTTACGAAAACCAGCCTGGTTTCTTAAATTATGACCAATCCAGCGTTATCTCAGGAGGAACATCTAGCCAGGCGTTAAAGTTGTTTTTAACGTGTCTAAACTCCAATGCTTTTCAATGGGGGCCTGGCGGCGATATGGAGGTACTACAGCAATGGCGGCCCCCAGTGTCGTTGTCAAAACGCAGGGCAGCCAGCGGCCATTGGTACGTACCTATTGTACCATGTGGACAACATACACTTGTGTAGCTTATATTAAAGTATCTGAGGTTTGCTATGTTGGTCAGGTTTGTGCAGACTTTGAGTAATGTTTATGTAGTATCTAGTCACGGCATAGGAAGTCAACGCCCATAACGAAGACGGTATTCCTTGAAACTA
Source organism: Gobius niger (assembly GCF_951799975.1). Taxonomy (NCBI): domain Eukaryota; kingdom Metazoa; phylum Chordata; class Actinopteri; order Gobiiformes; family Gobiidae; genus Gobius; species Gobius niger. Next base: position 38,640,207 of record NC_136855.1, on the reverse strand, counting down.
CTCAAATAAATAAAAAGATTTGTCCGACGGCATCGATTAGATGGACTTTACTTGTATATAATCCTGGATTATGTAGGTCTGTGGTGTCAAACTCATTTTGGGTCGTGGGCCGAAATTCTGCTCCCACGGCCGGATCGCGGGCCACATAAAATGTAAACAGGAAAATACTATTGAGAACATTTTTTTCAATAAATAAATAATAATAATGTGCTGTTTATTTGGTTAAAGCCCCAACTTGGCTGTAGCCTCATCAATAACAACGGTTTACGCTTTTATTGCACTTTACAAGCCTGTGTCACAAGTTTCTCAAAGTGCTACATTGTCGTAATTATTCATCGACTCCACACTCGGTGGTGGTAAGCTGTTACTGAAGCCACAGCCGCCCTGGGGCAGACTGTCCATTTACCACGTGGCGATAATGTGTTGTTTATATCCTGATCTCTTATATCAGTGCCCTCTGCTGGACACGTGTGGAAATCTTTCCTTTTTTTTATTTAAAGGGGCTAGATGCAAGTTAGTCATTTTATGCTCACTACTGCCACCTCAGGTCTTATGTGTAACTGCAGCTTCTGATTAAGCTCGTGCATGACGGCACTTCAGACCCGAAGTAACAACTTTTTGAGTGACAGAGCAGGATTTTAGAGGCAGTTGTGGTGAACAGGTCATTCTACACATTAGGACATGGAGGAACATGTAGGGGGAGGAAGATACTTGATTTTTACATTTTTAAACTCTGTATAGTCCCTTTAAGGTCAGTGGACTCTTGCCTCAACCTCATTTTATTTTTCAACCCCTACTCAATGGGACATTTTGGGACTAATGGGCCGACCCCTCCTAAAGTCACGTAGAGAACACATACGGACATGGACCAAGGACACGGGTGTCTGTGTACACTCCTGGGCAGATTTCCAAAGCCCGTCATGGTCTCATGGTAAATTATCCCAATTTATGCAACGCTTTTCCTCCCACATTCGGCACGCTAAGCTCTTTTTCAATCATGGAAGCCATTCACACTCTCATTCCTACACCAGTGTGCCCATCCCAGTTATGCTATTTACACAGAACATGTTTAAACGACAGGGTGAGCAGGATCCTCACACAAAACCGCCCCATAAAGACCATTTCTGTTCTTTGCCAATTGCGACCGTTCAATTTGCAAATCCGGAAGTGTCTCCAGAAGCGCTCTCCTCCGCGCCCTCTCAGTCTTTCATCAATATTTAAGGCTTTATCCGAACGCACATCTGTCAACCGCCATCTCGCCGCACACTCCCTCATATCCAGACCAGCGCTCTCGCAAGTGTGCTCTTTTGAAGTGCGCAAAGTCGTTTTGTCAGCGCTGGGAGGAGAATTGGTTTTCCCGTCCTTTTCCCTTTTATTTATTATTATGTCTCCAAATGCATTGGCCCAGTGAATCACGGAGACGACGTGTCAGAGAAACTGCCAGGACGCACAACAGGAACAACTGAACTTAGGTTCCCTTTGAGGCCCTGTACCTGTTTTTTTCATTTTTAAACACAATGAAAGTGGGAGAGCAGGGATTTTAAATTGTTCCTAGCTTTCCCACTACTTTCCTCGCACCCCAATTCTTCAAAGGGATGAGTTTTCTGATGTAAATTGGTGGAGAAGACAGAATCCATTATTCTCAAATTTTCAGAATAGCCTTAAACAGTATATTCCTTGACCACATGTTCTCCAGTCCATCCAATCTCTTTCCAATGAGAGCAAGGTCTCAAGGGCCTAATCTTAATTAGTGGAGATGACCTGTTCGCTCCTGTTTTCCCCAGGTGGTTTAACACTCCTTTGTTTCGTGTAAAAGTGTCTCTGAATTTGCACACAAGTCCCGAACCTACACGAAACTCTCCCAGTATCCGAATGTTTGGATGAGTTTGTGAGCTATGTTACTGTATGATGACAGTGTTGCGTTGCTACATTGTAAAAGTAATGCCCTATTTAGTCACAAATCACCAAATGCAAACGGGACCGGCGTTATTTTGAGACTGTTCTCGTTCCCAGAGCAGAAAAAACAACCGACATGGTTTTATCCGCACACAAGAACCAAACAGTGCATTTATCGGACACATTTGCCTCTGACTCTCTGTAAACTCCACAGGTCACTTCCCTCTTCCACTCGCCTTGCCAGCTTTGCATCTCGAGGAAACAAAGCGTCAGAACTAAAGTGTATGTAGTATGTTTATGTAGAAAATTACAAGAAAATTACAGATAAAATCAATAAAACATAAAAAAAGGCAAGAGTGCAGATAAAATACTTTCAGTGTCATATGAACGGGCAAAAAGAACTGTTTTCAACACTGTCAGAGTTGAGGCCTGTCTCACATCCTCATGAAGACTGTTCCAGATGTTAGCCTCACCGTGTTTATTATTGACTCTGGAACCACCAGGAGGCCCCTCCCTGAAGTTCTCAGGGCCTGACATGGTTCATACGGCTCTAACATGTCAGAGATGGACTTTGAAGACTGTTCCAGACTGTTTTAAATTCTATTCTCTGAGCGACAGGAAGCCAGTGCAGAGACCGGAGCACTGGACTAATATGGTCGTATTTCCTGGTTCTTGTCAGGACTCGAGCAGCAGCGTTCTGGATGTTCTGCAGCTCTGACAGTGAGCAGCCATTAGAAGAAGTAGAAGATCTTTATTTATATAGCGACAATTGTACATTCACTCCATACTCGGTGGTGGAAAGCTACGTTTGTAGCTTCAGTTTCCCCTGAGGGAGACTGTCAGAAGCGCTTTCACGACTACACACGTCTGCGCCAACAGACCCTCTGACCACCACCATACATTCACTCACACACATCATTCATCCTGGCCTATTGTGCATGTTTTTAGTGGTAGGGGAAACCGGAGTGCCCGGAGGAAACCTACACAGACACGGGGAGAACATGCAAACTCCACACAGAAAGGCCCGTCCAGGTGGGAATTGAACCCGGACCTTCTAGCTGTGAAGCGAGAGCGCTAACCGCTGCGCTACTGTGCCCCCCAACGTTACAGTCGTCTAACCTGCTGGAGACAAATGCATGGATAAGTCTCTCTCTCTAAGTCTGGTTTTGACACTATTTGTTACGTTTTAGGATAAACATATTCCCACATCACAGAATGTGGGAGCAGCATGACAGGCACACAATGGACTGGAGCAGTTATTGTAACATTTGGCTCAATGTCTTTATGAATATGAAAACCAGGTCACCTGCATTGCCAAGGCAACGTTACAAAGGTCAAAGTCCTCATGAAGTCCTTTTGGGGCTATTGTTTTATGAGTGAAGCTGGACTGTGCTTCGTGTCTGCACCTACAGTGTAATTTCCTTGTGGGACATGAGGTTTTGTTGAAGCAGGTAGTTGAGCTCTTACCAACAGATCGCTTAAGTTTGGGAGTCTCTCTATGGACCATTGGAGGTGAAGCAGTTTGGGGTCAGACTGTGGAATATACTCATATTTTTGAATTACGTTCCCTGTAATTTGCTCAGGGGTGATGGTGAACTATACTCTGAATTCTCTGCTGTGGTGGAGACATTCAGCTTAAAGGGACTATACAGAGTTTAAAGACCACCTCAGACCTGTTCACCACAACTGCCTCTAAAATCCTGCACTGTCACTCAAAAGGTGTTCATTTGGGTCTGAAGTGCCGTCATGCACGAGCTTAATATAGAAGCTGCAGTTATGCATAAGACCTGAAGTGGCAGTAGGGAGCAACTTGCATCTAGTCTCTTTAAGGTGGCTCCTCACCTAGAGCCGAAACGTTGTTAATAAAACCTCACTTTTTGCAAGATTAGGCGATTCTATCATTTTTACTTGTGTTCTTTCTTAAAAATCATAGGCTCTCTCAGGTCAAACTAAAGACTTTATTTATCCCATTGTGAGTTAGGCTAAACGACGTCTGTGTCCCGAGAGGAAGGGATGTAGTTGGTCGGCACTCGCTTGGCCGTAAAAGTTTTACAGAGACCAAAACAAAATGTTCACCCCCCACTCCTCCACAACCCCTCTCTCCCACCCCTTACTGGCCGTGGATTCTGGTTGGAGGAAAAAAGGCTATTCTACACACACTGCCTGCGAAATGATGTCTTATTCACCAAAACATTCGAAACCGGACACTTTGCAAACGGAGGAAACAAATTAGATATCTCATTACTGGGAAACACAAATGCCATTATTTATAAAGACCGTTCTTCCCAACACTGTTAACGAGAGGAAACAGGGCAAAATCCTGCCACGCTAATGCAAACAACTACGAGCTGCAGGTTCACGACAAATGCAGGCTTCTTAACTCGATGTTCGGCGCACAAAGGTCTTTCTTCACAAATGTCTGCTTTAACATTACAACGAAGGACAAAACACAACTTATCTCACGACCGGGAAGAACTTTTTTCCCGCTTCAGCGATGTTAAAGTAGCAGAAACCACGGACAGCTCCTCACCAAAGAGGAAGCGCCGCCTTATTATAGAACAGGCACGTGCATATGTACACCTCAAACACCTCTCGCTCTTGTTTTAGCTTCATTACACCGCGCTATACGTCGTCATTAAAGAGAGGGAGGCGCGTGGGTGGCAGAGCACGACGTGAGAATGGGGAAAGAGATATTGTTTTAACTCCGGAACACGAGCAAATAAAGCCACAAAACAAATATGCGCGTGCCTCGGGGGAGAAAAATCTACAACCACCTGCCCACATTCTGAGGAAATTTGACTGTTTATCTAAAGTCCAAGCGATGATGGGCTGTTCTTTCCACTCGTTTCATCATAAACCCGTGATCTTTGATATGTACGAGGCCTGTGTCGGCGGCTAAATATACCTGCACGCCACAATCTGCTCACTATCTGATTTCTGAAGGGAGTAGATTATTGAAGAGGCATGAGCTGAATCTGATACGTTAAGCATGAGCCTGAATCAGAACAACGTGAGAGTGCCGTGTGTGTGGGTACTTCAGGGCCCCCTCAGTGCAGAAGCAGCAGAGTGTCCCCACCAGTCGTAACACCAAACCTACATCAAACCAAAGGCCAAAGAAATGAGTTTTTAATTTGGTTTTGAACTCCCCTACAGGCCTGAGCGCACATGTAAAGGAAGGCTGTTCCAAAGTTTAGGGGAAGGTCATAAAATGTCGGCCATTCACAAGAATTACCGGCCATTAAAAATATATACATGATGAACGTGGCTTGTTGTCAATATCAATCTTCATTTAGAAAGAGCTACACGAGAGCTTTAGTGGGTCCAGAAACACGGCCATAATCATCATGAGAGAATGATGTGAGAAAATGCAACAACGGCACAAATCTAAACATGAAGTTGTTGGCAGTGTTAATTTCGTCGACTAAAATATTTGGTCTTATTTTTAGTCAAAGTGATATTGTTGACGACTAAAATTGGACTAAAACTAGATTAAAAGTTTCTCATGAGACTAAAACTATGACTAAAATGTCCAGATATTTTAGTCGACTGAAAATAAGACTGAAAATGAAAGGGAGAGACTAAAATCATCTAAACTTGTATTGACCGTCTGAAAGAGCCTCAGATCATGTAAATTCTCTGCCAAAGGATCAGCTCTGAGTTTTGTTCATGTGGAGCAGCTCCATGAAGCCGAGGAACAAGATTAAATATGATTATAATGAATATCATCAATGCAAAGTCGACAAAATTTACTTGCAATTTTAGTCGACAAAACTAGATTAAAATTGAAGATATTTGTTTGACTAAAACTAGACTAAAATCGAATTGTGTGTAAAATAATGATTAAGTCTCTCATAGCAACATTACAGAGGGACAAATCAGCACTAAAGTCATCAAGAGTCAGTCTCGAGCGATTCAACACAGACCCAGCTCTGCCACTCTCTGAGCGGCTCCATCACCGGTAACTAAGCCGAGGCGTCTGCGCAGACACCGGTAACTGACTGAGGGAAGTGACCTGGCCACTCTCCCAGGAAGAGCCGCTGCAGGACAGAGCATCCGTCTGACAGATTCCTATCCTAATCAAAAGTATTTGCTGCTGCATTCTTAACACACTGCAAAAAGTGAATATCAAGCATCGGCTTAAATGACTTGAATTGAGGAAATGTATCTTGTTTTGAGCGGTTTTCCTGATCGGACCAAGTTTGCGTTGCTTGTTTGAGGACATTTCAGACCAGTTCTAGGGTAAATCTCGCTTGAAATAAGAAAGTAAAATTGCCAATGAGATAAGACCAATGTTCTTACCCCATTGGCAAAGAAAATGACCTGAAATAAGGGCGAAACGTATCGAAACGAGCCAGAAACATCTCAGAACAAGTGAAATAATCTAGGACAAACGCCCAACAACTTCTTAACTAGTCAAAACAACTCAAATTGAGATGTTTATACTGATCTAGTTAATTACTTTTTGCACTTTTATAAAAGTAAATGTACCTGTAGTTTGCCGTTTTCTTGGAAAATGTGATAAACCACGAAGAGAAAAGCCTTTCATTCCCAGCGCGACGATGGAGCTTCAGCTGCGCTTTGTAAAATGGGCGTAAATCGAAACTTTTTTGATAGAAATATTGAACCTTTTCTAATATTGAGGGCTGTCTCAAAAACATGTTTTGTTAGTCACTGAATTACTCACGGCCAATTTTGCCGATGGAAATTATTTTTACCCACCATTTGCTTTTCAAACCGGCCAAAAGTCGGCTACAGCCGCCTAACAGAAACCCTGCTCCGGACACAAGCCGAGTTTCATGAACAGACAAAAGGAGCTGGTCTGCAGACCTCAGAGCTCAGAGCTCTGGGAGGACAGGAGAGCTGCAGCAGCTCCGACAAATACATGTATAAACAATCAGCACAATTTTTAAATTTATTTGAAAAGGAACCGGTCGCCATGTAAAGAGGACAGAATGGGAGCAATGTGTTCCCACTTTCTTCAGCATTTGTTAAAGAAATGGTGGAGAAGTTTGTTTTCACACTGGCTCTAGTTAGGTCGACCTAAAGAGACTTGAGAACGGTTCTTTTGGGTCAGTGTGAATCCACCCGCACTTTAGGCCGGTCTAAACAGCTGCTCCGAGACCGGCTTAAACAGGAGTCTCTCTCGGGGCGGCTTCACTCGCTCTCAGGGTGTTTTCAGACCTGCACTGTTTGGTTCACTTTAAACGGATCAGGGTTCGTTTTGAACGCTGGTCCGGATTTTTTATTCAGGTGTGAAAACAACAAACGAATCCTGTTGCGGATCAAAGAACCGGACCGAGACCCACTTTTTCAGGTGGTCTCGGTCCGGTTTCCAAACGGACTCTGGTCCATTTCGCTCCAGGTGTGAATATAAACCACTGTTGATCCGAAACAACTGCGGGAAACATGCGTCTTTTTGGGCTTAACAAGCCACCGTAGCAAGGCACCGTGAGAAAAGTTATCCCTTCGCGGCTGCTAACGCTAACACTGGATGGATGCTACAAACAATGAGCCGTGGACAGACCTGGAGCCTCCTGGATATTTGGGCAGAGGCACTAATACAAGTAGACAGGCTTCGAGCGTCTCCTGAACAGCCGCAGTCGTCGTCGCGCTGTGTCAAAGTGGAAAAAACTTCGCCAAACTTAAATGAAAGTACGAGATGCATTAAAGAAGTGAGGAGGCTCAAGACCAACAGTTTGTCCCGTGGACATAATGGAAACAAACAGCTCAGCAGACGACCCTTCATCCACACAAAACACCTCCAGCTGCTCCGGTGAAGCTGAGGTTAAAGGTCAGTGGTTTAGCCTCTCACGTTTCTTTTATTATCATAGTAAGCGTCAAAATTTTCATTTTTATTTCATTTGTTGTGGTCCTTGCCGTCCAATGGGAGCCTCGATCATCACACATGTGTATGTGTATACAAAATATAGTTCTCTTGCAAAAAGTACAGTCTGAATACGAACTGCACCAAACGAAAAAAAAAAAGTTCGCTTCTGATCCGGAACAAACAAGCGGAGCAAAGGACTTTTCTGGTCTGAATACACCCTGAGGCTCAATCCTCCCTTTTCTTTACTCCCTCAAAACTCAAAACCATATTCGAAACAGAAGTCTGAAAGTTCTCAAAACAAATGACGCTTTCTATCACTCAACGCTGACACTTGGCTTCAATCCACAGCCTAAAAAAAAAAAAAAGATCCAAAGTAATTTTCGCCGATTATGTCTCCTACAGTTACGTCCGCAGTGAGCGCTCCTCTTGGGCCTCTTAAATAATTCCTGGCCGCTCCCCCGTCTCCCGGCCGCCCTGTTCGAGCCTGACAGGCCGCGCTCAGGGGGGGGAAGTGCGCGTTGTTCTGTCTCATTAACATCCCGCCTTCACCGTGACTGCTCTGGACAGCCCGGGGAGAAGACGGGGACAAGTTTCCAGACCTTTTCCCGGCACGGACAGGAGCGGCTACAAAAGGGCACCAGTCATGTCGGAGCACCCGCATCATCGAGAACAAGGCGGCGGAGCGGGAGAGCATCGGGGGGATGATTGGGGGCATTAGGAGGGGAAAGTTTGTACATCACAGAGCCACAACAGGAGCTCCAGAAGAGAGGGTTGACAGAATCGAATCCAAATTATCGTAATATCCTTCTCGCCATACTGGAGATAGTTATAGAACCTCATGTCTTTTCTGACCCGACGAAAATCAAACTCAGCCCGAAAAATAACCTCAATTTCCTGACATGACCCGGCAAAAATGATGCCACATGACCCGCTCTGCCGCTGACTGTCGCTCAAACGGGAGCGCATCATGTGACCGCGGGTTTACAGTCGAGAAATGGGGCTTGTTGTCTTCCTTTCCGTCGTCCCTCTGGGGGTAATACAAGTGTTAATGGGATGATTGGGAGGGTCTTTCATCTCCCCCTTGGTGTCTCTGGACAGAAAACTACAATTGCAACTTTGACTGCACCGGGTCGGAGTCACCAATACACACTAATGGAATCACGAAGAAGAAGCTAACAGGCTACCGGGCAAAGCTAACAGCGGGCTAGCGTCACTTTAACCTCTTAACTCCCGCCTGAACCGAGAGGATCTTTTTCCTCACGTCATCAGATTTTTTTTTCCATCATTTTGTATTGGGTATTCGACTCATTTTTGTAACGTTTTTGGTCATTTTATTTGGTCATTTTTTGTCACATTTTTGTCACATTTTTGTCAATTTTTTATCACATTTTTGTCATATTTTTGTGATTTTTTTGTCCATTTTTTGTCCATTTCTTCTTTTTTCATCACTTTTTTGTCAATGTTTTCTCACTTTTTTTTCTCAAATTTCCATCATTGTTTTCCTCTCAATTTTGTTGCTATTTTCTCAGCTTTTTTCCAGAAGCTTTTGGACTGGGGTAAAGCCAAACTGGAGAAAATGTGCTCAGTTCAGGTGGGAGTTAAGGGGTTAAACAGTATTTACAGCCAAGGGTTAGGGTGATGAACAATATCCCTCTGTCCCTTTGGGCCCGACCTTGTGCATCAAAACGGAGACGATAGCGTGACATTTTGCCTCAGTAGCAGCACTTTGTGATCTTGCCACTCCAGACTTAGCGCATTTAAGTGGGTGGAGACACAGATTTTCCTCCAACCAGATCGACTCCGCGTCCAGGAGAGTGGGTTGTGTGGGAGTGGGGGGTGAACATGTGCTTTTGTTTTGCTTCGCGTTCATGCCAAGCGCGGCTGATCCGCGCCACAGCGGACGCTGTAGCTCTTTTTCTCTCGAGACATGAACATCGTTTAGCTCACGATGGGGTAAATAAAGTTTTTAGTTTGACCTGTGAGAGCCTAAGGCTAAAGAAAGAACGCAAGACAGCACAATGTAAACGAGGAAGTGAATGTCAGCCATGTTTCCATCAGTGCAGTCGCCTCCTCTTGTGACGCCCCCTACAGGTGGCGGAGGCGAATGGCACATATAGCGCCACCACTCGGAAAATAATTCGCCAAGAGCCTGCGCCGCCTCGTGCGCCGCCACAAGATCTGGCCCTTCGTCTTTTCTGTCAGCGTAGTATTTACTCTCATGGACAATTAATGAGTAAGAAAACATAACATGCTACGACACCTGCAGTGCCGCTAATGGCCTCTAGGGGCATGAGTTACTAAAGGTGCATACACACCAAACGCTTTTCGGGCGTCAAAAACGCGCCTAAAGCCCGTAGTTAGACGCTTGTGCTTACCTGAAGTCAGACGCTTGTCTGGCCGTACATCGGCGTGTGTTCGTAGCTACAACAGTCATCGTCAGCCTCGAGGCTCAAACACATTCCCAGCGCAGTTTCAGTCACAGAAATACGTTTTCTTGTTTCAAATATGTAACAACCCGCCCACATCTGAAGTTCGCCTGTTCACCGAATCCGCTTGTGTCTGTGAAAGTTAGAGCCTTTTTCTGCTAAAAATAATAACTTTTTGGCCGTGAAGTTGCTGGAGTGTCACTTCTGCCCTTTAGATTCTCGGGCCTCTGAGTGCAGGCAGGAGTGCATTGTTAAGCTGCAATAGTTCAACAAAGTTGTCTCTAAGTGAGACACAGACAGAGTCATCCACCAGCAGACAGGAGGCTCGGTGAGAGAGGAGCATTACAGATCTATTACGGTCAGAGGGTCACAAAGCCCCCGCAGACTCCGAGAGCTTTCAACAAAAGGAAAAATCACTTTTGTTATTTAAATGTCAGTCACACAACACAACATTCGTAATTCCCAGATGAATGATTAGAGAGGAGGTAAACAAAGGCTGGCACTTTGGGGGATTTTTGTCTGTTTTCAGGGACCCAGTGCTTCGGGTAAAAAGAGCAGCCTCTGTTTACTCCTGAATGACTCTTTATTCCCACTCCCTCTTCACCTCATTCAGGCGCTCACGGTGCGTCGCCGTCTTTAAGGAGCTACTAAAGAGCGGGCAGCACGGCGGCGCAGAGGTTAGCGCTCGTGCCTCACAGCAGAAAGGTCCCAGGTTCGATTCCCACCTGGACGGGGCCTTTCTGTGTGGAGTTTACGTGTTCTCTATGCGTCTGCGTAAGTTTCCTCCGGGTACTCTGGTTTTCCCAACCACAAAAACATGTACAATAGGCCAAGATGACTGATGTGTGTGCGTGTGTGAATGAATGGTGGTGATCAGAGGGACTGTTGCCGCAGATGTGCGCAGGCTCACTCTCAGTTGGTACTTTTTCGACAGGACAAAGAATTATAAGAACTTTAAAGCTAAATAAGGAACCAGGTGCAACTCCTGTGGCTCCTGAGATGATGATTTTTTTTATTTCTGTTTTACAAAAGTTTAAATTTGACCTGAGTTTGAAACCCCCGACTTATATCATGGACAATGCTCCTCTTTTCATATCATTTTGGGAGGCTCAGCCTGCATCTAAACCTGCGCACCCCCACTATAAACATTTGACATTGTAAAATGTGTTGCCACCCCAGAAATGATCCCGGACTCTGTTTGCCAACCTGTAATGTTTTTTCTAGATCCGCCCCTGTTAAAATGTGAAAGTAATATGATATAGAGTCATGACATGCTAAGTGACATTATGTCAAGCCTTTGTTTGTTATTATTTTATTTATTTTTTATGACTATGGCTCACAGTTCATTTTCAAAATATTCAAATTTTCAGAGATTTTTAATGTGTGGTTTTTACAAGCTGAGCCATGAAAATAAAAATTATAACAAATAAAGGCTATACATGTATCTCACTTTGCATGTAATGAGTCTCTATCATATATTTGTTTCACATTTTAAGTTGAATAACAGAAGTAAATGCACTTTTGAAAGATATTCTAGTTATATGACGAGCACCTGTATATCGTTTTCCAAGCCTGATTTATTGAACTGCATTTATAAATAAGTTATTCAAAAACCGAGACTGAAACTGAAAAGAGCATCTTTGTTAATATAAAAACTAAATAAAACCAACATTAAAATCTACATCTATCCATTATTTAAATTTATTTTCTCTGCTCTCTGTCAAAATGATGTAAACTGATCAGCATCGTATTAGAGTGTCGTCTGTCCGTGTGTGCTGCTGGAGTCGAATGACCCTCCATCCCTGCGTCTGCTTTGGGTCATGTTTTTTTTAGTAGTTTGGCCGAGTTTCTGTTTTAAACACATTCGTGCGGGCCGTGAAGGCAACATTTTTGGTAACGTTCCAGGAACCAAAATAGTTGAGAAATCATCTCCGTGAGTCACTTCGAAACAACAGTGGAAACGGCGAGAGCTGGCGTCTGGTGCGGACCAAAGAAAAAAGTTATTCAGCCGTTGAGCGTCGACCCCCGGCTTGAACCGACCGCCCCCGACACGCCTGTTTACCGTTAACAAGGTTGATCTCGTCTGAACTCCGTCACGCGTGTGTTTCTGCCGCCGTCTGAGTGATGGGAATGTCCCGGTGACATGTCTGACAGACGGAGAGGCTCATATCGTGGATCTCCAGCCTCTCATGACAGACGGGGGGCAGAGGGTTCAGGGATGGACATATTTCAAACCCCCACTTGAGCCTTTGGACCCGAATGGGACTGAAACTATTCAATCACACGTGAAGACGGCTCGTATTTTCAAGCCACACTCAGGAACTTTACAGGTAATACAGTGGGGACTTCCTTTACGGAAATGGATATTTAAAAACTGTTCACGTTTCCAAACTCTTTACTCCTATCTCGTTGCAGCCACCTTAGTGTTAGGGTTAGGTTTAACGTCAGGATTAGCGATTATGCCTATCCAAATCTCACAGCGTATTGACTGGAGAGCTTACAGCCTATATGTCACTGTGATACCTCATTTGAAAGCCAAGACCTTCTCATTTCTTAAAACATGTGTGAGATCCGTGTGAGTTAAACAGAACCTACATCACATTTGCCGTCACTAATCATAACCCCATGATTAGGGGGGACAGAAAGTAACTTGTTTATATTTTATTTTATTGGTTTATTTGGTCGGGACAGTGTTAATGAACATACAAGGTTCTCATGCATTCTCTACTTACACATAACCCATAATGCTTTGCGTTTGGGGGGTAGCTACCATAGCTATATATAAAGGCTAGATGTCTCATACGCACTGCTGGCCAATGGAGGGTGACGTCCGCACGCGGCGGCCATCTTGCCACAGGGAGCTCACTCACTCAAAACATTGTGCTTTATGGTGCATGTACTTTTAAATAACCATAACTTGCTCAATTTTTTACTGGTTTGGTTTGTTTTAAACCTCAGAGATGTAGGTATGACACTGCATACAAATGAATAAAAGTTATTATTGTTATTATAACCACGTAGATAACGTTTGTAAGAAACCAAACTGTTTGTAAATCCGTGAAGATTTGAGCGAGATCAGAGGATTTGTGTTCGTGCTAATCACTCACTCACCCGAGCTCGCCAGAAGCTTCCCTGTGGCAAGATGGCCGCCCGTTATGCCAGTGACTCTGCCTAAAGACATCTATCCTTTATATATATGTATGATAGCTACGAGCTGGAGGTCTTTGAGTGCGAGTGAAGCTACATCCGAACAATGATGAAAAACAACTTCTGTGCTCGTAATTGCTCCAACAATCGGAAACGGAATCCGGAACTACAAAGCTCCGCACACGAGGTCAACGAGAGCGTTTTCCCCAATCCACTTTTAAAAAACAAAAACAACAACTTTTTTCCAGGTATTTGGAAGCTTAATCTTAGTCTCTTCGATGAGAACTCGCAACGCCATATTGCTTACCTCAGAGACCCCCCCAAGGCGCAATGCATTATGGTATTGCGCAAGCAGCGAATGTGAATCTGTCGTCCCCCCATGCACACTCTCTCAATCATCCTGGCCTATTGTACATGTTTTTAGTGGTAGGGGTCTCAGCTAAACACTCGCCTTCTGACGCCTGAAACTCAGCTAAACACAATCACACCAGGCATAAGGGAGAACCCGTGTGAACGAGTGAGAAAAAGAATCCATGGACATTTAACTGTGGAAATGTGTCCGTTCCTGGAGCTTGTTTACGTGCGCCGCATTCACCTGAAACCCGTGAAACACAAAAAATGATCAGAAAATAGTCGGTATCCTCTTTCCATAACTCAGTTTCATTGATAAATATGACACATTTCGACATAATGTTGCATAATATTCCCTCCTAAAGCAGAGCCCAGCAGATCAGCACCATGGACAGCTCCCCTCAGCCGAACGGAGAAACTATCTGCTTCGATTCAACGCAACAGAGCTCGTTGTGAAGAAGATAATGACTTTTTTTTATTTTACTCTTTGTTGATCAATACGACTGCGGCGCTTCGTCCCCTTTTTCCCGCGCCGGCCGTACAGTATAATAGAGATCTGAAGAGTGGCAGGCGCGTAGGCAGAGGAGAATGAGAAAAGCAAACAAAGCCAAATCAATCTGAATTTAGTCGCCGCAATGAAACAGCAGAGGCCCCGTTTTTGTTGAATTAGAACCGTTTCAAGGTTTTGTCTTTTATCTTATCTAAAAAAAAACCGTGCACTTTCAATGCGAGCCAGCCTTTGTCCCTGTGTTTTGGGCAGTCGCTTCACCGGGGGGGGGAGGATGAAGCGGCCGCTCTGTGTCACCGAGCGACGGCTGGTGGCAGGTTCCTGACAGCAAACAAACAAAACGCTGTGAAAAATGACTCTTTTTTTATTCATTTTTTATTTTTTTTTACAGAAGAGCGGCCTGGTGCGCAGTTAAATGAAAGCGATGTTTTATTTATTCTTTTATTTTTACTGCTGCAGTCGCTCCCCCTGTTTTTTTCTCCAGGAAACGCCCTTGACATCGCAGAGTCTCCTTTTCGGGGGGCGTCCTGTACCCAGAGGAGAAGCTATTGTGCATGTTTTGTGGTTGGGATAACCGGTGTAATTGAAAGCGACCTGACAAACAGTGAGCCGGTGAGTTTTGTCAAGTTTAAAGGGGCTGGATGCAAGTTTGACATTTTATACTCACTACTGCCGCCTCAGGTCACACGTGTAACTGCAGCTTCTATATTAAGCTGGTGCATGACGGCACTTCAGACCCGAATTAACACCTTTCTGAGTGACGGTGCAGGATTTTAGAGGCAGTTGTGGTGAACAGGTCTCATAGGCTCATTTGTTGGAACATGTAGGGGGAGGAAAATACTTAATCTTAACATTTTTAAACTCTGTATAGTCCCTTTAAAGTTGTCCACTAAAATGACAAGCAACTAAATGTTTATCTTTTGCCTGTTTTTAAACAGATGACTGCCTAAAACAAGCGTCCCGGGGGCCAAACGCAGACCTAACAGCGCTTGAGCTTGAGGACTTGAACTGATGGCCGGAACTTCTCCTCCATTTATTCCATCAATGACAGCAGGTTGTCCAGGTCCTGAAGCAGCAAAGCCCCAGACCGTTCTTTTCTTATTAAAGGAACAGGCCACCGTTTTTCCATACTGAGATACGTTCTTACCTTAGACGAGTTCATTTGTACCTGTCTGGTCTTCACGTGTGTCCTCAGACACGTAAACACAGACGGCGTTAGCATTTAGCCTCTCCTCCTCTATAGCTCCAAACCAGGTGAAGACAGAAGCTACCAAGCTCTTCCACGTTTTCCCTATTTAAATATGGTTACATGAAGTGTTACACGATAAAGTATAATTACACAAATAATTACCAGAGTATTTCGACATCCGCGCAGTAATATCTTGCTGTACAGACGCCGAAGTACTCCTGGTATTATTACGCCTTACAAGATAGTC
Organism: Gobius niger; assembly: GCF_951799975.1. Lineage (NCBI taxonomy): Eukaryota > Metazoa > Chordata > Actinopteri > Gobiiformes > Gobiidae > Gobius > Gobius niger. The sequence goes on along the minus strand of NC_136855.1, from coordinate 38,624,616 downwards.
CCCCTTTTGATCCGCTTAGAAAATCCACATTGTTTAATTTTGTGTAATTATACTTTATAATGTAACACTTCTTGTAACCATATTTAAAAAGGGAAAACGTGCAAGAGCTTGGTAGCTTCTATCTTCACCTGGTTTGGAGCTATAGAGGAGGAGAGGCTAAATGCTAACGCCGTCTGCGCTGTGTTTACGCAACTGAGGACACGCGTGAAGACCAGACAGGTACACATCAACTCGTCTAAGCTCAGGTAAGAACATATCTCAGTGTGGAAAAGCGGTGGCTGTTCCATTCTCGGCGATGGTGAGCTAAACCTTTGTAGCTTCAGTTTCCCCCTGGGGTAGACTGTCGTGACTGCGCACATCTGCTTGTGCGTCACAGCGAGAAGGTCCCGGGTTCAATTCCCACCAGGACTGAGCCTTTCTGTGTGGAGTTTGCATGTTCACCCTGTGCCTCCGGGTGTGGGACAACAGGTGCGAATCAGCCCCTGGCTACAATCCGGCCTGGCATGTTCATTAAAATGCACTGTCCCGACCGAATAAACCAATACATAAATAAATAAATAAATAAATATCTGTTGTTTATTTAAAATGTCTTCTGAAAAGTAAAGTCTTTGTATTCGGGGCGTCCATGGGATGTTCGGATCGATCAGGGGCCACATCGCTCCAGAGTTTGGGACTTGCTGGACTAGTTTCTTTAAAACCAAAGCTTTTATCTCCCATCTCGAAGTCTAACTCTCTCTTTTGGTGCTTTCTTGCGTCATCCTCCCCCCCCCCCCCCTCGAAACGCCTCACTTCGCCTCTCCAGCCCGCGCCTCGCATTCCGGGGCTCGGCTAAGGGAGCGCTCGAAGTAGGTCAGCGCCGCGGCCCTGCCAAAAAGCGTCCGCGCGCTAAAAGCTGATCTGGAATCAAACGGGGCGGCGGCGTGAGGGGCTGGCAGCAGCGGCTGAAAGGCGGCGGCTCCACCTGGGCTCGGTGAGGCCCGGCTCACCCCAGAGAGAAGGCGCTGTAGCGGGATGAGCGGGAGAATGTGGGGTTTAGCTGCAATTAATTCATCTAAATCATGAAATAGTAAAGAGAGCAGATGTGGCGACGTGCTCTTTTAGTTTTAGGGAGAGTGAGGGGAAATGAAGCGGGGAAAGTTTAGCTCGTTCGTCTGTGGGGTTGAAGACGCTGGAATTTAAAGGATTCCGCGAGCCTTCGTTTGGTCTCACAGCCGTTCAGAGACATTTCCCTGCGTACAGGATTGACAAATCAACAAAGTGTTTGAATAGTGCCGGCAGTTTCAGCAGAGATGCCCAGACTTCCCGACCCATGAACACCTCCCTGAGGCGACACCAGGGCAGCTCAGAGACATAGTCCCACCAGCGAGTCCTGGGTTTTCCACAAGACCTCCTCCCAATAGAACATGCCTGGAACACCAAACAACACGATACCAAAACTGCACATGTTAAAAGTAAACACTCAAAACAACATACATGAAATGCCACACTAAATGAATATGTTCTATTATGGACCACAGCTCGAGTGGAAGAGCCAGAGCCAGTGTTGGGCAAGTTACGTTAAAATGGTAATATATTCTATATTAGTAATAACAGCTTTGAAGTTACTTCTGAGTTACTTTGGCAAAAAAAAAAAGAAAAGAAAATAGTAATAATGCCACTGAACAAAAGTGCAGTCAGATTTCCTTTTTCTTTCGCTTTCACCATTTTCTCATGTTTTGTCGACATTATCTACAAACACCTGCAGATCTGACACACCAGTGTCCAGCATGATTTGGTGCTGCATTTTATTTGACAGGAGTTTTTACATTTTTACATTTAAATGCACTTGTAACTGGACTTACTTGAACTGTAATGACGAATATATTACTGTATTTTGTGTCAGTAATATGTTACATTCCTTAGTTACTGAAGTAAGTAGCACCAAAGTACATCTCTGACATGTTACAGCCGTATGAACCATCTCGGGCCCTGAGAACTTCAGGGAGGGGCCTCCTGGTGGTTCCCAGAGTCAATAATAAACATGGTGAGGCTGCGTTTCAGTTTCATTCACAATTATTATTATTATTATTATTATTATTATTATTATTATTATTATTATTATTATTATTATTATTATTATTATTATTATTATTTATCAGTGGAAGCGGAAGCCACTAAACTAAAACTCATTCCTAACTTTCCTATTGTAGCCGATTCTTCTCAGGGCCGGGTTTGTAGCAACATTTCGCAGCTTGCAGGGTCACTTGTCAGGGTCAATATCACCGAAAAGCAAGAAAACTAGTCTGAAACTTCCTGAAATTGATACAAATTGATACAAACTTTATAAAGTCAGGGTCAAAGTTTATTTATGCAGCACATTTACAATGCAGCCGACACTGCCCAAAGAGATGCACAAGTTTCAGACCAGAGAAAGCTGACCATAAGGTGCAGGTAATAAGGTAAGGCATAAAGAAACAAAATAGCTTGTGTTGAAAACCAATGCATAAAGACTTGTTTTTAAGAGTGACTTAAAACTCTCAATGGAGGAGGCAGATCAAACGCTCAAACGAAGCTCATTACAAACTTTGGGTCCAGTGACCTCAGACGCCCTCTCACCTCGGGTTATAACTGTGCACAGTGTTTTCCCACAAATGTCTGTGTTGTGTTTACTAAAAGAGAACAAAACCAAATCAGGTAAAGTGCCTGTAATCATCATTAATTATGAGGAGAGTCTGAGCCCGTGGTGGAGGTGCGTGGGTTAAACACAAAAACAACTCAACACTTGTTAAGGCTAATCAGAGTCAGAAACCTCTAAACTGTGACTGACTTCTGTGTCCACGGTGAGAAGTTCAGGTTGATGTTTTAAGTGGTTTGTTTCCCTCATATCACTCACTTCTGCGCTTTCTGTTTCTTCAGCACAGTTCTGGATGTGCTGAAGCTTCTATTGGAATGAGGCCTTGTGGAAAACCCAGGACATGCCGGAGGGACTATGCCTCTGTGCTCCTTCTGGATGTGAAGCACTTTGGGCAGCCGTGGTTGTTGTAAATGTGCTATAGAAATAAACTTGACCTTGACCTTGGTATCTCTGCTTCCTCTGCGACCCGGGTGGATGGACGGACGTTTTGAGCGGTTTTCACTCATCTAGACATTTTTCCTGATCGGACCAAGAACACTTTGCTACTTTGCTTGTTTGATGACCTGTCAGACTCGTTCTAAGGTTAGTAAAACTGCCAATGGGACAGGTACAATATTCTTACCACATCGGCAGATAAATCAACCAGAAACAAAGTTGTATGGAATCAAGTCAGAAACGTCAAATGCCCAACTTAATCTTAACCAGCCAAAACGACACAAATTTAAACAAATCTTGATATACATTCTGGATTCTGCTTTTCCCTCTGCCTGGCTATTGCAGCTGTATTTACATGTAGACACACTCTGGGATGCAAAACAACTGTCTTCAACTAAACTCAGACAGCACTGAGATCATTGTTTTTGGCCCACAGACACCAAGACAAAGTGTTTTCAGTCACCTTGAGTCTCTCTCACAAAAAAACCCAAAAATCAGGTAAGAAATCTGGTTATCATGGACTCAGACCTGAACTTAAACAGCCACATCAAAGCAAGAACATCAGCAGCTTTTTACCATCTGAAAAACATTAAGATCAGAGGAATAATGTCAAAACCAGACTTAGAGAGACTTCTTCATGCGTTTGTCTCCAGCAGGTTAGACGACTGTAACGGCTGCAGAACATCCAGAACGCTGCTGCTCGAGTCCTGACAAGAACCAGGAAAATACGACCACATAAGTCTTTTCATGGTTTAGCACTGACGTCCATCTCTGACATGTTACAGGCGTACGAACCATCTCGGGCCCTGAAAACTTCAGGGAGGGGCTTCCTGGTGGTTCCCAGAGTCAATAATAAACACGGTGAGGCTAAAGCTAAAATCTGAAAAAGTCTTCATGAGGATGTGAGACAGGCCTCAACTCTGACAATGTTCAAATCCAGGCTGAAAACCGTATTTGAATGATTTTCTCTGTTTTCTTGTAATTATATGCAACTGTGAAGCACTTTGAAATGCCTTGTGTATGAATTGTGCTCTACAAATAAACGTGCCTTGCCTATTTTATCGTCCTGCGACCGCACGATCATCAGCAGCTTCCTTTATGCTCATGCACTGCAACTAGATCAGTATAAACATCTCAATTTGAGCACAACAATCCAAATTTTAGCTGTTTTGACTAGTTAAGAAGTTGTTGGGCATTTGTCCTAGATTATTTCACTGGTTCTGAGATGTTTCTGACTCGTTTCAATACATTTCGTCCTTATTTCAGGTCATTTTCTTTGCCAATGGGGAAAGAAAATTGGTCTTATCTCATTGGCAATTTTACTTTCTTTTTTCAAGCGAGATTTACCTTAGAACTGGTCTGAAATGTCCTCAAACAAGCAAAGTAAACTTGGTCCGATCAGGAAAAGTGTCTCAATGAGTGAAAACCGCTCAAAACAAGATACATTTCCTCAATTCAAGTCATTTAAGCCAATGCTTGATATTTACTTTTTGCAGTGTGACGCGCTGTGAGAATCCCAGGGATGATTTCCTTTGTCTTCCTGCATCTCTGGGACCTCCTGCTGCGATAACGCCTTCAATCACTGTAAAGCCCTTTCCGATAGACACGCCCCCGTCCCGCTGCGCTACCACCTCTACATCCCCTTCTGACCCACATTCTGTCTCTGTGACGAGTAAACTTGTCCCACACCGGCCCGCGGCGCCCGGAAAACGTGTTTGCACTAACTGGATTAATGACAGAAAAAGAGTCTGTAAATGAGACTTTTATTTTTGGTATTTTGGAGCCTGGGGGGGGCAGCGGAGCGGCGGAAAAGTTGATTAGTCTTAGCCGAGCACATCCCGGCACATTCCTGACTGGCAACATTTTTACGGCGAAGTCATTGCCGCTACATTTACGGCATAATCAGCCCCCTGTCCCCCAGCGCCGTTTCTCGCCTTGTGAAGTTATTCAATGCGTTAAATGCTGCGTTTTTCACTGACGGAGCTTTATGTTCCTGTTTACGACCTGAGTGACCGCGGAGTTAGTGAATTAACATGTGCACGCCTCACAGAGCTTCATTACAACATTGTTCCCTGTCACAAAACATACTTTATATATATATATATATATATATATATATATATATATATATATATACTGTATTTCATCATTCATGCAGGTGTGAGTTCACTTTATATAAAGTGAGAGATGTCAGTTTGAGTCTTTTGCTGTAGTTTACTGTCATGAATATGAATGAAATGTATATGTTTTCTGTCGTTTTATGTTTGAATATAAAAGAAATAATTTCAGTGACGAAATCTAAAAATGGATTGAGCCAGGTTTAAATTTATGGTTTTATTTTGTTTCATTATTTACAAATATTTTCTCAGAGGGGATTTTGGATCTTGTTTCATTTTTTAACAAGCAATTTGAGAGTGAAGTTTTGCCTTGTTGTTTGTGTTCAAAACTAAAAACGAAATAAATCAGGCTGAGAATTAGAAATTTAAAAATCCCTCAGAAAAATACTTCAAAATATTGTTCAGTCCAAGACTGGAAAGTCCTGCGTCTGTAGCAGCTACAGTGGAGAAGGGAAGGGCCTGGCAGGACTTGGATGGGAGACCGTTTGGAAACACCAGGAAGTCTGGGCGAATAAAGTGAGTGGGCGGTTGGTGGGGGTCGGAGGGGCCGATGGCGCAGACTGGCTGCCTCGCTTCTGTCAGTCTACCCCAGGGCAGCTACAATAGTAGCTCACCACCACCAAGTATGGAGTGAATGAATAATGCAGTGTAAAGCGTCTTTGAGTGTTATTATTATTATAATTATTATAATTATTATTATTATTAAGAGCATAAAGAAAACCTCATTTTGAGAAAATGGGACCTTAACGTCTACACATCCGCCTGTATATTTCCCCGTCTGTCGCTGCAGCTGTTTCCCAGACAGGAGATTACGACACCAACGTTTTACAGCAGACGGTCTTTGCGCTGCCTGATCAGACCTGAGCTCAGCAGGAAGGGCCTGGTCGGTGCTTGGATGGGAGACCGTTTGGGAAACACCTGGGTGAGTGAGTGAGTGAGTGAGTGAGTGAGTGAGTGAGTGAGTGAGTGAGTGAGTGAGTGAGTGAGTGAGTGAGTGAGTGAGTGAGTGAGTGAGTGAGTGAGTGAGTGGTGGTCGGAGGGGCCGATGGCACAGACTGGTTCCTTCACTTCCATCAGTCTGCTCCAGGGCAGCTGTGGCTACAGTAGTAGCTTACCACCACCAAGCATGAAGTGAATGAATAATGCAATGTAAAGCGTCTCTGAGTGTCCGGAAAAGCGCTGTATAAAACCAATAAATTATTATTATTTTTCATTATTATTGTCATCTCGCCCGCCTTTCATGCTCCACATGGATACCAAACCTGTCAATATTTGCGAATGAATAAACATAATAAAAGCAACATAGAACACATAAAAAAGCCTTAAAGTCCTCCTGAGGTGTTACAATATGGATCTCCTTTATCCTCGACTAAAAGTATTTACAGGTTCATAATTGATGTTGTCGTATTTGCAGTTTCATTCTGATGTAGCTTCGAACTCATTGAAACACCGTTGTTTTAAGACTAAATGTTTAAAAAGCTCACCCATCTCGTGAAAGAAGAATAAAGTGAAAATATCCCATGCCAAGTCGGGTGTATTTTGTTTGAGATAACCTCCATATAAAGGGAATGAATGGGAAGAACTGGGGTTTGTAAAATACCAGAGTCACGTCGAGCAACAAGCCAAAAGTCAAAACTGTAAAAAACAAAGCAAAACTCTGACCTTCCTCCGATATGAAAAAGTTGTGACCACGGCCGTCGGACACGAACGTGCGATGTGTGATTCTCTTTGTGTTAGTCTGAAAACACTCGCTCTCTAAAGTCCTTGCTATAGTTGTTTCCATGGTGATCTGCTCCTGTGTGTACTCTGTGTACTGTGATTTTGTAATGTTCTAATCAGTCGACACGCCGCGTTACTGAAATCACCTATAAATGGAGAAAAATCACACACACAGGCTGAGACACAACAGCAGCTGCAGCATCGGATCAGAACAACAGAGCGACTGCAACGCACGGACTTAAATATAAACCCTGTTATGGAACGCAATGTGTTGATATTTCACTGTTTATTATTTTGTACATAATGTGGACACATGGTGAGTTAGGACTGCACATTTCAGTATCTTTTATTTATGATTTACAGGGGCCACATGTCCATTCTGGAAGAGCACAGAAGGGCCACTGGCTCCCGGGCCACCAGTCCTCTCAATTTTGTCCTTAACCTCTTAACCCCCCGCCTTAACCAACTTTACCCACATCTAAAAGCTTAGAAGACAAGCATCAAAATAGTGACGAAAACGAGGATGAACACAGAACCAAAATGTGCTGGAAAAGCAACTAAAAAGTGACAAAAAATATGGCGAAAACGAGACAAAAAGCAAAGAAAAAAGCAATGAAAAATCCACAAAAAGTGACAAAAAAATTTGACAAAAACACAGCAAAAAACAAAAAAAAAAAGTAATGAAAAAACAACAATAATGTGACGAAATCGCAGCAACAGCATGGCGGGCGGTAAGAGGTTGAAAAACGTCTTTGTGGAAGTGTCGCAATTTACGCTAATTTGGGCCAGGCTGGTCAGAGTCCAGGGCCGTTTTTCAGTCCCAGTCCGCCCCTGATGATTTATGATTACTTATGATACAAGGTACCTCTAGTTCAGGGGGTGTCAAACGCATTTTGGGTCACGGCCCGAAATTGAGCTCCCACAGCGGGTCGCGGGCCGCATTAAAATAGAGAAAATGTTCCCAATAAATGAATAGTAATAAGATGTGATTTGGTCGAAGCCCCAACTTTACAGTAGCTTCACTAAAAAATAACGGCTGTATTGCACTTTACAAGCCTGTGTCACAAGGTCCTCAAAGTACTACATTCATTCCATACTCGGTGGTGGTGAGCTGTTATTGAAGCCACAGCCGCCCTCTGGCAGACTGTCCATTTACCACGTGGCTATAATGTGTTGTTCATATCCTGAGCTCTTGTTATGTCAGTGCCCTCTGCTGGACACATGTGGAACTCTTTCCTTTTTTTGCATTTAAGGCCCCCTAGTGGCAAGAATGAGCATGTTGGTCATTCTTTAAAAAATCATAACTTCGCACAGGAATGGGCTAGAGACTTCCTTTTTTTTTACATACTGTGGAATATATGCTCTACAGAGGCCGGGGCTGGATTAAATCATCTCGCAGGCCTGATCCAGCCGGGCCGTATTTCATTGTTTGCATGAATGAACTATGTCTATTTGCACTCCCTCAGTGTTACTTGAGAGCTGATGATAAATTGATGAAAAGCTCGATTGGGGAGGAGAACCGCTTCGAAAACAGTCTGCCAGTTGGCGTGGATGTGGAAATGCCCCCAAACTGTAGCATGAGGAACTGATATCTGTTCAGCTGGGTTGTTACAAAGAGATTGTAGTGGACTTTCGAGGAGCTCCTCTAACAATCAATGGAGAGGGTGACCAGCACTAAGTTCCTGGGTGTGCACATCACAGAGAAGCTCTCCTGGACCATGCACACGACATCACTGGTCAAGAAAAGTAATCAGCGTCTCTACTTGAGAAGTTGAGAAGAGCCAGAGTCCCAGCCTCAGCTATGTGCAACTTCTACAGAGGGACTATAGAGAGCACCCTGACCAGCTCCATCACTGTGTGGTTCTTCTACAGAAGGACTATAGAGAGCATCCTGACCATCACTGTGTGGTTCTTCTACAGAGGGACTATAGAGAGCATCCCGACCATCACTGTGAGGTTCTTCTACAGAGGGACTATAGAGAGCATCCTGACCATCACTGTGAGGTTCTTCTACAGAGGGACTATAGAGAGCATCCTGACCATCACTGTGAGGTTCTTCTACAGAGGGACTATAGAGAGCATCCTGACCATCACTGTGTGGTTCTTCTACAGAGGGACTATAGAGAACATCCTGACCATCACTGTGTGGTTCTTCTACAGAGGGACTATAGAGCATCCTGACCATCACTGTGTGGTTCTTCTACAGAGGGACTATAGAGAGCATCCTGACCAGCTCCATCACTGTGTGGTTCTTCTACAGAGGGACTATAGAGAGCATCCTGACCAGCTCCATCACTGTGTGGCACGGGGCCAGCACTGCCTCCTGCCGAAGGAGCCTCCAGCGCATCGTGAGAGCAGTGGAGAAGATCTGCGGAGCCCCTCTCCCCTCTATTAAGGAGATGTTCTCCACCCGTGTCACCCACAAAGGGGACTCTTCTCACCCATCATACAGTGTCTTCAAGGTTGTGCCTTCAGGGAGGAGACTGTGAAATCTACGGGTCAGTTCCAGTCGACTGAAGAACAGGTTTATACCTCCCTCCCACCCCTCTTCCACCCACCGCTCCACAATCAAGGACGACAGAAAGATAATTTCAAATCATTCACATGGTTTGACAAATACAAAATCTTGAATCTTGGGCGTTGTTGTTAGTGGGTTTTGATTGGCTGCCTGGAGCCTGATCAGAGGCTGCCCTTCGAGGCGTGCCCGGGCCACAACATGGCTGCTCTGTTTTTTTACTTAGTTTTTTTGTTCCTGATTTGATCTGGTGGGACCGGCTGTCCTGTTTTTGTGTTTCTTTGACTAAGGTATAGTTTGGGGATTTTTGCCTTTAGTTTGGCTGTGTGCACCGGCTTCTACAGCCCTGTATAGCAGAGGTCGGCAAGTTTGAGTCGTGGAGGCCGGTTTGCATCATTCCCAAAACACCCAAGGGCTGAACCTCAACATTGTAGCCTAAAGTAAAGAACTATTTTCACCAAATGCCAATGTTTTACATCAGTGGTTCCCAAGTGTCAGGGCTTTGGGACCCACCATTACCCTCGGATGACGAGCCGAGGACCCAAATGAAATTGTAATTTGTCATACATCGTATAAAATAAGTTTTTGTTGATCAAGCAGTAGATTTCCCTTTAACCTCTTAACTCCCGCCTGAACAGAGAGGATCTTTTTCCTCACGTCATCTGATTTTTTTTCCATCATTTTTTTGTTGGGCATACAACTCATTTTTGTAACTTTTTTGTCACATTTTTTCATTTTTTTGTCCATTTTTTTATCCCATTTTTGTAAAAAATGTTGTCCATTTTTTGTAATTTTTTGTAATTTTTTGTAATTTTTTGTCAAATTTGTATCACATTTTTGTCATTTTTTCATCCATTTTTCGTCAATTTCTTGTGGCATTTTTGTGACATTTTTGCCACCCTTTCATCAATTTTTCGCCACTTTTTTGTCAATGTTTTCTCACTTTTTTGTCACATTTCCATCATTGTTTTCGTCTCAGTTTTGTTGCTATTTTCACAGCTTTTTTCCAGAAGCTTTTGGACTGGGGTAAAGCCAAACTGTGAGAAACTCTGAGAAAATGTGCTCGGTTCAGGTGGGAGTTAAGGGGTTAAGACTGAAATTATGACCAAAACAAACCAAATAACATTCATTTTAACAGACACAGTTAGTGTTTCTATGCAGTTTCAGATGGAAAATTATGAATAAAAGTTCCCTTTAGACTCGCGACCCACAGAAAATGGTTCTATGACCCACTTTTGGGTCCCGACCCACCAGTAGAGAATCACTGTTTAACATTACATTTGACATTTTTAAAATACTGACACTATTTCTCACATCTTTAGACTACTTTAACAGGTATTTGATCTCTTATTTGCACAATAATATTTCTCAAAATCATCTTGGGGGTCAGAGGTGCCACATCGATGACGACCACGATTTTACACGCCCCACGTCTTTTATCTTTTAAGACCAATGTTCTCCGGGCTTAAGTCATTGTAAGGATTTTGTTTCTTTTTTCTCAGCTCACCCTTCCTCTGCAGATATTACAATTCACATATTACATTCCGTATGTACGTTCACCAGAGGCCCACAGCGAGGCCATCAACAACGCCCATTAATGATTCACACCGGCCTATTTTAGCCGCCATAAGCACATTACGATGAATTAAACAAAGGGATTGCGTCTCCTGATGGGATATGACTGCAAATAATCCCACTATCATTTAACACAAAACACACTTACGGCGAAAACTCAGCTTAGGGAGCGATCCATAATTCATGCATTTATCAAAGGCGGGCTCGTTGTTTATTGAAGCCCCGGTGATGAGCCGGAGAGGGGTCCGGGGGAGGCACTCCATCCAGGCTACAGTGAGAGGGATTAATTGAAGAAATCAGTCAAAGTGAATGAAGTTGTCAGGAAAGAGCGCGCAGAGTCCGATTTAATGGAAGAACATCAAATGCGAATCTGTAATGCAGACGCATGACGATAATGAAGCCAAAGAGAGAGGCTTTGTTTCAAAGTTGGGATGTTTTCTTTTCTTATTGCCGACAGTGGTGCAGATGGTCGGTCGTCGTTTGAGACACTTCACCGTCCTCGCCTCCGAGTGTAAATGGGTGAGTGGTTCCTTGCTGTAAAGCGCTTTGAGAGAGTCATTTAGATGGATAAGTTGAAACTATTTACCATATGATACAGTAGATAAATCTCAGCAACTGAATTCTAGAGATTCTTAGCTCACATACAGCTCAAGGCAGTCCAGGTCCAGTTATCATAATGTAGCGCCGCTTTTTCTTTTTAAATACTAAGAGCGCAACCGAAAGATATACCTATAAGATAATTTTTTTGTTTTTGGGTTTGGCAGATTTTTTTTTATTGCAAAGAGTCCATAATGGTCCTGAAGAAAGCAGCTTTTTAAAAGTAAACAAACAGCTAGCTTATGAGCTAAAGACGTGTGAGACCAACAAATGTCTTCTCCTGAAACACTGAAGAGGCACCAAGAGCCCCCCCAGACCTAAAGCACAGTGGAGGCGTCACAAGAGGAGCTACAGGAAAAATAAAAGGGACTAACGAGGAGGTATCCGGGCCTTCTTTTGTTCTGGCTAATGGACGTTCACTGGAGAATAAATCAGATGAACTGCTAAGCTCTTCCCAGACAATAATAATAATGCATTGGTTTTATATAGCGCTTTTCTGGACACTCAAAGACACTTTACATTGCACTATTCGTCCACTCCATACTCAGTGGTGGTAAGCTACTACTGTAGCCACAGCTGCCCTGTAGTAGACTGACGGAAGCGAGGCAACCAGCCCCTCTGACCAACAACTCACTCTCTCACTACATTCGCCCAGGCTTCCTGGTGTTTCCCAAACGGTCTCCCATCCAAGCACCGACCAGGCCCTTCCCTGCTTAGCTTCCAAGGTCTGACGGGATCAGGCAGAGGAAAGGCGGGATGGCCAATAAGATAAGATGGTGAAAGACTGTTGTGGAGCGGAGGGAGCTGCGCAGGACAAAGGAGGAGCTGACCAGTGCAGGACACCACGCTCTGAAACAGGGACACACAGGAGGCACTGCACCGTTTCAGAGGATCACTGAAGGCAGTACTCTGGTTTCCCCTATACCTCCAAAAACATCCTGACCCACAGCGGCTCTGGACTAGTACGGTGACACATAAAGTACATACAGTGACATAAAGTACTTACACATAAAGCACTTACTTTATGCGTCACAAATAAAGCACTTACTTAATTAATGGCGTAAATTCAACCTGGAAGGCTAATTTCAACATCACCTCCAGGCAATGATCGTGTCTGCGAGGGACACACCTCCACCTCAGCCAATCAGTGCGGAGCCTCGCCTCCATAACAGGTGAGGCTCGGTCCCGCGTTTAAGCCTCCAGCGTCATGGCTCGTCCGCTTCCCAGCTGTGCCGCGTCCCACCTCCACCTCTTCACCGTCTCTTCTGTGCGTGGCTCTACCCAGCTACATCCTTGACCGGTCTGCCATACCACCACCAGGGTCCAGGCTCCGGGGAGGACATCCCTAACTCTAACCTACCCATCCATGTGGAGTTAATACCTCTTAGCCCCCAATATGAGAAGTATCACAGCTTTAAACGCTTTTCTAGGCGGGCAAGAGTCTTTCAGTTCTAGTTTAAGTGATTTCTGCCCTTTCTTCTTTACAAAAGTCTTCCAGAACTAAGTGATTTCTGAGCTATCTTGTACCCAGGTTTTGGAACATACAGTAAAAATTACCACTGAAGTAAAAGTGCTGCTAGATCTAAAGTGATTCCTTGATTGCCCACGGTAGAAAAGCGATATAGAAATGCTCTAACTCATCAAAAGAGAGCTGTACGTATTTCTGAATGCAAAGTAAAGCTTAGAAGCTGCAGAGTAAATGAAAAAGAGCTCATCTAGGTCACATTTCTATTCACCTTTCCTGCCGTTTGTGTGTTTTCTAATACAAGAGAAGAAACTCTCCAAGTGCTGTTGAAGGCCACACTAACGTTTCACCCAATAACTGGCATAAAAGAAAGGTTTGTGGGGTTTTATACGCTTTGAACTCATTTCAGACAGGTTAGCTTAGAAATAGTACTTTACCATTAAAGCTGGGTACCATTAGTAGTTTCCTTATATTTACTTTACTACTGCAAGGCTTTTTTACTGTATAAAAGAATATTTATAATTGCGCCTTATTTCATGAGCATTGCTTTTATTAATTGGTTGTGTATAATCATTACTTGTTTCTGTGTCTCTGTGCTATCAACACATTGAGTGCCAAAAAAGGGTAAACTTGTTGTTTTTAAACTACATAACTAGACGCTCTAATACACCCTATGTGTGATTTTGGGAGCTCTGTGATGAACAGAACTGAAATAGATGACGATCAAACACTTGTGAAAAGTATCTGGTATCCACAATCTGGACATTTCATATATATTGTTGCTTTTCTTTCTTTTCTTTTAGTCTGAGGGGGGCTGGTGTTGTGACAGTGAACAGCTTCCCATGGAGAGATCGAAACAGTTGAGATTCTAACATTTCTCTGAGTTTTTACATGGTTGCAATTGGTCCAAGGATGACTGAGAAACATCCTTAATGTCTTCAATTCGAGAACCAGGCTGTTTAAATGCACACGGGATAATGAGCGAAAGCGATCGATAACATGCGCTGTTTCAAAACGTGTCAACAATGTTGTCGTTGAAAATTGACGGGAAACTGAGATATTTAGGCATTTGCCTCTTCACATAATGTTAGTGTCCGTCCAGAGAGGAGAGAGGACGAGAGAGGAGTTAATCAGAAAGGAGAGAGACTCATAAAACATGCAATATCTCTGTTTCTAGAAATAAACCAGTCATTTTGATCAAAACTAGCCTCTGTTTAGCTTACATTTCTCAGGAACTGATGCACGCAGAATTAAACTGTGTTGACCTACTGAGAGGTTAGAGTTAGGGCCGCTCGATAATAGAAAAAATAATAATCATGATTATTTTAGTAATAATTGAAATCACGATTATTCAAACGATTATTTGTTGCCTTAAAAAAACATCTTTATTTTATTTATTCATTTTCATTATTATTTTAAAAACATTGTGCACAACATTTTCTTTGGACAATTATATATATATATATATATATATATATATATATATATATATATATATATATATATATATATATATATATATATATATTATGCTCACGTTTCTAAAGAGATACCTGCCCCCTACTGGCCAGCCCTCACACCTTTCCAACAGAGCCACGCAGCCTGATGACATCATCACACAGCGCTAATGTTTTTATGTCAGACCAAAGCCTGAGCCTTTAGCTCGTGAAATACGAAGGGAACAGAAACAATCATCTCAGCAGCATGAAGTAATAAGAGTTTGTTTGAGCTCCGTTGATCTGCTCCTGAAGAAGAGTTTTAGACTTTTCTACTAAACAAAACCAGTGTCTGAGCAAAGGATATCGAGGCTTCTAAACAGCTGTTCTCCTTCAGCACAAGGTGAGCTCTTAACAGTGGCTTTATCTCAAGAGTTAGGTATAAAAATATTAGTAGATATTATTTACAGTTCTGTCACGCTGCGCTGGTGTTTCAGCTGATCAACACGTCACACAAACCGCGCAGGACACGCGCTTTGGATGGACGGCGTGAGGGCATCCTTAATAATCGTTTGTTCTCGATTATGCTATTTTTGTGATCGTCTAGTGCAGGGGTCACCAACCTTATTTCAGCTGAGGGCTACTTTAAGAGCATGAAGTTGTTTGAGGGCTACCAGTTAAAAACAAATCATAAAGACTTTAACGTACACTGTTTACTGTTTTACACTGTTTTATAGGATATTGACCCCATATTATGTTAAAAAAAAAACTTTATTTTAAACTCATACTGAGTCACAAGAACAGAAATAACTGTAATTTTAAGAATTAGATTCAAGAAAATGAAGTGTTTTACACTTTAGAAAAAGTCCCAAGGGCTACTGGACATGCCCCAAAGGGCCCCTGGGTGCCCGCGGGCCCCATGTTGGTGACCCCTGGTCTAGTGTAATAATCGAAATCGTAATTGAATTTCGATTAATTGCACAGCCCTAGCTAGAGTATCATCTTTCAAACGAGCCACAGCCCGTGTCCACAGCTAAAACACAGAATACACTGTGCTGCTACAAATATCATGAAAAATGGTCTGGATTGTTAATTCTACAGCTAAATCCCCAAAACCGCGCAGCATCAATGTGTTAAGCGACTCTAGCATTTGCTAAGGACATTTCTCTTTTGTTTTGCAGTTTTACTCCTTTTTTCAAAAATGTGCTGGATAAAGTTCTCTAACTAACTCCATCCTGATTCAGCATGTATTTGCTTACTGCTAAATTGTGTTTGACACACACAAGCAGAGCAGGAAACATTTCCACACAGACAGAAGGCGACGGGCGTGACTCCGTTTAAATAAACTGAGCGGTGCACAGGTCGTTACGCTCAGATTTTAATCAGACGCATAGACCGTGCAATAGTGATGGACTGAGGCACATGGCTTCCCCCACAGTGTTCAGCGCAGGCTAACCAAGCTCGTCCATGGAAAACCATTTGACTGGGTTTTTGGTGCCAGCTCCGTTATAGAGAATAGGGAGAGCATAAATATAGTAAAAGGGGAAAAAGATACAACAAACCCATGCGGAGGAAGTCATGTATCAGACGCAGCTGAAGTTTAGGAGGATCCGGGACAGGGAATACTGGAATAGAGACGAGTGCTTTTCCACAGACGGGTAAAGAGCGGCGCGACTAAGGGCTAAAGTTGCGCTGTCAAAATAAGATCTTCATGTCTCGTCCCGCAGCTCCGGTAAAGTCAACCCTCCGCCTACGCGCTCGCATTTTGAAGTGTTTAAATAATTTGGCTTCTTCAAAAATTGATTGATAAAACCACTGCCACCGCTCAAAAGGCAGCGAAGATGAAGAATACCAGAGGTGCACCGATCAGGCTTTTTGGAACCAATCACTAAAATTCTGATTGGCCGATACAGATCACATGGTTTTAATTTATTATTATGATTAATAATTTAACAGTGACTATTGCTGATATTATTAGATGCTGTATTGGTTTATCACATTTTATTTTATTACTTTAACAGAATTCATGGTCCAATAAAGTTAGTCTTTAATCTTTTTTACAGTTCATAGTAAAGTATTTTTTCCATATAAATGCTAGTCTCCCATTAGAAAGCAGTGTACTTTAGAAATATTAAAAACAACTTTAAAGCCTGGTTTCTAATTTTCCTAAACTTTAAACAGCTGGATATTCCTCCTGTGATAACGCTGGGTTAGTCACTATTAAAGAAACCAGGCTGATTTTCGAAAGAACATTTTTAGACATCTTTTTTTGCACTGTAATACTTTTTTATACGTTATTTATATTTAAGATATCTTTTTATTTAACTGTGCACCTTACAGAGCTTTGTTATAGTGTTTACGTTTACATTTTATAGTGAGTTTTCAATAAAACTACTCATATTTGGCTTTGACTTTGACTTAAAAGGACTATGCGGAGTTTAAAAATGTTAAAATTATGTATTTTCCTCCCCCGACATCAGGGGAAGGCAAGTTTGTGTCGTGAAGGGACGATTTTCATCATCGCCAAAACACCAAGGGCCGAACCTCACCATAGTCGCCTAAAGTTAATATTTTTTTTCTGCAAATGCTAATGTTTTACATCTGTGGTTCTCAAGTGGTACGGCTTCGGGGCCCAACATTACCTTCGGATGACAAGCGGCGACCCAAATGAAACTGCAATTTGCCATGTATTGTATCCAATTTAATTTTTATTATTTAATGTATTTATTTATTGAACAAATAGTAGCTACGGTTTTAAGAGATCAAACCAACCCAATAACATTCCCTATACCTGCTGACACTATTTCTCACATACCTGAACAGGTATTTGATCTCTTATTGGTATAATAACATTTCTAAAATTCCTGCTTTGAGAGGGTGTAGACGCGTCTCTGCTTGCTTATGCTGCTTGCCTCTTTATTCGCTTTTTTCATTCTTTTTTGGCACATGTCACACGGATATGATTTTATTCTCTTCTTCTAAGTGAGCCAAGACTTTTTAAATCATTTTTTAATCATTTTATGCCTTTTATTTTTTACAACTCATCTGCACCAGCGACGACAGTCTTATCAACATGGCTGCGGGAGTAACGCAAACATCTTCTTGTGAAAGCTGTCGGATTTATCAACAAGAAATTCTTTTACTGCGGGACAAAATTCTTGCCTTTGAGATGGATAAAGGACTTAATGACACGCTCCCTATGGAACACGGTAAGAAGACTGGAAAAACTGATACTTGCAACCTAAAGCTAGACGATACCGTAACGTTCCCGAAACTATACAAACAACTTGGTGCTCGGCCAAAGCAAAGACAACATACTAGCAAAAATGAACCTGGAATAAAGTTAACAAACAGATTTTCACCTCTCTCAAAAGATGAGTGTAACAAACGGAGAAAATCAGAGAGAGACAGAGAAAAAGAAGTCAAAACAAAGCTCAAGAGGAAAAGTGTGGCAAGTGTCATTTTTCACAATTTCACAGCTCTGACTTTGTGGAAAAAATATTGGGATATATATTGTATATCGATATTCAACCTATCGGGATATGACTTAAGGTCCACATCGCCCAGCCTCATGTTTAGTTACATGGCAGTCTGGAACAGAGCTGCCGGAGGTGGAGCAGCGTATGCAGAGCTTTTGTGTAGCCACGAATTACATCGAAAAACCAGTTTAGAGCTAAGCGGAGTTTTCACCAGAATATCTACTGAAAGAAAGTCTATGAAATCCCCTTTTGCCCATCTGAGCCGTCCGTCACCCCGTCTGAAACGTGTAAAACATTAGTTCTGCTGCACTAACACTCAATAACACTACATTACACCCCTACCATCGATAAACCGTCTATGGTCGGACATAGTGTTAAGACCAAACGTACGACCAGCCGGTGCGTTCGGCCCCTGATCCGCTTTTGTCAGTTCATATTTGGCATCCCAAAAGCGTCGTTCACTGACCCAGAGTACTTGAATTGCACTTGATGAGAGCAAAGTTCCTTTATCTTCTCAAAGGGCTCTGTACTCGAATAGCGCGATGTCTGGAAAACGTCTACATTTTATCATTAGAAGCCATCTGGCATCGCTGCTGGTCCAAGGCCAACTCGCAAAGTGGTGTTTGAAAGGTGAATAAAATCAACTGAATGTGCCTGTCTGCTGTATCTAACACTTCTCAGCTCCGGGACGCTTCTGTCTGACGCATGTTCGCAAACAGATGCATAAACTCGCATTGGAAATGAGCGCCGCGGAATGAGAGCTGTTTGTGTAACCTACTTGTATTGTTCAAAATGACAATCGCCTCAAGTTTATGGCTGTTGGCGGAACAGCAGATGTGGCTTCTCCCTCTTTTGCATATTCTACATCGAGAGTGTTGCACAAACTCGCCTTTCTAAAGCTTCTCTGCCGCAATGCAATGTTTCAAAACACACCTGGAGTTGTGTTAGCAGCTAGACAAGTTCGGGAAATCTCTTGGCAGCAAAGATACAGCGCCTCTCGAGAGCACTAATACACCTTGAACTTTTGCACATTTTGTCATGTTTACAACCATAAACATAAAGATTTTATTTATTTAATTATACATGATTCTGTTATTATTCAGTAAATAGAAAAGTGAAAAGAGGGGCGAGCACAAGTATTCATACAGCATTTTTCTGAGTGCATTATTATGCAAACAAGGTCAAGGAGCACCAGAGAGGTCAGGGATAAAGCTGTGGAGAAGTTTAAAGCAGCTGTAAGTAGGGCTTTTTTTTTTTCGGTGCTAGTTTTCGGTACTTTTTCTCTCCAAACGTCAATAAATGATCCGCAGTGAGTCTTAAAAAAGCCTGAACTCATGAGCTGCTTCAGCAGAAAATGCAGAAGCGAAGCAAAGCTATAACTTACTAACACTTTAGTCATTATCAGAGATGGCAGAGCCGCGGTCTGAGCCAGGACTAAACCAGGACTAAACCAGGACTTACAGTAAACTGGCTAAAAAACAGGACTAAACCATGACTGAACCAGGACTTACAGTAAACTGGTTAAGAAACAGGACTAAACCTGGACTGAATAAGAAACTGCCTGCTTTAACCTTTAACTTTAGCCCCCCAGAGCCTGAAGTTTCTGCTGTTGTTTACAACTCCTGCTGCACCGGAGCATTTGGGATCAAAGATTGTTTCTGGAAAAGGTAAGCGCTCACTCTGCATTAGCCATTTTTGGAACAGTTATGGTGCATTTTTAGTGACAGAGTGAGCGCTCTCACTATGAAAAGTTTATCTGAAAGAAAACGGTGCCTGATGTGGATCTGGTCTGTCTCTGCAGCTCAGGAGGTAATAATGTCCTTTCTCTCTTTTTATCACGGCTTTAGTGGGAATTCTGCTCAAATAGTGAAGTTAAAGGTGACGCTGCTGCTCCTGTTTTCTGACGTGCCAAGGAGAGCACTGGTAACGAATGCAACCAAGTGCCCCAAGATAACTCTGGAGGAGCTGTGAAGTCCTGCCGCTGAGCTGGGGGAATCTGGACATGGGACAACTATAAGTCATATCTACACAAATCTGACCTTCATGGACGAGTGGCAAGAAGAAAGCCATTATTGAAAGGAGGCCATAAGAAATCCCGTTTGAAGTTTGCTAGAAGTCATATGGAGGACACAGCTCCATGTGGAAGAAGGAGCTTTGGTCAGATGAGACAAAAATGTAACTTTTTGGCCCAAATGTAAAACATTATGTATGGAGCAAACCTGACACTGCTCATCGTCCTGAGTGCACCATCCCCAGTGTCAAATATACGGGGGGAGCATCATGCTGTGGGGCTGCTTTTCCTCAGCGAGGACTGGGGAGATTGTAAGAATAGTTGGGAAGATGGATGGAGCCAAATACAGGGACATTTTGGAGGAAAACCTGCTGGAGTCAGAAAGAGAACTGAGGCTGGGGCGGAGATTTACCTTCCAGCAGGACAATGACCCTAAACCATAGACTGTATATATAATGGATGTCTCCTCCTCACTCCTCTGCCTTTACCATAATGACCACGGTCGAGGGGGAAATCATGGCGGATTTACAGACTCCTCCTCCCCAGCTCTGACGAAGCATGTTCCTAAAAAGGGCATAAGGGCGGGATCTTCACTGTAGACTCGGCCCTTGTGTGACGTGTAGCTGCTCCAAAGCTAACAGTCCGGCCCTCATGAAGTACGAGATTTCTAAAATTCTTCTTACAAAAACCAGCCTGGTTTCTTTAATTGTGACTAAGACCAGCGTTATCTCAGGAGGAAGATCTAGCTGTAGAAAGTGTTTTAAAATTTAAGTTTAAAAATGTTAAAGTTGTTTTTAATGTGTCTAAAGTCCAATGTTTCAATGGGAGACTAGCGGCGATATGGAGGTACTACAGCAATGGTGGGCTCTAGTGTCGTGGGCATAAAGCAGAGCAGCCAGCAATGGAATGGTTTAAAAAAAAAAATGGCCCAGTCAAAACCCTGCCCTAAATCCTATTGAAAATCTGTGTAAAGATCTGAAAACTGCTGTTCACAAACGCTCTCCTTCTAATGTGACAGAGGTTGAGTTGTTTTGTAAAGAGGAATGGGCTAAAATGTCAGTCTCTACATGTGCAAATCTTGTAGAGCCGTACCCCAAAAGACTTGCTGCAGCAAAAGGGGGTTCCACAAAGTACTAAATTCATGCTGTATGAATACTTGTGCACGCCTGACTCTTCATTTTTCTAGGCACTGGATTTCGAACAAAACACGACTCGTTTTTGATAATTTGCAAATGCAGTTTCTTAGTGGCCACTTAAGCCTCATCACACTGTAGACTCTCGGACATTATGGCAGAACGCCCGGTTTACTGTTGGACAACTACATCGAGTTTTTCCTCACTGTGAAACTAAAACGTTGTAATAAAAATAAGCAAACACTGCCTCCGTAGATTATCAATAATTCGAGACATTCGTGGAACTGTTTAAGCGACTCTCTCAAGAGCGAACATTAGCTTCGTGAGTGGACCAGGCCTTTCGCCCACAGATCGTCGCCCTCCGAGCTTCATTACAGGCGAAATGTGTGTTTCATTCTACTCCGCAAACACTGCAGCCATTTCCTATGCCAATTATTATACCTAAAAAAGAAAAAAAAACAGTCTGCAGAGAGGTTTATAAAGGTGTGCAGGAGTATGATGAGTTTGTCGAGACGCTGTGTACACTTAAAAGCTGTTACTGCTGTAAAATATTAAAACGTCTTCAGAGAGCTATCTTATCACTCGCCCGGCAAATCACGCAATCAAGCTGGCGGTCGGTTGACGTCACACTCTGGCAAGTAAGTAAAGTTTATTTATGAAGTAAAATCACAAAGTACTTGACATAAAATGGGGGAAATATCGACATAAGAATAATAAATCAACCACAGAGTCGACGGGGGCAGATTATTCCAGAGTCTGGGGGCTACAGCCTAAACCTCTTACCCTCCACATCGGCTTCACCCAAATCTAAAAGCTTCTGCACTGGAGTTCACAGCCTCTAGGCCAGAGTGACGGCTCATTTGAAAGCGAAGACCCACAAAACTGCCGCCACATTTTTGTCTTGTTTTGGTCATTTTTTCATCGGATTTCTATCACCTTTCTCTTTCTTCACTCTTTTTTTATATTGTGTTATTGTTGTTTTTCTGGCATGTTTTTGTTGCTCTTTTGCCATTTCTTTGCTTTTAGATTTGGGTAAAGCAGGTCCCCGAGTCTTTGGGACTTTCAGGAAACCACTGCTTGAAGACCAAAGGCTCTCAGGAGTCACCAATGTACTGGTATTGTAATGAGCTTGGAGAAGAGCGGTCGCATCAAAACAAGCAAAAACTGAACTAATCACCAAAACAAGGCGATCAAAAATACGTTCAACTTAAAGCTCAGTGATTGAATTCTCCAGGTTCTACCCTTAAAAATGAGGTACAGCATGTCCATATATACAGAACGTTCAGTATCGGATATTTGGAATCAATACGGTAAGAGCTCCGATATCAAATACCAATACGTGTTGGTGCCTCCTAAATAAAATATAAAGTAGTCATTAAAGCTTATATAGAGCATCACATAGGCCTGCTAATTTTCAACATGCTGCTGAACTTGCCTGCACAAGTTTATGGTCTTATTTGTTGCAACAGTGGTTGTCGTAGTAGTTCGTAAAGCCGGTTGTCACATGATCAAAAAGTCTGGGATTCGAATCCCGCCTCCTGTCGTTGTGTCCGTAGGCAAGACACTTACCCACCTTGCCTCCAGTGTCTATAGGGCTGGGCAATGAATCGAATTTTAAGTAAATATGCATTTTTAGTAAAGGATGATCTGGATGATCACGTGGCGGGCTTTAATCGATGAGCCAGTCCTGTCGCATTCTCAATCCCAGCTCCCACAAACGCTTACTGTCGTTGTGTCCTTCGGCAAGACACTTCACCCTACTCGCTTCCAGTGTCTGCGTACATTAGTGTATGAATGAGAGAGTGAATGGGTGACTGGTTCCTTACTGTAAAGCGCTTTGGGCCTGATAAAGGTAGAAAAGTGCTATATACTGTAAGTTGAGTCCATTTACCATTCTGGTAAAAAAAAATTGGGGTGCCATGATGCTGCAGTGCCTGTCAGGGTAATCCCAGGGAATACTCGGGCAAAACAAACAGGAAGCCACACGCTACGCATGGATCTATTATTAGGACGCAAGAGAGGAGAGGATCTGGTAAATTTGAGTGTAAAATCAGCTACAAACTCGCGCTAACTCGTCTAAAGGGCAAAACAGAAACACACAAGGAGCCGTCAGAGGATCAGGAAAAGCACGGATGAAACGTTCACCTTCCAAGAGGAAAACTATCGATCGCTGTTTTTGGACCATGTGGATTTGTTTTTGAGGCTGCAGCCGTGGATTAGCTAGACTTCTAACAGTGAATTGTACGTTTGATCGTCTTTTATATGTATTTATGCGCTGTTTAAAAGCATTTCTTTATGTAGCCTATAGAAAGTACTTAACTCTGAACTCTCGCCGTCGGCGTCTGACATTCAAACATTCCACTTTCCTCCGTCTCCTTTGCAGATGTTTGTGAGTTGCGTGTGCAAGTGAAATGACACGGGGATGTTGTTCTGTGAGGCTAGAAGTGTGGAGTTTGTTTTTGCTGCTGCCAAGCAGAGTCAGCCGCAGTTTTCAGGCATCTGTTTACTTGCTGGTCCAGGAAAGGCCACATGTATTGTTTTTATCAATAAAAACAAAAATATCAAGATAGCTCAATATGGGGAACATGATGGTGATTATTATCTACTGCACATACACTGGTCCCCACCTGGAACCACCACCTTAATGTTGTGGAGGGGTTTGAGCGTCCGAATGATGCTGGGAGCTCTGTTGTCGGGGGCTTTGTGCCTCCCATGGCAAACAGGTTCTATGAGACGGGTCAGACAAAGACCGTTCAGAAACCTCCTATGAGAGACCAACAGGCCCGCTTAATCGTGAGGCAGTCCTCCCGTGGACCCACCACCTGCAGGAGGAGCTATAAGGGGCTGGGGCAATGTAATTTGGGCAGCTCCAATGACCCGGCAACGGACAAGTGGAAGAAGATGGATGGATGGATGGATGGATGGATGGATGGATGGATGGATGGATGGATGGATGGATGGATGGACACTGGTGTATGAATGAGAGTGTGAATGGGAGAGTGGTTCCTTGAGTCAATTGACCACTTCTCGGCGTTTCTTCTAGTTTGTCGGTCACAAAAGGGAAGACGCTCACTGAGAAAAGCCAAGTAACATAAGTGTAAAAGGCCTGGATGTTCCGACTGATAATCCCCTGTATTTACTGTGTTTTGGCCGGCGGACTGATTATTCATGTCACTGATGGCGCTCCCCACTGCGGCGCTCGCGGCCGACACAAAGAACCGCCGAGTCTCTTCCCCCCGGGCGCTTTCACCGCTCTGTTGTACGTCACGCGACTGCACAGAGACCGACTCTGACTCTGAACGCGAGTCATCCGGGATCTGCGTGTTTTTGCATTCTCTCGATGCCTCACGTCAGTCTCGGGTGCGTCGTTTATCGACTGAGAGATGAAATAATACAAAGGAATCGCGGAGGAATCTGTCATTTCTGTAAACACAGCGCGATTGTGTTAGCTGTCAGAAGCGCATTTGTCACTCGCAATCCATCTCCGGAAAAGGCAATTATTTACTGATGGAAACATCTTGGACTCTTTGCACAGTAGAAGCCGTCCAGACGCAAATGGAAAACTTACTTAAAAGTATAGAAACCGAAACGCAACTAAAGTTCTAAGCTAGTCTAATTCCGTAAGTTGGTGTATGAGTGAACAGTTCTTGTACTCTTTCCATTCCTGGATGGTGTATTTAACTGTACTTTGAGAGATGTTCAAAGCTTTGTAAATGTTTTTATAACAAAACCCAGCTTTATACTTCTCAACAATTTGATCCCGGACCTGTCTGGTATGTTCTTGGACTTCATGATGCTTCTGCTCCACAATAGTCTCTTCACAAACCTCTGAGACCATAACAGAGCAGCTGTGTTTGACCTGACATTAGATTACACACACACAGACTCTATTTAGTCTTTGGGTCAACATGTGATCATTCAGAAATTATCAGGCAACTTCTGAAGGCAGTTGGTTGCACTAAAAGGAAAAGAGGCACATCACACTTTTCAGTTTTTATTCATAAAACAAATTCAAAATCATGCATACATTTCATTTCACTTCGCGATTGTGTGTCACTTAGTGTGTGTCTTTCACGTTTATAGTCCATAGCATGGCAAATGTTGAAAAGTTAACCTCTTAACTCCCACCTGAACATGTTTTCTCCAAATTCGCAAAAATGACAAAAATCCAGCAAAAAAAGACAAAAATCCAGCAAAAAAAGACTAAAATTCAGCAAAAAAGTGACAGAAGAGCAGCAAAAAAGTAATAAAAAAGTGACAAAAACACATAAGGGAAATAAAAAGTGACGACAATGGCATAAAGGAGAGAATGGATTTGGGTTTGGCGGGTGATAAGAGGTTAAAAGAGTGCGGATACTTTTGCACTCTCTGTATTTGCAAAGATCTGTATAGATACAGACGGCATCTCGTCATAGAAGGGGGCGTGGCCTCGCCGAGGGGAAAATAGAATCTTTTGGGAAACACAATTTTTCACTCTTTTTAGCCGTTTTCTGTAGCCTGGCTAACACCAGACTAAAATCACAAGTGATATTTAGTCTGGGGACACCAATTCATTTTCTCGTAGGAGAGGTGTGGTTTACGATCGTCCATAGTCGTTTATTGGGCGATACGAAAAAAAAAAAAAAAAAAGTCTCATGCGTCTGCACGTAGCCCCAGCCAATCATATCATCGTATGAGATGACGTATGATGTACCCGCTGTAAACCTTTGAGCTAAATTATTTAGAACAAGGTCTAAAGCTTGATCGAAAAATACCATCGTGTCTGCTGCTGTCATGTTGGATCCGTAAATAAACTTTTTTTTAATTATCCGTAAATAAACTACAAGCTTCCATATATCGAATAGCGCGTCATCGTCTTGCCGTCCCTCCTCGCTCTGTGATTGGTTCCCAAATCCACCGGAGATTTGGCCATGGTCCCCAGGCTGTTGTGCAGTTCGAAATAATTCGAGCGCACACAGCAGCCTGGTGTTAGCCAGGTTACGTTTTCTGGTGAAATATAAACGTATTTATCACATACAAATAAAGTCAAGTCTAAATCAGGTCCATGTGAATGTTTATTCACAGCAGATTGTTCAGTAGAAGTGAAAAAAGAGCAGTCGTAGCTAGCGTTAGCATTAGCATGATGCATCACGTTAGCATTCTCCTTTATTTATGTATTTATGGGCTGTTGAACCACTTTGCTCCTCTCCATGTCTTTGTATCTTTATTTAGTAGAAAACAATATTCATAATTCAGCATTTGTTGAAGTGTTTTTTAATAATTAGAGAAGCTTTACATTTTTCTCCAAATTGTTTTCCCCCTTAACTGTTTTCAAAAATGACCATATATGGGCGATTCCAGAGATGCCGTCTGTATCGATAGATAGAGGTTAAGTTCCAGAGCAGTTTGACTCATTTCTTATAGACAAAACATGGTCGGCATGGCAACAGTTTAAAATGGTTTGCTTATATCTATGCCACTTCCTGTCAGTGTCCAATAAGGAAATGAAACTATAAACATCATTGTTGTGTTATTGCTTTGTTTTAGCAAAAAAAAAAAAGTTAAATGTGTCACAATTTTCTGCACTTTAAGCTAACGCTAATTTGCCGACAACAAAATGTTAATAGTGCAATAATCTGAAGTCATTTTCTTGACGTGTACTAAAACTTTCTTTTGTTTCTGAATTTACTTTTTATGTTCCAAATGTGGACAGGAAACAGTCATTACCTCACTCTGGTCAACAGGAAGTTAGCCAAAAACACTCTAACACCTCTTAGCCAAAGACAACAACAACAACAAAAACCTGCTTAATGATTTACCATGACACCTGCAACCGTGTACTTTATCTCATATTTGTGTGGGCTCTCAGTCGTCCGGGAAATGTTCCATTGTTCTTTTCAAACCGTCGCCTGGACTGGACTCTCCTCAGAGGCTTATTCTCACCCTGAAGTCAAACACAAGAGTGGTTCATACTGAAGCTTTCTCTCAAGTAAGTTACTTAAAAACGTCTATGTGAAAATCGCTACTGTTTATTTGATGGGAATGTTTCCACAAACCGTGCAGCAAAATATACATGAAATATGGAAATATTGGATTCAAAAGGCAAACAATCGCAGCGCACATCTATTATTCACAATGTTTTTTTTTATAGACCTTGGTTTTCCTGCCAGGCCAAATAACAACCACATCGAGCAATCGCGTCTGACTCCAGAGCTCGAGAAGCGCTCGGATGCAAAGAAAGTCTCCGTGTTTGTCGGCAATCGGGGTTATTTGTATAAGGGTGTGAACAAAAGGAACGCCGATGAGTCGCATTTTAATGAATCCCAGCTATTTCGCGGAAGACTCTCTACATTAGAAGTTCTCTATTGGAGCGTAGCCAAGGTTAGCATGACATTAAACTCGGTGTGTTGTTTGAAGAGAGACCTCGAAACGCTCAAAGGCGAAATATTCAACCACAGAAGACCTAAGTGACACGAGTGATGTGAGTGCGATGGGTTTTTAGACACCGGCAGCTTGTGTGGAAGAGCGGCTTCGTTTGGAAAAAAGCATCGGCCCCTTGAGCCAAGACGGGGGGGTTGATCCGTACATTCACAGACATGAGCAGTTTGTGTAGCCGGCTTGTTCGGGAATGACAATCGCCTGAAGTTTGTGGCTCTTGGCGGAACGACAGATGCGACGGAATACTCTACTTAAAATAAATAGACTTGAAAGAGGTTTCTCCCATGTTGCAATGTTGTTCTCCTCATCAAAACGCGTCTGGAGCTGTGTGCGAGTCATTCACGCATGTTTGAGCAACCTCTACATTTTCGGGATTCAAGTACCAAATTTGGCAGTGGCGTTTTGCAATCCCAAATAATAAATAGATGTTAGACTTAAAGGGATGTTTCAGGATTTTTGACACAGGGCCTCATTTCCTAGTTATCAAGAGTGTTGTTGATTTCTGGAGATATTCTTTTTTGTAATTCATGCAGTTCTTATATTTGAAGAGTTACGTGGCGCTAGGCTAGTGCAAGGCTAGCGCATTTCTATGGTATCACCTAGCCTGCATTAAAAACAGTGTGACCCGCTCCACAGTGCACCTGAGGCAAATCACTTATAACACCAGACTAACCATATAAATGTCTGTGTCCATAGAGTCATTTTTGGAATAAAACTGACCTGCATCACATGAATGATCGCATTTTGAGGGACTATTTTCTAGCAGATCACTCCGCCGCTGCGTAGCTTATACAACCAGGAAGCTGATGCTGCTCAAATATAAGTTATTTTAAATACAAAATGGCCAAAATGATTCTATCGACACAGTTATTTGCCTCAGGTGCTCTGTGGAGCGGGTCACACTGTTTTTAAAGCAGGCTAGCTGATACCATAGACAAGCACTAGCCTTGCACTAGCCTAGCGCCACAAAACTCTTCAAATATAAGAACTGCATGAATTACAAAAAAAAATATCTCCAGAAATTAGCAACACTCTGGAGGCCCTATGTCAAAAATCCTGAAAAATCCTTTTAATTTGAACATTTTTTAACTCTGTTAAACTCCCTTTAATGTGATTAAAAACATGGATCGAAGTTAATCAGGCTTTTACTTCAGCAGCACAGACACTTTGTCAGTTTCTTTTTTCCCGCAGACGTTGCTTAGGGATGAGCCCAGCGTAAAGACAAAAACGATTCTACTGCCACACTTGTTTATTCACACAGTTATTTAAAAAGCTCATTCTCCAAAATGAATCAAACTGTCACTTATTTGAAGTGTTTGAAACGATCACACAAATACGAAGCCGCATCAAAGATAGACCTCTAAAAAATAAATACAACCCCTGGATAAATGATGCTAAAATGTGATTGATTGATTGATTGATTACAAAGGCCATAATTAACTCGATTAAAAACGTAATCGAGTCCCACCACAAGCTGTTATAGATACAGACGGCATCTCGTCATAGAATCTTTTGGGAAACACAAATTTCGACTCTTTTTAGCCATTTTCTGGTGGAATATGAACTTATTTATCACATACAAATAAAGTCAAGTGTAAATCGGGCCTATATGGATATTTTCTCACAGCAGATTGTTCAGTAGAAGTGAAAAAACGGCAGTTCTAGCTAGCGCTAGCTAACCGTTAGCATTAGCCCCGATGCTAACATGTAGCATTCTCAGTTTTTTTTATGTGTTTATGGGCTGTTGAATCTCTTTCTTCCTCTCCATGTCTTTGTATCTTTATTTAGTAGAAAACTGTATTCATAATTCAGCATTTTTTCAAAATAGTTTTCCCCCTTAACTGTTTTCAAACATGACCATATATGGCCGATTCCAGAGATGCCGTCTATTGCTGGGTTGCAGGTACTAAAATGTGATGATGTCACAGGACCCAGTGGGGGAGGAGCCAGTTTCTCCTATTAACAGCATTACACTTTGACAAGTCATAGCTCAAAATAAAATGTATGAATTACAAAAAATGATCATTAATATCATTCACTGGGTCCTTGATCTCTCTGTACAAGACCAAAAATGTCCTCAAAAACAAACAAAAATTTCCTCCATACAATAGGATTGGCCTTTAGAACAGTGTTTCCCAACCAGGGGTACGGGGACCCCTGGGGGTACTTGAAGACCTAGCAGCGGGTACTTTAAATTATTTCAGATTGAAAAAAAGGGGAAATTTAAAATAATTTTTATAGGAAAAGCTCTATTTTCCAGTAAAATGTTTTCCTTGGGAGAATTGTAGGTGTATTTTGACCGCAACATTGTCCTTTTTCTTACAAATACCATTTTTAAGTAATTACTTTCTAAATAAACGGCAACACCCCTGAGGTAGGGGGTACACGGACGACCATTGAAAGGTCCAAGGGGTACACAAATCTAAATCTAAATCTGATACTTTATTAATCTCCATGATGTGGAGCCAGGCTGGTGGTCAGAAACACCTGGCTGGAGGATTAACCTATTGCACATGTTTTTCATAACCTACCACTAACCTACGCAGACACGGGGAGAACATGCAAACTCCACACAAAGGCCCCGTTCAGGTGGGAATCCAACCCGGGACCTTCGAGCTGTGAGGCACGAGCCCTAACCGCTGCACCACCGTGTCCTACAAGACAATAAAGGTTGGGAACCACTGCTTTAGAACGCTGTGATGTCACCTGCAACCCAGCAATAGGTGCGGTTTTCCCAATGAAAACACAGTTCGACCTCCCCAATAGCAATACATTACAAACTAAATAAACTATGAAGTCATTTTACACTTGTTTTTCCTCCATTTTGCCAGGGTTTAGGGTTAGCAGAGACGGCTTAGCTCGCCCTGACAACCCCCCACTGCAAACTGGACAGGAATAGCTTCATCAAAACTGCATGAACGCTGTCAAACACAACTCAGGGTATGATTCTGTTTATAGGACAACACTATGACATTATTAAGCGCTTACAAAAGTAGATTTTGCATGACGTGTCTGCTCTAAAAAATAAAGCGCTGCAGCATGTGGTTCAGGGGGTTGTTGTATTCGACACAATCTTGCAGCAGAGGCAGCGCTGAAATGCCCTGGGACGCTCCATCTGCCACATGTTAGCAAATAGACGCATAAATCAACACGGAGATTAGCACGTAGCACCTCGGAGCGCCTAGCTTCATTTCAATTGCCTGTACTTTATGGCTCTTGGCAGACAGCGATTCCACTGCTGATTATTTCTGTCCCCCCCCCCCCCCACCCCTACAAAGCTGTTCTTAGTCGTCTTTGTTTACCGCGTGTGCGCCGCGGTAACCAGCCGTGTTGTATTATTTATGGATGTGATATCGAGGCTCATGGTTCTGGCTCGCCGTCGTTGAGCGCGGCTGTCAGCGCGGGCGTCAAAGCTCGGGGTCTTCTGCGGCGCTGGCTGGTGGTTCGGCTGTGTCAGCAGTGAAGCGTGTCACGGGGGGAGGGGGGAGTAGGGGGGCGACGGGGCTTCACGCGCTTTTTGTCAAAACACTTCAATGGTGAAATGGAGGAGAGTGGGCCTGTCGAAAGTGGGGATGTTTGTAACAGTGAAAGGTTGACTTTGTGAGTGTTTTCACCGAAAATGCAGAGGCGCCACATGGTGAGATTACGGCAAAGTCATGTTGTGTTTGCTTGTCGAAAATGAGCACAGTGAGTATAGGGGATTTTCATTCATAAAAAGGATTAAGTCACTACAGTCTGATTGGTGGCTCAGTGACAAGAACGAGGCCTGTCTGTGTGGAGTTTGCATGTTCTCCCCGTGTCTGTGGAGATTTCTTCCGGGTACTCTGGTTTCCTCTGCCACTAAAAACAAGTACAATAGGCCAGGGTGAGTGTGTTTGAGAGTTCGAGTGGGAGACCACGGATGGAAATGACCCCATGACTACAATCCGGTGAGGCGTGTTTACATGCATGAGTCTCTCTCATTAACATGCACTGTCCTGACTCCTGACCCTTTAATTGTCTGTAAATATTCCGGGCATAGATACAGACGGCATCGCTGGAATCGCCCATATATGATCATTTTTGAAAACAATTCAAGGGGAAAGCAATTTGGAGAAAAATGTAAACTTTCTTATTCAAAAACTACTTTAACAAATGCAGATTTATTGTTGTAGTTTTCTACCCAATAGAGATACAAAGACATGGAGCAACGTGGTTCAAAAGCCCATAAATACATAAAAACGGAGAATGCTAACATGATGCTACATGTGTGAGCAATCTGCTGTGAGAAAATATCCATTTGGGCCCGATTTAGACTTGACTTTATTTATGTCATAAATAAGTTCATATTCCACCAGAAAATGGCTAAAAAGAGTGAAAAATCGTGCTTCCCAAAAGATTCTGTTTTCCCCCTCGGCGAGGCCACGCCCCCTTCTATGACGCGATGCCGTCTGTATCTATAGCTGGAGGCGGGAAGCTAGATTCCTATCCATTTCCATTATAGCCGTTGTTATAGTAACGGTAAACAATTGTCTAACTCATGTTGCAAATATCAGATAAACCTTATTTTGTCGTCCCAAATGTCATTCCTCTTGTTCTTGCACCTGAAGCCACAACAGGACCACATTTTTTAGTTGTAGTTTTACACTTATAATCGCTAGTTTTAGTTTAATCTTATTTCTCTTGATCACTTCCTGCCTCCAGCTGATGTCACTGATGTAAGCGGCAAAAGGGTCTAAAACGGCACACAGGATACATATAAAAACTACTTCCGTTGAAAGTAAATACTGTGAAAACATCTTGAACAAATAAGTTATACTTTGTTCAATTTGTTCTCTGCACTAAACCCATCCTCTGTGCCGCTGGGGCGACCTGTAGGAGCGGTGAGCAGCCGGCGCAGAACGGCCTCAGGCAGGTTGAAGCTTCATAAATCAGACAGGAACCTTTCAAAAAATAACATAAAGTGCAAGACTGGAAAGTGTGTAGGCCGGATACCAAACATGTCAATATATGGGAAGGAACACGTGGGGAAAACGGGTTAGCATTGTAGTTTTTTCCTGGAAATCTGCGGCTCACGAGTCGACAAAACGTTTTCATATAAGCATCACAAAGGGTGAGGTTTGTCTTATTTATTTTACTCAAGAAAACTAAGATGTTTAGGGAGAAAAGCATTGACCACTGTGGGAAAAATCTATGTTTTTCACCTGCAGCGTCGTGCATTAAAAGCTCAACGAAAGTCGATTTTGCGTGATAATTCCCATTAACGGGTTTATTGATTGTAATGTCTGCGCCTCAAAAGCACACTTCCTTATGTGGGACAGCTCTGACAGAATCAAATATAGCCAAGGCCCATCATGTATTATTCAGTGGATTGGAGTGACGGGTGACTGCCTATAGCTCCCTGCAGACGCCAGACTCGCGCCATATTCACATAAAAACATGTCCTCAAGTTCCACCACCAACTCTGAAGGAGTGTTTCCGCAGTTCAGCGCCTCTGCGGAGAGTCTGCATCCCCAGCTTTCATCCATGGGTGGACACGGAGATACTGGCTCCTTGAATGGTTTGGAGTGGTGCTTAGCGCGAGCACAGAGATGCCGAGACACGCTCCGCGGGCCCTCGCTTTGAGAGACATCTGCTTTGGTTGCGAAACTCCAACTCAGAACGTGGGGTCCATGCAAAATGATAGTGCGAAAGGAAATGATAGATTTGAAGCCTGGGCCTCCCAATAGGACATGTCTGGAACACCTCCCGAGGGAGGCGACCAGGAGGCATTCGAAACAGATGCCTGAGCCACTTCAGCTGCTGCTCTAAACGTGAAGGAGCAGCGACTCTACTCCTATCTACTACTTTACTACTATCTTATTTCGGCTGCCTGTATCTGCGATCTCATCCTTTCAGTCATTACCCAGCTCTCATGGCCAAAGCTGAGGGTGGGAATCGACAGATCGACAGGTAAATCGAGAGCTTTGCCCCCGACTCAGCTCCCTCTTCACCATAACAGTCAGATACAACGACCACATCACTGCCAACGCCATCTATCGATCTCACACAGAGATCGAGATTTAACGCAACAGTTTCAATTAATTGATTACAAAGATTTGAACACGTTAAAATTGTTTAACGCAATTAATCGCATATTCAAAAAAGTCCCGTGCCGGAACCTTTCAGTTCACATGTTTCTGGTACGCCTGTAAATCTGACGCACA
The DNA here is from genome assembly GCF_951799975.1 of Gobius niger. Lineage (NCBI taxonomy): Eukaryota > Metazoa > Chordata > Actinopteri > Gobiiformes > Gobiidae > Gobius > Gobius niger. The sequence goes on along the minus strand of NC_136855.1, from coordinate 38,590,918 downwards.
CGCTACACACGCTTAATCATAGATATCACATGATAAAGGCTAGATGCCTTAAGGCGGTTTTACTGGCAGCCATCTTGCCACGGGGAAGCTTTCTGGCGAGCTCTGTGGTATCTGAAGTAAGGCACGAAAACAAATCCTCTTATCTTGCAGAAATCTTGACAGATTTACAAACGGTTTGGTTTCTTACTAACATTATTAAGGTGGTTATAATTCTGAATGCTGGAGCTTTTTTTATTCATATGTATGCAGTGTCATTACTACATCTCTGACGTCTATAACAAGCCAAACCGTTTGAAAATCGGTAGAAAATTGAGCAAGTTATGGTTATTTAAAAAGTACATGCGCCATAAAACACAATGTTACGAGTCAGCGACCTCCCTGTGGCAAAATGGCCGCCATGTGTGGACGTCGACCTCCGTTGGGCAGCGGCGTGTTCAAGACATCTAGCCTTTATTATGTGATATCTCTGCGCTCAACGGCCACTGGCTGCTCTGCTTTGTGATGACGACACTCGGGGCCGCCATTGCTGTAGCACCACCATATAGCCGCTAGTCTCCCACTGGAAAGCATTGCACTTTAGACCCGTTAAAAACAACTTTAAAGCCTGGTTTCTAATTGGGTTTTTAGGCTGGTTTTTATAAGAAACATTTTTCCTTCAACTGTCGTCTTGTCAACTCTGTTAGTTTTGTATGTTTTTGTGTACATTAAAACTCAATAAAAATGAATAAATAAATGTTTTTTTCGAAATGTGTATACTAATGAGGGCCAGACGAACTACGTGCCCCGTGAGGAGGGAGTCTACAGTGAAGATCCCGCCCTTACGCCCTTTTTAGGAACATGCTCCGTCACAGCAGGGCAGCAGGAGTCTGTAAATCCGCCATGATTTTCCCTTGAACGTGGTCATTGTGGCAAACGGGGAGGAGTGAGGAGGAGGGGACTCATTTCTCCTTCGAAAATGTCCTGACGGAACAATAGAAAAGACAACTGTTGTGTGCAATAAAGTGTGATTGAAAGGAGGAGTGGAAAGAGTGTGACAGTGGTGCAGGTGGGATGTGGTCGCAGGGCGGGGTGATGTATCAGATCATGTCAGGGTCTAGTCAGCCTCAGAAAGACTGTGCAGGTGTGGGCTGCAGTGTCATGTGTCCTGTTCCTCTCACTGTCCCACAGGTTTTGTCCTGAGATTGACGGGGGCTTCAGTGGTGTCTCTCCTGCTTTGCGCTCGATGTCACATTTATGCATTTGTTAGTGGATTTCTGTCGGTCACACTGCTGCCCCTGCTTACATTAAGTCAGTTTCCTGCCTGACTCTCGCTGAAGTGGCGTCACTCAACACGAGAGAGAGTCATAAATATTAAGGTTGAGTTCTGGTTTTGAAGGAACGATTCAACAAATAGTCATAACGCAATAGCAGCAACACGGCAAATAAACGGTTAGAGCGTCAAATCAGGCTGAAAGGAACAGGCTCCCCTCACGGTGCTGGAGGTCAAGTCCATTCAAAATCTCCAAAGACCATTTGTACCGTTACAACTTTGTTCGATATGGATAATTTAACGTTACTTGGTTTTCGATACTGATACCTGAGCAATACCTTTTCAATACCTACAGTATACTAACATATTAGAACCAGAAAACAGAACAGTAATGATAATTTATTCCATTAAAGCCTATTTCTTTTTAACTTATTGAGGTGAAACAAACAAGAAACTTTCTTCAGGGTTTCTACAGGTCACAGTAATGCCCAAATACAGTATTTTGAATGCCCAAAACGTAAAAATCTGTGCATATTTTATACTTTAAAAATTCCGTCAAACAGGGGAAAGAGGTATGTTTTGATAACCAAGAGCAAATCAGATGCAACGGTTAACTTTGTAGCAAAACTTTCAGCCAAACCTTCAGCTGAATGATGGTTTTTGGGACCATATTTTTAGTATTTTTGATGAACGTATACAGGAAAAATACATGAAGATTTGATTAAATGCCAGGGTGAATCCAATGTAATGCTTTTTAAAGTGTATATGACAGGTTTTAATGCTTTTGAAAAGAAGACTTATTTAAAAGAAACATCAGTTGCAAGTTCAACAGTTGCATAATTATCAGTTTATTTCAGTGAAGCAGCAATTTTAATGAAGAAATGTAATATGGAATATTTGTATTAGAATTTTTAAGCTACAGACAAGAAGTTACAGGAAGAAGAAGGTAACATTCCATAGTAGTTTGACTCACTCATTTCCCATACGTTTGTTAAAGGAATAGGCCACCGTTTTTATATACTAAGATATGTTCTTACCTCACTTTAGTCGAGTTAATATATCCCCGTCTGGTCATTGTCCGTGCGCTCTGTCACGCAAACGGAGCACATACGCAGCCTCTCCCATATGTGACATAGCTCCGAAAAAGCTCACGATAGAAGCTACCAAGCTCTTCCACGTGTTCCCTATTTAAATAAAGTTACGTGAAGTGTTTTCATGCGAAGTATATTTACACAGAAATGTAACGTGTCGATTTTATAAGCAAATAAAAAGGGGGACTATATTGTGAGGCGTAATGATACGAGGAGTAAAACGTCCGCGCAGTAACTCCTAAAGGTTATTGACGGAAGTGAGCGGGGGAAGTCTTTAGGAGTTACTACGCGGACGCTGTGCTCCTCGTATCATTACGCCTCACAATATAGTCCCCCTTTTTATTTGCTTATAAAATCGACACGTTACATTTCTGTGTAAATATACTTCGCATGAAAACACTTCACGTAACTTTATTTAAATAGGGAACACGCGGAAGAGCTTGGTAGCTTCTATCGTGAGCTTTTTCGGAGCTATGTCACATATGGGAGAGGCTGCGTATGTGCTCCGTTTGCGTGACAGAGCGCGCGGACAATGACCAGACGGGGATATATTAACTCGACTAAAGTGAGGTAAGAACATATCTTAGTATATAAAAACGGTGGCCTATTCCTTTAAGTGTGACATCACACACAATAATAAGCTACTTTCAGGTCCAAACTCTTGAAAGTTCTATGATAAACACAGCAAAAAAAAAACAACTTTATCTGAATCTCTGGCTGAAATAACAGATAAAAGGCCAAAAACTGTTCTCACGATTTCTCCAGGCAGTATGAACATATTTTTTATATTTACTACAAGCCGTCATTCTGTATGAAAGAAAAGGAAAAAGAAGAGCAATGACATCATCACTTAACAATCTATTGCTGGGTTGCAGGTTCTAGAATGTGATGATGTCACCGGACCCAGCGGGGGTCAGGAGCCAGTTTTTCCTATTAACAGCATTAGAAAAAAAGAAAATATATGAATTAAAAAAAATGTTCAGTAATATCAGTCACTGGGTCCATGATCTCTCTGTACAAGACCAAAAATGTCCTCAAAGACAAAATATTTTTTCCTCTATATAATAGTATAGGCCTTTAGAACGCTGTGATGTCACTTGCAACCCAGCAATTGCAGGTTCTAGAATGTGATGATGTCACAGGACCCAGCGGGGGGAGGAGCCAGTTTTTCCTATTAACAGCATTACACTTTCACAAGTCGTAGCTAGAAAGAAAATGCATGAATTAGAAAAAATATTAATATCAGTCACTGGGTCCATGATCTCTCTGTACAAGACAAAAAATGTCCTAGAAAAAAAATTGTCTGATAGTATAGGCCTTTAGAATGTTGTGATGTCACCTGCAACCCAGTAACATGGACGGCACGGCAACAGTTTACAATTGTTTACCTTCTTCTATGTCACTTTCTGTCAGTGTCCAATCAGGAAGTGAAACTATAAACATCACAAAAAATGGCCAAACTGAAGAAAGCTGAGTACAGTCTTTAGCAAAATCTTAAATATAATTGTGTTAAAGCAGTACAAAGTAACTCTTGCCCCTAGAGGCCATAAGCGCCGCTGCAGGTGTCGTAGCATGTTATCTTTTTTTACTCATTAATTGTCCATGAGAGTAAATACTACGCTGACAGAAAAGACAAAGGAAGAGAAGGATATTGTGCATCCAATTACACAATGGAAATATTATTTTTTTTACTCAAATTTGGCTGTAAATACTGTTTAAGCGGCGCTAACCCACAGTTAGCTTTGCCTGTTAGCTTCTTCTTTGTGATTCCATTAGTGTGTATTGGTGACTCCGTCCCGGAGACAGTCAAGTTGCAATTGTGATTTTCTGTCCAGAGACAACAGGGGGAGATGAAAGACCCCCAATCATCCCATCAACACTTGTGTCACCCCCACAGGGACTACGGAAAGGATTTATTACGGTAAACACGTTACTTAGTTCTGCTTTAATAGACCCAACAGCATTTTTTTCATTTTTTGGTACCAGTTTTTAATGCTTTTCTTTTGTTGGTACCAGTAGTTCCAAGGCTTTTTTTCTCCCATGTCATACTGGTATTGTTTGATGGTACCCAACCCTAAGCACGGGAGCGGGTACGGGATTATTCATTGTTTTATTTATCTATTGCTCAGTCACTTCCCTCAGCGAAGTGTCACACGTTCAGATCCCACCGGGGAGACGCCGTTATTAGACACTTCACCCCCATTTACCCTCAGCAAAGCGTCTGCGTTCAAGGCCAAGGACTTCGCGAGTGCCTCTATTGTCATCTCCAATACGCCGCTCAACAAGATGCGCAAAAACACCTCCTGATTACCACTTATCCGCCAAGTGCGACCATTCAGATGTAAAACGGCCTTTTGATAGTAATTCACTTACAGGCCTGGCGGTAATGTGCTATGACAGCGGCGTCGGAGCCTCATTCATCTCCCCTTGTTCTCCCCTGACGCGCCGTCCCCGCTTTGACCTTGCCGCGCTCATTGAAATGACGGCCTCGTAGAAGTGCAAAAAAAAAAAAAAAAAAAAAAAGCCAGAATGGCGACTTCTCCGAGCGCCGGCGTTAACGACGAATCGATAGATCACAAACAAGAGTGATCCCCCGCTCATTACGACGCACGGGCACCTGATAGGCCTCGCCGGGCTGCTTTCATCCTTCAAAGGCTTTTATTGTGGCGGGGATCAATGTCCGGGCAGATAGAATTACGCAATTTACAGTTTTACAGGCCAAATGAGAGCCGTTGTGCAGGAATTAAGGCGGGTTCTGTGGCCCCGAGGAGCGCGTCGATACATCATTAAGGTGAAATATTCGGGGCGGCTTCGGGGACCCCCGCGCCGAACGTCCTGACTGTAAACGGCTTCATTATGAGATGGATAAGAGGAGGGTGTGTTTGGAATCCGTTGAATATCCATTACCGGTGCCATTAAGCAACAAGGTAAGCATATGTGGTTTGAGCGCACGGGGGTGAAATCATAAAAACAAACCCCGCTGAGGCGCGTTGTGTAATAAGCTAACATTTACGATCACACTTCACAGTAACGCGTTCAAGTATTTCATTTTGCTTCTATCTTCAGGAGCCTCTTCTCGCTCGTGTAGTCAAATGTAAGAGTAACGGTCCCAGAATGATTCAATGATGCGAGAAACAAAAATATCCATGAGTGTTTTATATCATTCCTGAGAGTATGGTTAACAAGCAGCAACCGCCCTCTCTCCTGGTACAGCGGCGCTTTCACCTTTTCCTGTATTTGTAGTTCCTGTGTTCCACATTGTTTTACTCGATGCTTTTGTACATGTTTGCTGTGTTTTTGTGCAGGGCCGTGGGAAGATATTTTGGCTTGGGGGTGCTGAGAGACATGATTGCCCCCAAAAACGCTATTTCTTTGCTTATTTCCTATTTATTTAATATTGCCTGTAATGCATAGACGATCCACCAGGGGGTGCTGTAGCGCCCTCAGCACCCTGGGTTCCTACGGCCTTGTTTTTGTGAGATTCAGCTGATTTACAGTGGAGTCTGTACAAGCCGTGAAGGAAACAGGTAAACAAACAGCTAGCTTTTGAGCTAAAGACATTCGAGACCGACAAATGGCTCCTTCTGAAACACCGACGAGGCCCCAGGAGCCCCCACACCCTGCAGCACAGTGGGGGCGTCACAAGAGGTGCTACAAGAAACAAAAAGGGGGCAAAGGAGACGATATCGTGAGACTCGCAGGTCCCTACTTGATCTGACTAATGTTCGTTCACTGGAGAATAAGACGGATTATGTTCGTCGGCTACGCTCTTCCCCGAAGATGGTGAAAGACTGGAGGTGGAGGAGCTGACCAGTGCAGGACACCACGCTCTGAAACAAGGACAAACCCAGGAGGTGGTGCACTGTTTCAGAAGACACTGAGAGCAGCCAAGTTTCTTTCTCCAAAAACAGGCGGGTCAGATTGACCCACAATGGCTTATAGATTTGTGAAGGTAAAATCACAAAATAAACTATGTAAATACAATTAAATTTTAAATGTTTTTTTCTTGATATTATCTATAATAACACTTTAGTTATATAATGGGGTCCCGGGTGGATCGCAAGGTAATTTAAAGGGTCTCAGTCTGAGAGGTTTAGGGACCCCTGCTTTAGTAATGACTAAAACAATAACATTCATTTCAACTTTTATGAATATATCCATGAACAGTCATTTTAGGCAATCATTTTACTGGTTATTTATTAATCGCCATCATTTTACAAGTTATTTAATACATTGCCAAACTGGTTTTCACCATGGGATGTGGCAACCCAAAGTGTGGGATTTCTTCTGCCTTCTGATTGGACGACCGTCTTCAACATTGAATATCATACACCTCACATCAGTGGACATATACTGTAGAATTGATGATGTTTATGAAATATTAACAAAGCATTGACCTACATCATGTGTCCCACAGTGCGGGGATTTCATAGAAAGTAATAATACACATTGAAAAGCATACATGAATTATTCACAACTTTGTACTGCAGTTCAATGAAGCGGCGGCTCAGCAGAGGGACAGAACATAATCCAGTTTATGGGGTTGGATTGGCAGCAATTAGATCCTTCTTCAGCAATTAAAGCTTTGTCAATTTATTTAGCGAAACCGACAGCGTTGTGTGTTAAAAATGAAGTGTTTTTCACATGTAAACATCTCCAGAAATCCTAAAACCCGACAGTGAAATCAAAAAGAAATAAAGCGGTGATGTATAGTTCCTCTGAGATCTATTGAATTGCCACTTAGAGCTGACACTATTGTATCGACAAGGGGGACCGACATAATAACATCAGCTCCCACCGCCGAATGACAGAGCTGAGACAACGGTGCTGTTTTAGTGTTGAGGATCTCACACCTAAAGAGGCTTCATCAGCAACGGACGATCTCTTAGCAGCAGGCTGGACTCGTGCTGATCGTTTCACCTGTTCATTTTGGAATCGAAAGCGGCTGTGGTTTACTGGGCACCGGAGGAAGTGCAGTCATTGCTGAACACTCTGCTCCCCGTGTGGTTCAGACTGTGATAAGCGCTGTATTAATCTCTCTCCGAGGTCTGTTTAAAGTGTTGGAGTAGCTCAGTACAGCCCCCCGCAGAGAGACGAGCCCCTCACGCCCTCACAGCTAAAACAACGCTATCAGTCAGCAGCTGAGGAGGGGACGCCCTGTGAGCAGATGGACCGGGTTGGTGGGGGCTGGAGGAGCTGATAGTTCTGAATGAATACTGCAATGTGTAAAGCGTCTTTGAGTGTCCAGGAATGCACAATATAAAAGCATTATTAGATATTAACCAACATCACTTCACCGGAGAGATTATACTCAGTACAGTTTATTAGAAATACATCAATAAGGAAATCATTTAGAGATCGTCTTCACACATATTTCTTTTGGGTGGTACAAACTAGACAAACCCAGGACCATAAGACCCAAGCTGGAAACACTTTACATTGCGGGCCGGTAAGTCCGTGGTACTTGCAGCGGTAATTACAGTGGTACTTTTTGGCAATTATTGTGGTACGTACAGTGATAATTACAGTAGTAATTCTAGGTACTTATTGTGGTACTAAAAGTGGTAATTACCAATAGTTAGGGTTAGGGGGTAGGATTAGGGTCAGGGTAAACACAGAGTTACCACTGTATCTCTCATTACTAAGAGATACACTCGTAAGTCTTAGTAATGAAGGTTGTACTTCTATTTACTTTGGTACATTGAGTGATAGTTTCTAGTACTTACAGTGATACATCTATGGTACTTATTGGTAATTCAAGGATACTACAGCAGCAATTCATAGGTAGTAAATGTGGTACTTCTAAATACACAAGTAATTTCTAGGATTGTGTGACTAAAACACAATATAAAGCAGCATTAGGGAAAACTAGAAGTATAACCTTCATTACGAGTAAGAGATACCACTGTATCTAGAAGTATCGCAGTACATACCTTGTAATTCTCACTATAGTATCCTTTAAGTACCACAATAAGTACCTAGAATTACCACTGTAATTACCACCATAAGTACCACTGTAAGTACAACTGTAATTACCACTGCAAGTACCACAAAAAGTACCTAGAATTACCTCTATAATTACCATGTAAGTACCACCGTACGTACTTTTGTAAGTACCAAAATAAGTATCTAGAATTACCACTGTAAGTACCATGCACCGGCCTGTAATGTAAAGCGTTACCCAAAAGCTTGATCTTCCTGCTGTGAAGCGAGAGTGCTAACCACTACATCAGTGGTTCCTAAATTAATTGAAATTAATTTGTGAAATTAAGCTAAATATCCAAACCAACACCATTAAAATTGATGTTTTAATGTTTTGCATATTAAATTATTCCATCCATCCATTTTCTTCCGCTTTATCCGGGGCCGGGTCACGGAGAACCGCCCCAGAGCAGCTGAAGGTCCTGATTTGATAAAGCCAACAGAACAACATCGTCTGCAAACAGCAGAGATGAGATCCTGAGGTTCCCAAACCAGACACCTTCCAGCCCCTGGCTGCGCCTATTCTGTCCATAAAGGTAAGGAACAGAACCGGTGACAAAGGGCAGCCCTGGTGGAAACCAACAGGTCTGACTTACTGCCGGCCATGCGAACCAAGCTCCTGCTGTGGTCATACAAGGAACGGCCTGAAAGTTTGGGAACCCCTGCACTCCACCACTGCACCTCGTAAAGTTGTACGGTTGAGCCCAAAAACAACTCGGGCCCCATTCTGTAAAGTGTTATTAGCATTTATAATAATTTAAGGCACACAACATTAAAATCTGGTTTAATGGTTAATGATTAACAAAAACAAACAATGTCAGAAATGTAAAAAATGTCTCAAAAACGCTTGCCATCTCCCCAAGGGGTCCCAGCCCCCATTTTGGGAACCACTGGTATAATACATGCCTGTGTGGGAATCTGGTGCTGTTATGTGTGACCACCCAGCTGACAAACTGAATTTCCTCTGGGACCAATGAAGTTTATTGAACGGTCTATTTGTCTTTAAAAATGACTAAGACCATTGTTAACTAAGCTATTTAAAACACTGATTGAAGCCGAACAAGGCAAAATTGAGCTACTATGACTTAAAATCAGATTAATCACACTTAGGGAATTTTAATCACAACTTAATTAATATGATAAGCGCTCATTTAAAACCTGTGCTCACATTTCAGTAACAAACTAATTCACAGTTTGATAAATTAACGACTGAAGTCTCTGTTTCAGGTCACATGTGCTCCAGATTAGTCCGCAATTAATCCATGATTGATTTGTTAATAATCTTTGGATTAATCCTGAGTTTATGTGTTAATTGTGACAGCCCTAATAATTAGCCATGTGCTTTGGGCTTAGCATTTCCCTTCCAGGCCTGCATTGGATTAGTGTTGGCAACTACATCGAGCATAATCCTTAAATCGGATTTAAAATACAGTGTATATGAACAACCGCACAAACCTACACCTATTTTAAACATTCTGAGATTTATTATTTGACTGATTTAACCATATCTCGATTTTCATCTACTTGACAGCACTGTTTGATTCAGATAAAAGCCACACTCACTTACTGAAAATGGTTGAAGAGTTCTGAGTGGTAAAAAGCCTGTCATTGCCGAGCGAGCTCAGCTGTCTGCCTCCACAACTGGCAAATGAATCATGTGCTCAGAGCGCTGACATTTTTCTTTTTTAACTGCTAGAAATGTAATAATAACAATCTGTGTGGTTATTGCTCATGCCATAATCAAATCCCACTGGTTTTGAAACGTGTTTGGGGCTTTGAGTGCCCTCTACAGGCAGCAGGGGGAATGGTTCCTCTATGTAAATGAGAGAAACGTGTGAATTGATGTTCCACTTGGCAGAAGTCCTCCAGTGTTGGATCATGGGACTTGAAAATGTGGAGGACGCTTTACACATCGAAGTGTTTTGAACAACGTGAAACACTTCTCCAGCTGTGCCTATGCCGAGAGAAGATTGAACGTTGTTTTTAGACATGAATAAAGTTACACACACGTTTTTGTAGTTATGCAAATCTATCAAATAATGACACGCTGGAGGGACAGTGTCTCTGAGCTGGCCTGGTGTCACCTCAGGATCCACCCAGAACGTCTGGAGGAAGTTAAGATTAAGGTTTACTTTATTGTCGCCGTAGGGAAGTCTGCATGGATAGGGAAGTCTGGGCATCTCTGCTCAGACTGCTGCCTTCTGCAACAAGGCCCCAGATAAAGCGGGAAAAAAATGGATGGATGGATGGATGGATGGATGGATGGATGGATGGATGGATGGATGGATGGATGGATGGATGGATGGATGGATGGATGGATGGATGGATGGATGGAGTGTTGAAAGAACTTTCACATTGCACTTTGCATTGATCGCACTGTTGCAGGAGATGCCATTGGACGCAGATCTGAATCAGAGCAGAGGTATAAGTTGAAAACCTCTGCGAGTCAGTTTATGTTGGAGATAACGCTGAAGTGTTCGAGTGAGTAAATAAGTGGACACAAAAAAGGCACATGAGGCGATAAAGAACTACCGTAATTTCCAGCCTATAAGCCTCTACTTTTTTCCCACGCTTTGAACCCTGCGGCCGATATATCGCCGCCAACAGGCACTAGAGGCGTTTCTAGCAGTAAACGCAAAAGTGAGACGGGCTTGGCGAAAGATTCTGGCTGAACTTCTTATCAACGCCGCTCTTGGCTGAGGAACGGTAGATGAGTAACTTTTAAAATGATGAAGGGCTTTGCTCGCCTGGGTCTGAGTTGGAGACGGGCCACACGGCACATCCCTACACCTCCACATTGAGGGAGGCTACACTGGTGTTACGGTCGGGGACTTCGGCCCCAGTTATACTCCCGTTATTTCTGTCCGCAACCTGTGTGCTTTGTTTCTTAATATATGCACACCCGCTCGGTGAGTCCCGCTGCGCCATTGGTCTGCTCCTGTTCCGCCGGCTCGTTGCTGATTGGAGAACCATCCCACACGGCAGACCAATCAACGGACCCGGCCATCAACAAGCTGATCACTCATACCACTGCACCTGGAATGCCACGCCCTTTCGAGGCGGCTGGGGAGTAGTGGGACCCAGTCCGCCTTCGTGTGTCTCTTGGTTTATGTCACCAAATGGCTAGCCTTGTTTTGTCAGTGACTAGTTTATTTAGGTTGAGACGCTTTGTTTGATATATTAGTTTCTTAGGTTGCTGTTTTAGGAACAAATTTGAATTATTCGTTTGGGTAAATTTTCTAAGTATTTCTTCTTTTGTTCGTTTTCTTATTTTGGTTTTCGTGCTATTTTTGTTTTACCCGTTGGGCCCCCTTTTGTTCCCCTTTACCTTTGTTTTGTAAGAATGAAACCTGCAGTTTTAGTTATTTCCATCTACTGTGTTCCTTTTTTGTACCCTAGAGCAAAGAGGGCGTAACTCTGGCCATTTCTGCCTTTAATGCATTGGTTTTATATTGCGCTTTTCTGGACACTCAAAGACGCTTTACATTGCACTATTCGTTCACTCCATACTCAGTGGTGGTAAGCTACTATTGTAGCCACAGCTGCCCTGGGGTAGACTGACGGAAGCGAGGCAACCAGTCTGCGCCATCGGCCCCTCCGACCACCACCAACCACTCACTCACTCACTCACTACATTCGCTAGGCTTCCTGGTGTTTCCAAACGGTCTCCCATCCAAGTCCTGCCAGGCCCTTCCCTGCTTAGCTTCCAAGGTCTGAGGGGACTGGGCAGAGCAAAGGCGTTTATAACTGCCGTCCCGGCCGCCCTCCCTCTGCCCGCAACTGCACCTTTCTCCAGGATGAGGTGTCTCTTCATAGTTCAAGTTTATTTGTCATGTGCACATCAAGCAAGGTACCAAAAGCAATGAAAAGAGTTTTGCCCTGGCGCTCTCTCCACTGAACAAGAAACTACATATAAAAACATCAATACAACACAACACAACAAAACACTCCAGCAATAAAATACAAAAAACCTCAGCTCTCCTTAAGGCTGATGTTCATGAGCCTCACCATCTCAGGATGTGAAACGAGCTTTCTGAGTTTTGAGGCTTCGCCGACGTCTCCCCGAAATAAGGTAGGAGAAGAGGGAATGTGCGGGATGGCTCGGGTCCTAATACTACTGTGAGCATTCTTCTCACAGCGCTCCCTCCTCATCCGCGCCCTGGGCCACTCCGACTGGATGCACAAAACCTGGCCAGCTGGCGCGGCTTATAGTATAGTATAGTAACTCGCTGACAGTGGAGATGTGTCTCAGATTTTGTGTGTAGCGGCCCATGTGAAAAGAGAGTGTTGGAACTGATCCTACAACCTCTTGTGATTAAGCTAACACCCTACGAGGTGAGCTAAAACTCTGGGGATAAAAGGACCAGATTAAATCATAAAACCCCCGGGCCGGAAACAGGCCCAGCACGCCCCGCCCCTGCCCATCCTTCATTGCGTTTGGGGAGAAGTGGAAACCCACACTGCAGTGCAACCAGGAGCTGTGGATCTTGTCTAGTACTTAGGTCAAAGAAGTGCCCAGCAGGAGGGAGGATCGGCACGTCGCTCTGTAGCCACGTTTGTCTCGTGTGGTGAATCTGAGTAAGGCGGTCTTGGCGGTTCTCCGAGGGCAGGAGCATCAATCATATCTCCTTCTATCTCCAGGCTAAAGCTCTTTGGTCCAATCAGTCCACACAGCAGCTCGTCCCTCTCCAATTAGGACCTCCACAGTCTCCTGACCTCGGCGCTCTCCTCCTCCAGCATCACAGCTAACAGTGTAATCTGCAGAGGCTTGTCCGGTTCCTCTTTCTCGTCTTGTTGCTAATATAACCTCGGAATTTCTTGGACTGGGCTGGCACAAAGGGATTTCTTTTAAAGCGTATAATAATAAAGGTTCTTCTCTCTCTTTCCAACTTTTTTCAGTGTCACAAAGTCATAAGGCTGAACTCGTTTGGCCAGAAGCGAGCAGCCTCACTGTAGCCCACAGAGAAGCGGCCATGATTGAAGGGGGAGGCCAGCGGGTGCAGAGAGAACCAATCAGAGGAATGAGTGCGACCCGTTTCCCATTTCGCAAATGTGAAACAAGGAGGAAGACAAATCTTTTGCTTTTGTCTTTCAAAAACAGAAGTGCAGAGGCCAAACATTGATTGGTCTGGCTGTTAAGAATGTTTTCCTTTTACTGCATCTCCACAACTCACTCGCTGATTGGTCCAGTGAGAATTCTCAACAGAAGATGGAATAATGAAACAGTTCTTTCTCCAATGTTTTCAGCTTTAAACCGTTTTACAAGAGTGTGTTCACATCTTAAGCCTGCAGCGTTTTTGCTTCATTCACACAGGTTTGAGAAATCCTTTACCTTTGGCCACATTCGTCTCTTTATAAGGCTCAGGTGCGGCTCTTTTTTGGATTTTGATCTGAAAAGAACTCTTCAGATTCTCAGAAAAAGGTCTACACTTTGGACGCAAAGGTTTAGGCGCAACACTTAGACAGGCCTCGTGCATGAAAGCAAGGTTTTTGGCCGGAATGAGCAAAGGTCAGTTTCGAGAAGAAAGGGCAAAGAATTTAATTAAAAGCACTTCTGTCCCACTGTTCCGCCTGAGGGTGGACCCATCATCGTTCGAGGTTGTATTGTAGCTAAATTAAACACATTCTGAAGGAAAACTGTCAGTGATAAAGCTGAAGTTAAACAGAGAATGGCCGCTACAAATGGGTAATGATCGTAAACGAACTTCAAAATCCACAATGGATGACATGGATGGCTGCCTAGAACTGTGATATATATACTATGCCATATTGGGGGGCTACGACGTATTTTATTATAGGTTATTTTCAAAATGCAAAAGATGAAAATAAAATCTTCCATTTGGATTTTGTTGTGTGAATCTGAAAGAGTCTTCAATCCTTAAGAGCCTATGGTAAATGGTTTCAACTTATATAGCGCTTTTCCACCTACATTAGGCACTCAAAGCGCTTTACAGCAAGGATCCAGTCACCCATTCACTCTCTGGAGACCAGTCTCCAACTGGTCTCCAGGCCGAGTTTCTTTTTTCATACACACATATTAAAGAAATACAACGTGAAATAGCAATGCTGAGATCTTGGAAACAGGTTCATTAGCCACAATTGAATCTGTAAATTGAGTTCAATCTGTGGAGGGATCATTGAAAAGGCTTTTGACGTCACAGAAGTTCATCCAGGTTGTTTTATTCCATCCTTGAGGTGACTGAGACCGGCTCAGTCTAACAACCCACCCTCTCCCTCACCTAAGATTTTCAGTATTAACAACATATTTTCTCCCGGGTGAACCAGCCGCCGTCTGGGGAACGAAGCTGAAAATGTCAGCAGCGCCAGGCGGAGCGCGGCGGCTGATCCGCGGCGGCAGCAGTAATCCCAGGTCCTGACACGAGGCTGGAGCCGCCACGGTGAGCCCGACTCAGGGCTCTTTACAGAAAAACTGTCCCCAGAGGCAGGCAACTTTAAAGGACTCACAAAGTGTCGGAGGGAAACGCGCCAACTTTTCACAGCGCCGCCAGAATGTCAGGTGTCATGGCAACGGGATGAAGTCACGCTCCTCCGAAACGCCGCACATCGAGCGCGACACAAACTGCCTCTGTGAAAACATGCTCTGAGATGCATGGGATCCGTGGATTCGCTCGGCAGCTCGGATTTCGGTCTCGTTTCTGAATGTAGATGTCTTTAAAAAATGTGCCGTAATGGTGTGTGCACGTCAGACGAGTCGAATCACGTTACGCGCTTCTGCTCGGTCGCTGGAAACGGTGGCAATCAGTTGCTTCAGTCGCTTGTGTTTCGCTTCAGGAGGAGCGCGTGAGATTCTGAAAATGTGCTTCCTGATTCTCTGATTGTGCTTTTGGTGACAGTGGAATAGTTTTACTGCCTTTCCTCCGACGCTGCACAGAGCCTTTACCCAAATCTAAAAGCTTCTCAACTGAGGAGCAGCAGTATAATGCCTCATTTGAAAGCTAAGACTGACAAAAGAGATCGAAACTTTATAACAATAATTATAATAATGTATTGGTTTTATATTGCTGGGATGCAGGTGACGTCACAGCGTTCTAAAGGCCAATACTATTGTATGGAGGAAAAATTATTTTGTTTTTTGAGGAATTTTTTGGTCATGTACAGAGAGATCATGGACCCAGTGACTGATGATTTTTGTAATTGTGAAAGTGTAATGCTGTTAATAGGAAAAACTGGCTCCTGCCCCCCGCTGGGTCCAATGACATCATCACATTCTTGAACGTGATGATGTCATTACACTTTCACAAGTCGTAGCTAAAAAGAAAATATAGGAATTAAAAAATATATCATTTATCAAATATCATCATCAACCTCTTAACTCCCGCCTGAACTGAGAGCGTTTTCTCCAGTTCAGCTTTACCCAAATCCTGTAGGCCAGTGTAACGACTCATTTGAAAGCTAAGACCTACATAACTCATCTAAATGGATCTTTTTCCTCACGTCATCAGATTTTTTTTCCCATCTTTTTTTTTTGGTATTCAAGTCATTTTTGTAATTTTTTTTCTTCATTTTTTTGTCACATTTTGTCATTTTTTGTCAATTTTTTTAATCAATTTTTTGTCATTTTTTGTTGTTTTTTGTCATTTTTTTGTCATTTTTATAATTTTTTGTCACATTTTTGTAATTTCTTTGTCAATTTTTCGTCAATTTTTTTTCTCAAAGTTTTCTCACTTTTTTGTCACATTTTCATCATTGTTTTTTATTGTCTCAGTTCTTTCGCTATTTTCACACCTTTTTTCCAGACGCTTTTGGATTGGGGTAAAGCCAAACTGGAGAAAATGTGCTCGGCTCAGGTGGGGAGTTAAGGGGTTTATTCACACTGTATGTATACTGTTTAATGTCTTCAATGACACAACTATAGTGTTGAAAATAGGCATAGGAAAGTCAGCTTTTTAATGCCCAAATACTTGCAACATTTCAATAAACAGAGGAAAGAGAATTGGATAAAGAAACGGGCAACTTTTGAGAATAAAAAATTGGGCAATTTCAACCAAAACTTTTGGTTTCAGACCATAATTTTTGTATTTTTGATGAACTTACACAGTCAAAATAAGTGAACAATGTCGACATTTTCCAATAAATGTAAATTTAATCCTGCTAAATCTAACTTATTGCTTTTTAATGACATTTAAGGGCTTGATTTTGGCAGAGCTGTCTATTGAGTCCGTGTCTCACTTCTGTACTGAAACAGGTTAGCGCCTCCTTCACAGCGAGAAGGTCCCGGGTTCGATTCCTAACTAAATGTTGTCCTGACTACAAAACATGCCGAGGCTCAGGGGTGTCAAGAAAGCTTCTTGACCGAAGGGCAACAGTGTAATGCCTGATTTGAAAGCTTCCAAAGGCTTACAAAAGTGATTGAAACTTTTTGTCATGTTTTTGTTGCTTTTTCGTCACTTTATTGTTGTGTATTCGTTGTGTTTTCGTCACTTTTGTGTCACTTTCGTATTGTGATTTGTGGCTTTTTTTCATTGCTTTGTTGTGTTTTCGTCTCTTTTTTGTCGTGTTTTTGTGGGTTCGTGGCTATTTTGATTCTTTTCTTTTAAGCTTGTGAGATTTAGGTAAAGCTCGGTTAAGGCGGGGGATAAGAGGAGAAAATGGAAAGGCCAGACCGGCGGCCCGAGAGCCAGTGGCCCCTCTGTGCTCTGTGCTCAGTCCGCCCCTGTGAAAGTGAAGCCTGGAAAAAAGATTAATTCATCAGTTGGAAGAAACAATAACAAAAACTCAAGAAAAACAAACAGTAAAAAAAAAAAACATAACTCAATCTGAACAAATTCCTCGGGGCGCTGCGCTTTGGCATCTTCCTTCCTATTAAAAAGTGACAACCGTATTTAGGGAAAACACATCTCTGTTTGTGAATCAAATCTAGTCCACTGGAAACACTCTGGAGGGGTTAGTGCCAGTTGGAAGAGCCGCTTCAGCTCTTGGCGCTTTCGGGCTATTTTTTTTTTCTCTCTCTATTAATAATTTCCAGTGCTCAGTTCTGGCGCTCCACTGTGACCGTCACACTGTCTGGGACGCGCCGGTCCAAGGAGTGCGCCTGGTGTCGTAAACGCCCGGCTGATTGGATCGGCAACTTCCTCCCGCACGCCGATAAATCCGCCGTGTGAAAGGGCAGCGGCGCTGGAGGTGGTCAGCCGCGGTGTGTTATTAAAACAAGCGGGCTTTACGTAGTGTCGGTTTCACAAAAAAAGGAGAAGGTAAAACTGTTACAAAGGCGGGTTTTGAAACGGGTAAAGTGAAGACGCTTTTATTGTCGCGCTCGAGAATTGGTCCCATTCGTCAAAGCTACAGGCGATAACAGGAGTGTTGTGAACGCGATTTCAAAGTCTAGGGCTATGCTTGGTCAGGACTACACATCCCTGGGGGCGGGGGTATTGCCTTTTGTGCATATTTGGGTTGATTGGGGGAAACCGGAGAACCCAGAGCATGGAAGGAAGGGAATATTATTCATCCAAGTGCTTCAAAGGGGATCGTTTTAAGGGGGGGGTATTATGCAAAATCGACTTTTTCAAGCTTTCCATCATGTTATTATGTCATTCCCTCATTAAAAACATGGCTGAAGTGTTGCCTTGGCACATTCACGTATTTTTGAGTAATCTGTAAAAACTCTGATGGCGGCCATTTTAGGGATAGGTTTGCCTGAGTCCTCCTAGGAACGCCCCCACCTCCTGGAGACGCCTCCGAGCTTTCGTCACCAGCCGAGTAACCAACCACTGCTCCTCAGCAGAACCCCCTCCCCACTGATGCCACAGACAGCGTGTGGAGGGGGCGTGTCGGAAAGGCTCAGAGGTTCTTAAAGAGACAGAGGCCTATTTCAAGACATTCACTACAGCCATTTTGAGAGAGACATTTTATACAAGGCAGTTATTCTAATTTGTAACTGTAACAAATGCTGAAATATGAATATAGTTTTCTACTAAATAAAGATACAAAGACATGGAGAGGAGCAAAGTGGCTCAACAGCCCATAAATACATGAATAACGGAGAATGCTAACTTGATGCTACATGTTAGCATCGGGCTAATGCTAACGGTTAGCTAACGCTTGCTACAACTGCCGTTTTTCACTTCTACTGAACAATCTGCTGTGAGAAAATATCCATATGGGCCCGATTTACACTTGACTTTATTTGTATGTGATAAATAAGTTAATAACAGTTAAATCCTGTTCTACTGCTGGGTTTCAGGTGACAACACAGATTTGTGGTGTTGCACAGAAAGATCATGGACCCAGTCAGGGATATTAATTATATTTTTAGTAGTTCATACGTTTTCTATTTAGAAAACGTTACTCGTGAAAGTGTAAGACAATTACTGGGTTGCAGGTTCTAGAATGTGATGATGTCACCGGACCCAGTGGGGGCAAGAGCCAGTTTTTCTTATTACACTTTCACAAGTCGTAGCCAAAAAGAAAATATACGAATTTAAAAAATGATCATTAATATCAGTCAATGGGTCCATGATCTCTCTGCACGAGACCAAAAATTTCCTCAAAAACAACATATTTTTTCCTCTATATAATAGTATAGGCCTTTAGAATGTTGTGATGTCACCTGAAACCCAGCGATTGATAGGGAAAAACTGGCTCCTGCCCCCCAGCTGGTAGCATGACATCATCACATTCTAGAACCTGAAAACCACCAACAGACGGCGTCTCGCCCATATATGGTCGTGTTTGAAAACAGTTAAGGGGGAAAACAATTTGGAGAAAAATCAAAATGTTCTCGAAATATTCAACAAATGCTGAAATAGTTTTCCACTAAATAACGATTTAAAGACACGGAGAGGAGCACAGTGGTTCAACAGCCCATAAATACATAAATTACAGAGAATGCTACATGTTAGCATCGTGCTAATGTCATCGCTTGCTAGCGCTAGCTACGACTGCTGCTTTTTCACTTCTACTGAACAATCTGCTGCCCAAATATCCATATGGGCCTGATTTAGACTTTATTTATGTGTGGTAAAGAAGTTCATATTCCACCAGAAAATGGCTAAAAAGAGTGAAAAATGGTGTTTCCCAAAAGATTCTATTTTCCCCCTCGGCGAAGCCACGTCCCCTTCGATGACGCGATGGTTTCAGGCGACATCACAGCGTTCTAAAAGCCCATAATGTTATATAGAGGTAAAATAATTTTGTTTTTGAGGACATTTTTGGTCTTGTACAGAGAGATCATGGACACAGTGACTGATATTAATGCTAATTTTCATAATTCATACATTTTCTTCGTAGATACCACTTGTGAAAGTGTAATGCTGTTAATAGGAAAAATTGGCTCCTCCCACTGGGTCCAATGACATCATGACATTCTAGAACCTTACAGCCCTTTAACATCATGACACCTCACAATCACGTTCTAGAATTCGATGATGTAAAGATCTGCAGGGACCAAAAATAATGGGAGAGTAATAAGAGACTGGATCCACAAACCTGCCACATTCGTCTTATGGCTGAAAGTCCTTTGTACTGATCAACATCACGCAAATGTTCTTGAATACTTTCACCACTTTTGGACACTTTTATAAGAAAATAATCTAAACCTTCCTTAGCTTATGCGAGAGATATTAGCCAAAAACCAAGACAGAAAATCTGCATTTTGACAGTTGCCATAGTTACTATCATAGAATTCTTCGCTGCACCAACTCTCAACATTCCAAAGACCCTATTCACCTCATTCCGGAGGTTCGCGCCGGCACCGCCATAAATTGTGCCCTTTCTCTCCTATTATTAACATGGGACTGGACAAGTCAAGGTAGAATCAGTTCTACACGGACTCAAAGCCGATTTAAGGCCTCGCAGAGAAACTGTGCTGTGTTGACTTGGTGCAAATGAACATTGGACATTTTACACAAATCAATCGACTAAAAGGTTTAAGCGGCAAACATTTACCCTCATTCTCCGCTTAATGAATGGACTTTGTGCTCTACCGGCGGGGGCGGAATAAGGTGAATAGATTTCAGGTGAATCCAGTGTTACCATTTTTGTGGCTGTTTTGGTGCTTTCATGTGATCCTTGGGCGAACGACTTCCCCACACGAACACAAGCCTACAGGGAACAATGACGTCACATCTCGGGAAAACGAGACACCCCAGTCCACATGAACGTACCATTAGCATACATTTTCTATAGACTAGCATAAGCTAAAAACAGTATAAAAAAAATAGGGAAAAAAGCCATAGAACAGCTCTGTGGTAAATACATCTAAGTATTGTACCTTTTAAAATCTCCATTGGTTTATTATTGTTGCAAATTCCATGATGCTTAGCGACATGTCATTACAGTCCATCTATCAATCAATCAATCAATCAATCAATCAATCAATCAATCAATCAATCAATCAATCAATCAATCAATCAATCAATCAATCAATCAATCAATCAATCAATCAATCAATCTATCTATCTATCTATCTATCTATCTATCTATCTATCTATCTCACTACACTGCAAAAAGTAATTAACTAGATCAGTATAAACATCTCAATTTGAGCACAATGATCCAATTTTTTGTTGTTTTGACTTGTTAAGATGTTCTTGGGCATTTGTCCTAGATTATGTCACTTGTTCTGAGATGTTTCTGACTCATTTCAATACATTTCGTCCTTATTTCAGGTCATTTTCTTTGCCAATGGGGTAAGAAAATTGGTCTTATCTCCATCCATCCATCCATCCATCCATGGATGGATGGATGGATGGATGGATATTTCAAGCGAGATTTACCCTAGAACTGGTCTGAAATGTCCTCAAACAAGCAAAGTAAACTTGGTCCGATCAGGAAAAGTGTCTAAATGAGTGAAAACCGCTCAAAACAAGATACATTTCCTCAATTCAAGTCATTTAAGCCAATGCTTGATATTTACTTTTTGCAGTGTATCTCTCTCTCTCTCTCTCTCTCTCTCTCTCTCTCTCTCTCTCTCTCTCTCTCTCTCTCTCTCTCTCTCTCTCTCTCTCTCTCTCTCTCTCTCTCTCTCTCTCTCTCTCTCTCTCTCTCTCTCTCTCTCTCTCTATCTATCTATCTATCTATCTATCTATCTATCTATCTCTCTCTCTCTCTCACTATCTCTCTATCTATCTATCTATCTATCTATCTATCTATCTATCTATCTATCTATCTCACTATCATTCTATCGTTGGTCAGTACAAAGGACTTTAAGCCATAAGATGAATACGGCAGGTTTGTGAATCCAATCACTGTCAATTAATGATCAATTTCAACATTTTATCATTTATCTTTTTGAATGCAGTCAAAGATGTCCTTTTCTATCTCAGAATGGTAATGATGGCACTGCTGTCCAGCTCGGTCTGAACCAGGACCAGACACAAAAACAATTTCTCTACCATAGAGTTGTATTGGTCCCTACCCTCCATCTGACATTAGGCATTCACAAGGTGGTTTGAACAACGAGTGCACGAGGATGAGATATAGATGAAGCACAGATTTCCCACTGAACTGAACAGGAAAAGACACCCGTTTCCTGTGGAGAGTGTATCGCTCACTCTGAATCCAAAGTTCAACGAGAAACTATTGAGAAATGTAATGATAATGTCTTTTAATGAGAAACGAATTGTCCTGAGAGGAATCATTACATGTGAAAAATAAAAAGCTGTGCATAATGACCATGGAAATATGTGTCTTTAAATGCAAAGAATTATTCTGAATTCTGATCCTTTAAATAATATCAGGGCTGTGCAATTAATCGAAATTCGATTACGATTTCGATTACAACAGTAAACGATAACAACATTAGCATAATCGCAAAAAATCGATTATAAATTTTTTTTTCAACTTTTTTTTTTTTTTTTTCAAATTTTTTTTTTCACATTTTTTTTTGAAATTTTTAAATTTTGGATTTTTGTCACTTTTTTGCTGGATTTTTGTAATTTTTTTGATGGAATTTTGTCATTTTTTTGATGGAATATTGTCATTTTTTTGATGGATTTTTGTCTTTTTTACCTGGATTTTTGTCATTTTTTTGCTGGATTTTTGTCATTTTTTTATGGATTTTTGTCATTTTTGTAATGGATTTTTGTCATTTTTTTGCTGGATTTTTGTCATTTTTTTGCTGGATTTTTGTCTTTTTTTGCTGGATTTTTGTCATTTTTTTGCCGAATTTTAGTCTTTTTTAGCTGGATTTTTGTCTTTTTTTATGGATTTTTGTCTTTTTTTTAATGGATTTTTGTCACTTATTGCTGGATTTTTGTCTTTTTTTTTGCTGGATTTTTGTCTTTTTTTTGCTGGATTTTTGTCATTTTTTATGGATTTTTGTCTTTTTTTTATGGATTTTTGTCATTTTTTTGCTGGATTTTTGTCTTTTTTAGCTGGATTTTTGTCTTTTTTTTTATGGATTTTTGTCACTTTTTTGATGGATTTTTTTAAAGGCAACAAATAATCGTTTGAATAATCGTGATTTCAATTATGACAAAAATAATCGTGATTGTTATTTTTTCAATAATCGAGCAGCCCTAAATAATATGTTTACCTGTAGAATATTTATGAGAGTTATTGGCAAAAACAATAAATCTCCCCATGCTACCTGTTCCCCCGTGTGTGTGATTGGTTCCGTGCCGCGCCTGATTGCCTGCCCGGTCAAGTGGTCATCATTTATCCCCTGCAGCCGCGCGCACGTCCGCCCGTTCTGAGGGCCCTAATAACTAACAGCGCGGCCCCTCGGCGGGACTTTACAGCCGGCTGGAGACGCAGGGGTCAGCAGGTCACGCTGTCCCCTCGGAGCATTGCATCTCACAGCCCAGATTGGATTCCAGCGCGTCCAAGGACTCATCTCATTCCCTGACCATAACCAGTACTCAGCCTGACGGGCGCGGGGGGGGCAGCCGTGTGAGGGGGCGGGGCATGTGGGGCGAGGTGGGGAGCGCAACATCACGCGACGCAATGTCCATGTCATAAGTCTAAAATGACAGAGGTCTTCAATCTGACTGAGATTAGCTCATGGTTTTGTAAAGGTTTTCCCTCTTACACCATGGAAACAAATGAATTTCCTTCACCAACCAATACCTTCACAATTAAAGGGACTATACGGAGTTTAAAAATATTAAAATTAAACATTTTCCTCCCCCTACATGTTCCAACAATGTCCTAATGTTTAGAAAATCCTGCACTGTCACTCAAAAAGTTGTTACTTCGGGTCCGAATTGCCGTCATGCACGAGCTTAATATAAAAGATGCAGTTACACGTATAACCTGAGGTGGCAGTAGTGAGTATAAAATGGCTGACTTGCATCTAGCCACTTTAAGTGTATAAATATTGCACTGATTCAATGTTTCTCTACAGATCTATTGGAAACTTTGACTTCAAGGGTCATTTTTTCTGAACATTTTTCTCACGTTGCTGCAGTAAACATTTTCCAAGCAACATTTCAAAACAACAAAGTGAAATTTGACTTTTTTTCACTTTTTCAAAAACTTTCAAAAAAGATATTCTAAATCCCATTCCTGAAACTGAATAAAACTAAATTTAAACCTGGCTATATCTGTTAATTTTTTTAGCAAAAATTTGGAAAATTTTACTCACAAATTGCCTTATCATATAAAAACATTAAAGGGGCTAGATGCAAGTTTCAATCCAATCCAACTTTATTTATAGAGCGCTTTAAAAACAACATTGTCGACACACAAAACATAATACAATCCCATGAGTAAAGATTAGACAGAGCACAGTAAACGTCAACTCCCCAGGGGGTCAAAGGCCAAACAGAAAAAATATGTTTTCAGGAGAGATTTGAATTATTTATCACACAGTCGAATGAAACATCACTATTACTACAACAGTGGCACAGTTAGTAGAGCGGGTTGTCCCATGATCGGAAGGTCGTGGGTTCGACTCCCAGCTCCTGCAAATGCACACCCTACATGCCTCCAGTGTCTGTGTACACTGGTGTATGAATGAGCGAGTGAATGGGTGACTGGTTCCTTACTGTAGAAAAGCGCTATATATAAGTTGAGTCCATTTACCATTTGCAATGCCGATCTTGTGTGTATCAATACACACAATTGATCCCATACGTCACATACATTTAGAATGGCCTCCAGTCCCTGAATGTGTTTAAGAAATTTGGACCATTGAATCTGTTCCTCACATCATCTCACATATGCTTCATGGACCTTTGACCATCACAAACAGTGACTTATATTCAGAGAGCACTACATCCTTATTTCCTTCTGAATAACCAGTCGTCTAGTCTATGGAGATGTCCTTGTCTAATGTCTCTGCAGTATCTGTACATTTCAGCTTTGTATCTCGACGACTTGACTCTGACCTGTTACATCACTCTGAGTGTATGATCTTATACGTACTGTATGTATAAAGACAAACGACAGAGGATCTGTGTATGTATCTCCATGTCCTGATCCGAGGCAACTAGTAACCGATACAGGTTACATAGAAACATGATGCTACCAACTGTTTCCAGTCCTTGTTTATTTATACGGAGGCCTGTTAAATAAAATAATAACTAAACAGTATGTGGCAGAAAACATATAGCTGTTGGAAAAGTACTAATATATTAAAAGCTTTACTCAGGATGTAAATACTTAACTGGAGGAGCCTTCTTTGTCTATAAGTGTGTTTTAGCCTTGAAGCTAAAAGCAAACGTTTTGTGTTTTAGAATTGAAGCTAAAAGCTAACGTTCAGTGTTTTAGCCTTGAAGCTACAAGCTAACGTTCTGTGTTTTAGCCCTGAAGCTAAGAGCTAACGTTTAGTGTTTTAGACTTGAAGCGAAAAGCTAATGTTCAGTGTTTTAGCCTTGAAGCTAAGAGCTAATGTTTAGTGTTTTAGACTTGAAGCGAAAGGCTAACGTTCAGTGTTTTAGCCTTGAAGCTAAAAGCTAACGTTCAGTGTTTTAGCCTTGAAGCTAAAAGCTAACGTTCAGTGTTTTAGCCTTCACGCTAAAAGCTAAAAGCTAACCTAACAAATGGAAAAAAGGACCACCATCTGAACAATTTTCATGAAACACCCTCATAAAGGGAAAAGAGGGAAAAGGAGTAGAGTCTTTTCCCTCAACTGGCCAACAGGAAGTTAGCAACAAAGAAAAAATCTGTGCACACTGCACAGTCTATTGTGTCTATGTCACACGAGCAACAAAATTCTTATAAAAACAATAATACTGTATTCAAACAAATATCTATCCTGGCTGCACCGGGGATCGCGATCCACACAGCTTTTATTATTCCACTATCTGCTCTGGTTTGGATAAATGACGACGGTTATGGGAAAGGACGTAAGCTGTTAAATACTAAATTAAATGCCAGTTGATTGCATTCTCTGAAGCCGAAGATTTGCTGTGACCTCCCTCAAAGAGAAAAGATGAAATTTAAAGCAGTCCTAACATAGTGAATAATGGATAGTCCGTCTTTATTGCCACTGAATCGACCTCTGCTTGATGCAGTGTTTTCATTTCATTTCAAAGCAAATTGCTATGTTTTTGAGGAAACTGTCCCATTTAGCGTTCTCCCTCTTCTTTGTTCTTCACACGAGCACATTTGAAACAAGAACAGAGAAAAGATCCATAATCAAACAGAAATTGTAATGTGAGTGGTTGTAATCAGTGAAGAGCGCAATCATGTGGGCAGAAGAATATCGTGTGAAAACATTCAAATGTCATGTTTCTTTGGGGCCGTATTGTGTTTAAAACATCCAAACCCACAGTCGTTTGGAGCCGTGGTTATCGACTCGAAACTGGTTCATGAGACCATTTTCAATCAGTTGGGGGCTTTTGCCAACCAAGATAAATTGTTAAGATAGTTATGATGAGGCTTGAATGGATGTTTCTGTGAAAGGAAATACAGTATTGTCTTTATACAGACTACAGCGGAGTCGTAATTCTAAATAATTGATTTGAGCTGGGTCACTGCTTGTCAAAGAGGGGTCTCGAGCTACACGGGTTGAGAACCACTCTTAAAGGAATAGGCCACCGCACGGCAAGGCAATTGGAGTTGTTTCCACGAGTGAATACGCAGTTGGGCATTTGACGCTGATTGTTTCACTTGTTCTGAGAGATTATATTATATAATCAGGCTGATTTATCTGCCAGTGGGGGAAGAAAAGTCTTATCCCAAATTCATCCTAAACTTGGTCTGATCAGGAAAAAAAAGTCTAAATGCGTGAAAAGCGCTCAAAACAAGATACATTTCCTCGAGTCTTTGTAAAAGGTTCATACTGTCTTCTTTGATTATGACTGTTCTTTTGGTAAGAATGAAAGGTTTGTTCACCTGCATTATTAGTTTCGATCACTCGATGTGATTCCCAGAGACAGCCATTAGACAAACAAGAGCAATAAAAGAACAAATCAGCCATATTGGATCATTGTAAGAGGGAAAACCACATCCTGAACTGGGACGATGCCAGGGTCATCCGTGCTGAAAGCAACAAGTACCACCGCTGGATCAGAGAAGCCGTCGAGATCAGGAAACGTGCATCAACACTATGAACCGGGACGACAGAGCATACACCTTATCCCACACCTGGGAAGCCGTCCTGGAGAAGTAGGGGGCGCAAGCTCTCCCTACTGACTGGGAAGCAGCCTAGGACACGTCACCTCCACCACCAGGTGACGCTTCTGAGGAAGATCAGAGGAAGTGATCGAAACGCAGTTAAACGAACCTTTCAGTCTTACCAAAGGAACGAACAACCATATTTCCTCAAGTCATTTAAGCCAAAGCTTCACGGTCGCATCAGTCACAACGTCATCTCCTCCAGTGACATAGGCCCTTGAATAAGCCGAATGCCCATCTCAGGTCGCCCGTTGCATTATGGGTAATGGAATTTCTTTCGCCTACCAAACAGTATTGATAGTTTGTGTAAAGCAACGCAGAAAGCTCTGATCTGGACTGTTTTAACCTCTGGAAAGTAGATGATATAAAGTGTTTTTGTCGTCGCCGTGGAGCTTGTTACAATATTAGCTTAAAATCTATTTTTACAACCAGGGCTGCGAACGGAGACAGAAACTGAAAGAACTGAACGATATGTAGTCATATGTAGAGATGCTTCAAAAGTGTTCACATTCAAAAACTATGTGAGAAAAACATTTCTGACCCTTGAAGGCGACTGTTGGTCTGAAACTGTGGCCTCATGTCGCCAATACTCAGGATATTTAAACTGGAATGACATTTTTTTTATTTTTTTTTGTCAATAAGGAGGTGGACAGTAAACGAAATCTTTTTTTTTTATTATTGTGACCAAAGAAATCCACATACACATATAGGCTAGGCCAGTGTTTTTCAACCACTGTGCCGTGGCACACTAGTGTGCCGTGAGATATTGTCTGGTGTGCCTTGGGAAATTTCACCTAGTTGTTTTTTGAAAGCAAATGCATTATTATCCACAAATAATGTACCCTTTTTGAGTGTCTATGCTGTCTAGTGATCGGCAGAGTAACCATATAATACACTTCCATATCAGATCATCAGAACATCGATCGCTCATTTGACAAATGCACCCACTATATATATAACATCAACACCGTTTTGAAACTTTTCCCTGTGATTTTGAGACGAATGTAAATGATTTAAAAAGTGGCGACACAGAAAGGCAGTGTCTGTGTCAGGCTGATCCCAGGTCCTGTCGTCGCCCTGTCTGCTACGGTCCGCTACGGTCCTCTATGGTCCACTATGGTTCACTATGGTCCACTATGGTTCACTATGGTCCACTATGGTTCACTATGGTCCACTAATGGTCCACTATTGCCTACGGAGCCGCTGTCCCTCGCTTTCAAGATATTTACAACATAAATATTTGCAAGAAATGACACTTGAGAATGAACACACACATCCAAAGCAGACACTGCTTCTTCATAATAATTGACTTTAATAAACAGTTCTTATAGGCAAAAGGTAATAAGATAAGATAAACCTTTATTGATCTCACAAAGGAGAAATTCACTTCTTACAGTCGGCGTTACTTCACAGTCTTATTGTACAGTCTGACAACAGTGGGGATGAAGGCTTTGCGGTAACGCTCCGTCCTGCACTGAGGGTGTCTCAGTCTGCCACTGAGAGAGCTGCTCAGCTCTTCTACAGTCCCGTGCAGTGGGTGGGAGGTGTTGTCCATGATGGAGGTGAGCTTGGCTAACACCCTCCTGTCCCTCACCTCCTCCACAGAGTCCAGGGGGCCCCAGGACGGAGCTGGCCCTCCTGACCAGCTTGTTCAGTCTGTTCTTGTCCCGCTCTGTGCTGCCCGGGGCCCAGCACACGGCAGCGTAGTGGAGAGCAGAGGCCACCACAGAGTCATAAAAAGTCCTGAGCAGAGGCCTGCTCACTCCGAACGACCTCAGTCTCCTCAGAAGGTGGAGGCGACTTTGGCCCTTGGTCCAGTTTATTGTTGAGGTGAACACCCAGGTACCTCCTCAATGTCCTCCCCCTGGATGTTCAGCGGTGTGTGCGGTAGTGGCTTCCTCGTGAAGTCGATCACCAAGAGTGATGTTAAAGCAGGGATCTTAAGGCGTTGGTTCGAAAAGGCTGCATTGATCGAAAATGGCTTATTTAAAATTTCCCTTGGCAGTGTAGACGGTAACGTATGAGCACTTTCTGTTTACAAGTGGAGCCGCACATCATTACTGTGCATTGATGTGAATTCTGCAAGAAAACTATGATGCAAACAGCTCAAATAAACTAAAGTAAACCAATAACAGTTGCCGGAGATAGTTCAAAGATGAACTCAACCCAGCGCGTATGGCTCCAAACACACCTCTAAGTTCGCTCGTAATGAGGGAGCACGGAGGAGAGCGCACACAAAAGTCTATACGTCGCACACACAGTCGTCTGTACGGGGCACTGCTCCCTTCCTCAGACCACAGCGGTGCACTGAGAGAGCCATCGATGGCAGAGATTGGGGAAGGGGGAAAGGCAATAGACTTCAAAGAGTGAATGGAGAGGATCTGTAGGATTGACATTTTAGATTGACATCGGGAAGCGCAGCGGAGCTCAAACATCCCCAAGGCAAACAGATGCAATCATCAGAACGGAGCGGGGGGGCTGTGAGGTGTGGGGGGGGCTCCTGCAGAGACCATGTGTCGGGGGCGAGCGGAGGAACAGGTTGTTTGTGGGATGGAGGGCAGGGGGAAAACAGAACAGGAAATGAGTCATGTCTTTTGGAATTGGATCCAACAATGAATGTCAAAGATTAGACTAATAATAACGATCAATTTTGTTTATTGACTTCATTTGCCTTTTTCAGTGTAATTTCATTTTTTGCTCATTCTTTTATTACAATAATGCATTTATAGGGCACCATTTACACCGGTTGGTCGTTTTAAGTGCTTTCCAATTGCAGAACAAAACAAAAATCATAATTATGGCGAATAAAAGGACAATAAAACCAAGAGCAAAACAATAGTCTATTGACACATATAACAAATAAAAAGGCTAAACGATAAAAATGTGTTTTTTAAATGAAGAGGCGCTACAGGAAACAAGGAAAGGACAGAGGAGAAGATCTTGAAAGACAGTTGTGGGGAGGAGGGAGCGGAGTGAGCAGCGCAGGAAGAAGTGGAGGAGCTGACCAGTGCAGGACACCACGCTCTGAAGCAGGGACAAACCCAGGAGGCGGAGCACCGTTTAAGAGGAGCTCTGAAGGCAGTTCTCTGGTTTCCCCGACCTCTAAAAACATGCTGGTCAGGTGGGTACGCTCAGTCTCAGACTAACACCTAAACACAATTTCGTTGTATGTTTGTACAATGACAAATAGAGCAAAAAATAGCTTATTTACTTTAGTTTTAAAATGGCAAGGGAGCCTGCTTCCCTGACGTCATATGGAAGTGAGTTCCACAAGGTTGGGGCATAAAGCAGCATCAACGTTTTTTTTATCCCGATTTTTTTGATAATTTTTCTCCTGATTTCTTGGGATTTTAACACATTGAGGCCGCAGACCATTTTTCATGATATTTGTAGCACCAAAGCGTATTCTATGTTATAGTTATGAACACAGGCTGTGGCTCGTTTGAAAGAGGAGACTCTAATCTCTCCGTAGTTGAAACAGTTTAATTCTACGTGCCTCGGTTCCTGAGAAATCCTAAGCTAAACAGAGGCTAGTATTGATCAAAATCACAGATTTTTTTCTAGACTCGGAGATGATTAGTGTTTTAATTAGTGTGGTTCTCGGATTGAAAACTTTAACAGGATGTTTCTCAGTCGTCCTTGGACCGATTTTGACCATTTAAAAACTCAGAGAAACGTTAAAATCTCATCTGTTTTGATCTGTACATCTGAAAAATCTTTGTCAAACGCACAAGAGAGAGTGAGAGAGGAGTGTTGGGTTTACAGCTGTTTGCTACGCAACACCACGCCCCCTCAGACTAAAAAAAAAAGAAAAGAAAAGAAACGCAATAATATATATAAAATGTCCAGATCGTCACTTTTTACGATCGTAATTTATTTCACTTCTGTTCCTCATAGAGCTACCAAAATCAAAGTCAACGTTTTTCCGTTTTTGGCATCAGAAGATCGCAATGCTTTGGGTTGTGTTCTTTAATCACATCGGCGATATAAGCTGGGCCAAGGCCATGGAGGAATTTGAAAGCACGGGGGTGATATGGTCTCCTCTACCTGGGTGGGTAAAGAGATGCGCGGCTGAATTCTGGATGAGCTGTAGATTGTAAATTGTCCTCATTGGGAGACCGGTTTAAACAGCAACAATCCAACCTGCTTATAATAAAAGCATAGATTTGGATTCTCATCCAGGCTTTAGAGACCACGTTTTGATGCCTGTTGGTTGTTTCACCTCAAATAAACGGAGCAAATTCCTCAGATATAGCATCTTTATGGAATTAATTAACTGTATCATTCTGTTTCCTGCTTCTAGATGGCGAATATTTTAGTATAGGTATCTGAATAAGTCTTGCTCAGGTATCGGCATCGAAAACCAAGTGTCGTTAAAGTGCCGGTATTGAATTTCTTTTACTGCACCCAGCCCGAGAAATGCCGGTCTGGTGCTAACAACTATATAAGTAAACCCTTCAGAACACGATGACATCACCCAACCCATACTCTCAAATCTGCACTGTTTACAAGCGAGCGCACAATGGTAAACGCTCTGAATACGTCGGCAAACACAAAGCCGTGCCCGCCCACGCCTCCGCAACCGCACGGGAAACTCACAAAGGCTCACCCACTCGCCCACCGCGCTCCGTACGCTGCGAGCCCATCTGAATGCATGTGCTGTCTCTTCATCTCACACACACACACACACACACACACACACACACACACACACACACACACACACACTCTCCCCTCTCCGGAGATACCCTCAAACAAGACAAGACAAATACGAGGCACTGAGCGGCACGGCCTACACACCATTCAGAGGCGAGATTAGCATAACACCGGCATCTCAAGTGGCCGGCAGTGATAGCAGGTGTAAAAAAAAAGAGAAGCAAAAAAAAAAAAAAGGTGGCAATAAAGATGCGATCAGTCGGCGAGCGCGTTCGCTGACAATGGGAGCTCGGCAACGATGGGGAAGTGCTCAAGCGAGAAATAGAAGAGCGGCCAATGTGGTCAGAAAGGTCAGGTATTGTCAGGTTTGGAGACGAACTGAAGCGTGAATTTGACAAGGAAATAGGGCTGGAGTCAGAGAGGGAAGTGGGCAGACCGTTTTTACATAAATTGCATGATGCTGTTACTGCATATGATCAGCGTGTGGAGGGGGCGTGTCGGAAAGGGTCAGAAGTTCTTAAAAGAGACAGAGGCCTATTTCAAGCCATTCGCTACAGCCATTTTGAGAGAGCAATGTATAAAAGGCAGTTATTCTAATTTACTGCATTTACAGACCAACAGAAGGTTTGGTCATCATTGTAGTGTGATATAGACTGGTGCTTTGTGATTGAAAAAAGCGTAATACCCCCTCTTTAAAAAGGTTTGTGGGCAAAATCAATGTTAATTGTACTTTCTGTGGATTACAGCCTGAATCTATAGCACATCTTTTCTATGAATGCCTCCCAGTGATGGTGTTTTAACTTTCAACTTTATCATTATCAGCATTGACCACAATTAGCATTGTCCTCATCTTTCTATGAATGCATAGCATTACCTCAGTGTGCCTTGATGCAAACAATGGCTTCATAGTTACTGACTCTATGATGTTTGGCGCTGAGCACCACAACCACAACCACTTATTATAACTTAATACAACTTAATACAACTCAAAAATATATGTGTGTGTGTATATATATGTGTATATGTATATATCCGTATATGTGTGGGTGCGTATGTTTGTATGTGCATGTATATGTATGTGTGTATATGTATGCACAAAGAGTTGAATGTTATTCCCTACATGTGTGTCTCCCTGTCCTTATCTGTCATTGTCTGTTTCTGTTAAGTCTGTCTATACATTGTTACTGTTTTGTGGACTGTCACCTTTGTATGTCTTGTATTGTTACATTGATTATTAAATACATTTCTTAAAAAAAAAATAAAAAAAAGACATGAGATATGATTCATGAGAGTGGGATTTTGACATACTTTGTAAGATGCAATACATGATTAATTCATTCTCATGTTGACTTTATTTTCAGTTTTTTGACAGCCCTGAACTTCAGGAGCTGAACTTATGGCAAGCCGGTAAGAACCACTGTTCCTGTTTATACCCCATTGGTTCTAGGAACACATTTTAATAAGCAAAACAGAAGAAGGCGAGTGCATCAATGGTCTGGGAAAAAGTGAAAGGTAGACCGGTGCTCTTCAAAGACTGGGCTGACCTTACATGGAATAAATTAGACTGGCTTGTAGAACAGTTTGTACAAAGTAGCGAAAGCAGTCACAAAAGCAAGATAATGTCCGAGGCACTCGAGCCATGTAGCAAAAGTAAAAGTCCTTCATTAACAAATGGACCAGCCTACGCGTTTCATGCTTTTTGCTTTGCATTTTGCTTTCTTGACTTTGCACAAGCTGTTCTCCAAGCCAGTCTCAGCTAATTTATTCTACATTTTAATAAGGATTTAAAAAAGATTATAAAACAAAAAACTTTACTGAACAAAGTCAAGCCCTCCTGTTCTCTCCAGGTCATTTTGAAACGAAAAGCCACAGGAGCCAAAACTCAATCAAAATGACCCAAAAGCCACAGGAGATTTGTGTAAAAAGAAGCAGAAAAACATATGAATGTGGTGATTGTGAGGGTCTTTGAATTGAAGGATCACACGAGGGTTTTAACAAAGTCATTAAACAAACTCCTTAAAGGTCCTTAAGATCCTAAAAGTCCTTAAAGGTGCATTATGCAACTTTTTATGTGAAAAAAAAAAAAACTTTTCACTGCTGACGGACCCTCTCACTGGAAAACCTACAAAACAATTGATCCTGGAGCATCATAGAGACCACTGTGAAGGAAAGTAAAGGCACCATGCTGACCACTCACACAGCTGCTGGGTCACTGCAAGGTCAAATATGTATAAAAAAAAATGCATAATGCACATTCAATGAAAATGAAAAAAAATCTAAATCACGTTTATGTGGATGCCCTTTGTACTGGACCATTTGTAAATATTATTTAAAATGTTGTAGTTAATAAGAGATCCCATACACTTTCCCCTACATATTTAAACACTTTCTAAATGTACACATTGTTGGTCATTTGTCATTCATAACCCAAGCTCCTTAAACAACCTGTTCTTCTGAGCACAGTCATATTGCCATATTTGCCATAATCCTAATATGGCCTTTGACCAAACACAGCGTCACAAACAGTTTGTAATAAAATGAACAAACTAAGTCAAAAGTTTGGCCTTTTGCGCATCATACACAAACCCTTATCAAGGAAAACACACAAAGAAAAACATTTTGATCAATGACTTTTCTGGTTGGCTGAAGTATTTTTTATTTCTTTAACCAGATGTGTCATCGTTTTACTTTGGGGAAAAAAGCTTTAAAAAATCTTTCCGTACCATTGTTCTGTGAAAAGATGTTACAACGTGGACGCCTGTGACCTACTGTATATTAGGGCTGCTCGATTATTAAAAAAATAATAATCACGATTATTTTTGTCATAATTGAAATCACGATTATTCAAACGATTATTTGTTGCCTTTAAAAAAAAAGTATTTATTTTATTTATATATTACAAATATGTACAAATAATTTAAGGTTTGCCTCGATTTCGGAGAGGTCTCTGTTTCACACCTGCCCCCTGCTGACCAGCCCTCACACCTGCGCAAGCAAACTGAGCAGCGCGGCCTGATGACATCATCACACAGCGCTGTTTGTTTTTATGTCGGGCAAAAGCACGAGCCGTGGCAGGGGAAATGCGAAGGGAAAATAATCCCAGCGCCGTGAAATAATGCAAGTCTGCTTTGCAAAAAAATAATAATAATTTAATAAAAAAAAAAAAAAATAATGATTATGCTAATTTTGTAATCATTTAGTGTAATAATCAAAATTGTGATCCAATTTTGATTCATTGTACAGCCCTAACCTATATACTGTATGTTTACTTTTTTTTTCTTTTAAAGGGGGGTATTATGCAAAATCTACTTTTTCAAGCTTTACATCATGTTATTATGTCACTCCCTCATTAAAAACATGCCTGAAGTGTTGCCTTGGCACATTCACGTCTTTTTGAGTAATCTGTAAAAACTCTGATGGCGGCCATTTTAGGGATAGGTTTGCCTGAGTCCTCCTAGGAACGCCCCCACCTCCTGGAGACGCCTCCGAGCTTTCGTCACCAGCCGAGTAACCAACCACTGCTCCTCAGCAGAACCCCCTCCCCACTGATGCCACAGACAGCGTGTGGAGGGGGCGTGTCGGAAAGGCTCAGAGGTTCTTAAAGAGACAGAGGCCTATTTCAAGACATTCACTACAGCCATTTTGAGAGAGACATTTTATACAAGGCAGTTATTCTAATTTACTGCATTTACAGACCAACAGAAGGTTTGGTCATCATTGTAGTGTGATATAGACTGGTGCTATGTGACTGAAAAAACATAATACCCCCTCTTTAAATATTGTTGGTGCAGCTTATATTCATGTGTGGCCAATAGTCCGAACATTACGGTAGTTTGTTGCACCACTGATTGGCCGTTTTTCTCTGTCGGGGAAACACGTTCCGGGCCCAGGTGCAGTACCTCAGAGCGGCCACTAATCAAATCGATGACAGGTCCCTCATTCTGATGTTTACAATACATCCAGGGCTTTCCCCACTGCAGCACCAGATCCATCATCTTCCCCTCCACCAGTGTCAAAGCCGAAGTGAAGAACATCTTCTCTGACCCACACCCCTCGTCCTTCATTACACATGTAAAGAGCTCATGCATTCAATAAGCCATTCATCACACCGTCTTCACGTTTTGAAATTGCATTGCAAAACTCATCATAGATTTGCCATGAATAAATGACGACAGAATTAACGCCACGGAGCTCGATGCTATTTGAAGACAGGAACACAGCGAGGTGCTAAGACCGGGGCGTCTCATAAAGATATTCCTATCCCAACAGTGTGAACATATGCATCCGCAAACCTGCCTCAATGCCGTTCATTCCTTTTCAAATGCCATACGGATTAGCGATCCTGTCACGATGCATCAGCTACACACTTCACACTTCAAAGATATAGAACTGGTACAATACAATAACAAAAAGAGCACAGGAGGTTGCAAGAGGTACTCACTTCAAAGCATATTTTATAAACTTTCTTCTTTGTTGCTCCCTGGATATATCTTGCATAATTGAGCCTTGAAAACAGTCTTTTGGGGACTTCAGAATTATGTTTTAAGATGCAAAAATGACGTCTTCATAAGGAAATGTCTGGATAGGATTTGAAATAGTCACAGAGCGCCCTCTGAAGACCAATACAAGCTTTCGCCCATTATAGGAACAGGCCACCGTTTTTCCACACTGAGGCATGTTCTTCCCTGAGGTTAGACGAGTTGATATACCTGTCTGGTCTTTGTGTCTGTGGAAGAGCTTGGTAGCTTCCGACTTTGCCGTTTGACTTTGCCAAACTTTCCCGTTTGGAGCCATAGGAATACATTGGGAGAGGCCAAATGCTGACAACATCTTTGGTCTTTTTGCGTGACACAAAAAGACAGACAGATACGTATCAACTCGTCTAAGCTCAGGCAAGAACATATCTCAGTATGTAAAAATGGTGGCCTGTTCCTTTAACTCATTTACTGCCAATGACATCAATAGACGTCAATTAGGTTTTTCAATGGGGGCGGCTGCAGCAAAGCCTTGAGTGTGGCGTTAAAATCTTAGTTGTAGTTCTTTTATTGAGTCATGAAGTGGCAGCATTGCTTGTTGGATATGATCACAGTCACTGATGTGCTTGGTTACAAAAAGCTCATCTTCTCAGCTTTTTGTTCAGAAACCAGCATTTTGGGTGATTTCACCCACATTTTCTATGGATGATTACTAAAGAATGAAAAGAGGTACAGACAAACTTTTTTTTAGATGAAAGAAGAGAAAGAAGAGAGTCTTTTGGTGGGTTTCGTGTTGATATAGATTGAGACCTACATTTTCTGAGGGTCTTGAAAAAACAGGAAGACAGTGATCTGAAAACGGCTGGTCAATGAGTTTTAAGGGAGAGTTGCAAAGACGGAGACTGCCGTGACTGTCAGTTGTCACAAAGTCTCTGCAACTCTGCAATTGTGCGAATACAAAACGCCTATCTCGCCGGCCTAGAGACTAGTTGGAGTCTAGAGTCACCGCTTGTCACGGAGATGATTTCAGCTGAGTCTCCGCATGGTCTCCAAGAGGTCTATGAGGTAGGTCTCAAGCAGCTGTGGGAATGCTGTGGGCACTATTTGTTCTCCTCAACCTGTGAGACGTTTCTGTGACGTCCCTGCAATGTCTCCGAGACAATGTCAGATACCAAGGAGATCTCAAAGAGCTGTAAGGAGTCTCTTTGAGATCTCCTCTGTATCCGACAGGTCTCGACACAACAGTGGAGACAGTGGAGGCAAGGTGTGTGAAGTTTCCACCAAGACTTCCACCAACTCAAGTCTCCAACTAGTCTCCAGGCCAGTGAGATAGGCCCATTAGTAAACAGCATACACTCTGCTGATAGAAAATTGTCTTACATTTTTGTAATCCTTCTCTGACAGCTCTGCATGATGTGTCTCCTTTGATAAACGTCCGTGTAATGTGTTGAAATAGCAAAAGTCCACACTCCATCAATTGCACGTTGAGCAGAAATTCGTCTAATTGGTCATCATGTTGCTGTGGTTTTATGCTCGGTTTAGTATTACGGATCACAGCTTGCATATGATTACGAACAGCAAACAAGTTTCAGAGATTGCTACGTGCCATGACTGAATATTTGCGCCTCTGGAAACCTTTGCCACACATGCACAATACATAAGACAGTCCAAACTCACAGCAAAACCGCAATCACCAGCAAAACAAGTAGTTATCTTCACTTGTTGACATCTTGAACTTTGGCAGACAGTACCTGATATCCATTTGCTGTTGCCATTGATTGTAGATAATAAAGTAAGCACAGAAACTCAATATATCTCAGCAATTCAAAAAGCTACAAGGCCACATTCACCTTAAGCACAAACAGGCTGCGTTCACGGCGCTCCAGAATAACATGTTTGGTATACTATTTAGTGTAAACAAGCTTGCAATCCTTAATGATGTCACCATCCAACTATTATGACAAAAACTACTATAGTACATTTTTGCTGGCAGAGAAATGTGCAATTAACGTGTATTTTAACCAGAGGTGGGTAGAGAAGCCATAATGTTTCCTCAGCTTAAGAGTAATATAGTTTTTATTCCAGAAGAAGAAGAAAATAAATTAAATTTATGACGAATTCACGCACTTCTTCATCATGACTTCAGACATGAACACATCATGTATTAACATAATACACATGAAACATAGTCATCAAAAACACATAAGGAACAGAATGAACTAATGAATTCCTCCTGATTAACTCCTCATGATCATTAATGAGTTCATCTCTCTGATAAACTGTAAGTTTGTGAGTATGTATTTATGAAAACTCATGAACTCATGTTATTACAGTACATGATGAACATGATGAAGAAAGTTACAAAACTCCTGATGATCTAATGCAGGACTTCATGATGAATGTTTATTCACGCATTAATCCATTTACGCTTGTTATAAAGCGGTACCAAAAAAGAGAAACTGCATGAATTTTGATTTAGATTTTAGTTTTGGATATAATAGGAGAGGTAAAAGAAAGTTCTCAAGCCGTCATCTGTACTGGGTTGTTTTAGAAGTGAGTGTTCATCAGCA
Organism: Gobius niger; assembly: GCF_951799975.1. Classification (NCBI taxonomy): domain Eukaryota; kingdom Metazoa; phylum Chordata; class Actinopteri; order Gobiiformes; family Gobiidae; genus Gobius; species Gobius niger. The sequence goes on along the minus strand of NC_136855.1, from coordinate 38,552,373 downwards.
ACTAACAGTATTGGAGCAGCAGGCGGAATAATTCATTGATTAATTATAGTTGAAGGTTGAATGGACAGGGCCTATGTGTGGAGTTTGCATGTTCTCCCCGTGTCTGTGTAGGTTTCCCCTACCACTAAAAACATATATAACAGACAAGGATGATAGAGAGTGTGTTTGAGAGAGCAAGTGTGGGACAACGGATGCAAATTAGCCCATGGCTACAATCTGGGCTGGCATGTTTACATGTATGTATCCGTGTATGTTCATTAACAAGCACTGTCCCAACCAAATAAACAGATAAATAACTATTAGATTCAGCTGCTGCTCAAAGATTGTCATTACAAATAAGCTTACCTTGCCAATATAATAATCATATATATATAATAATCTGCTCTTTGGTCAACAGCGTTGTTTTTAAAGTGCAATATTAATAAAGTTAGATTGGATAATAATCATAATAGACTATTATGGCGAGTTTATTTCTTTGAGCACAAGTCATACACAAGGTAATTCTAAGTTTTTCACAGTTACATAAAATTACAAGAAGTCACATAAATTCAAACAATAAAACATCCCCATAAAATTGCATGTATTACATTAGGGAGGATAGCTTTTTAGACTAGCTGCCCTCCCTTGGATGAAACCAATAAGAACGTAAACTCTAAACACACGAGATTCCGCATGAATAAAACATGCAGCTATGAGATTAATAGTTGCTGATAAAGCCACCTCAGGTGAGAGGCGAAACATCCCTGACGCTAAAAGAAACAGCCTTAATGACGGCTCGAGAACCTTTTTCTAAGATGAACTCCTGGAAGACTGAGAGATTGCACAGTAAGAGTAAAGCAGCACTACCCACCTCTTGACCAAACCCTCCTTCATCCTTACTACTGAGCAATAGTTTCGAAAGTCACGTGAACGCAGCCTGTCCCAAAGTTCCCACATAGAAACAGACTTTGCACAAAAACGCCCAAAAACCAGCTCGCGAGAAAGCATTAAAAAGTGGACTCACCCAGAAGAGCAGGTTGAAGAACACCATCCCGTAGCGCAGGGCGATCATGCACCCCTCGGCCATCTTGCACCGCCGCAGCTCTAGGAGAAATATGAAGGAGAGGTCCAGGTAAAACACCACGTACTTCTTGCCCGGGGTGTAGCGCCCGTTGGTCGACTGGGGCTTTTTGGTGGTGGTGAATCCGAAAGCGAAGGGCGGGCGCTTGTACTCGAACTCCCCGCTGAACCGGTGGAAGCCCGAGGTGAAGGGGGGCGTGTCCGGCTTGCTGTCCAGCGAGGGACTTCGCCGGTACGGGGTTTCGTCCGTGCTCGAACGCCTCATGGTGGAAACAAGCCGCTGCTCTCTGACGTGTGAAGGGTCTCGTGGAAGAAACGCGTAAACCGCACGATATATCGAAGGAGTCCGTTTATCCGAAAGCCATGACTCGAGCGAAAAGGTGAACGAGAATCCAACAAGGTAAACTTCCCTATAATCCTACTCCGATTTCCAGCACGCTCTTCCTTGGCAAAGCAGAACCCAGAATGACTTATTCACACAACGACAAAGCTTCGACGATTCAGAACTCTTTAACTTTCAGTCGTCTCCAAAATACGCCACAACACAATTCAATCCACGCATTTGTTTTTTTTTCTTTTACTCCCGAAGTGTCGCCAAAGTCACCGTGCGTAATCCCGGTGCAACATCTGTATAACTCTGTTTACTCGGGGGGGGGGTTTAAATCCACATGCACACCATCTACACAACTATAATCTGTCAAACGCAGGTGCAACGTTTGCCGGGAGATAAGCTGATGGTTCGTTTCATCCCCGCAAACACCCCTCTCTCTCTATATCTCCCCCTTTGCCAGAATGGAGACTCCGACCCTGGGGTGTGTGACGGTTCAAAGTGGTCCCACGCGAGGATAGACCTACGGCACCGTAGATGCTGCTAAACCTGCTTCCGAGCACCTCTTCTATCAATCGAGAGCCAGCAAAGTGATAGATAGGGAGTTTGTTGCAGCGATTTCAAGGTCCTGCTTTACAAATCCCCCCCCCCCGACATGCAAACAACCTCTCCTGGTCTATGTATCCGTGCGTGTTCAGCAAATATCCAAATGTTTAAGAGTTACTCGCCCTCAGTGTGCACATGCAGAAGCCAACGATCTCAAGACTGAAGTGAAACGCATGCAAGGTAAACTGTCCATAGGAATGAACGCTTCAGCCCGTACAAACACAAAAAATCTTGAATCCACATCCCCCTAACTAGTTATGTGTGTTTCCAGAAAGTCTCTTGAGGATGCGGCGCCAGTTCCGAGCCCCCCCTTCGCACGCTCGCGTCGGTCCGGGCACATCCGCGAGCTCTGCGCTTCAGCCGGTGAATTAATTCCCAGTTTGTGATGTGCCGAAGTGCGCGCGGTCCCGCTCCTCTCCGCTCTCCGCGGCTTCCCCTCCCTCCCCTCTCTCCGCTTTGCCGTAAGCGCGCCTATATTTCCCCCGCAAACCCCGCTGCCTAAGTGGGGGGGGATGCGAGGAGAGGGTCCGGTAAGGTCACGTCCAAGAGAAAAAAAAGAGCGTAGCCAAAGCCAAGCCCGGAGAACACAGTTGCCTCACAGAAAGCCGAGGCAAGACTGCAGTATTTGAGCGCTAGGAAGGTAGGTAGTCCACTCCGCTAGTTCCCATAAGCTCCTCCTGCCTGACTGCCTGCGCTCTCTCTCTCTCTCTCTCCCCCTCTCTCTCCCTCTCTCTCTCTCTCTCCTCCTCTGTCTCCATCACCTCCTCCCCTTTCCTTTCCTTCCTGCCTTTCCTCGCTACCCGCTGATGGTCCAGGTCCCCTCTTTCCTTCTTGCCAACTCCGGATCGCTCTCGTCGTCACGGTCCCCCTCAATACGCTTCCGATAGTTGTTGAAATTCCGACAATGCTACACCAAGAATTTCCACTAATGACTGATTTAAAGCCACACATACGGTGGTGTGGCGTTGGAATAGAATAGGGGAAAAAAGCCCAGCAAAGAACATTATAAAATCAGTTCATTGCAGACACAGCAGCAGCAGATTCACTTCATCAAAAGAAAAAGGAGCAGACTGACTGAATGACACTAGCGGTTACAACTTATTCAGCTCCTTGATGGCAAAGGGGACAAAAGAATTCCTGTACACATTTTTCTTGGCACAAGGAAGTCTCTGCCGTGATGGAAGGAGCTCAAAGTGATGGGACAATGGATGGCTATCGTCATCTGTGATCTTATTACAGACACGATGCAGTGCTTTATTGTAATTTATTTATTGTATCCATCCATCCATCCATCCATCCATCCATCCATCCATCCATCCACCCACCCATCCATCCATCCACCCATCCATCCATCCATCCATCCACCCATCCATCCATCCATCCATCCATCCATCCATCCATCTTCTTCCACTTTTCCATTGCCTGTTGGTCTCTCACCCATCACCTAGGACCTGTTTGCCATGGGAGACAACAGAACTCCAGGATCATTCAGGTGATTTACATTGTTGTCATTGATTTACATTGAAAGGTCATAAAATTGATTGAAACTCTTTACGACCTGGAAGATCAGTTAAAACAGTCCAAAACAGTCAAAGCTTTCAAAAAGTTGTTTAAAGCTACTAAAATTCAAGCATATATAAGCTTGGGATGAATAAAGTAAGAAAAAAATAAAATGAAAAAATAATGATGAGATGATTTAGTTACAACTAAATTAACTTAAAACAAATGTATGTATACATATTTGTTGGAATATCAAAATTTATGTTACTAACTTCAGATACATGCTTTTTTCTCTTCTGTTTAACACTTGATGTTGTTCATTATTAATGTTTGTGTTTTGTTTTTTTCTCTGGTGGAAGTCTGTAAACTGGGTTAGGCGTTATAAGTTTCCACTTCAGCCTAAACCCTTTCGGTCGTGTTGGACACAAATAATTGGAAATGTATTTACGAATAAACTACTACTACTACTACTACTACTACTACTACTACTACTACTACTACTACTACTACTACTACTACTACTACTTATAATGAGATGGAGAGTGTTTTTCCGCACATGTGTCTGAGTTTACAATACACTGAACTCAGACAATCATCTGACAAAATAAATGGCAGGTACAGTGCCTTTAATGCATGCTTTACATGATCTATCATCTGTTTCTTTGGAACATGCTCATCACCTTTGTTGTCAACCTCTCTGCAAAAAACAATGTCTTTATCTTTTGCTAATCTTTATCTTACAGGTTGCATAAATCACGTTTATAAATTAGCATCTGTGATTGGAGAGATAAGAAACGATTGGCTGCGACCAGGGACCGAGACACTCTGAATCTGAAAGTAGGAGTGGCAACAGTAGGTTTGGCAACAGAAATCCAAAACCAACCCTCCAGAATAGTTCCTGTGGCCCACAAGATGCATGAAATAGGATTGAACACAAGAGAGTTCAGAAACAAGTTTAAGTGCTCCAAAGACACTATAAATATTAGAAATCCCTGATGGAAACTTCCTGAGATTCTTCTGTAATGTCTAATGATAATCAGCTCGAGTATTTATAAAAGCAGTGATTGACCACGAGTCGAGCAGGGCGATATATTTGACGATGTAATAGACAAATTCCAGCCTTACGCCTATTGGGAAGATTAATGCCAAGATATTTGATTCTTTTTTTTTAGCACCATACTAATTTCCTCACAAATACACAAGCCATTTACATTCTTCATTTCATTTGACTTTTTAAGCACCGGCCCCTGTGTCCCACACAGTCAGTGTTTACTCTGCTCTGATGGAGCTGAGTGAAACAAATGATATCGTGTCCACAGTGACATAAAACATTAAAATGGTATCAAAAACGTATATCACAATAACAATGTGTGTGATACGATATGGCCCCTAACCACGAGTGGACTTTGATCTTTAGGGCGAAACGCTGCAGGTGAATATTATTTAGAGAGATCTGCTGAACATTTCTGATATAAATATGAGGGGAAAAAGTTGTTCCAGTTTTCTTTCATTTTCTGTTTTTATATAAGACAAAGTAGAGCGGCCTCCCATGGAAATATCGAAACAGTTGAGATTTTAACATTTCTCTGAATTTTCCACTGGTTTAAATCGGTCAAAGGACGGCTGAGAAACATCCTGTTAAAGTCCTTAATCCGAGAACCAGGCTGTTTAAATGCACACGCGTTCGATCTGCGACAACACTCGTTTCAGAACGTGTCAACAATGTTGTTGTTGAAACTGATTTATTTAGGTATTTGCCTCTTCCCATAACGTTAGTGCCTGTAGAGGAGAGCGGAGGAGTTGATCAGAAATGAAAGTTTTTCATAAAAGTGCATTATCTCCGTTTCTAGAGAAAAAAAAATCTGTGATTTTGATCAAAACTAGCCTATGTTTAGCTTAGATTTCTCTTTAATTAAACTGTTTTCACCTACGGAGAGCTTAGAGTCTCACCTTTCAAACGACCCACAGCATGTGTCCATAGCTATAACATGGAATACGCTGTGGTGCTACAAATATCATGAAAAATGGTCTGGATTGTTGGTACTCTACAGCTAAATTCCAAAAACAGCGCGGCCTCAATGTGTTAAAAAATCCCTCTGAAAAAAACTTAAAAACATTGTTAAGTCTGTAGGAGCTACTTAAAGCAGTACTACGTAACTCTTCCCCCAAGAGGCCATAAGCGCAACTGCAGGTGTCATAGCAAGTTACGATTTTTTTAACTTATTAATTGTCTTGGAGAGTAAATACTACGCTGACAGGAAAGGCGAAGGGAGAGAGGGTTACTGTGCATCTGATTATACAATGGAAATATTTTTTTTCACTCAAACCTGGCTGCAAATACTGTTTAAAGTGACGTTAGCCCGCAGTTAGCTTTGCCCGTTAGCCTGTTAGCTTCTTCTTCGTGATTTTAGTAGTGTGTATTGCTTTCTCCGCACCGGTGGCAGTCAAGTTGCAAACATGGTTTTCTGGTCAGAGACACCAGGGGGAGAAGAAAGACCCTCCAATCATCCCATAAACACTTGTATGACCCCCACAGGGACTACGGAGAGGATTTATTAAGGTAAACACGTTACTTAGTACTGCTTTAAAGGGACTATACAAGTTTAAAAATGATAAAACTAAGTATTTTCCTCGCCCTACATGTTCCAGCCATGTCCTAATGTGTCGAATGAGCCTGTCACTCAAAAAGGTGTTAATTCAGGTCTGAAGTGCCGTCATGCACGAGCTTAATATAGAAGCTGCAGTTACACGTATGGCCTGAGGTGGCAGTAGTGAGTATAAAAAGCCAAACTTGCATCTAGCCCCTTTAAGTGGATATTTTGTTGCATAAGTGGAGCAAAAAATACATTTTGAGAAAACCAGCCCAAAGTCTCCGCTCTTCCAAACTCTCACAGAAAGGAAATGACCATCTTTGGATTATAGCGTCATCTCCGGGACCCTTCACAGAACATGTGGAAGCAAAATCTGTCAATATTTGTGAATGAATGCGCGAGGGGAAGACGGCTTTGCGAACCGATGTTTACTTCGTGGATTTCTCCGCTTCACATTTTTACACTCCGACAACAAAACAAAGACGCTAAGGGAAAAAAATAGCAAAAAACTGCATGAAACATCGATTCTTTCACCGACTGTGTGTCCACCAACAGACAAACTTGCCTCTCTCTGAACAAGGATGAAAACCTAATGCATCAAAACCTCATCTTTGGCCACTTGCAGTCAAAAAGAAAACAAGCTACATCTTCATAAACCTCACACTGAAATCACGGCTCGTCGTTTATTCCGTTTATTTGGTGGAAAAGGCGATAAGAAGTCACCAGTTGTGCGCCACCATCTGCCGGTTTACGGGTTTCGCTGCGGAGTGCGTGTTCAGAGAAAGAGCAACACAATCCCTTCTCATTACTCATGCAGAGGTTGTTCAAGTGCACAAACCGATCATCCCTCGGCGTGGTCGACTGCGTGCCGCCAGCGCCGGATAGGCAATTAAGTTTCCCTATAAATCACAGGGGGAAAAAGTCATTTGCGCCATCATGAGACATATTTCCTCATGGAAGGCTTTATAGGTTTTATAATAGCTATAAAAAGGAATATAGGTGCGAGACATGTCCTGGTTAATTGTGGAAGCGAAGTGAAAAGAGAAGCCAAGTGTTGCATAAAGATGTAAGGGCTAATTGGAGACTGAGGCATGTGAAAGCTTTATGTTGGAGGACAATGCTGCCAACTTTTGGAAGATGACTCTGGAGGAGAGAACATAGGATAGGGGTGAGATACTCCAAAATACTCCAAAAAGTTCACAGTTCATCACATCTTTCTTGACATCTTTGAGGAGGAGAGAGGTGAGGAGGCTGACTTACATTGGCCAACGTGGACAATAAAAATGAGCAATAGTCAGAGAAGCAGAATTTGGATGCACTTAAGTGAACAGAAAGACAGGAAGTCTCATTTATAAAATCAAACAGTCAAATTGAGGAGGGTCAACAAACAACCTTCAGACGCACAAGAGCCTTCAGTAACAAGTTGGCCCATTTTTTTTGTTAAGCGTGAGTGTGTTTCAATAAAGCATTATATGTTTCAGTTCTATTCATCTCAATGCTCGATTGATTCCACTCTTGATTTTAAAAAGCCACAGTGCTTTGCCGTATAAAACCCTTTTTGTCAAGCAGCAGCAAAGCCTGTCTCAACAGTCGTGGGCTGCGTCCGAAACCATTAAAGCAGTAGTAAGTAACGTGTCTACCTGAATAAATCCTTTTCGTAGTCCCTGTGGGGGTAATACAAGTGTTTATGGGATGATGGGAGGGTCTTTCATCTCCCCCTGGTGTCTCTGGACAGAAAACCATGTTTGCAACTTGACTGCCACCGGTCCGGAGAAAGCAATACACACTAACGGAATCACGAAGAAGAAGCTAACATGCTAACGGGCAAAGCTAACCACGGGCTAACGTCACTTTAAACAGTATTTACAGCCAAGTTTGAGTGAAAAAAAATATTTCCATTGTATAATTGAATGCACAGTAACCCTCTGTCCCTTCGCCTTTCCTGTCAGCGTAGTATTTACTCTCCAAGACAATTAATAAGTTAAAAAATCGTAACTTGCTACTACACCTGCAGTTACGCTTATGGCCTCTAGGGGGAATAGTTACTTAGTACTGCTTTAAAGTTTAGCCTCTATGACGTAACACTCGCTCCTGATCCTTAACCTTTCATGGGGTTGACTGTTAGATCTCTATGCAGTTAGTGAACTTTTGCTTCAGCAGCATTTGCCCAATTCGACCGTCCTCACCCAGGAGAAGGGGAAGTGACATCACCAGTGGTCCTGGGGTCGAACATTACCATTAAATTAGATCCAGAATTGAAACTTGAGATAGATGGAGTTCAAATAAAACAGGTATATGAAACCAAGCAGCTGGGAATCCCACAAGCGCTACTGTCCTTCTTGAACTACTGTCCAACAGTCCGGTCACATGCGACGTCTGAAGTGATCAAATCTTTACAAATAGTACAGAACTGAGCAGCTCGAATGGTGCGAGGCTGTGACTATATGACGAGTTCGGTAGGTAGCACAACGGTTAGCGCTCGTGCTTCACAGCTAGAAGGTCCGGGTTCGATTCCCACCAAGGACGGGGCCTTTTTGTGGAGTTTGCTTGTTCTTCCCGTGTCTGTGTAGGTTTCCTTCGGGTACTCCGGTTTCCCCTACCACTAAAAACATGTACAATAGAGTGTGTTTGAGAGTGCGCATGGGGGACGACGGATGGAAATTAGCCCAAGGCTACAATCCGGTGTGGCTTGTTCATTAACTTGCACTGTCCCTACCAAATAAACCATAAATTAAAAGAAATGCTGAGTAAACTAAAATGGTTGTCAGTGAAAAACAGACTCTTATACTCTTTATTATCCTCTGTGAGAAGTATTTTGTCGGCTCGATGTCCAAGGATTACTTATGAAAATCTCCTTTTTCAGCAACAAGAAACACAAATACAAAACCAGACATGCAACGGCCAGAAAGTTTCTCTTGCCAATAGTAAGATCAAATAGTATTATGAGGACCTTTACATATAGAGCAATGCATGCTGGCATGGACTTCCAGATAGTCTAACGCTAGTGGAGGATGAATTTAGCTAATGAACGTGTTTTGTGATGTGTGTTTTAATGCTAATATGTACTGTTTTTATATACCGCTTTTATAGGATTTCAATTGAATGTACAAATGTATTGATATGCATTTTGTATGGATTTTAATACTGTTTATATATTTGTGAAGGATTTAGTGGGACCCCAGGAAGAATAGCGACCACATGACTGCGCTCATGAGCTGCGCTAACAATAAACCAACAGCTGCTGTTCTTCTTCTTGAAGGTTATTGGCAGACTGCAGGCAAACAAAAGTAGAGTACAGTAGACTGCCACCTACTGTGCTGCACATGCAACAACATAGTGTCCAAATAAAGACAAAAGAAAAGTCCAGATGAGCCTTAACATTTCCCTTTCCCCTTATTTTATCTCAACAGCGGTTTCACAAAGCTAACTCCTTCCTAACTGACAGCCCAATTCGGAGGCTTCTTATCATGGCAGACGCTGACGCACATCCGGTTTGGCATTAGACCTCTTACAAATTTGGTTATTATTATCCTATTGTGTTATTGGTGCGTTTCTAGCACTTTTAGGTTGTGCCAAACTGGAGGAAAAAAAATGTGCTTGGTTCAGGTGGGGGTTAAGTATTTGACAAGGAAAGTCCCGCTGAGATTCAGAATCTCTTCAACAGAGAAACCCGACCCCTCTACAAACCGTGCGCTGCTGGATTTCAGTGTAACATGACCGGAAAACAAACACACGCCGAGTAAAGAAACAGACAAATGACATTACATCCACCTTCGGAAGTACTCGGGATCCCGTTTACACCCGGCGTGGAGGAGAGCGAGCTGTCCGGGCTAACTGACAACCTTATTACACCACATTGATAGCATTTGTGATCCCATTTCAAGGAGCTAAATTGAACATCTCACTTTCTGCCGTTATCGCTGATGAGTAACTCGACGGAGGGTCTTATGCAACGACAGGCTGCGGATGACATCGCATGTGGAGAATTTTAAAACCGTTTTTGTGCTGTGGGACATGCCGCGCTCCTGCCGTCTCCAGCTCGAACCGCAGCCTGTCAGCACTTCCATAGCATTACCGCCACGCTGCACACGATGAATAATAAAGGGATTGTTTACTGTGCTGACACTAGAATAGAACAGTACATGTGTTTTCCCATGACCTGCTTTAGATAATGAAGCTCCTTTAAGTTAGAAATAGGAGGCACATTTACAGTAATTAGTTTGTATCGCTGCGTGAATATCTTTCATGTTTGCTTAAGTAAAGAGACAAAAGCAAGGCCGCGGATTTGGTAATGCTGGGTGACTTTTTGCTGGGAAGATAATAATTCCATCACATCTTCTTCTTCTTGGCTGCAATTCTGACCTCACTGTCTTCAAAGGCTTTGAGATGATCTGCTGCCTGAGGGCGGCTGGTGCTTTCTCTGTGGTGTTGGTACATCCTCGTAAGCTGTGGTTGTTTCTCCAATATTATGCTCTTTGTGTATGTACTGTACATGTCACTGACTGCAGGTGAATGTGAAGGGCTTGTAGATTCATTCTTTCTGTGTATCAAACAGATCAGTGGGTCGATGCAAACTTTGACCAGCTGAAACTGATGTTGTCTTTAGCAGGACAAACTACACACTACGTATTTCTCCCAATGTGAGTTAAACACTGTCCATCTCCCGATATCAATGGTCCCGTACTAGCACCAGCGCCAACCCCATGCCACAAGAACTAGGGATACCACTTTTTCTAAAACCGATACGAGTACTTTGATTTAAGTACTTGTCGATACCGAATACCGAAACGAGTACAAGGCATTTTCTTCAACATTCTTACTTTTTTCACAGCAGATTGGTTTGTAATTAGTAAATTTACTCATGTACATTTCCTTAAGTAAAGTAGGCGACACATTTAAGAGCAGTTATATTAGAATTGTGCTGATGATTTATTATTTATTTTATTTTCATTCAATACAATTGTTTTTATTTTTATTGCACAGTCCATCATAGACTGAAAAGCCCATGTCCTAAAGCTCCCAATGCCTGTGCTTTATTCATTTATGTATTTTTATTTAAGAATAGTATTGAGATGTTTTTTTACTTCAGCTCCGTATAGATTTTCTCGTGTGTTTGTAGTAACTTAGCGAGTAGCTACAGCGTTTTCATTGTTCTGCTGCAGCTCATTTTCCCTCAATATAAATGTATGTCTTTAATTTGGATTTTCTGAGGACTTTTCAGTCGCTGGGTTAGTTTTTCAGATGAATAAACCCCTGGGCTTAAAACGGCGTCAGAATGGCCAAAACTGTTAGCCGTGAGTTAGCAACGTTAGCCTGTATGTTGTAAACACTGCAGACGCTGCAGCACTAACAACATTTAGCTCTGGTTAAATCCAGCTCAGACTCTGGTTTAGAGAGCGCAGTCTGTAATAAAGTCAGCTCTATGTGGATTATTGTATTTACACTAAACAATTCTCCAGTTTGTTGCTTCTTCTCTCCTCAGCTGAGAGCTGCACCTCGTAGGTGCGCTGGCCGCACGTCAAGTGGTATCGGTTTCTTGTATCGGGACCTAATGAATGAGTACAAGCGTGTGGTATCGGCCCGATGCCCAATACTGGTATCGGTATCGGTGCATCCGTAACAAAAACGTGATCACAACACCAGCAACCCACTGCCATCCAGAGTAGTGGTAATTATTCCACTCTAGTACAGTCTGTAGGAGAGCACTGCTGTGCATAACATCGCTATGGGAGTCTGTCCAGTCCCTGTCCAGCCTCTTACTGCACCAGGTATGAAGCTGAAGATTTCATAGATGCCGACCATTTCCGCAAAAGCCTAGTCTACAGTCTGCGTTTAGGAATCGGGCCCAAAGTGTCTAAATCAGATTTAGAGCGACTAATCCATGCATCGTCTCCAGCCGGTTAGACTACTTAGACTGCTAAAACCAGAATGTAAACAGACAACAAGACATAAGTAAACTAGGGAAGTCGAGACACTGAGCTGTTGGTCAGAGGGACATCCTAAACCCGGGCCCAACCCTTTTAAACGCATCCCACAGAACAGGACACAAAGATCATCCATGAAGCTGTAAGGCAGGGTAGCTGGATGAGGGCTTGTTGAGAGGGGGCTATCGTCAACTCTCAACTGGCCCATTCTACACTCTAGCTTTTTAACGCACTACACTATACAGGGGGGAAAAAAACTGTAGTTGAGATGGGAATGACAACAGTTATAATAATTAGCTATAATAAACTAAGATATGCCTGTCCCTACGCAAGTCAAACTAAAAAATGTCAATTATTTTGAATTGAATAATTAGAAACAACACTAGATTGATATTGGACCCTATACCAGAAAGAACTACAGTGTAAACCTGTGATTAATCTCAAATGAATCTCGAATTATCATCTTCAAAAGTAAGATTAATGATGTAGTAATTCTTTTTAGATATACTTCGTCCAATCAAGTGTTCTGTTTCTTTTGGTTCATTCCACAAACATCTGTAACGAATGTACCAAGCTGCTGTGCAAATTTTAAAACTGATGATTGTGTCGTATCTGTTCGGTTCAGGAAGGACTTGCTTGTATCAAAAGTCAAAGTAATCTAGACCTTAAAATCTATTATGTTATGTAAATGTATATTGAATTGAACATGGGGTAGACACTTACAAGCTTATTGCTTCAGCCTACTCCATTTTGAAGATAAAAATGAATGTAAAATTTCTCAAAATAAAAAGACAATACTATAACTTTAACATCAAATGAAGTGTGTGTGTTTTATTGTGAATGAATGATCATTCATCAACAACATTACAATTGTTTTCATTAAATCTGGGAACACAGATAAGACATGTTTAGGAAATATTTATTTAGGCCACTAAATAAATCGTACACCCCCTCCCTTTAAACCACGACACCGCCTCCTTTAAAGCTTTGTAACGACAATGTGTACTATCCACAAACACATTACTACAAATGCTGACGGTTTTGCTGTTTGGAGCTCTGTTAACCGCAACCTTCACCTCTTACTCCCAACTGAAAACCACTTGCATTTCACCCCTTTTTATATTCATTCCATTTGCGAGATAACATCCGCCGCGTTGGGTCGCCTCACCTCTGCAGCCCATCTGCAAACGCCAGTCCATTAAACTCTCCACATCGCGGTGAGTAAAGCTGGCTACCTCCGCGCCTCGGCTCCCCCGGGAGGCTCGCCGCGGCCCGGCTGAGCAGAGCAGGTTGCGCCCGACACATGTGCTTTTCTTCGGAGCTGGATGCGAGAATGGAAGAGTGCGCATATATCAGGTGACCCGGGGCAAGGTCTGCTGGGACACAGAGAAAGACGAGTCGCGTGTGGAGGCCGGGGCTGTGCAATCTGGCCACCACAACAGGCTCTGCATTAAGAATGAGCTGAAAAAGGTCTCAGGAACGGCATTGCTTGTAGACTTTTAGACCGGGACTCGGTGACTCAGTGGATAGAGCGCTCGTCCACAGGTTCAAAGGTCATTTCGATCCCGGCTTTGACTTGTGCACACTGCTGGAGTGTCCTTTGGCTGATGTAAAACTCCCTTCTTTTAGTCTTACAGTTCAGGGGTTCCCACACTTTTCTGGCTGCAAAAATGAATAAATCCTATAGTAAATTCAGATGCACAACACTGAAAATCTGGTTTATTAAAGAGGGGGTATTCTGCTTTTTTCAGCCACATAGCACCAGTCTATATCACACTACAATGATGAGCAAACCTTCTGTTGGTCTGTAAATGCAGTAAATTAGAATAACTGCCTTGTATAAAATGTCTCTCTCAAAATGGCTGTAGTGAATGTCTTGAAATAGGCCTCTGTCTCTTTAAGAACCTCTGAGCCTTTCCGACACGCCCCCTCCACACGCTGTCTGTGGCATCAGTGGGGAGGGGGTTCTGCTGAGGAGCAGTGGTTGGTTACTCGGCTGGTGACGAAAGCTCGGAGGCGTCTCCAGGAGGTGGGGGCGTTCCTAGGAGGACTCAGGCAAACCTATCCCTAAAATGGCCGCCATCAGAGTTTTTACAGATTACTCAAAAATACGTGAATGTGCCAAGGCAACACTTCAGGCATGTTTTTAATGAGGGAATGACATAATAACATGATGGAAAGCATAATACCCCCCCTTTAATGTGTGTTTTGATATTAGGCTTGATTTCTCTACAACATCCAGCTGGAGTTGGAGTCGCAGAATCCCGGAAAAATATTCCAACTTCTGGCGAGTGGCCTCTTCTTTAGGAAGGTTGAATAAAGTCTGTCCTTGTAAACGCGCTTTTCTCAGTGACGTCATCGTTAGGTAAGAAAAAAGAACAGGTCCAGAGTAGGTTAGAAAGAGCTTCTTCACAACTTTCGGTGCAAGCATGACATCTGTTTTCACTTTTCACTTCCTTTTTTTATTTCTTACGACAGAAATAATGAAAAAGTTGTTTCATGGGCCATAAGACATTACATTACAGACGTTGTAAGGATTCAGGAGGATTGCTTAGAACTGCGTGAATGAAGCCAAGAACTCTGGAGGTGTTTTTGATAAGAAAATAGCACAACAACATGGCTAAAAGCGACAGATAATTTTGATCGTTGGACAGCACTAACAAGAAAACAACAAAAACACTTCCAACATAACAACAGAAACACGAAAGTAAAGAATGACGAAAAAGCAACACAACATCAACAAGAAAGCCACAAAAGAGCGACAAAAATGTGATGGAAAAAGTGACCAAAACACGACAAAAAAATCAACAAAAATGCTTAAAAAATGGTTTTGTGAATTGAGCTTAAAAACCGTATCCAGAGGCAGAGTGTGTTTGGCTTCAATAGCTTTAGCTTCCTAAAAGTCAGGTTAAATTAACAACATGTGAATTTGAAGTCTTCTGTTGAATATACTTCATTAACATTGTCCATTCAAAAGATCTCTGTAGTTTAGTTTACAATAACAACTAAATGTTATGAGGGCAAATCGAGCGCTGCATGATGAAGCACACCATGCCTTAGATTGATTCATTTCATCCAAATAAAACGGTTAGGCACATTTACACTTGATTTGCAACATGTCCCTGAAGGGCCACCGTAGCTGCTCCAAGAGTAATCAACCTAATCTAATTTTGTGTGTTTACCTCCGGCTATTGGTGGAGCCGTAACGCAGCCAAACTGTGTAATGAACACATCAGAAGTGGCTAATAGGGGAGCGCATAACGGACTCCTCGATGGACCGATCCACCATTTCATTCTGATTATAGAACTGCTCCTTCATCAGAAACATGAGCGAGTATTATTTGTCTTTGATGAATTCTGGTTCTTATTCATGAGAAATAATGGTGATGGCACGTTGTTATGAAATGTGTTTTTATAGCGAAATGTGAAATGTTGAATTGTTCTAAAAAGCAGTTTCTCAAACCACTGCACTTTAATACATGTTTCACGCTGTGGTCAATGTCAAGATGTTAAACTATGTTTTCTCCAGGGTTTATACAGGAAGAAGCAAGTCAGATTTAATGCTTTTTAATGCCTAAATACTATAATTTAATGTCACAAATGCTGAAAAAAATGGCGCATTTTTCATTTCTTAAGATTTGGAAACATTTGTTTCATCAAACAGAGGAAAGAGAATTGGACAAAACAGGAAACTTGTGGTCAATTTCAGCCAAAACTGCAACTCAACATGTGTCAGAATTTACAAGAGAAATTTGATTTTGTCCAATTCTCTTTCGTCTGTTTGGTTCACTGTTCTCAAGAAATGAAATATGCACCGATATTATTCAGAATTTTTATTCTCAGTTTTGGTCTTAGGGTTAAAGCGACTATATGGAGTTTAAAAATGTTAAAATTAAGTATTCCCCCCCCCCTACATGTTCCAGCCATGTCCTAATGTGTAGAATGAGCTCAGACCTGTTCACCACAACTGCCTCTAAAATCCTGCACTGGCACTAAAAACGGTGCAACTTCCACTTTGCACGAGCTTAATATAGAAGGTGCAGTTACACATATGACCTGAGGTGGCAGTAGTGAGTATAAAATGGCTAACTTGTGTCTAGCCCCTTTAAGGTCAGTGTTGGGGTAACGTGTTACAAAAGTAACGAGTTACAAAAAGAAATTACTTTTTTCAGTAACTCAGGAATAAAACATATTAGTTATACAAATTACAGGAATATATTAGTCACTACAATTTAAGTAACTCAAGTTACAAGTGCATTTTAATGTACGAACGAAAAAGCCAAACTCCCCTTGAATAACATGTAACCTGACAAATCAAGTTGGACACTGCGTTAGATCTGCATTTACAAAACACAAGAGAATAGGGAAAGGAGAGGTCTTTGTTTCACACCTGCCCCCTGCTGGTCAGCCCTCACACCTGCGCAAGTAAACTGAGAAGTGCGGCCTGATGACATCTTCACACAGCGCCGTTTGTTTTAATGTCAGGCAAAAGCCTGAGCCACGGCACGTGAAATGCGAAGGGAAAATAATCACAGCGCCGTGAAATAATGCAAGTCTGCTTTGCATTTTTTTTTTTTTTGTAAAAAGATCCATTCAGCTCCATTCATTATATAGATTACGTCACTTAAAATATATAAAAAGGAACAAATGCAAAGAAGGTGAATCTGGGTTTCTTATTTGTTTCCACTGCTTTAATTGGCATGAACCATCGGCATCTGTAGTTTATTTTTATTCTCTTCTTGCAACAACCCATCGAGAATAACAACTGATTTGTTATTGGAAATACAAAGAAGCAAAGCATACATTGTTCCAGCATGCATTCATTTGCACTGACCTCCTTTGTCACGAGGCTGCTGCCGTTTGCATAAACAGGTTCATTGCATAAAACAACAAACTTCCACTGTTCAAGTCTGTGTGGATTTGATATGAGATATTCATGGTCTGTGGCTGCGGTCGCCTCATTCCCCACATGTGAAGAGTAGAAATGGTTAAAAAAAAGTATCCATGCCTTTCAGTCATGTGACCTTTGTTGTTATGGCGGCCATTTTGAATACCGACGTAGAATTATGCAGTAGCCTTCTACAACAATATCTCTACTCAGGATGAAAATGAAAGACAACTGATTGACTGTGGCATTTTTATTTACTCGTAATCACTGCTCAAGAAGAAAACCCAGAGACGCACGTTTATGTGAAGAAACCAGTAAGTCAATGTTTAAGCTGCTCAAGACGTTAGCATGCTACCGGTTAGCATTTAGCTTCAACAGCTCAGCTCTGACCTCTGAACGACACTCCAAACATCTAGCCTTGGATACAACATGTGACAGAGGCCAGAGCTGAGCTGTTACTGTAGTATTTCCTCAGTGTTCATAGATGTGAGCCACACATTTGTTTATCGTGTTGAAGCCATTGACAGTTGATTGACAGTTGCTAACCGGTAGCATGCTAACGTCTTGAGCAGCTTAGCACTGACTCAGACAGAGACATGTTGATATGAAAAACTGTCAAAAATCACAGAGAAAGGTTTTCTGTTCTCTCTTTGATGTGTTTATTTAGTCTTCAGAGTGAGGCAGATCTTTAGTAAATCCTGCTGCTCAACAGACAGAGATTTGCTGGTTATGTCACATAAACGTGCGTCTCTGGGGCCGTGTTTTAACTGTTTTCTTCTTGAGCAATGATTACGAGTACATAAAAATGCCACTGTCAATCAGTTGTCTTTCATTTTCATCCTGAGTAGAGATATTGCTGCATGTTACTGCATAATTGTACTTCAGTATTCAAAATGGCCGCCAGAACTATGGGTGATGTCACTGGAAACACATGTATAGGGAAAGAAGGTTTTGAAGTCAAGTGATAGAGGCAGAGTGGCTTCATTGACTATTCCTCAAAGGCTGTGTGAATATTTGAATTCCTATCCTATGCTTTTAAGCTTTCACAAATGCTTTAAGGCAGGCGTCTCAGACATGCGACCCGGGGGCCAAATGCGGCCCGCGAGGTATTTTTTTGCGGCCCGCGAGATAATTACTTATTTATATTATATGCGGCCCGCTGGTAAATTGTATTAAACACGTTAGAACTACATTTCCCATGAGGCACCGCGCGGTAGCGCCAATGCTGCTGCGGACGCGAGAATGTCAACATCAGACAGGGGAAGGGAGATGCGGCGCTTCTGCTCAACTTTTGTACGGTGTACGGTGCGCTCACAGTGATAAATGCCAAAACAGGCGGAAATTTTTCGTACACCCCACATACGCTCTGATTTCAGTGTACGCAAGTTTGATAAATGAGGGCCAATATCTCTGCTGATGGTTCAAACTGAAGGTTCTGGCACCACAATAATCCCTCCATTCAATTGTCAGAAGAAAAGCAGGTTTCTAAACAAAAGCCGTGTCTATGTGGACCGTGTTGCATCATGCACTGAAAGAGCAGGAAATCGGTCAGGTCTGCACACTCGAGAGTACGGGTTTGGAAAAACAACAAAAACAAAAAAAAACTGTTAAACTCACCGTCTCAAAGCTCACATAAGCAACAGAGGCTGAGAGGGGAGCGTGAATGTGCTGCGGTTATCAGGTGCACATCATCACCATCATTCTCATCTGGAGCATCTCGCTATGTAAAGCATTATCTTACAAAATGTGCCATTTTTAGCGACTTACCGCCTGTTTTTCTCCTACAGGGAGCAAACCGTGGCAGAGTTTTGATGCCTCCACGAAACAAAACATCAGCTACATTTGATTGCCAACAATAACGCTGAGGTGCAAAATGACCTGGCAGAACCAAAAACAAAGACAACAGGACCTGCTGCAATATTGGAAGGAACAAAAACATGTTTTTCCCATCTTCATTTGGCTCTCATAACTTAGCACGGCTTCCTTTATTCCTGTTATTTCACAATCAGGAGGAAAGCTCAGCAAAGAACAGAACCACCTTAGTCCATTCACTTTGAAATAATGTCTTTTCTGGCATAGAAATCAATAAATAGATCCTATCGTGTCTTAATGCGTGGTAACATTAGTGATACCATAAGTAACACAAGCACATTCCACTCTTACTTTTGTTAAGATGTAAATGTTGACATGTAAATGAGCCCTATGGGCCATCTGCACAGTGACCCCATGTGATTTCCGCCTGGACAGTAAACCAGACGCAGTCCTTCCTGTCCGCTATCTCTTCCCATAAAAATGAGCAGGTCCCACAGAAATGAAGCAATAGCTTAAGATTTGGTAAAGGACAGCGAGTAAAAGTTGGAATGTGACTGGAGCAGGTAAAAAAATATTGCGTGAGACATGTTATATTATCATTTTTCAACACTAGCCTTTAGCTCTAAGATAAAAGCTCTGCCCTTACGACAGCTGGCGTTTCCTTCGGGGCTGGATTCACAGTAAAAATGATGTTTGTAACACGTTTCTATGACTCCATCAGTAACTCGGCCTTAACCAGATCCTGAGCCTCTCTATATTTGTGTGGGAACCTGCTAATTGTGAAAGTAAACGATCGCTGACAGGAAGTCCAGCGTCTGGCTGACTGTCCAGGAAGACGTCACGTGGGGAAACTGGTCATACAGCCTTTTGTCACTCCCAGAGAGGTGAGAACAGCCCAAAAGTTTAGAGGCCGATTCCTCTCTTTGACATATTTCCAGTCCGTTCTTCGATGCTCTATAAAATCACTAACTTCCTTGTTCCCTGTTTGCGCCACATCTGGCTTTTCTCTTTGTCTTTATACAGAAAAGGATAACGCTAGCCACAAAGCATAATTGCCTAACTCATTTTTGTTTTGATTTTGGAAAACATGTAAAAAGACAAAAGACTTTTCTCTTATTGCCATTTTAACAATACGAAATGACTTAGGCAGTTATGCTATGTGGCTAACGATAAGCATGTATTCTGGCTAGACAGGCTACTCTAAAATGTATAGTATAGATACAGACGGCATCTCTGGAATCGCCCATATATGGTCATATCTGAAAAGAGTTAAGGGGGAAAACTATTTTGAAAAAATCTAAACTTTCTCTAATTATTCAAAAACTACTTTATCAAATGCAGAATTATGAACATAGTTTTCTACTAAATAAAAATACAAAGACACGGAGAGGAGCAAAGTGGTTCAACAGCCCATAAATACATGAATAACGGAGAATGCTACATGTTAGCGTCGTGCTAATGCTAACGGTTAGCTAGCGCTTGCTATGACTGCTGTGAGAAAATATCCGTATGGACCTGATTTAGACTTGACTTTATTTGTATGTGATAAATAAGTTCATATTCCACCAGAAAATGGCTAAAAATAGTAAAAAACTGTGTTTCCCAAAAAATTGTTTTCCCCCTCGGCGAGGCCACGCCCCCTTCTATGACGAGATGCCGCCTGTATCTATAGGCTATACAGTATTTCATCCTATTAAGAGCTCAGTGGAGCAAATAAACCATCATGGAGTGTTGGTTCACGTATCGACACAGGGTGAACACGTAAATGCTTCACGGGGCTTCAGAATCAGAAAACTTCATGAATCCCATGAAGGGCAATCATTGCAGCGACCCGGCCAAGACACAACAGAACAAATATGTTCAGGATGTGCTGCAACAGTTCACAGGCTCCAGTGAGACGAATAAAACCACAAACCCTGACTTTGAACTATTCAACCCAAGTATGACTTGACTTTTACTCTAAGAATGTCGAAGATGCAGAAGTCACTCGGTCGTGGACTGTGAATGGTCTGCTCGTCTAGACTTTTTCTTTTAGGTCAGACAGGGCCATTACTGTAAAAAATATCAAATGGCTCATGACACTAATGCACTAATGTTATTAAGAATGCATCCTTTCCAACTTTAATTTTTAATAATCACATGTCGCCCACGTGAGTCGGGCTCAGGCCTGGAGAGACTTTGGAGGGACCAGGACTGTGGCTCTATGTGGGACTCAGCATTATCTCCTCGGCTTCTGATGACTGACAGACGGATAAACCTGTCAAGAGGGCTGTCTCGATTATTCCCAACGTTATTGGGAATTATGCAGCTTGTTACCTTGACTTGGGCATATACGGTACAGCGAAGGATTTTCTAGGAAAGAGCCTTTTGCTGCTACTTTCCAACAAGAGGCTTTGCATGAACAGCAGGATGTCCATCAGCGACAACAACACCTAGATTTTAGAAACCCACATTGGTCCCACATGACAGACTTCGATACGTTTTTTGGGTGGATGAAACCCTGAGGTAAATCGTTCATCTGAATCAGAATAGTTTTATTGCCATGGTTTTGGTTCACAAACTAGGATTTTTTTCTCGGCGCAAACATGTGACATAAAACATATAACACAGAATTAAGATTTTAAAAAAGCTAAAAAACGTTCAACTATAAGGCTATGGGGCACGCATTGAGAATATTAAATAAATAAGATAAAATGAAAAGTGACATCATGCTAAGACAACAACAATTTGACATCGAAACAACAGAGGGATTGGGTATAAAGTGATATAAAGTGATAAGGCGGCTGCACCGGGTCAAGAACATCCTGGACACCTGTGGTTTGTCCTATGTTTGGGTCACCCAGTCGTTCAGCAGTGTCCTCCAGCTCAAATGGACTGTCGAACGAACACCCAAAAGGGGCAGAGTGAGATTAAAGATCTGACATCCTGTGATTCCTATGATGCTGAAATCAAGCAAGACTATAATTTCGAGAAATACTTGCTCTGTGAAAATACAAAATACCGACAAGCCACCTGCAACTTCCGAACCAATAACTCAAGAATTCCTAGGGTCATTGGTAGGTACGAAGGGCTGGAAAGAAATATGAGGAAATGTAACGGATGTGTCAATAACTGTGTTGGAGATAAACTACATGTCATATTGGGGTGTGCAAACAATGAGATATTGGCTTTCAGAGAGAAATATCTGCCTAAGTATTATTGTAATTACCCGTCCATGTTCAAGTTGGTGATGCTGCTTCAGTCAAAAAGCACAATGAGCCTCTGTAATCTTGGTGCCTTCTTAAAGAGGGTTCTCCCACTGTATCGGTGTGTTGCTTTGTTTTGTCTTGTATATTATCTTATCTGTTTAAGTTTGTGCTCCATACCACATATCTGATGAAGAGCAAAACAATAAATGATGATGATTGGGTGATAGGGTACATCGATGAGTCTGCAACTAAGCTATAGAGGCTTGTTTTTTGTTCATGAGTCTGACGGCGGTGGGGAAAAAACTGTTCGAGTGGATGGATTTATGCTTCTGGATGGACCGCAGCCTCCTGCCTGAGGGGAGAGGGGTGAATAGTCCATGTCCAGGGTGAGAAGGGTCAGCTGTGATCCAAACCCACGCGCCTCCGGTTCCTGGAGGTGAACAGGTCCTGGAGAGACGGGAGCTCACAGCCAATCAGCCTCTCAGCATCAGCAGCAGCACAAAGCTCTGCAGTCGATACTTGTCCCGGTCTGTGGCGCCGGGGGACCACACGGTGATGGAGGAGGAGAGGATGGACTCGATGATGGCCGTGGAGATGGCCGTGGAGAACTGCTCCAGCATTGATGAGGTGATGGTGATGGCGGTGCTCAGTTAATGCCGAGTTCAGACGCCGCTTGTGCCATAAACCTTGGCTTCTAAAATTCTTACAGTTAACCTACTGCAATGGGTGAACTGAGATTAATCTACAATTCACACCAAGAACATTGCGAGGACGCATCATTATCAGCTGTAAATCAGATGAGTGCTGTGCTTATATCATTGTTTTTGGTTGCAACTTCATTTTCAGAAGGTTTATGTAACCGACCTCATGTCCTGATCCTTCCCCCAGACCTTCCTGAGTGAAGATGTACCAGATTTGAGCTGGTTCAGTGCCGGACAGGCGATGTATCCTGCTTGATTTCCCAGGAGCCGAGAGGACCAGGGACGGGCCGTGTCTGACACAGTGTTACAAATGCAGTGTGACCAACAAGAAAGTGATGAAACTCACATCCCACCGGGCAAAAGGTGCTAAAGTGGTGGCGGGAAAAAAAAGAAAAAAAAAGTACCGCCGAGGAGAAAAATAAATAATAAAAGTGACTTTTCACACACAGAACTAGCTGCTCACAAACGTCTGTGTCTTCATAAAAAAATAAAGCTACTTGTGGTAATAAACAGATACAGAAATGACATCGATCTCATGAGGTAAGTTGCCAAACTCCGGAACTAACAGTATGATGCTACACACATTCTACACACAAGCTACTCACATACTTGGGGCTGCAACACATCAGCTTCTTATCTTAAAGGGGGGTCATTATGCAAAATCGACTTTTTCAAGCTTTACATCATGTTATTATGTCATTCCCTCATTAAAAACATGCCTGAAGTGTTGCCTTGGCACATTCACGTATTTTTGAGTAATCTGTAAAAACTCTGATGGCGGCCATTTTAGGGATAGGTTTGCCTGAGTCCTCCTAGGAACGCCCCCACCTCCTGGAGACGCCTCCGAGCTTTCGTCACCAGCCGAGTAACCAACCACTGCTCCTCAGCAGAACCCCCTCCCCACTGATGTCACAGACAGCGTGTGGAGGGGGCGTGTCGGAAATGCTCAGAGGTTCTTAAAGAGACAGAGGCCTATTTCAAGACATTCACTACAGCCATTTTGAGAGAGCATTTTTATACAAGGCAGTTATTCTAATTTACTGCATTTACAGACCAACAGAAGGTTTGGTCATCATTGTAGTGTGATATAGACTGGTGCTGTGGGACTGAAAAAAGCATAAAACCCCCTCTTTAACTGATGCCCTCTGTTGGATAAAGCAGATCTAGACCGATCAGCTTCTGGGAAGGTTTATGTTGATCGACTTAGCGCACGTGAGGAGTTGGTAACAAAGAGTTATTTAAATTTCTTCATAAAAACAAAAAGCTTCTTACAAATTTGGAAAGTGTAACTAGATACTTCTGTTGATTGATAAAGATAACATAACTTCGAACAGCATGGGAATTGTTTGTTATTAGTGAGCATGGGGAACGACGGATGGAAATTAGCCCAATCCGGTGTGGCTTGTTTACATGCATGAGACCCATGTATGTGCACTGTCCCAACCAAATAAACCAAGCAATAAATACATTTTAAGGCTCTGACTGAACTCTTTCCAAAGCAAAAAAGTATACCACTTTCAGGTCCGGAGATATCGGCCTCTAGACAATTGTAAATATCGCTCCAGCTGGACTTTTCATGTAAAACTGCAATACTGAACTGACCAAAACAAAAGGTCACAATATAATATTTGGCGGGACCACTGTGCAAAGATTCTCAATGGGGTTTTGATCTGGACTCTGCAGCGGCCAATCCATGAGTGGAAGTGATGTCTCACGCTCCCTGAGCCACTCTTTCACAGGGTCAGCCCTATGATCCCCCACTTCTGTTGATTAAGATTAGGCACCGGCCCACTATCCTTAAGGTTAGTGTCTAGGGCATGGTCCGGGTTAAGTTAATTGATATACTGTATGCATGACGTTCCACTCTCATAACTAATGATTGGTTAATGTACCAACCCACCTAGGAAAAAGAAAATCGCAGCCTGGGAACATAGGTATAGGGTTAGGGTTGGGTTAGCAACGCATAGGGTTGATGCTAACGTTTTAAATGCCAATTGGCCATCATTTGTATGTTTTACTTTGGGTGGGCTGCAGTTTTAGAGTGAGGGGGTCCAGCCTGTCTCCAGCACGAACAAGAAAAACTTATACAATCTCCGAGATGCTGCAAAAACACACAGCCTGTTTGCCTGGCTTCTTCAAGTAAAAAATATATTGCAATAACGGCACCATGTGTCAGAAAAATCCAACTTTTTCGACACTTCTATGTAAAGCCTGATCTCACCACATGGAGCTGTGCATTTGTCAGTCTCCATAACCGCGGAACATTCTGTCTAAACACACATCCAAACTGCAGAGGCACAGAGATACAGATCTAGAGAGAGACGCAGCGAGCCGCGGCACCCCGGGGTCCTCGCGGCTTTGAAGTCGCCAGCAGCACCCACACACACATACGCACCAACAGAAGATCCCGGCGCACAGAGAGAGCATGAGGGGCTGCCTGTGTGGAGCGATCAAAGAGCGCTAAGCCATCACGAGCATTACACGCTGTTACGGGGTCATTTGGTGATTGTTCCGTCTTTATGCTCACATGAAGGTGCTGCGTTCCCATTAGCGGGGCCTGTGTGTGTGATGTGCTCCTCTGATGACGGCTGTTTTTTTTGAATATAAGAAAATGTTGAGTAAAGTTCACTGTGCAGGCGTCTATTTTGGATTCAAAGTCAGAAAAGCGCAGTGCTGGGTTCACTTTCTCTTGGATGAAACACTGGAGATGTTTACAAGGTGGAGTAATCAGATCTGATGTGTTTACATTCACGGCAGAAATGGGACGATCCAAAACTCCACCTTCAGACCAGACCTTCGCTCTCCTCACTCTGCACCTTCGCCCTCCTCACGCTGCACCTTCGCCCTCCTCACTCTGCACCTTCGCCCTCCTCAGTCTGCGCCTTCGCCCTCCTCACTCCGGAACTTCGCTCTCCTCACTCTACACCTTCGCTCTCCTCACTCCGCACCTTCGCTCTCCTCACTCTGCACCTTCGCTCTCCTCACTCCGGAACTTCGCTCTCCTCACTCCGCACCTTCGCTCTCTTCACTCTGCATCTTCGCTCTCCTCACTCCGGAACTTCGCTCTCCTCACTCCGGACCTTCGCTCTCCTTACTCTGCGCCTTCGCTCTCCTCACTCCGGACCTTTGCTCTCCTCAATCTGCACCTTCGCTCTCCTCACTCATATAAAGCGTTACCACATATTGTTTAAAACTGTATCATATATTTCAACAATACAACTCTGGGAATATTTTTTTTTTCTACATTTCTTTTGGCACTGCTGCTCCGCTGGCCTTTATGACTCCATTTCACATTATCATCAAACATAACAATATAATGTGATATTTTAAGTCACTCAACAAAGAGTACCAAGGGCAATGGGTATACAGCAGTTGAATAAAGCATGATACGGGACCTTTAAGTTGACACATTTCCTTGTTCGCCTAAATTGCTCTATTGTGCTCGCGCTGTACATCCCGGCACATTCTCAACGGCCTCCTGCTTCCGTAACAGCTCTTTCCAATGGCTTTTACGGCGCCACATTTCCCCGCGCTTAAATGGGGACACGCCACACTCGGAGTGGGATATTGGTGGAACGAATGACTACACATCGCCGTGGATGTTATTAAGAGGCCAAGATACACAAAACCAGGCCTCAAGGCTGGTGGTAAAGTATTTTCAGCTAAAGAGAGAGATTTGGACCAAGTGTGAACATTGATGTCAAGGTGAAGCCGTTTCTTCACCTGCAGCTCAAAGACCCCACTCAGTCTGAGGTTAAGGAGCTTACTGCAAATGTTTTCATGCCTTTTCAAACCTCAAAGCTTTCTTCAGTGAAGGTTCTTGAGCCATCTTTTGGACTCTATACATGACTTTTGTTGTTTTGGCGGCCATTTTGAATACCAAAGTGAAATTATGCAGTACTACAACATAATAATAATAATACTAATACATTAAACTCGTATAGCGCTTTTTTGGAACCTCGCAGACGCTTTACATGGGGGATAAAACAAAACAAAAAGGGGGTTTAGGAAAAAGCTAGTTTGAACAGGTGGGTTTTGAGCACTGATTTGAAGGTTGGTTGTGAGTCAGAGTTTCTAATGGGCTGTGGGAGTGACTTCCAGAAGGCGGGGGCGGCAATGGCGATGGCGAAGGCTCGGTCCCCCAAGGTCCGGCGGTTGGTGCGGGTGATGGGAGTGAGGCGCAGGGGCGGACTGGGACTGAAAAACGGCCCTGGACTCTGGACTAGCCTGGCCCAAACTAGCGTAAATGCAACATTTCCACAAATACATATTTAACCCTTAACCAAGTGCATTTTCTCCAGTTCGGCTTTACCCAAATCTAAAAGCTTCTTGACCGAAGGGCAACAGTGTAATGCCTGGTTACAAAAGGGATTGAAACTTTTTGTCACGCTGTCGCCACATTTTTGTCATGTTTTTGTTGGGTTTTTGTTGCTTTCCTGGCACATTTTTGTTTCGTTTTCAGCCTCCTTTTCGTGGCTATTTTGATTCTTTTCTTTTAAGCTTTTAGATTTAGGTAGAGCTCGGTTAAGGCGGGGGATATGAGGAGAAAATGGAAAGGCCAAGGTGGTGGCCCAAGAGCCAGTGGCCCTTCTGTGCTCTTCCAGAATGGACATATGGCCAGTCCGCCCCTGGTGAGGCGGTTGGCGGCGGCTGAGCGGAGGTGCCGGGCGGGTTGGTGTTGTTGCAGGAGCTCGGTGAGGTCGGGCGGGGCCAGGTTATTGAGGGATTTGTAGGTGAGGAGGAGGAGCTTGTACTGAATACGATATATCTGTACTCAGGATGTAAAATAAAGAAATTGACAGTGGCATTTTAATGTACTCGGAATCCTTGCTCAAGAAGATAAAACGAGACGCAAGTTTATGTGAAGAAACCAGTGAGTCACTGTTGGTAGCATGCTACCGGTTATCAGCTCCGACCTCTCCAAGAGAAAGCCCTGAACCACACTCCAAACCTGTGACAGAGGTCAGAGCTGTTACTGTGGTATTTCCTCTGTGTTCACAGATGTGAGCCACACAGGTGTTTATCGTGTTGAAGCCATTGACAATTGATGACAGTTGCTATCCGGCAGCATGCTAACGTCTTGAGCAGCTCAAACACTGACTGAGACTGAGACTCTGTTGACATGACAAACTGTAAAAATCACAGAGAAATGTTTTTTGTTTCCTCTTTGATGTGTTTTTTTAGTCTTCAGAGTGAAGCCTTTAGTAAATCCTGCTGTAGCTCGACAGACAGAGCTGCTACGTCTGAGCCACATTTGCTGGTTCTATCACATAAACGTGCGTCTCTGGGGCCGTGTTTTGACTGTTTTCTTCTTGAGCAATGATTGCGAGTAAATGAAAATGCCACTGTCAATCAGTTATCTTTAATTTTCATCCTGAGTAGAGATATTGTTACATGTTGCATAATTCTACTTCGGCACTCAAAATGGCCGCCGGAACTCTGCGTGATGTCATTGGAAACGCATGTATAGTTGAAGGGTTGAATGTTTCGCCTCTCATCCAAAAGGCCTCATCAGTGCACTAAAGTTTCAGCTCAGCCCGCAGACCATGGCCACAGGGATCATCATTTTTTTGTCATTTTTTGTCAATTTTTTTCATCATTTTTTGTCCTTTTTTTTGACAATTTTTTGTCTAAGTTTACATTACATACAGTACTTTTTTGTCACATCTTCATCATTGTTTTCGTCTCAGTTCTGTCGCTATTTTCTCACCTTTTCTCCAGAAGCTTTTGGATTGGGGTAAAGCCAAACTGGAGAAAATGTGCTCGGTTCAGGTGGGAGTTAAGTGGTTAAATCATGACTCTGTATTTTAAACCGTTTAACTAGGAGGAAATTACTGCTTGTTACTATCTTTATTTCTCACTATATTGCAGTGTTTATTTATTTGTATTGTTTTGTATTTGTTCTTTGGTATATTTTTTATTATGTATGCTTCTTATTATTGTGATGGACCACAGGAAGACTAGTTCCTACCCTGGCGGCAACTAGTGGGGATCCTGGTAACAAATAAATAAACAAATAAACTCCAATAGCTCCTCCTTACTGTGCCGTTAATACGAGCGATGTCGGGAATCTATTGTATTATGACGGAAAGAACAATGCTCACAAACAGGGCATTGCTTCCCCTGCGCTGTAGCAGATAGGTCAGCGTTAAAGGCCTGGATGAGGCTGCAGAGCTGAGAGAGGAATCAGGCATGGTAGTCCCGGCACGTCCGACCAGCCGCTTTCACACGTCCTGCTGAATCACGTTCCCCGGGCAGAAACAATCCACTGTCTCCTGAGCCTGAGCCAGCTCCACGGGCACAGGTCCGCCATCTTCAGGGGGGGAAATGCATCGCTCTTTTTTGACCTGAAGTAGCTGTGAACATTATTCTCCAAATGAATGATCTTTTCACTGAAATCTACTGAGTCAATTACACACGTCAAAGATCCCAGTGGGTGAACGTTATAAAGTGTAATCGATCGAGACTTTACGTCGTTAATCCGCCTCCTGCTTTTGACACACAACTGTAGCAACAAAATAAAATTACTTCAGCTCTGGCTTTCAAATTCACAAGGAAAACAACACATCTCTTGTAGCTGAGAGTGAGAGTGAGTTTGGCCTTGAGACTAATTGGGAACAGTCTGGCTTTTCATTGTGAGTGTGGATGAAAAGCGGATGTGTTAATGAAATAAAAGGTGCGGTGTGGTGCAAATTCACTTTTTTTTTTCTTACACATTCAAACTTCTCCCGTTATCATGGTTTAATAAATACGATAATTCAGACTTTCACGCTCAAACAGATCCTCAGTAGTTTAAAGGCGAGACACAGCAGTTCAAAACATCCATCTTTCATGCAGTGGTCAAAGTTTAGACTTGTTGCTAGTCCTTTAACATTTTTCATTGTCAGAGTGTATGAAAGATTAAACCTACCCTGTACAATGGTTATTTTGTAAAGAGGTTTTGTAGCGAGCTGGTGAGTTTCAGGAAATAACTACAACATTGCACTGCAAAAGCCATCTTCATTCACAAATACTGACATGTTTTCTATTCACGTGTGCTGCGAAAGGTCATGGTTTTAGGTGGAGGGAGGAAAAAATAAAACCCAATATGCAGGACTGAGTTTCCTTCGCAGGGTGGCTGTGCGCACCCTTCGAGATCGGGTGAGGAGCTCAGTTGCCCGGGAGGAGCTCGGAGTAGAGTCGCTGCTCCTTCACGTTGAAAGGAGCAGCTGAGGTGGCTCGGGCAACTGTTTCGGATGCCTCCTGGTCGCCTCCCGTGGGAGGTGTTCCAGGCATGTCCTAGTGGGACAAGGCCTTGTGGAAGACCCAGGACACGCTGGTGGGACTATGTCTCCGAGCTGGCCTGGTGTCGCCTCGGGGTCAGAACAGCTGGAGGAGGTTTGTGTGGATCGGGAAGTCTGGGCATGGATGCATGGATGGATGGATGGATGCATGGATGGATGCATGGATGGATGGATGGATGGATGGATGGATGGATGGATGGATGGATGGATGGATGGATGCATGGATGGATGGATGGATGGATGCATGGATGGATGCATGGATGGATGGATGGATGGATGCATGGATGCATGGATGGATGGATGGATGGATGCATGGATGGATGGATGGATGCATGGATGGATGGATGGATGGATGGATGCATGAATGGATGGATGGATGGATGGATGGATGGATGGATGGATGCATGGATGGATGGATGGATGGATGGATGGATGGATGCATGAATGG